>NW_019154105.1:8788408-9452418 GCF_002288905.1 Enhydra lutris kenyoni
AAGACATGAACAGACATTTTTCCAAAGAAGACATATAGATGGCCAACAGACACATGAAAAGTTGTTCAACATCACTCACCATCAGGGAGATACAAATAAACACCACGATGAGATACCACCTCACACCTGTCAGAATGGCTAAAATTAACAACAGAGGAAAAACAGATGTTGGTGAGGATGCAGAGAAAGGGAAACCCTCTTGCATTGTTGGTAGGAATGCATGCTGGTATAGCCACTCTGAGAAACAATATGGAGGTTCCTCAAGAAGTTGAAAATAGAGCTACCCTACAATTGTACTACTAGGTATTTACCCAAAGGATACAAAAATACAGATTCAGAGGGGTACATGCACCTTGATGTTTATAGCAACATTATCTACAATAGTCAAACTATGGAGAGAGACAAAGGTCCATTGATTGATCAATGGATAAGAAGATGTGATATATCTGTATATAAATACATATATATATATGATGGAATAGTACTCAGCCATCAAAAGAATGAAATTTTGCCATTTGCAATTACATGGATGGAGCTAATATGTATTATGCTAAACGAAATAAGTCAATCAGAGAAAGACAAATACCATATTATTTCACTCACATGTGGAATTTAAGAAATGAAACAGAAGAACATGGGGTGAAAAGAGTGACAAACTATAAAACAGACTCTTTTTTTTTAAGATTTTATTTATTTATTTGACAGAGAGAGATCACAAGTAGACAGAGAGGCAGGCAGAGAGAGAGAGGGAAGCAGGCTCCCTGCTGAGCAGAGAGCCCAATGCAGGACTTGATCCCAGGACCCTGAGATCATGACCTGAGCCCAAGGCAGTGGCTTAACCCACTGAGCCACCCAGGAGCCCTATAAAACAGATTCTTAACTAGAGAGAACAAACTAAGGGTTGTTAGAGGGAGATGAATGGGGGATGGGCTAAATGGGTGATGGGTATTAAGGAGGACTTGTGATGAGCACTAGGTATTATAAATAAGGCTGAATCAGTAAATTCTACACCTGAAACTAATTTTGCCATTTATGTTAACTAACTAGAGTTTAAATTAAAATTGAAAAAGAAAAAGAAAAAAGAGATAACATGTGTTGCCAACGCTGGAGAAATGGGAACTCTTTTGTTGTTTGTGGGAGTGTAAATTTTTCAGCCACAGTGGAAAACAATATAAAAATTCCTCATAAAACTTAAGGTAGAACTACCATATGATCTAGTAGTCTCACTTTTGGGTATACATCTGAAGGAAATGAAAACGGAATCTCAAAGAGATACTACACTCTCATGTTCATCGCAGGATTATTCACAATAGCCAAGATATGGAAACAACTGAGTGTCTGCTGATGGATGAATAAATAAAGACGATGTGGTATATGCATATATCATGAACTATTATTCAACCAAAAAAAGAAAATCCTGCCATTTGCAACAACATGATCGTACTTGAGGGTATTGTGCTAAGTGAAATAAGGCAGATAGAGAAAGACAAATTCTGTATGATTACAACTCATAGATGAAATCTAAAAATGCTAAACTCATAGAAACAGAGAGTGGAATGGTGGTTATTAGGGGCTGGGAGTGGGGCAAATGGGAAGATGCTGGCCAAAGGGTACAAACTTCTAGTTATAAGATGAATAATTTCTAGAGGTGTGATATAGATAGAGCATGGTGATTATAGTTATTTTTTAAAGATTTTATTTATTTATTTGAGAGAGAGAGTGTATGAGCAGAGGTAGGGGCACAGGGAGAGGGATAATCAGACTCCCTGTTGAGTGCGGAGCGTGACACAGGGCTTGATCCCAGGACCCTGAGATCATGTCCTGAGCCAAAGTCAGAGGCTTAACACACTGAGCCACATGGGCACCCTGATTATAGTTATTAATACTGTATTATATCCTTGAAAATTGCTAGGAGAATAGATCTAATAAAGTAAATACACTAGTAAATTTTCTTACTACAAAAGAGAAATAATCATTATGTGATGTGATGAAAGTGTTAGCTAATGCTCTGATGGTAATATTTTGCAATATAATCAGTGTATTAGATGAACACCTTTTATACCTTAAACACACACTATATTATATGTTGATGATATCTCAATAAAATTGGGAAAAAATAAGAAAGTCAATGTACTAGAGTCCAGGGAGTTATGAAAAGATCAAATGCTTTGGGTTCAAATAATCTCTGCCACTAACGTATATGTGTGACTTTGGACAAGTCTTGTTACTAAGGTCCTCTCGACTTTAGCTCTTCCCCTTATTTCTATGTGGAATAAGATGAGTAACCTAGAGCTTACCATGGTAAAGTAATTTGTTCAAGGTTACCAAACTTTGGCATTGAGACAGGATTCAAATTCAGAAAGTCTAACTAATTGCAAGGGCTGAGTTCTTAAACAGCAACCTTTAGAACACACATATATTGCCAATTGATTTTCTGCAAAGGTGCCAAGATAGTTCATTGAGGGAAGATAGTCTTCCCCCTCAAAAGGTCAGGAACACAACAGCACTGTCCACTATCACCACTGCTATTCAACATACTACTAGAGGTCCTAGCTTCAGCAATCAGACAACAAAACGAAATAAAAGGCATCCAAGTCAGCAAAGAAGAAGTCAAATTCTCACTCTTTGCAGATGATATGATACTTTATGTGGAAAACCCAAAAGACTCCACTGCAAAACTGCTAGAACTCATACAGGAATTCAGTAAAGTGTCATGATATAAAATCAATGCACAGAAATCTATTGCATATCTATACACCAACAGCCAGACAGAAGAGAGAGAAATTAAGGAGTCCATCCCATTTACAGTTGCACCCAAAACCATGAGATACCTAGGAACAAACCTAACCAAAGAGGCAAAGAACTGTATTCAGAAAACTATAAAGCACTCATGAAAGAAACTGAGGAAGGCACAAAGAAATGGAAAAATATTCCATGCACATGGATTGGAAGAACAAATATTGTGAAAATATCTATGCTACATAAAGCAATCTACAAGTTTAATGCAATCCCTATCAAAATACCATCAACTTTTTTCAAAGAAATGGAATAAATAATCCTAAAATTTATAGGGAACCAGAAAAGACCCTGAATAGGAACGTTCAAAAAGATAACCAAAGTTGGTGGCATCACAATTCCAGACTTCAAGCTCTATTACAAAGCTGTAATCATCAAGACAGTATGGTACTGGCACAAAAACACACACACAGATCAATGGAACAGAATAGAGAGCCCAGAAATGGATCCTCACCTCTATCTCTGACAAAGCAGGAAAGAATGTCCAATGGAAAAAAGACAGTCTCTTCAACAAATGGTGTTGGGAATATTGGACAGCCACATGCAGATAATGAAACTGGACCATTTCCTTATACCACATACACAAACAGACTCAAAATGATTGAAAGACCTCAATGTGAACCAGGAATCCATCAAAATCTTTGAGGAGAACACAGGCAACAACCTCTTCGACCTCAGCCGTAGCAACTTCTTCCTAGAAACATCACCAAAAGCAAGGGAAGCAAGGGCAAAAATGAACTCCTGGGACTTCATCAAGATCAAAAGCTCTTGCACAGCAAAGAAACAGTCAACAAAACCAAAAGACAACTGACAGAATGGGAGAAGATATTTGCAAATGACATATCAGATAAAGGGCTAGTATGTAAGATCAATAAAGAACTTATCAAACTCAACACCCAAAAGAAGATAGACATTTTAATAAATAGTTCTGGCCAAGTAAAGAACCACATGCAATAAAATGAACCTTGATCTTTGTTTCACATCAAACACAGAAATTAACTTAAAATGTATCCTATAGTTAAATATAGAAAACTATAATTATCAAGTTTCTAGAATACACAGGAGAAATGTTTTGTGACATTGGAGGGGGGAGGCAAAGAGTTTTTTGCAAGATAGTAAAAATATTAATCATAAATAAAAATTGTTTAATTTGACTTCATTAAAACTAAAACCTGCTGCTTTTCAAAAAACACTGTTAAGAAAATGGAAAGTCAAGTCACAAACAGGGAGAAAATATTTGCAACACATATATTTGACAAGATTCATAATCATTCATAATATATAACAACTCACACAGCTTCATAATAGGGAAACAAATCATTTAAAAATATATAGGCAAACATTTTAAACAAGTGCTTTGTAGAAAAAAGTATGCAATTGGCCAATAAGCACATGAAAAGATGCTCCAGATCATTTCATGGTTAGACAGGTTGATAGCTTTGTCAAAACGCATCAGATGCTATACTTTAAAAGGATGTTTTTACTGTAGACAGCATAAATCCGGATATGTCTGCTCTTCATACCCTTATTCAAACGGAATGTCAGAATGGCAGCTCCCAGAATTTGTCACAGATGGGAAACACAATGCCATCTTCACCCCAAAATTGTAGGTCTTGAATCTGGAGAAGGAAGCCCTTTTGAAGCCCTGAATGTCATCCAGACTCATCTATGGCTCTGATTGGAATGTCAGTGGTTTTCCAGGCATAGCCATCCTGTGGGAGATGGTGAGGCACTCCTCAGTTGACTCATTCACTCAGTCACCCGTGAAATGTGGGGCAGTTTCTACCACTCTGCTTTTCTGAGGCTGAGATGACACCAAAGCCATCTGAAATTTTTATTCCACCAAGCGTCACCAAATGGCATGAAAAATTTCAAAGTCAATTGCTACAGAGCCCTTTCTTCCAAAAAACATAATTTGAATAAAATAATTTTAAAGGCTCTTGAAGTTGGCATATTTTAAATAACACAATTTATAAGTGGGAAGCAAAAAAAAAACAAAACCAGAAGGACTAATTTTAAGAAGTACTTAATGACTACATCGTCATTATTAAGATACAATTTTATAAATTAAACTATGGAAAAATGAAAAAATTGTCATCATTTATGACATTTTTCCCATTAAGCTTAAGATATTTTTCAGAAGCAATGGTTTTATTTGCTTTGGCTCAAATGCATTATTTACTTAAAATTAAGTATAACCAAGTAGTGAAAGTAGTATGATTTAATGTTTTTCTAGCGACTGAAAACAAATTGTCAAGCACTGTGGTATTACAATGATTTACCAGAGTAATTAACAAAATCCACTATATCTAGCTTCTAGAGACTACCTGTAAAATATATCAAACACACATTTTACATACTGGAATATAATTCCCGGAAGCATTTCTTTGGATTACAAGGACTTCAAATAATACCAGTTGGATGTCACTTATTATCTTTGCAAAACCATACATTTTCATCTAGATAGCCACTCTAAGCAAAAGTTTTAAAACAATTTTGAGGTTTTTGCAAACAAATAGAAACAGCGCATTAAGTATTAATCCCAAAATAACATCATGCATGTTCTCAGAGTTTTTCCACTCTGCTCTGAACAACTTTGCAGCAAGTGAGGGGTGAAACAAGGTAATTTCAAGGCCCACATTTCAGACACCATGAGGGAACACAGGCTTGGTGACCTTTACAGCATTTCACCAGCAGTTGTGTCAACATCAAAATGTTTTGACTTTTCCCTGCAACCCTGCCAAAGAAAATGATTTCCTTTTAGAACTCCAGCTTAGAATCTAGGTTATTGTAGGGCTTTATGTAAACCAGCCAAATTTTCTTTTTCAGAATGAAACCACAAAAGTAAATACAATTTGATATTACTAATTCCCAAAACAAGGAAGAAGGAAGTTTTTCAAATAAAAACTCGAAGGGATTTTTATTAAAGAAATATTTAAATCCCCTTCTTTTTCCCATTACAAGAAAAAAATTCCACATATACTACTTTTAACAGTTGATTACAATACCTTTTAAACAAAAAATAAAATGCATATGCTCATAACACTTACCTATCTATTCACTTCTGAGATTAAGCAATATTAACATTTTATTATACTTGCTTTTTTAATGAAAAAATAATATAGATACTAAAGCCCCATTTGATTCCTTTTCCCCCTTCACTACCCATATCCTAGAATGTTAGTGTCACCTCATTAATGTTCTGCCCCTTTACTGTGCATTTACATTTCTATAAATTATAGGTACAATACCACTATTTGGTAGTTTAACATTTGCATGAATGGTATTATACTGAAGGTACCTTTTTTTTTTAATCTAAAAGTACGTTTTAAATTCTTACTCATATTAATCTAATTAGGCTGAGCTGTTTCATGTTAACTCTGTATACTAGCAAGGTTTACCAATTCAACACTGAGGGATAGTTGTTTCCATACCTTGCTATTACCAACAGCATGTTGTGAGCATCTTTATACATCACTTTTCCTGTACCTGATGGAGAATTTCTCTAGGACAGACACTTAGAAGGAATAAAGCGCACGGTAAGATGTACGTATCTTCAACTACAACCAGGCATTGCTAAGCTGCTTTCCCAGGTGCTTACGTGCATTTATATTTCCTCCAGCTGCTTGCGAGTTCCCATTTCCCCACATCCTCACCAAAAGTCAGCGTCATCAGATTCAAGGATTGTTGGATATGAAACACTATCTCATTGTGGTTTAAATTTCATTTTCTTTTATGACTAATGAAACTAAGTATCCATTAAGTTCTGCAAACCACCTAGTCATGATCTTGGTCATTTTCTGTTGGATTGTTTATTGGTTTCTTTTGATACATGGCAGTTTGTAATATATTCGAGATACCCATTGCAGAAGAATTTTTAAAATTGATTTTTATGGGGATACCTGGGTATCTCAGTCAGTTAAGCATCTGCCTTCAGCTCAGGTCATGATCTCACGGTCCTGGGATCCAGGAAAATTAAGAATTTTCATTTTAAAATTAATTTGTTTAAAATTAATCTGTTAGAACATTTATATGTACCCATTTAATTTCAATTTCACTGGGTCTCAGTAGAACAATTTTACAATTTATTTTACATCTATCCTGAATTTCTAGCCTCACTCCTCAATATTGCATACAAAATGCCCTAATATTCCTTCATATAACTCTTTTTTTTTTTCTTTTAACAGAGAGAGAGAGAGAGATCACAAGTAGGCAGAGAGGCAGGCATAGAGAGAGAGAGAAGAGAAAGCAGGCTCCCTGCTGAGCAGAGAGCCCAATGTGGGCCTCGATCCCAGGACCCTGAGATCATGACCTGAGCTGAAGGCAGAGGCTTAACCCACTGAGCCACCCAGGCGCCCATCCTTCATATAACTCTTTACATATCTATTTGTCTCAGAGAGACAAATACAGTATCATGTTTAAGAGGACAAAGCAGACTCTGAGTCAGACTGACACTTTCTAGCTTTGAATCTCAGATCTGTACATACTAGCCATATAACAATAGGCATATCATATCACTTCTATGTGTCTCAATATTTTTATCTGGTAAATGTAGAAAATAATAGTACTTACCTCATCGAGTCATAACAAAGATAGAACACTTAGCACATTGCCCAACACAGTCACCTCTCTATGTTAGCTATGTTATCATTCTATAAAATATTTTAAAATTACAATGTTATTGACAACTTTTAAAACTGTAGTTTTAATATACATTATACTTAATAGAGATATCAAAAGTAAATGCCTATAGCCCCAAAGTACTTCTTTCTTTTAAATATTTAAATATTTAATTACTGTGCTGTTTTTAGCATATGACCACAAATTCTTTGATAGTCCTGTCCCAGGAGGTGGAGCTTAATTTCCTTTTCCTTGAATATGGGCTGGACCTAGTGACTCCTTTCTAACAAATAGGGTACACAAAGGAAAACAATTAACAGTGGAGCAAGCTGGCTAATGCCAATTTAACCAGATGATTAAGGTTAATGTTATCAGTAATAAATAATGAAAATAGCATGTGCCCCAATTTATACATGAAGAAGAGCACTTCCATGTCAGTTTTCAAAAAAATTCACAAATCCACTCTATTCATGAGAAAACATCGGGCAAATTTAAATTGAGAGACATTATACAAAATACCTGGCCAATACTCTTCAACATATCAAGGCCATAAAAGCCTCGGAAATGATCACAGATTGGAGGATCCTATGGAGACACAACAACTAAATGTAGTATAGTATCCGGGTTTGAATTCTTGAACAGAAAGAAGACAACCATGGAAAAAAGACTATAGTTTAGTTCATAGTATCACACTAATGTTAATTTCTCAGTCTTGATAAATACACTGTGGTTACAAAAGATGTTAACATTAGAGGAAGCTGGGTGGAGGTATATGAGAGCACTGTGTGACCTTTGCAACTCCTCTATGAATTTAGAATTGTTCTAAGGTAAAAAGTTTAAAAAGTGAATACCCATATTATTTTACTACTGTTATGATGAACCAAGACCATTTATAATTAGACAAAAATATATTGATAGCACACACAAGGAGATTATCTATTTTTATTGTCTTTGTTTGGGGCTGAATATATTTAGAATTAAACTTACTGGGTATATGTTGCAATGGTCTGTAACACAATATGAATTGTCTAGAAAGATGTACCATTGGAGGATAATTAGAAAATCTAGGATAATTAGATCTATTCTAGGTGATAAGAGAGAGTATGTAGATAATCAGAAGTGGATTTTTTTCTACATTCTGTTTAAGTATCATCTATTCCTTCAATGACCCACACACATTAAAATTACTTATTATTTTAATTTTTTTCATACCTGGGTACCAGAACTTTTAATTTCTTCAAAGATGTTTACATAAATACATATAATTTATTACTTTGGATTTGAATTAGTCCAAACTGACAAAAATCAATTAAAGAATCCAGAAAATCTGAGTTAACAACAAGTAAAATGCAATTAACGTGGACACCAGGATACGTCACAGAATTTTAAAAGAATCTACCTGGAAAACTTAAGTGGAATAATTTTTATAGAACCATATGATTTGCAATAGAAACGATTTTTACTTATTTATTTATTTTAAAAAGATTTTATTTATTTATTTATTTGAGAGATAGAGATTCAGCACAGGCAGAGGGAGGGGCAGAGAGACAAGGAGGCATCCTGCTGAGCAGGTGTGGGGCAGGTGTGGGGGCTTAGTGGGGATTTCAGGACCCTGAGATCATGACCTGAGCTGAAGGCAGATGCTTACCCCACTGAGATACCCAGGTACCCCCAAAGAAACCAATTTTAAAGGACTTTATTTACTGACGAATAATGTAGTTACAAACCTACACTTTCAAATCCTTTCATATACTTTCAAATATCAATTTAGATAATGATAAATTATATAAGGAAATACAAGAAATTTAGAAACATTTTTTACCATTTCAGTCTTTCTGAGAAATTCAGAATTTCCCACTAATTAAAGTTTCATACTTGTGACCAGGTTTTGAGTAGTTATAATTCACTGTCATTATAGAAATAAAAACATATATTCAAATATTTTAAACTTAAACCTGTATAATAATTCAATCAACTAATCATGTTTTCTTAATTAAAGTTAGTGGAGAAAACAATCAACTACACTTTATTTTTTTCAGTTTATGGAAAGGATTTTCAGCTTGTGATCTTAATTTTAAGATTAATTTTTAAAAGTGTGGCAATTTGAACAGACTTCTTTCAGGCTTCCTTATCTCTAACTAGAAATGGCTTCAAGAGAAAGGGAAAATCTTTTTTTTTTTTTTTTAACGATTTTGAGTCGGGGGGAGTAGGGGCCAAGGGAGAGGGAGAAGAAGACTCCCTGCTGAGCACAGAGCACTAGCTGGGTTGGTGGGGGCCGTGGGTGCGAAGGGACCTGAGATCATGCCCGGGGCTGAAGTCAGACCCTTAACCTCATGAGCCGCCCAGGTACTCCTCTTTCTGGTTTTAATATGTAAAATTTTTAGCCCCTTAATGACTACTATTTTTGGCATGATGTCAGTTTTAATATATCTGTTTATTGTCTCTGAGTAAGCTTACACTAAAGAAGCTGCTGTTTCTAAGTCAGATCTTTGTCTACTTTTTCTCATTAGAGTGCTTCTATAAGACAAGAAAAGGAGTTGTACTGAAAACTAGGATTATTAGTTTAAAATAGAACTTATATACTAACAATTCTGATTTGTTTTCCATAATTATATTTATTCACATTCACATTTATTTTCCCCTATCTTAAAATTCCCTGACCTCCCCTTCCATGGTGTGGAAGCATATATGATAAGCGGTGGCTCTAAAAGATTTTAATGCACTTGGGGCTGATATTCAGGAATATCATTTTCATGTAATAAATACAATTATATAACCTTAATATAATGAGAGAATGTGGCATTCCCTCACTCAGCATATTTGTTGCTTACAACCTTCTACTCTGACCAAACTGTGAAGTTTGTTGGACACCTCATGGAATATTAACATCCAGAAATATGGCTACATACTGTCATTAGACACAACATTTTCTCACTTAATAAATCTGCTCCTAAATACTGTGGTCAACTGAGTCCACCTCTGTGTCGTGTGTGTGTGTGTGTGTGTGTGTGTGTGTGTGTGTGTGTGTGTGTGTGTGTTGGGGGGGATATTCAATCAGAACCAAGTGTCTGAACACAAAGTGTCTGGAATTGAGAAGACCTTGGGTAAGTCAGCCATAAATCAACACGGCCTACTCCCTTTGTGGGCCAACCAGAGTCCAAAAGAGAAAGCCCACGCAGCCCCCTAGTGGTGAGCAGCTCTTTAAACGTAAATTTGATCTTCCATCTGAGAACTTTTTTTTTTCCAGGGACGGAGTCCACTTTGAGAATCTAGTAACCAGGGTTACTAAGGTTACCCACGATGCTGGAAGATACTGTTATGGTCAGCAAGCAGTTTTGGGATTCTCTTATCAGTGGTTTTATACATCAATTCATTCAAAATAAAAAACTATACAATCAGTGTATATATAAGCAACGTATATACAAGCCCTGTAATCACTTAACTCTCTAATCCGACTAACACCTTAATCTATAAAGATATAAAAAAAGGCTGAAAGAACAATGCTAATGTTTTATGATCTCATAGTCTGTAGACCAGAATTTTCATAGAAATACAAAGTATGCTGACAAGGCTTCTAAACCTAGTTGTTTATTAAGTATTCCTATATTCTTATGTTTTCCTTACCTAACCTAATGAGTCTAATAGATTCCACCACAAAAGGTATGAACTAAAAATGGTTCTGGGCAAAAGAACTGTATTTTAGATGGGAAGTCTCCTTTCTGAGGATAAATCTACTCATTATTTGATAATAATCTTTACAGTTTATTTTAAAAATCCTTCCATATCTCAACATTTAAAAAAAAACACTTATTTTTTCTTCCAAGAGTTTTAAAGATTTTATTTGGATTTGTTTTTTGTGCATGTTGTGAGGTAAGGAGCTACTTTTTTTTTTTTTTAAATAAATAGATAACCTTTTTTCTCTCAGTATATTCCTTTCCTCACCAATTTTCCATGTTGTTTTTGTGATGTGTCCATGTTCCATCGGTGTCTACTTCTGAACCCACTTGTCTGAATGTTCCTTTGGTCTGTTTGTCTCTTACCATATTTGTCAGTCACTACGTCTACCACACTGTCTTAATTAGTATAGATTTGTAATAATTCTTGAGACCCAGTATGGCAAGTCTCCCCTCTCCATTCTTTTTCTTTGTAAGAGTCTTGGCTAGGGTGCATCGGGTAGCTCAGTCGGTTGAATGCTCGACTCTTGATTTTGGCTCAGGTCATGATCTCAGGGTTGTGGGATCAAGCATGTTCAGCAGGGAGTCTGTTTCTCTCCTTCTTTTTCTCCCTCTCCCTCTCTCCCCACTCATGCTCTCTCTCTCAAAGATAAATAAACACATCTTGAAAAAAAATTAGTCATAACTATTCTAGGATCTTTTTCATATCAATTTTAAATTCAACTTGTCAAGTTCCATGAAAATCCTGATTAAAATTTTGGTTGATACAGCATCAAACCTATAAATCAATTGGGGGAAATGTTACATCTTTAAGATTTTAAGTCTTTCAGATCACTTAGGACAATATATTCAAAACTACCAATTATTGATTGCTTTTTATGTACCTTCACTTATCATGTTATATAATGTTTATAATAACTCTCTCCTGCTAGCATTATATACTGTTTTGAAGTGTGAAGAAACTCAATCTTAGATTATTTGTTTCAACTGACAGGGCTATGCGGTAGCAGAATGAGGAGTTAACATTATGTCAATCTTGGTTTAGACTCATGCTTTCAACAACTCGTCAATGCTCCTTTGTCACGTATCATGAGAACTTCTGGCTAAGACCTTCCTCAAAAAGTGTTGCAGCAGCAGATTCCCTGGAAAGAAGGAGTACACACTGTCCCACATAACTCCACCATAATAAGAACACAGCACTGCTTATCACTACATTATTTTCTATTTATTTTCTTTGTATAGTCTGTATTTAGACAAATAGTCTGCTAGGGCTGCTGTAGCAATGTATCACAAGCCGGATGGCTTAAACACAAGGGATTTATTGTCTCACCGCTCCCGAGACTAGCAGTATGAGATCAAGGTGTTGGCAGGGTGGATTCATTCCGAGATCTGTGAGGGAGAATCTGTCCCACGCCTCTCATCTCATTCCTGGTAGTTTGTTGGCAATCTCTGGCCTTCTTTGTCTTGTGGAAGCATCACCTTCATCCCCGCCTTCATCTTCACATGGCATTTTCCCTGTGTGTGTATGTGTGTCCAAATTTTCTCCTTTTATAAGGACACTAAATATATTGGATTAAACGCCCACTTTATTCCAGTATGTTCTTATCTTAAGCAATTACATCTGCAATGACCAAATAAGGTCATATTCTGAGATATTGGGGGCCCACACTTCAACATATGAATTTGGGTAGGAGGGTTAGACACAATTTAACTTATAACATGGTCCTAGTAGTAAATGGGTGCTACTTAGAAGTTTCTTAAATAAAGATAAATTTGTAACGTTGTGCTAATTATTACATTTCTTTTTAAAGGGGAGGAAGACTGTGACAAATTAGCAAGATAAAGGCCAGTCACTTGGGAAAAGTTTTAAGGAAGTCCATGTTTTACCACTATTTTATGCGGGATCACTCATGACACCTTAGTCTCTGTCCTCCAAATGATGTGTGGAACAGTGAAAACCCCTGAGTCAAAGGTTCGAGCTCTGTTCTCTATGCTCCTGTCTTGCTGTTTTGATTTTATGGGTCCTCTGAGTCTCGCTAGGCTTTTGTGGAGATTACTATACACCTTCATATTCCCAGCCCAGTGCTCATTGTTGGGTGTTCAATAATATCCCTTCATTACTCCCACCAGGACTTCTCTAAGAAGAGTGTGTGAGTTAATAAGAGATGCACTAAGACCAGCCACCAGACTCTGTTTATCACTTGAAGATGTAAACTGTTTGGGAAAATAGAAACCTACATTTTTTGAATGAGATAATACAGTGATTCTAATACATTGGATTCCACTAGTTTAAAGACGATCTTTGCCTTTGCTGGAAATTCACATAACTAGAATGTTATATGAGCTATAGTTTAATGCTATAGTTTATCGCTTAGTTCATGGCCCAAAGTAAAAAATCAATAGCTCAAATTTTAGGGGCTCAGTTGACCAGCATATTTTGTTGGTTCCATTACCCTTAGCTATATACTGGCTAGCCAAGGGGGTCTGTGCAATTATGAATACATATTATTGTATCTAAATCCACTCTTCAGGAAGAGTGCACCAATTAACTGATTAGTTGTAAGAAAAGACTCTTACTTAGCCACGGTTGGATGAATTTATCCCTAGGGCATATTAGTTTTTGTTAAACTTACACCAGTATTTGCTATTTTTGATGGCTTTCATTGTTCTTGACCTCATTTGCTCTCTGATATCTAACTATTTAAATACTCAAGTATTTAAAAGTATTTTAAAAAGGAAAGTATTTAAAAGCCATCATCTTGAGCCAACATCCTGATGAGCAAACTGTCAAAAAAGGGGGAGAAAGAAATCATGAGGGAAGCAGTGCAGACATGATTTAAGTAAACGGGAGATGCCAAGATAAGGGCACAGAGATATGCATCTCATGTATATGCCACAAATCACGAGGTTTCCCAGGAAGATCACAAGAAGTAGAACTGTCCTCCCTAATAATTCTCTTAACCTACTCAGGGAGCATTCCCTTTCTGGTTTTAGCCAATTAACTTACTTTAGGAAAAAAAAAGAAAACACGAGATTTTATTTGGAAAGTTGTCGAGGTTTTTCCTCTTGTAACTATGGCTTTGCCCTTGTTTGTAGAGACAAACTTTATAAGCAATGGTGTGCTAGCTGATCCTGGTGCTTCAGAGGAGATTATTAGATACTCAGAAACTTTACAGCCAGTTGTGAAAACTCTGGTAGCTTGAAAGTGTTATGATAAAAGTATTTACACCTTAGAGATTGGCAAATGTTACCAGTCAGGGCTCTTATCTTGAAGAATCTTTTGCCAGCACATAACTGTCACAACTTTGTCTTCCTTGGGGTAATGAAAATGTGCCTCTCAGACCTCCAACTACAAGGAGCCTAATTGACTCTTGTCTTCAGCTGTGATGCCCAGAAATCCACCATTGGTTTTGCCTTAAGGCCAGCCTTCTTAAGTATTTCTCCTCACTGACAAGGAAGCACAACAGGGATGCTGTGGTAGATCCCCTTCCTGGGAGAGGCAGATCTCCTCTGATGGATCACTCTGAGTTTACAATTCCTAGACGACCTTACCAAACCTTCCTTTGAACTTCACTGCTGTGCAGGATGCCACCAGCCAACCGTTCACTCCCACCTTCACCCTGGATCAGACCTGCCCCCTCTGCTGACTCTCACAGCCTCCCCTAGCTCCCTCCCCATTTTCTCTCACCTGCATTTACTCTAATAAACTTCTTGCATATCCAAACCTGACATCAACTCCTCAGATGTGGACTCACACATACACGAATGTATCTTCTGCTGTACCCTAGGTTAATATCTGAATGATGGATGACTAATTCAGGTATATGAACAGATGAGATATGAACAGACAGTTCTGTATTTCATTATCCCCAATCTATGCTTCCACACACAGTCACCCCCCATTCCTATCCCTTAGATCCATATTCCATGGTGAACTCTTGTGTTCATTCACATTCTACTCTTCTACACTACACAGGATATTTACTCATTTTTTAAGAGATGTCTATTGAGATATATTAAAAATTGCACATAGTTTAAACTCACTGAGTTTTAACAAATTGAACTAGCTTCCAGATCAAGAAGCAGAATATTACGAGTACTCCAGAATCTTCTTTCATGTTCCTTTCTAATCACATCCTATGTCTCAAGGATTACCATGATTCTGAATTCTGAAAGCATACTTTGCTTTTTACCTTTTCTTTCTTCCGTGTATAAGTGGAATCATGTGGTATGTAAGTTTTTGTGTCTGGATTTGTGTGTGTGTGTGTGTGTATGTGTCTGGATTTTTAAACTTAACAATACACTTGTGAGATACAACCATACTTTTCTGTATAATTATGGATGGTTTATTCTCAATGTTGCAATGCTGTAGAATGTCCCATTATGTAAATATAGCATAACTGATTTATTTATTCTATTGTTGAGAAACTTTTCAGTAATTGTCAATTTAGCAACACTACAAAACAGTATTGTTATATACATTCTTTTTAAGTTTTTATTTAAATTCCAGTTAACATACAGGGTAATACTACTTTCAAGCATACAATATAGTGATTCAACACTTCCATACAACAGCAGGTGCTCATCACAAGTGTGTTCCTTAATCCCCATCATCTGTTTAACCCATTCCCCCACCTACTGCCCTTCTGGTAACCATCACTTTGTTCTTTAGAGTTAAGAGTCTGTTTCTTGGCTTGCCTCTCTCTCTCTTTCTTTTTTCCCTTTACTTATTTGCTTCATTTCTTAAATTCCACATATGAGTGAAATCATATGGTATTTGTTTTTGACTGATTTATTTTGCTTAACATAATACACTCTAGCTTAATCCACGTCATTGCAAATGGCACGATTTCCTTCTTTTATGGCTGAGTAATATTCCATTATGTATCTATATCACATCTCCCATTATATATTTATATTATATATTCCATATATCTATACATTATATATACATATATATTATATAGCATAATATTATATAGCATATTATATAGCATAATATATGTGTGTGTGTGTGTATAATATACCACATCTTCTAAATTCAACAATACAAGAAATAACAGGTATTGGTGAGGATGAGGAGAAAGAGGGACCCTCTTGCACTGTTGGTGGGAATGCAAACTGGTGCAGCCATTCTAGAAAACAGTATGGAGTTTCCTCAAAAAAGTTAAAAATAAAACTCCCTACAATTCAGCAATTGCACTCTGAAGTGTTTACTCAAAGAGTACAAAAATACTAATTGAAAGGGATAGATGCCCCCTGATGTGTATAGCAGCATTATCTACAGTAGCCAAATTATAGAAACATCCCAAGTGTTCATTGACTATGAATGGGTAAAGAAGTGGTATGTTTATACAATGGAATATTACTCAGCTACGTATCTTCTATTACATGTCTTTTAAGGAATGCTTACACATGTACACTTATATTGAGTTTACCTAAGGAAAGATTTAGTGGGTCATAAGTAATGTATATGTCAGCTTAAACAGACGCTGTCAAATGATTTTCCAAACTATAGCATTTACATCCTGATCAGTACAGTTTAAGAGTTCCAGTTGCTCCATATCCTGACTGATACTTAAATAGTCTTTTTATTTTAGCCTTTCTGATGGGTGTGCTCATTGTTCATTTGCAGTTGTGTTAATACTTAGATGGATCTCTGATTACTTTGTTTCTGAAGCATTAGTTCACAGAGAATGATTACTACTGATTGTTATCCTACTTCTTTATTATGTTTCGCTTGTTTTTTGAATCAGAAATGTTGCTGATTTTGTATCTTTCTGATATGAATAGAATCATAGTTGTCTTCCATTCCTCCTTAAACTCTTTGTAGTCATTGATGAATAAGGTGACTATGCACTAAAGTAACATCTTAGTTACAGCTCAGTGATGCAAATTTTAACCAATACAGTTGCTACCTGAATGTGATCTTTGGAAAAGCTCTAAGACAAGTTCTTATGCTTATCAACATAGCTACTACACACAGGGTAGCAGAAATGCTATATTTCCCTTACTGTTCTGCCCCGAGGCTTATCAAGACAAGAGGCTCATCCAAATGTTTCCCAATTCTGTTAATTTTGCAAGGACAAATGGTTTTACTTTTCTTTCTAACCAGGCCCATAAGGTTTTTTGCTATCCTAGAGTGTAGAATTTAGTCATTTGTACAATAAAATTACCCAGCTTTATTTCCAAAAAGGTACACATTTATTTTTTTTCAAATAAATCAGATATCAATAGTACATTTACTTAGAAGCATGGATATTATCATCCCTGGCATTAATTTTATCACCAGAATTAAAAAACTCTCAGAAATAGGTTTCTGAAATCTCGTTAAGTGTGCTAGTTCTGCTTTTTCTTAGTATTCAACTGATCCTAATTCTATATGCCTTGATTTTAGACTGACAAATGCAAATTCTACATTCTGGCCAGAACTAGCAAAATATATATATATATACCTGAGCCTTGAAAACAAAAACAAGTTATACAATAAACAAGTTATATAATCAAAGAGAACACCTACAGTTCCTCAGGAAGTGATTTTATAACTTGTTTTCAAGGCTCAAGGCAATAACATATGGTAATAATCAAAGTACTACAGATTAAATTCTTCTCTTGCCCAGATATATTTTTATCCACAGTCATCTTTATTACCAGGGTAAACTTAAGCTACGTGCTTGGAGAAGATTTTTACAACCAGAGAGGAAGAATATTTTAGCAGGCTGACACATGTCACTCTTCTCAAGAAAGAACCGATGGATTTGCAACATTCAGTTTCATTTCTCAGAGGATTGTTTTCCCAGGAACAAGTGACTAGATGATTTTTTTAAAAAAGATTTTATTTATTTATTTGACAGAGAGAGGTCACAATTAGGCAGAGAGGCATGCAGAGAGAGAGGAGGAAGCAGGCTCCCTGCTAAGCAGAGGACCCAGGCTCCCTGCTAAGCAGAGGACCCTGGGATCATGACCTAAGCTGAAGGCAGAGGCTTTAACCCACTGAGCCACCCAGGTGCCCCCGACTAGATGGTTATTAACAGCCCTTACAACACTGCATTTTCATGGTTCAGTGCTTGGCAAAATCTCAAAAGAATACAAACATATATCTTGTTTATTTTGTATGTTTTATATCCTTACAACATTTGGCCATGTGATGGGCCCTTAATATATTTATTTTAGTTTTTGTTTCTTAATAAAAGAATTGTTAATGCTTAATGATTACAGAATGAAAGACCAAAAATTCTTTTTAAAAATAACATCTAGGGGCATCTGGGCCACTCAGTCTTTTGAACGTTGGACTCTTTCTTGATCTCAGCTTAGTTCTTGATCTCAGGATCATGGGTTTGAACACTGTGTTGAGTTCTGCACTGGGTGTGAAGCCTACTCAAAAAATAATGATAATAATAACATTTAAGGACCTAGTAAAAGGAATATCATCTCTTTTAAAAAATATTTTATTTATATATTTGATAGAGAGAAAGTGAGAGAAAGAGAGAGAGAGCAGAAGCTGGGTAAAGGCAGAGGGAAGGAGAGTAGCAGACTCTCCCACTGAGCAAAAGCCTGGCTCAGGGCTGAATCCTAGGACCCCAGGATCATGACTTGAGCTGAAGGCAGATGCTTAACCGACTGAGCCACCCAGTGCCCCAAGGATCAACATTTTAAATGATCTAGTGAGACAGAGTATTAATAGATAATAATCACCACCACCATTACCACCACCACCACCATGAAATATGAACTTGACCTGTCTACTACATTAGGATTCCTAGTAGTCATACCAATTCCTACTGAAAACTCATCATAGTCAATTCAAGTTCTTTCCCATAAATACCAGCTATAGTTTATTCAGTATGATTATGCCATAGTTAAATTAAATGTTAATCATTTCAGTTGATATAAATGCAGTGTCCTCAGATAATGGAGGTCAAGGAGAAAGAGATAGAGAGAGAAAGAGAGAGAGAAAGAGAGGAAAACATAATGAAAGCAAAGTATTTTATTTGCCAGAACTCCTCATAAAAGTAAAATTGTAATTTTTGAAAAAAAAAACAATAATGGCAAATAAGGAGAAAGGTGAATTTCCTAAGGGTGCTAAATGTGATTGAATTGTTTCATGTGAGAAAATGGAATAACTTGAGAAAAAGAGGAGAAAGAGAATGGAAGAGATGAATCAGAGAGATACAGAAAACCATGATTTCCAATGGGCCTCTTTCCTCCCCAACTGGTATAACTTTCAAGATTTTATTTATTTATTTTTCATTTGAAAGAGAGAGTAGAGGGGCAGAAGGGGAGGGAGAGGGATGAGGAAACTCCATGCTGAGCATGGAGCCTGGAGGAGTTCAATATCAGGACCCTGAGCTCACAACCTGAGCAGAAATCATGAGTTGGGTGCTTAACCAACTGAGCCACCAAGTTGCCCCTCCTCCCCAACTAGTATTATGACAGATTTCTAAATGCATAGACGGTCTAGGATTAGTAATGCTTGGAGGTGTAATCTGGTCAAGATTTAGGGTTTGGACATGGTGCTTAGATCAAGTTTAACCAAATCCTCAAGGGCAGGAGGGCTCCAGCTGACATCTTGGTTAAAAAGCAAGTGACAGTACTAAATACTCAGAAATGGAAGTTGTCAAACATTTGCCAATGTCTGTGGGATATAGGACATTTGACTATACCTATGTCAAATGATAATACCTATGACTACCAAATTTTCTACCTATTTCTTAAGGAAAAGAGCTGTAGTTTATTCTTGTAGTTTATTCTGTAGTTTTTTCTGTAAGTGTATTCTTATGGTTTATTCTGTAGTTTATTATTGTAGGTATCTATTACCTAAAGTTTCCATCACAGAGATTAATAGATGGTTGATAATGAATTCTTATGAAATTAATTTAAGTGAGCCTGACAAGATCTTGTAATATAATGGAAAGGGAAGATTGATTTTGGGACTAGAAGACTTGAGCCAAATCGTGGCTCAAGGTAACCTTAAGCAAGCTCCTTAAATTTTCTGAATTTTGGTCTTATTAATTGCAAAATGAGATAATATTACCTTTCTCAAAGGCTTGTACTAAAATGAAAGAATATAAATGTACCAATTAGATAATAAGCATAGGAATACAATGTGTGTGTGTGTGTGTGTGTGTGTGTGTGTGTGTGTGTGTGTAAAATATACATTTATTGGGGCGCCTAGGTGGCTCAGTGGGTTAAAGCCTCTGCCTTCAGCTCTGCCTTCAACAAATACTTCTCAGGGTCCTGGGATCAAGCCCCGCATTGGGCTCTCTGCTCAGCGGGGAGTCTGCTTCCCTTCCTCTCTCTCTCTCTGCCTGCCTCTCTGCCTACTTGTGATCTCTGTCTGTCAAATAAATAAATAAAAATATTTTTAAAAAATAAATCAAATATACATTTATTGCCAGGTCTTCAAAGATTATAAGCCTTTTGCATTAAAGTTTGGTATAGTAAGTACTATTTTCCTTATATTTAGAACAATACTTTTGCTTAATTTTGTATGGCTATGGGCCCCTGTGAAAAGAGGTTCAATGAAACATTTCTGTGAGGTTTTAATTCTAGTTTTTAGTATAACTATTTGCAAATTTTAGTGGCAATGCTCTATCTCTGCATGTCTAAATAACTATAAATACATTTAGTTCTGGAATGTCTGGGTGGCTCAGTTGGTTAATGTTAAGAGGCTGCCTTCAGCTCACATCATGATCCCGGGGTCCTGGGGATTGAGCTCCACATCAGGCTTTCTGCTTGGTGAGAGCCTGTTTCTCCCTCTCCCTCTGCCTGTTTCTCTGCCTACTTGTGTTCTCTCTCTCTCTGTCAAATAAGTAAATAAAATTATTTTCAAAAAAAAAGAAATATATTTAGTTGTTTTTCTATTTAAAATACAATATGACTATTACTACCTTTCAGGAGAGAAAATAGATATTTATATTGAAAGTAAGGAAACATTTTATTAAAAGTGTCTTATCATTATTTGTAGTAATATAGTGTTTGCATAAAATATCTGGCATTATTTACTCACCATTTTCATAAAAATTCAGAATTCAGAAATAATTTTACTGTTGCTATTAGTAGTATATGCCTTTGGTGACTGTGACCTCTTTAAGCTTCTAGAGGAAGCTTTATATAGCAAGGATAGAAACTAGTCAGCATTGCAGAATTTAGGAAAGTTTTAAAAGCCTCACGATGACTGTTGCACCATGGAGTTAGGAAATGGTACATTCCAAGCCCAATTCACAACTATAAGCTTTTTCAAATCTCTACATAGATTAAAATCCTTTTTTCTATGGCAGTGTTTTTTCCTATACTCTCCTCCATAGCGTAATAACCAATACCCAGTGATTGCTGGCAGGGGAATTTCCAGAGAAAGAGAGAAAATCGAGCCTACTCAGAGAGCTTATTGAGTAATTGCTTTTCTTATGAGTTCTTGGTCCTTGTAACATAAAACAAGGACCCAGGAGCAAGAGAACAATCCTCAGATAGATCCAAGAACTCTTTGTATTTTGTCTCTCAAGATTTTGCTTTCTCATAAAGATATGCTTTTCTTAGAGACTAGAACATCAGATAATACGTCTCATAGATCAAATTGGGGAAATACATAATGCTACAAAAGTTTGAACACACATAATACCAAAAAGCACATTCAACCAAAGAAAAATCCCAGATAAATTGGACTCCATAAAAATTAAGCCCTTTCACACATCAAGAAGACACTATCAACAGAGTGAAAAGGAAACCCACTGAATGGGAGAAAATTTTTGCAAATAATATCCTGTGATACGGGATTAATATCTAGAATAAGTAAACAACTCCTACAATTCGACAACAAAAAGCCCAAAAGACTCAATTTAAAAATGGCCAAAGGGTTCAAATAGACATTTCTTCAAAGAAGATATGTAATGGCTAATAAGCACATGTAAGAATGCTCAACATTACCTGCATCAGGCTCCCTGCTCAGTGGGGAGTCTTTCTCCTGCTCCATCTGCCCCTTCTCACTGCTCATGCTCTCTCTTAAATAAATAAATTAAAAATATTTTTTAAAAATGCTCAACATTACTAATTGTTAGTAATGGAAATTCAAATAGGAATAGTATAGTAATAGGAATAGGAATATTAAAATCAAAATCATTTTGAGATACCATTTCATATCCATTTAATATCTTTATAAAGGAAAAGAAAATAACAAGTGTTGATAATAGTATGGAGAAATTGGAAATCTTGTGCATTCATGGTGGGAATGTAAAATGGTGCTGCTGCTATGGAAAACAGTATGGCGTTCACTCAAAAAATAGAATTACCATATGATCCAGAAATTTCATTTTTAGGTATATACTCCAAAGAATTGAAAGCAGAGACTTGAACAAATACTTCTATACCAATGTTCATACATTATTCATAATTTATATTTATAGCATTAGTCACAAGTGCCAAATGGTGGAAACAACACAAATGTCCATTGATGGATAAATGATTAAACAAAATGTGGTCTATACATATAATGGAATACTACTCAACTTTTAAAATATTAGAAATTCTGACACATGATACAACATGGATAAACTTTGAAGACATTATGCTAAGTGAAATAAGTCAGTCACAGAAGGATAAAAATTGTATAGTTCCACTTGTAGTAGGTACCTATAGTGACCAAATTCACAGCTACAGAAAAATAGAATGGTAGTTGACAGGAACTGGAGGAGAAGGGGGAATGAGAATTATTGTTTATTGGGTACATAATTACAATTTGGGAATATGATAGAGATGTATAGTTGTGGTGGTTGCACAACAATGTGAATATACTTAATGCCACTAAACTGTGAACCTAAGAATTGTTAAAATGGTATGCTTCATTATGTATATTTTATCACAATAAAGAGTTTTAACACAATAGGAAATCCCAGTGACCCTTATAGTTAAATAATTGAGAGGTGATAGATAGATAGATAGATACAGATATCTAGATATCTATCTAGATACGGATAATAGAAATCAATAAATAGATAATAGATGGATGGAAACTTTTGAGATTTATTTAAATAATTTTTTAAACATTTTATTTATTTCATAAGGGGAGAGGCAGAGGGAGAAGAAGACACCCTGCTGAGCAGGGATTCCCCACCCCCCTCCAATGCAGGACTCAAATCCCAGGACACTGGGATCATGACCTGAGCTGAGGGCAGACACTTAACCGAAGAGCCACCCAGGTGCCCCTATTTAAAGAATTCTTAACTTGAAGAAAAGTGGCAAAGAAATACAGGTAGAGCAGGCTTGAATTCAGACTTAGATGCTTCTTAAGTTGGGAATCCAGTATAGCTTATCCTAATTCCATTAGTTATCCTTTACTTATCTCTACTCAACATATAATACTTCTTAAAATATCTCTGTCTGAGGCAGCCAAGTTCTTTGTTTTTAGAACTAAATAAAAAGATCTCAAGGTTATGTTAGAATTAAGCTGAAGGACATTCTGAATAGTCAGAGACAGACACAGTGCAAGGGGCAAGTACAGACAATAGTCAAGGAAGTGAGCCAGGGGGTCAGTACTATAAATCCAATCTCAATTATTACATCTAAAGAAAAAGTTGGGAGGTGTAGTTAGGAGGAAAAAGAAATGGTCAGAATCTGGGTTTGCCAAAACATAGTGTTAGGCAAGAAAATACTATATGGTTCAAGGAAAAGGCCTTTAGCTTTACATTTATGGAATGCCAACCAAGTCTTACTGAGTTGAAGTCAGTCAAAAGAAAGTCCCAGTAAGAGGAATTTTGTCTTCATATTTTATTCCCTATATACAGACCTGATATTTATTACATTCTTTTTCCATCTCCATATGTATCTCTTCCCATCTTCTGTCTTCATTTCTTGTGTCATCACAATTCAAATCATACAAGGATCTTATTAACATTGGATAAGAGAGAAGAGTAGGAAGTTGAAATTGTGTGGAGAACAGACGGTGGCCAAGAAGTGCACTTGAGTTCAGACAGGACTGGAGACAACTAAGTCAACTGAAGAAACAAATGCCAATTAAGGCACTTCTATGGTTTATTCTATCTCCGAAGGACAGTGGAATCTCAAACAGTCAGCAGTATCAGAAGGTCCATCGAAGTGGGCAGGAAATTCCAAGTGATGGCTCAGTTTGTTCTGGGAGTGAACATATGTCCAAATGTGGTAAGATTTCTGTTAGGGGGATGGGAGAAGGAAGATGAAGAATTGTCTCTAGACCCAATGAGTAGAATTGCCCGGAACTAGACCGTCTGGTTAGACCAATTAATGCTTGAGATTACAGTGAGAGAAGAGGACAGAGGTAAATGGTAGAGCAACTACAGAGAAAATTCAAAGTGATACTTAAGTAAATGAATCCTTTTTTTAAAAATACTTTATTTATTAATTTGACAGAGAAAGGTCAGGAGTAGGCAGAGAGGCAGACAGAGAGAGAGGGAAGCAGGCTCCCTGCTGAGCAAAGAGCCGGATGTGGGTCTTGATCCCAGGATGCCGGGATCATGACCTGAGCAGAAGGCAGATGCTTTAACCCACTGAGCCACCCAGGCACCCAATGAGTCCTGTTTTTTGACCAAGGCCAGTACAGAACACAGATACAAGGAGATATTAATTCAAGGACTGATTAGGACAAATTATTGGGAAACATGTTTAGATACAAGACCATGGGAGCTAACAGGCCATTGACTGGGTTGCTGGAACCTGTTCCTGAGGTTAGTGCTTATATTTTTATTCATCCTGTCAGTTTAAGCCTAAGAACTGAGGAAAACTGAAGTTCAGTCTTAACCCATCTGTTGAGCCGGCTATAGGTAGCTGGGGAAAACAGGGTGAAAAGGAGACAGTCATTAACACTTGATTTCTTTTAGCCTCCACCTCTGTTTTGTTGCTGCATTTCTTTTTAATTGGGCATGGTGAAGAATTAAGGAATACTCTGACTTTTAAATCATATTTATTGAATGGTATTTTATTCGTATTTCTCAACTCTGCCATTCCATATGCAAAACAAACAAAACAAAACAAAAAACCCAAAGCCAACACCACAGCCCTAAAACACATTGTATTTAATATACAAGGTCCAACATTGATTTTCCAATCTTAATCTAAGGCAAGTAGACATCAATAGAACTGTAGGATTAATCATAGAGGAATATCTGTAGTGCCAGATTTTACTCTCAGATAAAAAATTTCTTTGAGGGCTTAGTTGTTACCAGTCAATTCTACTATTGACTGGCAGTCAAGAGTTTGGCTTGCAAGTTCTCTGTTTTAAAATAATTTAAATTATTATGACTCTAGGTACACTGTGTGTTTTCCAGTCCACCACATTACCTACAACCTTCTGCGGATGGTACTTAGCTGTTACATTCAATTTCCTAACCTGTTAGGTCATTGACTATGATTATCATTATTATAGAAGAACCTTGATATAGTTTGTGAAATAGATCTAGAGATATGGAAAGTTCTCAAAGCCCAGCATAACTCTAGAAACTCAGAAAACCTCAGGAAAGAAGAGACAAATCTATACAGATGTGATGAATGATCAGCTTAACTCCATCACTGCCTAAGGAACATGCTCCTTACAGACCAGTTTCATAGCCCACATACAGGTTTACTGTTATTGGCAGAAAATTACAACTTACTACCTGCTGTAGGTTATTTATTTTGTTCCCATCTCCCTACTTATTTTTTAAAAATAAGTTTTTTGTTCTTTTTTTAAAGAACAGTTTTTGTTTTACAGAAAAACTGAGATGCTATTACAGAGAGTTTCCATATATCCTGTGGCCAGTTTCCAGGATCACTAACATCTTATTGGTACCAATACCATTACATTATTGTTATGGACTGAATGTTTTGTCCTCCCCAAATTTGTGTGTTGAAATACTAACCCCCAAAGTAATGGTATTAAAAAGTAAGGACTTTGGGAAGAAATTAAGCCATGAAATTAAGCCATGAAAGGGATTGGGGCCCTCATGAGAAAAGACATGAGATCTGGCTCAGACTCTGCTTCCTGTCATGTGAGATGACAAGCAGGAGTCAGAAGACTACAAGGGAGGGGATTCTTAACAGAACCCAACTAGGCTGGTCTTTCCAGCCTCCAGAACTGTGAGAAATAAATATTTGTTGTTTATAAGTCACCCAGTCTATAGTTCTTTTTTATAGCAGCCCAAATTGACCAAGACAATATTATTTGGATTTTCACAGATTTTACCTAATGTTCTTTTTCTGTTCTAAGATTAATCCAGGATACCTTAATTATGCTTAGTTGTCATGTCTCCTTAGGCTCCTCTTAGTATAACACTTCCTCAGAACTTTCTTGTTTAGTAAAACGTTGACAATTTTGAAGAGCACCGGTCAGATATATTGTAGAATGGCTCTCTCCTGGAATTTGTCTGATGTTTTTCTGATTAGACTGGAATCATGGGTTTTCAGGAGGAAGACCAGAGAGGTAAAGTGCCATTTCCATTACATCATTGCATTCCACTAATACAGTTTATCACTGTTGATGTTGACCTTGGTTGACATAGTGTTTTTTAGGTTTCTCTGCTGTAAAGTCACTTCTCCTCTTCCCCCTTCCATAACATGGTTTGTTTGTTTTTTTTGGAATGAAGTCATTTTGCATAGGGCACACCTAGGAATACATAGTTATATTCCATCTCCTTGAGAAAGGAGTATTTGTGTAAATTATTTGGAATTCCTCATGGGAGATTTGTCTCTTCCCCATTTATTTATTTACTCAACCATTTATTTATATCAGTATAGACTCATGAATATTTTTGTTATGTTTGTTATAATACACTGCTTATTTTGTTCTCAATTTGTTCAAACTTTGGCCATTTTTCCAGCTTTCAGTTGGTTCTTGTTCTTCTTTGACATGATCTGTTACATAGCTATTAGGACGTTCCCCTAGATAGGTCTGAAGTAGACTTTATGTGGAAATATATACAAATGTTTTCTCATCTTCGTTTTCTAACATACTTTTCTTTTAAGTCTATTAGCTTACTAAATGATGATGTTTGAAGGTCTTATAACAATTATATTTATCTAACTTGATTTTTATCTATGGGAATGCAAAAAGTATAAAAAACCCTTTCTTCCCTCACTGGGAGCTGGGTTCTTTGGCCCTTAAGTAATCCTTTGGAGGATTCCTGATTGCTCCATCTGTAAATCTTGTGGGAACAAACAGCCTGGTATTTACTGTATTACATTAAAAATTTCCCTATCTGTTGTCTGCGATCTCTGCAAATTCAGCTGATGGTTACTAACTTGGGGCAATTGCTGAATGCTGTTATTTCTTTTTAAGTGAATAATGGAGAAATTACTGCTTTTCAAGCTTTCTTTTGTTATTGCAGGGTTAATCCAGTCTTAAGCAATTTTTGTTTGTTATATTTCTACCACAAACCAGAAGTAAAACCTTTTCATCTTATCTTCTGAAGTTTTGAAACCTAGCCTGGATGGCAAAAGAGATGTATTATAGTAAGAAATTATTATCTGCTGATTTGCCAAAATCTTGGTAATAAAGGAGTTTGCTTAGGTAACTTTAACCTATGCATCCATATCTTGGTACATTTCTAGAAAACACACAAACAGCAATTATGAAAGTTACTTGATGTTGTATGTTATGCATATGATGTATTATGTATTATGGTATTTTACAACTAATACAGTTTTAAGGTGAGCACTTTATTATTATCTCTCTGTACCTTTTTATTTTGTGTGTGTGTGTGTATTTACATTTGTGCTTCTACTCGGTAAAATTAGATCTGTTGTATTCCACATAAACAGATTAAATTTATGGAGTAATAGGGGCATCTGCCTTTGGCTCAGGTCATGATCCCGGGGTCCTGGGATTGACCCCCACATTAGGTTCCCTGCTGGGGGTGAAGCCTGCTTCTCCCTCTCTCACTCCCCCTGCTTCTGTTCCCTCTCTTGTTGTGTCTCTCTCTGTCAAATAAATAAATAAAATCTTAAAAAATAAAGTTATGGGGTAATAGATTGCATGTTCAAGTTTGTGTGTAAGTCTGTGTCTATACAAATAAAACCCATGTCTACATACATAAATTTACTGATATCACTTATGTAAAATAAAGCAAAAATTTTCAGTTCATCAAATTGTTTGGCTTTTCCTTTTCTCTCACTCTTACTCTCTCATACTCTTTCTCTTATTCTTTCACATTGTTCCTTTTTGGCTTGTTTGCATGATACCTAATCTCTAGTTTGATCTGATGTGGGGCTTGATTCTAGGACTCTGAGATCATGACCTGAGGTAAAAGGCAGACACTTTACTGACTGAGCTACCCAGGCACCCCTTGATGAAACACTTTGCTGTCCTATAACAATGACAGCATAGATGAGAAAGTCCTTTAGGAGACTTTCCTTTTAGGATAAAATCCTTTAGCACATTTTAAAGTTGATAAAGATGAAATTAGGAAGTAGATTCTTCGAGAAGTAGTGATTGTTAAGATTTACCAGATTGGTGTAGATGTCTTCACCTGGCTTTCAATGTTGGACACTGATTATATTAACAATATGTACTCAACACAGTAAGAGGTTTTGTATAAAATTGGAAGTTTTTTTTATGATTCAGATTATCTACTTATTTATCAAAATCTTGAGAATAAAAGATTCGGCTTAGGTAACTTTAACCTATGAATCTATTTCTTGATGCATTTTTAGCAAAAACAAAAACAGCAGTTATGAAAATTAGCAAATTCTGCTTATTGAATGTATCATGTATGTATTTTATGCATTTTAAGGTGAATGCTTCATTATTGTCTCTAATAAAAATAATAATACAAATAACATTAAAAATCCCCCAAGATCAGACTTTTGAGGGTTTTTTGGTTTTTTTTTTTTAATGGTTTCTCACTTCCTTTTGGGAGGAGCCACAGGAAGAACGGCCTATAAGGTTCACAATTTAAAATGAGGGTAATTGGAATCCACTAGAAGTTTTCAATGCCAAATCTAAGCCCTTTTGAGATTACATAGTCCATTTAACATAGCTTGATCTGTTGGTGTTTGTTCTGCTTCATGCTAAACTCCAGCCACACTGAATTATTTCACTTCTCAATTTGTGTCATGCTCTTGCCTACAAATTACTTCTCCCCTGATGTCTAGACTACCCTTCCCCATGTATCCTTCTTCCCTTTGTGTGGCTAACTCCTACTCACCATTCAGACTCTAGTTTAAATTTTTTCAGTGAAGCCTAGTCTGGTTAGGTTAGATAATTCTTTGCTATCTGCTTCTGAAAAATCCTGTATCTTTCGTATGAACGTTTTGTTAAAATTACTTATCTGCTATCTGTTCTATTCATTGTGTATGAAATCCACACGATGAGAGACTTTAAATGGTGGTAAGGCAAAGGAGTTTGAATCTTCAGAGGAGAATGTGGAAATGAAACTTGGGCAGAACTCTGAGGAAGAAGAGGACCTTTAATAGGGTCTGAGAAGAAATATAGATAGGGAGAAGTCACCTCGAGAGGGAAACATTTTTAGGAATGGTGAGTACTGGGTTGAATTTCCAGTTGGTTCCTGCTTATGTATTACTCATAAATATTTCATTAATGCTATTATGCTGCACACTTTTGTGGGGAAGTATATTGGGAATTAGAAGAGAGATGGAATGGGTTTTGTGTTCCACGTCACAGATAATGTTGACACATGGAAAGAATGGCAGCTGCAGGTACCCAAATAGTTGTAAGGAGCTAAATGACACAGGAAAAGCAGGTTGCAGTGTGAACCAGTAAGTGAGAAAATAGGAGAGAACTTCCTCACTCAACACTGTGGAGCTTTAAAAGAAAGTCGACTTAAAATACCCAAAAGCAATAGTAAATGAGTTGGGAGGTAGATAAGTGTGAATCAAAGTTCTAAGATTCATCTTTTTTTACTTGAAATGTAAAGTTAGGCATTGGTAAGTTGGATTTCATGAAATTATGGATTATTATTTTTCATCATGTGGTAAGTTTTCAGTCATTGTCACTTCAAATGTCTCTGACACTTTCCTCTCTCCTCCTCCTCTAAAAATCCAACTAGACATTAATAAGACCTTGTCCCCAAATCCTTCTTATCTCTTCATTACTTTTTCCTATTTACTACCTCTTTATCTCTCTGCTATGAATTCCAGATACAGTTCTTTGGTTTTAGTTCCCGGATCTCTGATTCTCTTTTCAGTTGTGTCTACTCTGTTATAAAATTCCTCCATTGAGTATTTTAGTCAAACTACTGTATTTTTAGAGTTTTGTTTGACTTTTTTACAAATATGCTTGGTCTTTAATCATATTCAAACTTCCTTCTCTCATATGTGTCAGTTTTACTCCTCAATGATCTAAGAAGTGCCTTGTAAGGAGTATCCACTTCCCTCTTCCACTGAGTGCTCAGCTGTGCTAAGCTGTACAAACACCTGGTTGGTTAATTAGAAATCTGAAGTTAGCCTTATTGGCAAAATGGAATACAATGGGGAGTTGAGAAAATTTCCATCATTCTCTGGAAGGGACTACAGTTTGTAACCCATCTCTGGAAAAGATAACTGTTTTTCTAGAGTTTTGTAATTTACATACAATATACAAAATGTAAGGGGAAGCATTTATGTTTATTTGTTTGTTTGTTAGATTTATTTATTTATTTTGAGAGAGAGTGAATGGGGGAGGGATAGAGGCAGACGGAGTGGAGTGTAGAGACCTACATAGGGTTTGATCTCATGATCCTGAGATCATGACCTGAGCTGAACTCAAGATTCAGACTCGTAACTGATTGAGCCACCCAGGACACCAAGCATTTATATTTTTTAACTCAAAATATTATTTTTAATGTAGAAATAGGTAAAATGATAACTTTTAAAACTGCCAAAGAAAGAGAAACACCTGATGACTTTGACAATAAGTTTTATTTTAAATATTTTATGATTACATTTATATTTCCATATATCAAAAATAGTAGGAAAAAATCTCTTTGGGAACGCATTTTAAAGTAGAAAAATAAAGTCAGTGTTTAAAAACACAATAATTTAAGTAAAATTATTTAGAATTCATTTATAAATAATAAATAGGTTTTATCTAGTAAGAAATTACTTTGTTAATATTGCCTGTTGAATTTTTGCTGTTTTGAGAAACAATTCTAACTCAGAGTTCTGATGATTCAACACAGCACATTATAACAAGGCTGCCCATGACAAGATAAGACTGGGAATATCAAAAGTAGGATTGCTAGTTCAATGAAAATTTCAGAGAAATAATGAAATACTAAAAAATTATTTTCTGAATTCAAAACAAATCGGGTGTCTTGTTTGTTTTTAATTTTGCTGAATCTGGCAACCTTGTTCAGAATAGTTCTCTAATAAAATATCATTTAGTATTAAAATAAATATAAATTCACTACCATCATTCTACTAGTATCAACAATGCTTCCTTTCCCATTTTTCCAAATTTATGCACACATATTCTTATATTTATTTCTTAAATAAATATATAAATAATAAATAAGCAAACAAGTTTCACTTGAACATAATTCAGACAACATGAGAAAAAGTTAAAGTGCTTCCACATGTCCTCACACTTCTGTGAGTTAGGATGGTGGCTGACACTTTTTCTCCAGTTGAGGAATAAAGAAGAAACCAAGGCAAAGTTTAACAGGGACTGGTGTATCCTGACCAGCAGGCTGGGGTGGAAAGTTGTAGCAACAACAAAATATTTCCAGGATTTCCAGCTAAATTTGAATTTACAGTAAACAATGAATAATATTTTTAACATAAGTATGCCTAGATATTGCATAAGACAACATATATGAGACATCAAAAAAAAAAAACCTATTCATTGTTTTACTTAATATTCAAATCTAACTGGACATACTGTATTTTATCTGACAACCTTACACCAGACCCACATGGAACATGAGTGCTGAAGTAGATTTATATGAAGTCTCATTGACATCTTTACTGAGGAATTCTTGGAAACCACAGAGAATGCTTGTTTGTTTCACGATTCCTGTTTCTCAGCCCTGAAAATAAATAAAATGGGAAAAAATTAATTAATAGTGTTCTAATAAGGAGGAAAGTATCATTTTTGAAAATATATTTATTAGGAAATTAATAGTCTTAGATATTCATGTATTAGAAATATCCTAATTTTCAACTATGAGTAGAGAGACAGGTAAGTTATCATCCAAACTAGGAAACTTCTGAGAATGAAAGGGAACCAGTTCCCTGGACAAACTGAGATGTATGGTCTTCCCAGTCATGAGTACAACAAATTCACTATTGCTATGGGTTTTTTTTGTTTGTTTGTTTTGTTTTGTTTTGTTTTTAATCAAAGACTCAGACCCCCAAGAAAGTAGACTTCCAGCAGCAACAGAAAATTTATAGGCTAACTTTTAGACAGTATGTCTCAGGGTAAATGAAGAATTAAAAAAAAAAAAAACAACAACCCACAACTTACCTCTTCAAAAATATCTGCACAATTCTCTGTACCCAGCTTTCCTTGGGGTCCAGGCACACCTCTTTTCCATTGACAAGCTTTACACTGAAATGAGAGAGATATGATTAAATCAGTACTTAGAAGATTTTAGGCATTCCTTTGCCCTTCAAGTTGTGGTTCCTGAAGTATGAGCATAAAATCTGAGTCCAACTCATTTTTAGTCACAAGGCATATTAAAATGTCATGGAGACAAAGAATTTTGTTGTTGTTGTTGTTCTGCTCACTACTGTATTCCTGAACCTAGAACTTTGCTGGATACTTCCACCTTCCCCAATTTTAGGTTTGCTGAAGTAACACATCTAATCACTTTTGAAAGTACTTACATGATTTCTGAGTTTTCACAATGTGGGCCACTGTCAATCACTCTCAGTTCTTTGATATATTTGGGATGAAAAGGCGTGGAGTGGGTTTTAATGCACTGGCATCGGAGTTCTGAACTCACTCTTGACAGAACTGCAGCTGTGGAAAAATAATAAAAACAAGGATTAATTTCATCCCAAACATGGATCTGCTGGCTACTCTCTCCTTAATTCCAATCTGATAATTTGGTGACAGTATGTTTGGTAAACAGCACTTCTTTAGTAAACTCATTCATAAAGGAGAAGGCTGGATATTCTCCTAGCCCCTAAGTTCAATTAAGAAAACCACAGCTGTCATTAATGACAGGATTGGTGGACTTCCTGCATAAAGACTTGGAGTTATCTTTGTGAAATGCTGACATCCTTATGGTACTTTTTCTTCTAGTTGATTGTGTAATCTTTCATGATACCACAATGCTACTTATAGTATGTAAACTAAGATTCAACAACAGAGAAGTTGCCTTCAGAAAGCATTAATAGAAATATATAAGTTGCACAAAGATGTCTCTTAGCAAAATCTGTAATGCTTAATGGAAAAGAAAAGAAGTATAAAAACAAACATTTCTAACTGTATTTCTTTCAAGGGAGAGATCCCAAGAAGGTTTACAATTTGTCAGGTTGTCTTTAAATCAAAGAGGAAAGCTTGTCAATAAAACATGTGGAATAAAGTTATGGAGTTACCTCACTTGATATTAATAAATAATATGGGTAATTGTGGTCTAGTAAGATATATTCTAGGGGTATCTGGATGTCCCAGTTGGTTAAGCATCTGACTCTTGGTTTTGGCTCAGGCCATAATCTCAGGGTCATGAGATCAAGCTCCGCATCTGACTCCTCACTCAGCGTGGAGTCTGCTTGAGACTCTCTCTCTCTCTCTATCTCTGCCTCTCCCCTATGCTCTAAATTACAGATTTATATTAATGCGTTTATATGTATGCATCCTATAAAGTATGAAAAATAGGAACAAGATGTCTTTCTAAGTATTGTAGAGATAAAACCTAAACAATTAAAGCTTCAATTTAATTTTAAGTTACTGCAAATATTATTTCCTTTAGTTGAATAAAGAAGATGTTCGTTATTAAAGCATTAAGGGAAATCTTGCTATCTGAGGATCACATTTAGACACAGGACAATTCTGTAGACCAGAAAAGTCTGCTTACCTTCACACAGAACTGCAGAAAGCAGGAAAACTGCCAAGAGAGCAACAGCCAGCTTGGAAGTCATGTTGATGCAAGGTGCCTTCGGTCTGGTTTCTTTCTGGCTCTTGTCCCAGAGGCTTGTGAGCTCTGCTGTCCCAAGGGGCTTCTATTGGTTGGAGAGCTTCTGTGGCTTTTTATATTATTCAGAGCAGCAGAGAATATGCACTCTCATTCTTGCATTATGTCAGAGGAAATTCCACAATATGCAACCATCCGCTTGCCCTTTGAGAGCAGACCTGAGTCATCAGACTCTAATTTGTCTCATCAAATTTTTGGCAGGATTGAAGTTCTATTGGATCTTTAACAGAATTTATTTTATTTAAAAACATATTTGTTTTAAAGCACATTTAAAAATCATTGTTAAATATTCAAGCTTCTTTGATACATTATTATCAGTTGTAATTTTTTATGTATAAATAAATTTATTGTTGTACTATCTGGCATTTGTTAAAGTAAGGTCATTTATGATTACTCTTTAAGGGCATGGTCATTTCTTTAGGTAACTTACATGTGCTTCAATGACAGAGAAGGTAATCTTGCCAACCACTTTTACTGAAGACATAATTTTGAGAAGTCCTTTTCTGAGCATTTTGGAAAGTTTCCAGGAACTATTGCTGTTCCCAAGGAGCATATTACAACTCTTCAAAAGATTTGGCTTTCTAATGTATGTTTGAAAGAATGAAAAGACACATCTTTCAGTTCCAGAAATATTTATCAAGTAAATTCTGAGTCATGTGGGGATCTAAAGATAGATAAGATTAGATACATGTTTTCAAAGAGTTTGGTCCATCAGAAGAAGAAAGCAATATAAGGACTTCACTATATTACAGAACAGATAAGTGGTATTGATATGTTAATCCCAACAAGGGCATAAAGACAGAATATTCCATAAGCAGTGTGAGCAGGATATTGAAGGAAGAGAAGGTAGAGAAAAACAGTACATTCTATATAAAGACATGGTTCAAGGACAGGTGAATGAAGATATGTCTGTGCTCTAGGAAGTAGTTCCCTGGGGTTACTTAGTTGGGGTGGGATGGGGTGGTAGCTAATTATACTTAGTGGATAAAGGCATCTAAGTTCAAACCCTGCTTCAGCCGCTTAATTTTGTATGACTTTTAAACTTTCTGAGTTCGGTTTCTGTATCTACAAAGTGGATTTAATAACACTCCCATCTCATAAAGTTAATATATATAAACTTCCTGCTTAATTTTTAAATTGGTAAATTCCCACCTATTCCAAATGTTATGACTTATAGTTATCATTTTTATCAGGTTACCAATTTCCATACTGCAAGGATATTCAACCAACAATTATTTCCTAAAAATATCATTTGCCTTAGAGGCATTCTTGATAAAAGATCAGTTTCTGAAATACCAGTTAAGCCAGCTTACAGCATGTAATGTAACAATATAACAAAATAGAAACATCATCAGTTCCAGTTATGGTTTGCTAAAATTAAAGCTCCAAATATATGACTGCATTAGCATCCGAGTTGCCCTTTCAAATGTAAATCTGGAATATGGAGAATCTTAAAATCTAAAGAATTCCAGAACTCTTGAGGAAGTAACTTGCTTAAACATTGATGTAAGATTTATTTTTTTAAGATTTTATTATTTATTTGCTTATTTGACAGAGAGAGAGAGAGTGTGTGCACAAACAGGGGAGGCAGGAAGGGAGAAGCAGGCTCCCCACTGAGCAGGAACCTGCTGTGGGGCTCCCTCCCAGGACCCTGAAATCATGACCTGAGCCAAAGGCAAATGCTTAATGGACTGAGCCACTCAGGTGCCCTGATAGAAGATTTAAATTAAATTCTTTGACAAAAAATGACTGAAAATTAAAGAAATAGTAATAATGTTTCAGAATTTAAGCATTTGTGGTTTGGGGAAAAAAAACTTCCCTTGCTGAAAGATTTGTTTGGTGACTTCAGCGTAACTGCTTAAATATCATTTCAATTTTCTTGATGTTAGTGACAGTGTGTGTATTAATTGATCTTCACAGCAATGTCATAGTAATATTTCTGATTTTACAGATGAGGAAACTTAACAATGTCTCCAAGTTCATATACCTAAGTAGCAGTGTCAATGGTTCAAAAACCATTGAACCTTTGAACCATTGTTAGCCCCGGTCGAAAAGCACATTCACAAAGGGGAGTTGAAAGAACTTTTCTCGAGTTCACTAAACCATCTTTTTATGACTCAATGAAGTTTCTTACTTTATCCCTTGGTCTTCAGAGATTAGGCTGTTTTTTGTTTTTTTTTTTCTTTACCCAGATAAAAGGCACCAAGAGAAGGACTAAAACTCTGTCCACATCTGGGCAAGTACACAGTTCATAAATAATTCAGTTGATTCAGCAATTTTCTTATTTCCCAGGAGGCTGGCTAAAGCAGTGAGCTTGTCCACACAAGTGTGTGGGGAGGGAAATGTCATGATTGTTTTTGAAAGAGGTTATCCAATTTCTTAGTATAGACATACATTGTTTCATTTTGCTTTGCTTTTTTGCTCTTTACAGAGACTGTGTTTTTTATAAATGGTTTGTGGCAACCCTTTGATGAGCAAGTCTATAGCTTGTCTAACAACATTTGCTCACTTTGCATCTCTGTGTCACATTTTGGTAATTCTTACAATATTTAAATGTTTTCATTATTATTATGTTTACTATGGTGGTCTGCGATCTGTCGTCTTTGATGTCACTACTGTAATTGTTTTGGAACGCCGCAAACCACACTCATGGAGGATGACAAAGTTAATCCATAAATGTATGTATTCTGACTGCTATACCCACCAGCTGTTCCCCACCTTTCTCTCTCTTCTCAGGCTTTCTGTTCTCTGAGACACGGCAATATTGAAATTAGGCTAATTAATAATACTACCATGGCCTCTAAATTTTCGAGTGAAAAGAAGGTTGCATGTCTTTCATTTTAAATCAAAAGCTAGAATGATTAAGATTAGTGAGGAAGACATGTCAAAAGCCAAGATAGGCCTAAAGCTAGGCCTTTTATGCTAAACAGTTAGCCAAGTTGTAAACACAAAGTAAAGCTTCTTGAAGATATTTAGAAGTGCTACTTCTAAGTATGTATGGCTGATATGGAGAGAATTTGAGTGGTCTGGATAGAAGATCAAACCAGTTACATGATTCACTTAAGCCAAAGGATAATCCGAAGCAAGACCTTAACTCTCTTCCATTCTGTGAAGGCTGAGAAAAGTGAGTCAACTTCAGAAGAAAAGTTTGAAGCTAGCAGTGGTTAGTTTGTGAAATTGGAGGAAAGAAGTCATGTCCACAACATCAAAGTAGGTGCAAGAAGAAGCAGCCCGTGTTGTTGAGGAAGCAGTAGCAAGTGATCCAGAAGATCTAGCTAAGATCATTCATGAACGTGGCTACACTAAGTAACAGATTTTCAGTGTAGACAAAGAGTCTTCTATGGGAAGAGATGCCATCTAGGGCTTTCATAGCTAGAGAGGAAAAGCCATTGCCTGGCTTCAAAGCTTCAACACAGGCTGACTCTCTCACTAGGGGCTAAAGCCGCTGATGACCTTAAGTTGAAGACAATGCTTATTCACCATCTCAAAAAGCATAGGGTTTTTAAGAATTATGCAACATCTACTCTGCCTGTGGTCTGTGAATGGAAAAACAAAGCCTGGATGACAGCGGTTACAGAATGTTTCAAGTCCACTATCTATACTGCTCAGGAAAAAAAAAAAAAATTCCTATCAAAAAAATTACTGCTCATTGACAATGAACCTGGTCCCCCAAAAATCTTTGATGGAGATATACAATGAAATAAATGTTGTTTGCCCGCCAGCTTAACATAACACAGCATCGATTCTGCAGCCAAGGATTAATTTCAACTTTCAAGGCCTATTACTCAGGAAATACATTTCATAAGGCTCTAGTTGCCATAGATAGTGATTCCTCTGATGGATCTGGGCAAAGTAAATTCAAAAAACTTTCTGGAAAGGATTTATCATTTTAGATGCCATGAACATTCATGATTAATGGGAAGAGGTCAAATATGAATATTCACAGAAGTTCGGAAGAAGATGAATCCAACCATTATGGATGACTTGGAGGAGTTAAGACTTCGGTGGAGGCAGGAACAGCGGATGTAGTGGAAAGAGCAAGAGAACGAGAATCAGAAGCGGAGTCTGAAGATGTGATTGAGTTCCTGCAATTTCACTGATAAAACTTGAATGGATGAAGAGTTGTTTCTAATGCACAAGCAAAGAACATGGTTTCTTGAGATGGAATCCACTGCTGGTGAAGATGCTGTGGCAATTGTTGATATAACAACAAATGATTTAGAATGTTACATCAACTTAGCTGATAGCAGCATCAGGGTTTGAGAAGAACGACTCCAGTGCTGAAAGAAGTTCAACTATGGGTAAAATGCAATCAAACAGCATTGCATGCTACAGAAACTGTTCATGAAAGAGGCAATCAATGTGGCAAACTTCATTACTGTCTTATTTAAAGAGACTGCTACAAACATCCCAGTCTTCAGCATCCACCACTCTGACCACTCCGCAGTTCAGCATCAAGTCAAGACCCTCCATCAACAAAAGTATTGTAATCACTGAAAGTTCTGATAATAGTTAGCATTTTTTAGCAATAAATTATTTTTAATTAAGGTATGTACATTTTTCTTTAGACATAATGCTATTACACACTGCCGCTAATATCTGAGCTACTTTCCTAATCCTGGTAGTAAAGTCTTAACTAGCACTTGGAATTTTTTCTCTCTTTGAGGAAACTGTTTCAGCTCAGCAGCCCCCAACTTTAGGAGAACCATGGACAAATGCTAAACATGTATCAGGGAATTACAATGTCATTAACATGAAATCATAAATATAAAATATCTACCCCCTGAAATTTTAGTTAGCAAAACTCAGAGTTAGCTCAGAGACGTAAAACACGGTTCCTACTTCTACAGATAACAAACATGTATATTTACTTCATTAATAGCATAACTTCTTTGCTCTAATGTGTCAAGGACATTTTGGTTCCATTTCCAAGTTCAAATATCCAGTATATGATTTGCAAAAATGCCAAGTAAAGTTGCTGCTAAAAAGTATTCTTTCTACCTTGAAAGAAAAGGCCTTTTCCAGTCTTGGCAAGTTGGAAGATCAAACAGCTAAAGGTACTGGTTCTGAGCAATGGCAAGTCACAATAACTTAATTTTAAATGCATGCATAGGTGTTGGGCTAAGGCAAACCTACTTTAGAGCCTAGTTCCACCACTTGCCAGCTGAACAACCATGAGGAGATTTTTAAACCTGCATGTGTTTTCTCATCTGTAGAATGATAATAACACCAGTTCCATTGGATCACAGTGAGAGTTAAATGAGGAAATACATAAATAATCCCAAGAGTGGAATTGGCATTAAAGAGATAATAAATGTCAGTTTTCTTCCCCTCTGATCTGTCACATTAGTCACATTTTGCTTGGAGTGGGAAAACCACATTACTTTTTAAAAGTTTACCAATCAAGGGGCACCTGAATGGCTCAGTCCATTAGGCATCTGCCTTCAGTTCAGCTCATGATCCCAGAGTCCTCGCTGGGATCTCTGCTCAGTGGAGATCCTGTTTCTCCCTCTCCCTCTGACTGCCTCTCTGCCTGCTTGTGCTCGCACTCTTTCTCTCTCTTTCAAATAAATAAACAGAAACTTAAAAAAAAAAAGTTTAGCAATCAAAAAGTAAAAATATATCAACACAACAAATCTCTTCAAGCTTATATCTGCCTGCCTTTTTTCCCCTTCCATTTGTAGAACTTTCACTTTTTTTTTAAAGATTTTATTTATTTATTTGACAGAGAGAGATCACAAGTAGATGGAGAGGCAGGCGGAGAGAGAGAGAGGAAAGCAGGATCTCTGCCGAGCAGAGAACCCGATGCGGGACTCGATCCCAGGACCCTGAGATCATGACCTGAGCCGAAGGCAGCGGCTTAACCCACTGAGCCACCCAGGCGCCCTAGAACTTTCATTTTTATACCTAGTAATCCAATTCACGTCCGTGTGTTTTGAAAAGTACTGTAAATACACACAAAGAACTGAGTACAGTTGCCAATTTTATTTCCCAAATTCATGGAGATTCTGAGACAATATTTAAAGGATGGGATTGGAGGAAGAGGCTGGTTGCGGAAATAGGCATTTATTATGGACTAGGGATATCTGTCTTCAATATGAAAAAAAAAATAAATATTTACTTGTAGTCATTTCTTTGTTAAATCCATAAAACAAAAGTTTCTTATACTCTTATTTTCTTTGTTAGATTTATACTAAAACTATTTAGAGATTGTTTACCCCAATGTTTACAATAAAATAGATCTTTGAAATAACAATTATATATTGTTTGTCACTAGGGTTTCTTTCGTGTAAAGTAAAGTTCATAGGAAATGAAATCACTTGGCAGAAAGGGAAGTTGCTGTATTAGAAATGACTGGACTTATGTGTGTGTTTATGTCTTGAGGTAAACAAGAGTCACAGAAGCAACTGAGTCAAGTAACAGAAGAAAAATGTTATGAAGCTGGTGAAGTAAGGAGGTATGATTTTATAAGAATAGTTTTCTTCTTTTCTCAAAAGTTCTTTTGTTATTTTTATCTTTTGCTTGTTCTAGGCATGTGAGACTTTAAAAAGCTGTGTGGAGGGGTGCCTGGGTGGCTCAGTGGGTTAAAGCCTCTGCCTTCGGCTCAGGTCGAGATCCCAGGGTCTGGGGATCGAGCCCCGTATCGGGCTCTCTACTCAGCATGGAGCCTGTTTCCTCCTCTCTCTCTCTCTCTGCCTGCCTCTCTGCCTACTTGTGATCTCTGCCTGTCAAATAAATAAATAAAATCTTTAAAAAAAAATAAAGAAAAAAATAGAAAGCTCTGTGGAGATGAAACTCAGCAAATGGAAGAAAGTAACTTAAGTGGAAAAAAGTCTCATGTTGTAATTCCTTTATTTTGTTCCTTACAACTCTCCTTAAAATTCTGATTGTTTTAAAGTGTTTCATTTCATAATATGAGCTTCACCTTAACTCATTCTCTCAGCTTTGGCATTAGGGGTTGCTGAAATACTGAAGACACCATTTGTCCACAGTACAAACTCCATGTTGGTGGATTCTGTTCAAATGAGGAGGAGCACTCAACCCATTTGTGTAATTGTTGTTGTGTCTCACTCACTTGACTGGAAATTCCACAAGGTCAGAGGCCATGTCTGTCTTATCTACATGGTGTGCTACCTCCTGGCTCGGTGCCTGCAATGAACAGGTGCTCTAGAAACATTTCTTAGGTGAAGTACAAATGCCCCACTTTGCAGAACCTCCCCCAAGAGCAGTCTTGGCAAAAGGACCCAGAAATGTTTACTTTGTCTGTTGTTTCATTTGCTTGAACCCAAAAGAATCTAGTATGGAAATTACAGTTTTAGTTCATGCTGTCATTTAGTGGTGGATATTGATAAAACAGTAACCAGCTCAGGCAGGTGGCGGTTTCCTCCTTGGGTGAATCAGCTGTCCAAATTCTTTGAGTATGCTTCAGGCCTGGGGTGAAAGGCAAAATACAACAGGCAGGCTAAGATGGAGATGGAGATGGAGAACAGCATGCAGGGAATTCCAGTGACAGAGTGAACTTCACTGAGGGAGAACCCTCCACTGCTTCCTTCTTCCCATTGCCTGTCTCTCACAGACCAGAGTCCAGAGAGCCATACACAGTATTTCCAGAGATCAGGGAGTGAACAAGAATGGTGTCTCACAGGTTTAGTTTAATAAACTTTAAATGTGCTAAGATGAAAGAGATGAGCTTTCTTTTTAGGTATTACCTCAGTGGTTCTTAACTTTTTTTTTTTTTTAACCTCTTGATCCTTTGAAAATATAAAAAAGTTATATGCCCTTTGCTTACCTAAACCAAATGTAAAAATTAGTGCAAGATATAACACTTGAGAATAGAGAGTGATTCTCAAGTTTACCATTTTTAAATCACATCAACTGAAAGATAAATGGTATTTTCTGACTGCTGCTTGCTGTCCCTAGGTATGCCCAGGACAGAGACTTCAGAACAAACATTCCTGAAGTCCTCAGAAGGTGGAGATGGATAAGGACAAGAATGAGGAGGAGGAAACAAATCCTCATATTATGTGAATTCAAGACATGAGTGACCTTTGTTTTTCCTGCTGTCCACCAGAGTAAAATCCAAATCCTCCCAAAAAAAGAAGAAAACTGAATAATGCTTTCAAATGAGGCAAGCTCTTTGCTAATTGGCTGAAAGATAATGCCAGTGACAAAATGTGGCTGAGATAGGGGAAAAATTTTAGTCCTCTCATTATTTCTTTCAACTTGCCAAAAGGTATGTAATTCAAGAAAAAAAAAGTGATGTTTTAACATAAAAAGAAAACAAAATTGGGAACTAATTCAGATTATAGTCTTAGAGATGTGGCCAGTCTCTTAGAATTCTCCAAAGTGATACAAAAGGATATAGAACTTCTTTCATCAACTCTACCCAATCTGGTGCCCTGTGGTATCTGATTTCCAGACATAAGACCCTTGTTTCTAGGTAGTATATTTTCCTATGTAGCAAAATTTACTATTTGCCACATCTAGGGTGTTCTTTTACCTAACTGTGTCACCTTACCCAGAAAAATTAAATCTTTCCATGTGGTCCCTAAAATAGAAAAGAGGAAATCACCACCCACAAAAATAGTCAAGTTTTGAAACTTAGGAAAAGCTGTCTGCTCCAAACCTGTTCTGTGTACTTTTCATGCACTTCCCTTTCCCCAATGGTGGGGGTGGCCCTGGAAAACACCACTGCCACCAACTCCTACAGAGTTGGAGATAAAAGCAACTTGGGCAGGAAGGAGGAGAAATAACACAGCCAATCAGAGATAGCAAGAACACAGAAGACACCCAAAGAGAAACGAAGCAGGTATTGGGAAGCCAAGTTGAGTGAGAAACATTTAAATGGCACATTTCTTTTCTAGACTCCGTGGACTTGGACTTCAGCAAGGGTGCAGAGTCCTGACTCAAGGAATAATTGCACCAACAGGATCTTGTTGCTAAGTGTGTCATAGGTTTTATTTGTCTTAACATTCATAATAACATATTTTGGTCTCATTTATTCCCATTTAACCAATGAGGAAGCAGACTCAGAGAGGTTAAGGAACTTGCAGAGGGTCACCTAACAAGGAGCAGACAGAGTTAGGATTTGAATGTAAACAAGAGACTCTGTTTTGCCTTAGGATGTTTTTCTGTCTATAAGTCTCACAGACTTGGTTTTAGACACACTTCCCTTCCTTCTCCCATCTTCTGCTGACTGAGAGCACTTAGAAGGTTGGAAGATATGGTCTTGATTCAGTGCAGGGAGAAGGACAACATAACCTAGTAGGACTGGTCCCTCTTCCTGTCAAGGCCCCAGGTTTTTCATTTGTAAAATGAGGGAATTTGCCTCTACAGTCCTTTCTGTGTAATGGATTATTCTAAGAAGCTTGGTATATGTGGAAGAGATGGAGAACTCCCTCTGGGAGACTGACCACTTACGTCAGGAGAGCATACTACCCAAATCTCAGCTTTAGCAAAACTTTCATTAGTACTGCTCTTAAATGTAGCTAACTAACAAGTATCATTTTCAAGGTTCTCATCATCATTTGATAGGAGAAGAGCATTAACGTGAATGGGTTTGATGAAGAAAGAGCCCAGAATAGGAGGTCATGAGGATGGTGTGAGTTACCATCATATTCTTGTCCATTCCCCATTCCCACTGAAGAATAAGAGGAAATATTTCCTGTGTGTGATCTTCTCTTTCCTGACACCATTTCCTCTTACTTGGTTTCTTCATGACTCTTAGATAGGTTACAGATGTTGACCCTTATTGTGAAACAAGTAATGTGGTTGGGGTTGGAAAAATTCGTTCAGAGAAAGCAAGCAAACCTACATGATTTGCTGGAAAGAAAACACATCAAATTTTATGAGTATCACTTGAAAATATATGTCGAGAGGCTTCACTTTTCCATTATTTATCTATTGAACAAATATTTACAGAGCATCTTCTATATTTAAACCACTTTTCTAGTTGCTTGGGAAACGTTAGGGATTAACAAATCAAAATGGCTACACTTGGGGAGTGTCTTAGGTGGATAAAATGTTATGGGGGGAAAACAGTAAAGCAGGGCAGGGGATCAGGGTGTTAGTTGGGTAAGAGTAGAGAAAGATTATACCACTGGGGAGTCAGGGAAGCTTCTTTGAGAGGCTTGTTGGGGTCCGTTATCAAATGAACGAGACTGAGACGAAGTGAAAGTTATGCAAAGCCTTATTCTATGCCAAGCATTAGAAGTCAGACTGACCGGCCAGGGCTGCCTCTGAAGAGAGCGACTCCCTCCCAATCTCACAGGCTGGTTTTATAGGGCATAACCGCAGACCCAAGGTACGTGGCTTCTATTGTTAAGGCGTTCACTCCTGGAATCCATACCCGGAACCGTATCAGAAACTACTAGGGTGTTTATTCCCAGAATGAAGTCCATGGATGTAAACAACAATATGGCTACCTAGGCAATATGGAGTTGCTCTGGCTAAGCAGGCCCTAATAGTTAAACAGGCTTTAACACTAAATTGGCCCTAACAGGCTGAGATTGAGCTAAGAATTAAAAGCTATGGGAACTGGCTAAGTGGCTATGGGGGTAAGTATTCTAGGCAAAGGGACAGCTCGGGGTAACAGAGCTGCGGGCACGGCTGTGCATGTGGGGGCAGCGAGAAGGCTGGTGTGGCTGGAGCAGAGAGGGAAAGAATGAGTAGGACAGGAGGACAGAGAGTAAGGGCCAGATCAGATAGGCTTTGTAGCTCATTATAAGGATTTCAGCCTTTACTTTGAGTGGAGAGTCATAGCAGGGTCTGAAGCAGATCAGTGGCCTGGCGACTTTCCAGCGGCTGGGGGAGAAAGCATTCGTAATGGGGGCAAAGACAAATCGGGATGACCGCTTACAGACTATTGTGGAATACAAGAGATAATTGTTTACACAAGACCAGGGTGGTAACAGCAGAGGTGGTAACTACGGTCAGATTCTGGCTATTTTAAAGATAGCACAAAATCCTGAAGGATTGAGTAGGAGATGCGAGAAAAAGACTGATTGGTGATGAAAACTTTGAGTGTAAGCAGTTGGAAGGATGGAGTCTCTGTGAACTTGGACACTTGAGAAAGTATTTGAACTATTGTTGCAGAATTATTGAGGTATAGGGCAATTATTGTCTAATAGAGCTCTTCCAACTGTGTCCTGAATGGAGCTCCTTAATTCCATTCTACCGTTGCGTGGCTGTGGCTGGTGGTACAAGAAGACCAAGACAGGAGGGGAAGTGAGAAAGTGAGAGGTAGATTTGTGTTCCAGTCACTGTGCTAAGTTTTTTAAAATATAAAAATTGTATATGTGTAAGGTGTAAAATATGATGATTTGATATAAACATAGATAGTGAAGTGATTACTACAATCAAGCTAATTATCTCCTACCATTTTTTTTTGCTGATGAAGTTACCTAAAATCTACTCTCTTAGCAAATTTCCAGTATTCAATACAATATTACTAACAATAGTCACCATGGTGTACATTAGATCTCTAGAATTATTCATCCTACATATCTGTAACTTTGTACCATTTCCTCCCCACAACCTCTACACCACCGTTCTGCTCTGCTTCTGCGTGTTCAACTTTTTAGGTTTCCACATATAAGTGAGATTGTGAAGTTGTTTTTCTTTCTGTGTCTGGCTTATTTCACTTAGAATAATACCCTCCAGGTTTATCCATGCTGTTGCAAATGGCAAGGTATCCTTCTACTTTTTTTTTTTTAAGATTTTATTTATTTATTTGAGAGAGAAAAACCCCGAGAGAGAAAGAGCACAAGTGGGTAGGGGCAGAAGGGCAGAAGGAGAGGGATAAGCAGACTCCCAGCTGAGCAGGGAGCCTGACACAGGGCTTCATCCCAGGACCCCAGCATCATGACCCGAGCTGAAGGCAGATGCTTAATGGACTAAGCCACCCCGGTGCCCTAAGATATCCTTCTTTTTTAATATTCCATATCACAATTTCTTTTTTCTTCCAGCTTTATTGAGATCTACTTGACATATGACATTGTATAAGTTTAAAGTATATACCGTGTTGGTTGCTCCCTTCTTCTAGGAATGGACACTTGAGTTTTTTCCATATTTTGGCTATTGTGAATAATGTGCAGTGAACATGGGAATGCAGATATCTCTTCAAGGCGCTGATTTCATTTTCTTTGGGTTTATGCCCAGAAGTGGGAATCCTGGATCATCTGGTGGGTCTACTTTCAGTTTCCTGAGAAACCTTCATGCTGTTTTCCATAGTGGCTATACCAAATGATATCCCCACCAGTGGTGTAGAAAGATTTCCTTTTCTCCACATCCTCATCAACATTTGTTACTGTTATTTTTTATAATAATCATATTAACAGGTATAAGATGATATTTCATATAATTTTGATCTCTATTTTTATGATAATTAGTGACGTTGAGCATCTTTTCTTATACCTGTTAGCCATTTGTATGTCTTCTTTGGAAAAATGTCAGTTCAACTCCTTTGCCCATTCTTAAATCAGGCTGGATTTTCTCTTTAGTTTTATTTTGTGCTATTGAGTTGTATGAGTTCCTTATGTACTTTTTATATTAACCCGTTATCACTTACAAGCTTAAACATATTTTCTCCCAATCTGTAGGCTGCCTTTTCATTTGATTGTCTCTTTTACTGTGCAGAGGGATTTTAGTTTGTTATGATCCCACTTGTTTACTTTCACTTTTGTTGTCTCCACTTTTGGTGTCATAGCCTAAAATCCATTGCCAAACGCCAATGTCAAGGAGTTTTCTCCTATGCTTTCTTCCAGGAGTTTTATAGTTTTAGGTCTTATTTTAATCCTTTAATTCATTTTCACCTGATTTTTATGTATGGTGTAAAGTGTGGGTCCAGTTTCATTATTCTGTACGTGGATATCCAGTTTTCTCAGCAACATTTACTGAAATGACTGTTGTTTCCCCATTGCGTATTCTTGGCATCCTTGTTGAAAATCAGTTGGTCATATATGGTTGTGTTTATTTCTGAGCTTTCTATTCTGTTCCATTTTTCTATTTTTATGCTGCATCTCTACTATTTTGGTTACTATGGCTTTCCAGTATAATTTGAAATAAGGGAGTGTGATATCTTCACCTCTGTTCCTTGCCCTCAAGACTGTTCTGGCTATTGGACTCAGATGGTTCCATACGAATTTTAGAATTACTTTTTCTACTTTGTGAAAAATGCCATTGGAATCTTGATAGGGATTGTTTTGGATCTGTCTACAACATTGAGTGTATTAGGTTCTTTACACAAGTTAACTCGTTTATTTTTCACCACAAAGTTATGGGTTTGGTGCTGTTATTTCCATTTTACCAGTGAGAAAGCAGAAGCTCTGAGAGTAAAAATGATGTACCCACAGCTAGTAAGCATCTGGATTCAAATCTGAATTCAATTCTCAACCCTGAAGCCTGGCTCTTTCCTCTCTGCAGAACAAGATCAAGTCCAGACATGGAGAATTTATATCATGGTGTCTTAAGTTCTGAAAACTATATTTCAAAAGATCATTTTAAGGTTAGAAATTAAGGGAAAGGCTTCTGATAGGTGAGAAGTTGCTTATAGGAGCAAAGTGTGTCCCATTACCACCATCTCTGTTAAATCTATTCAGTAACATCTGTGGTTTGTAAACAGAGTTTATCAAAGCGATGGGGGTGAGGGGCAGGAGTATATTTGCCAGGATCGTGCATTCACAAAACTCTTGAAGTTGGTCTTTGATGTTATCACTGAATAAGTTCTTACCCTCAGTGACAGAAATATAATGATAGAATATTTAATATTCAACTTTAAACTTTTTATCCCATTATAGACACAGAACCTGAATGTACTACAAAGTGCTTATATGTATATATTTTTAGGTTTGGTTCCTCTATCCCTCTGTAGCAAGGACACAGCACTACTTTGGGATTCAATTATTTTATTTTTTATTTTTTTATTCTCTTCATTCTTATTATTTTTCTTTTCTTTCTTTCTTTATTTTTAAATTCCAGTATAATTAACGTACACTATAATAAAACTAGTATTTTATCAGTTTCAGGGGTACAATACAGTGCTTCAGCAATTCTATGTACTACTCCGTGTTCACCATAACAAGTACACTCCTAATTCCCTTCACCCAGTTCAAGAAGTGCTTTTATTTTTAGTAACATGAATATGTTACAATATATTTACACAATCTTAAAATAAGATAAACATATTGCAATATATTTATGTAGTCTTAAAAGTGTAATTTCTTAAACATGGGCAATGGATTTATTTTAAGAAGTCTTATAATCTTGTTTTGACACTTCTCCTTTTTCTTCTTCCTCTTCTTCTTCTCCCCCTCACTCCCTCCAATATACTGTATTCTACAGGGACAGCAAACCGGGTAGTGGCTCAGGCTCACCTTGACCTTTCAGGGGCTTTGTGAAGGAATCCTGTAGCACAGCAAAGCTCTACCTATCTGCACAAAAACGCCACGGCAAAGGAAAAAGAACTCACAAGAGAAGGTATTTTATCTTTCCTATGATAAATAAGTGTTCCAGATGCAGGTCTTAAGCTATGCACTAATTCCATTCTGTGTGCTTTTGGAATCCTGCAGCCAGATAAGGTAAAGTGTCGTAAGATACTCTGGGTTGTCCTCAATCATATCTATGTGATGACATAAAGAGTTTTCTAAATGGAAAAGGCTAACACAAAGAATCTTCTAATGTTCTATATGTTCCAACACAAGCCCCACCTTGTGGTCGGAAATGAGCAACACCACACTCCTGTCTACAAAAGATTTGCCAAAAGGTGGGGCTGAGAAAAGTTTGAGGAAATGCAGCCAGGATTGTAGGCAAGCACGTAGCCCTCTATTCTTCCCATTTCTCATTTCTCTGGAATTATGTGGGTTCACCTGCTCATTTCCTCTGTGTGCGTGCGTGTGTGCACGCACCTGTGTGTGCTATTGGATTTAAACACCTGGGTTTGTCATCTGTTCTACCTACGTTCTTCCCATTTCACCTTCATCAGATTTCCAAGCTTCTTCAAAATGGGGCTTCCCAGATGTTTCTTCTTCCACTGACAGTGTTAAGGTCAAGTGAGCTTGTTCTGAATCACTGCTGTTCAGAAACACCATGAGGACTTGGGTAGCCTCAGCTACAGTGGCTGTTCAGAGAGTATGTGGCTGTGGGTTGTGTGTATATGTGTGTGCGAGGGAAGGGGATAATCTGTCCATCTATTTGTTCAGGGTGGGGAGGAGTGAGAGGAGGAGAATGGAGATAAGAATGTAAGAAATGAGTGAGGATATTAAGACACCTGTTTTTCTCACCAAAAGGCAGGCATTTCCTTCGTTCCAAGGACTGTTGAAACGGTCACATCAAATTATCTTTGGAATGCGTACCAATGTGATATATACAACAGTACAGCTCTAAAAAACAGCTGTAGTAAAATACACATCACATACGATTTGCCATCTTAACCATTTTTAAATATACAGTTCAGTGATACCAAATACATTCTCATAGTGGTGCTGCCATCAATATCGTCCCTATTCTGAACTGTTAGTCCTGACTTTTGAATAAAAATGACCTTGGTTCAATTTGAGACTCTTAGTGGAATCACTTTTGTCTGAGGTGGTCTATCTCACCTGTAAATTTTTTCAAGCAAACTGACAGAGTTGTTGTGAGGATTAAATAATTAATGCTTGTAAAGTGCTCAGTATGGTGATAAACAATAGTATTCTTTCTGTTTTGCTCCTTAGAGAGAGAGAGAGAGAGAGAGCACACATGCCTGTGCAAAGCTGGGGAGGGATACGGGGAGAGGGAGAGAGAATTTTGAGTAGGCTCCACACCCAGTGGGGAGCCTGATGCAGGGTTTGATCTCACAATCCTGAAATCATGACCTGAACTGAAGTCAAGAGTCTGACGATCAACCGACAGAGCCACCCAGGTGCCCCTAAGTGATAGTATTCATGTTGCTATTGTTATGACTTCCTGTCGTTCTAGTCACTTATTACTTCTCCATAAATGAAATTATTCCAAACCTTTCTACCATTATCTGCTGACGCCATTTTCCTCATTCCTAGATCTTTGGCAAACATACCCTGTTGCTCCATAGATTTTTTACATCATCATCATCATCATCATGATTATTATTATTATTATTTTAGAGCTGTGTGTCATTTCCTATAGCAGGGAAATGGGCCCAGAGGGGGAAGAAAGAAGAAAAGAGTAGATGCCAAGGCAATCAAAGAATAATCTTTAGCACAACTCTGTTCCAACACATTCAAATCACCCGATAAGCTCAACAACTAGAGCAACAAATGTTCTGAACCAGTGGGGCAGGGCCAAGGTCTGGGCAGCCAGTCTTCAGAACGGCTCTGGTAGGGCAGCCTCCGTTCAAGATGTCAGACTACACCTTGGTTTCCAGGACACAGTTTGCACACCTCACTGAGATAAAAGTCCTGCTCCAATGGACCCAAACTCTCCAAACTCATCTCTGGCTCTGTTTGTCTCCTCTCCTGCCCTCAGTCTTTCCATTCTTGGCTCTTTGAGCCTAGTGCACACTCTGTCTGAAATGCCCTTCCTTCACCAACCTCATTCTCTCTCTCTCTTTCTTTTGCTCAACGAACTTATCAACCCCTTACAAGTAGCATCCTCTCTACCTTGCCTTCAGCCTGCCCCCATCTGAATTCCGGTCTCCCCATCTACTCTCCCCTAAATCTGTGAGCCCACCTCTAGCCTAGAGGACTACATTGGAATCGCCTGGAAGGCTTGTTGTTATAAAAATCACACGAATCTACTCCCATAATTTCTATTTCAGAAGGTCTAGGGAACACAAAAATTTGCATTTCTACAAGTTCCTAGTGAGGTTGATGCTGTTTTTCTAGGGAACAGAATTTAAGACCTGCTGCTATAGCCTTATACGCATAAAGAATTTTGTCTATCTATTTCTCCAGCCTGGACAGTGACTTCTGTGTGACAGGGTCTGAACAGAATCCCAAGATCCCAGCACATAGCACATAAAAACATTTCCTGATACTGGAGCTCTTCCAGGCTCAGCAGCCACACAGGGACCATGACCATCCACAGTCCACTTCCTCTGCAGGCTCCGATATGAGAAATTTCTGAGGCATGAGTCAATACACATTTCCACGTGAGGCCCTTTGCTGACATGCTGCAGGAGTCATGGTATGAGCCTACTGGCCACGTGTGGGATTTCCCAAGGATTTTGGAAATCTCCCTTCAAATCCCCATTCTTCAGTGAATTTTCCATCACATGTGCCTCAAAGATAAGAACAATAAAACATTGTTTTCCTGTGGATAAATCACCAATTGTCTAAATGTCTGTCATTAACTTTGCTACTAGGAGCTGCAAGACGACATAGGGGAAGCCACACGAGGCTTATCTTAAAATTTCGGTAAAATGTTTCCCGTATGTAAATTATTGGGAACAAGAAAGGCAGAATTCCATGCCAAGGAAAATATGGTGTTACAGAAAGAAAAGCCCTTTCGAATGTGACCTAATGGAAGCTTTTCATGGGACCAAGTCCATTCTGCCTCCCACCCTACTAACCATATCTGCTTTTGTACAGATGACATGACAAGTCTAAATCGAAATCTACCAAATTTAGGGAAAACACTGGTTCGCTCAACTTCCGTTGAACACTCGAGGCCGGGAACCAAAAGTCTGCTTCCCAAAAGTATGCTGGTTTCATTTTCATAAGTGAAATATGCAAGTGCTAGGATAGTCTTGTCAACTGGGCTGATCATTTCTATTAAGAAATTGCTAATAATTTCTACAGTGGCGGCAGGTTAAAGAACTAGTCCCGGCTCTGTATTTTCAAAGATCTCTGTGAGAGAAATGTCAGTTCCCTCAGGCAAGCTTAGAAGTCAGCTTTCGTTCCCAGGACTAAAGAAAGTGATACAAGGCAGTAGGAGTGATACAGGTCTCTCACTCTCTCACTACATATCTTAACCGCCCCCCTTTTTTTTCTTTTTTGCAATTGTTGCCCAGTCTTTATGGATCCACCCACTTGTGTTGTGTTTATTTCTTCATTAACACCATAATCATCAGGGCACCATTACTTAATACTTAGTCCATGAATACACGGGTGGGGAGCTGAACTCAAAATGACCATTCAGTTGTATACCTCATGAATGACCAAGAGTTAACTTACAGATATTTAATCAGCAAAATATAAAGACAGCAAACAACAAAGATACATTTCAAGTCATGCTTCCTTATAAATAAGTCCTAGCCTTTAATGGATTATACAGGCAACTGAGGGTAACCAATGGAGGCATAAGCACAGGAAATACTGTAGGTGTTAGGTTGCATGTTTCCGCACCCCAAGCACCAGACCAGAGTACACTGGCTCTGTAATCAGGATTACACACCTTTAGATCAGATTGTAAAGGGAGACATGGGATCAACATGGGCATCTCCCTGCATCAGCAGCTTTAATGGGGTAAAGAAAATTGAAATATCAGTTTTATAGTGCACTCAAATAAACAAGAAAAAATTATTAGGTAGGAAATGCTGCTTAAATTTTTATGTTTAAACACATACTTTCAAAGGAATTTTACTCTTGGATGGGCCATCAGGCTACTACTACTCCCCAACCCGTAGGCCCCAGATGCTCTCCTTTGCCATTAGAGGTACTCTGGTTGCAAGACTGGGAAGTACTGGAACGCTGTGATTTCTGCTGACTTCTATCCACCCCATCAGCTCCTAACTAACATAACCGTTGTGTTTAGTCATCTGTTGCAGGCAAGTGTGTGCTTATATTCTGTCTCCTACTAGAGGGGGCACTCTGTGAGGACAGGGACTGTGTCATTTAAATAGAACCCCTACCACTGTGCTCAGCACATGGCTTACTGCACCACAAACAGGGTAAGACTTATGTTACTTTATGAATATTCCAGTGCAGAATTGATTACAAGCAAAATTGTGGAGAAGTTTCTGTCAAAGTTCTCAATGCCCCCACTTCCACATTCTGCTTCCAGAGCCCAAGACCCCCATTGTCTCTTCTCCTTTCCCCTTTTCAAAGCCCCTCTCTTGATTTGTCTTTTATGATATAACATAAATGACTAATAAAACCTGGAGTGTTCTCCCTAAGAGATAAATGCATATTTGAATAGGGAACAAATCCTTAGACAAGAGGGAATTGCAGGCATCAGTCAGTGGTTGGAGAGAAATGATTTTTGTCATAGTGCATTCCCAGTTCTCTGAACACACAGATGATGACATACCCCATATATAAGGCCAGACTTATAAGGCCAGACTTCAAGTAATCTTATGCTGGATCACATGAGTCAGACTGAACTCACTTTTTCATGAAAAAAAAAAAATGAAAGATTTTCAAAGTCCAAAATAAGCAGTAACAGATGGCATTATACACTGTAGAATCCACTGGGATTAGCTATATAGATCTAAGTCTATGGCAGATAAAGCTCTGTTTTCTAATCTATTAAAAAAAAAAGCCACTTTATCCTGATGGGTTTCACTTTCCTCTATTAACCAAGAATCTTGGGCAGTTAAGAGCAGAGATTATTTAACAGTGTCTCTCTAGGTGCCGGGAACTTTCCTCAGTGCTTTCAACGTCGTAAGTCATTTAGTTCTCACATCAACCCTAAAAAGTAGGTACTATTATATTTTTAAAAATTAAAAAAAAAAGATTTATTTGAGAGAGTGAGAAAGAAGGAGAGAGAGAGGGAGAGAGAGAGCAGTCTCTTCGCTGAGCCCAAAGTTGAACCTGGGGCTCTATCCATGACCCTGAGATCATGACCTGAGTTTAAACCAAGTATCAGAAGCTTAACCTACTGCACCCCCAAGTGCCCCAGAAGTCAAAACTATTATTATCCTCGGTTTACAGATGCAGACATTGAGGCAGAAGAAGTTAAACAACTTGTCCAAGGTCCCACAGGGACTAAGCAGCAGAACAAGATTCAAACTCTGATATCAAATTCCAGAATCTGCCTTCTTCACCACCTCCCATAAGCTACAAAGCTCTTCCAGGACCAAGACTCTGCAAATCTCTTTCATTCACCCTTGCTGCATGTCTGATATCACAGCAAACACTTATGAAGGGTCATAATAAAGAGACTGCACAATATGAAACACCTGCATAATGAAGAAATTATGAAAATCATGATATGTGACTTGTTTGTCCAACTTTCTCAGCATATAATAAAGATTTGAGAAAGACTTATCTAAACCTATTCATCTTCAGGTGATTTCATTTCTTGTTATTTTTTGAAGATTGTATCTATTTATTTGTCAGAGAGAGAGAGAGCCCACGAGAAAGAGCACAAGCAGGGGGAGCACGGGAGGCAGAGAGAGAAGCAGGCTCCCGGCTGAGCAAGGAGCCCAATGTGGGACTCAATCCCAGGACCCTGAGATCATGACTTGAGCTGAAGGCAGAGGCTTAACCGACTGAGCCACCCAGGCGTCCGGATTTTAAAGTTCTATAATATGTGGACTGTGGAATATGAAGACCACTAATAAATAATCACTAATGTTAAAAGTTTTTTTCCTGTTTGTTGACGCTGGTGAAATGGATAATTTTATGGCATGTAACCCCATTACACGTGAGCAGGGACAGCTGCCGTGTCACTCATGTCTAGAGCTGGAGAGCTTTAAGTGTCCTTGGAAGTCCTCTAGCCCATGTTGTACACTACAAATTATGTGTCCTATTTTTCACTTGGGAAAATGTTTTGTTGTGTATTCAGAGGCTAAAATTCAAGGAATTTTAAATATTTGGCTGTGTTTTTCATGGGTGAGACATTTCTGCTTACAAAGTGGGAAAAAGCTTCTAAACATTAAAAGGGACATTATTGATGGCACTAGAACTAAGATATATGTTAGGAACTCTATTAAAAATTCCTTATCCAATAACCTGACTTGGGTTTGGGATTTTGTTGTTTAGAACTGACCTAAACAAATCATTTTCCTTTGTATTTTTTTCACAGAGAGATTTGGGTCACTTTGTCCACAATGAAGCATTTATAGAAACTCTTAACTATTAACACCATTTTGTTGCGTGCTCACCAAACCAGATAAGTGTCACATAATGGACTCTACCTTGCAATATTAAAGCTGATAATTAAACATATTAAAGGCTGTTAGTCAATTTTTCCTTTCTTTAAAGCACTTTCCGGGTAGTTTGAACTGGCTGGGACATCAGGGAACTGGGTTCTGAGCACTGACTCAGCACTTGCTTGTTCTGGGACCTTGGGAAAGCCACTCAATCTCTTTGGATATTAGACTTTTTCATCTTCTAAACTAGGGGTTGGATTCAACTTCATCATTCCTTTCTGCAGTTGTCCTGGTGACGAATATATACACAGGAACCTAAATAGTGTTGGTCTCATTTGAAGGGATAATCAGAAAAGCAAATGTCATCTCCTTTAAAGTTCCTCAATCCAATCACCCACAAAATGTTGAGGTTTCTCAAAGCATAGCTATAACCAGGCCATTATAGTTTGTTTTTGTGTATCTCTCTCCCCTAAAAAAATGTGAAATGTGAAAATTCAAATGTATGCTGTGTGTGAACGCTTGCTTTAAAATCATAACATCATTAATATATTGAACCATTATAAAACCAGGCTTAAGTATGCTGGTCCAAACAATAATCAAGTATTACCAGGAAAGTTTTCAGTAATCGCTATGTTCAGTCTAAACTTGTTATTTACTTGAACTACCCTGTTATATTAGCTAGTCTTCAGTTTACTGATGTGCCATTTGACGTATTTTTTTCCTTGCCCTGAGATAATTTGACCAGCCTTAGAAAAATATTGGAGGGGGAGACAAAGCATGAGAGACTGTGGACTCTGAGAAACAAACTGAGGGTTTTGGAGGGGAGGGGGGTTGGAGGGGTAGGTGAGCCTGGTGGTGGGTATTACGGAGAGCACGTATTGCATGGAGCACTGGGTGTGCTGCATAAACAATGAATCTTGGAACACTGAAAAAATAAAATTAAATTAAAAAAAAGAAAAATTAATTAGAAGGTAAAAGGAATGGGGGAAGAAAAAGAAAAGGATTATAGTCTGTCTAGAAAAGATTAGCTAACTCGATTTCCAGATATACCTTAGTAAGGAATCAGCAGCAACATTTTGAATTTTGAGCAACTGTAAAGAATACAATTAATCCAGAACACCTGGGTGGCTCAACTGGTTAAGCTTCTGCCTTCAGCTCAGGTCATGATCTCGAGGTCCTGCGATCCAGTCCTGCATCAGGCTCCTTGCTCAGCCAGGAGCCTGCTTCTCTCTGTGCTTGCTGCTCTCCCCCTCCCTTTCTCTCCTGCTCTCTCTCTCTTTCCCTGTCCCTCTCTCTGTCAAATAAATTAAAAAATCTAATATATATATATATATATATATATATATATATATGTATATATAATTAATGTGACTCCAGGGAGAATTTTCACGAGTCCTTCATCGGTGCTTCTGAAATGTGTTTTCAGAATAGATTCCCATTAGCAGGCACCGTCTTGTTTGAGCACCATCCTTGAAGGAGAAAATGATCCACCAAATTTTGGAAAGCATTCATTGAAAAAGGAGATAGTGCCAAAAATATTTCATGGGAGACTTGAAATATTTCTGTTTAGCACTAGCATTCTTATCTAGCTTCCTCAACTCTAGTTAACCTGATCCCATGATTGGTAACTTGTGTTTATCTTTGCACCTACCGAGTCTGCCAAACCTATCACTACTCACATCTTCCTTCTGCATTTGAACCATGTATCCTCAATGACACTGAAACTTTGAGCAATCTTGCACGCAGTGTTGGGAGGATATCATTTCCCAAACCGTGAAGTACGTACTAAGGACAATCCCTCACCTTAGTCTACATTCTCATATTTTATGAAATAACTGTATCACTGTTTCTCATTTATGATTCACCAATAAACAATAGCTCTTCTTTAGTAATCCCCTTGGTCGTTCTCTATAAACATTTGAGCTAAGAGCAGTTTACGCCATGATACTTACCTGTCTTCCACATTCTGGTATTTAGGCCTGGGTCTAATTTATAAAATAAATATGTGGACTTGGACTTATTTTACCTTCATGCAATCCTAATTCAGCTCTACAGAGCAGACTCTGTGGTCAGATAAACCTGGCTTCCAACCCTAAGTCTGAAGGGATGACATTCAGCAAGTCGTTAAATAAAGGAAATTCTAGTTCCTTGTGTGCAAATCTGGGGTAATTATGACTATCTTGAAGGATTGACCAATATGATGAGTGTATGAAGGGCAACCGACACACAATGGAACACTCAATAAATAGTACAATGATTATCACTATCAATGCTGATAGAATTACTCAGAGTTGCTTATTTTTTAAGACCTAAATTAAACCAAATCTTAAATCAGCTTCTGATGAGTAGCAATGAGCTATGTCAAACATACTAATTATTTGAAAGTATGAATATTTGTAATTTGCGGGGAAGTTGTCAAGGAAGACAACCTGACATGAAGGACAGTATCCTCTTATCCATGGGTGGCACTTCCATGAAGCAGCATTTCTTCTAATGATTTAAAAAGTTTGTCCTCATACATGATAACATAAGTGATATCACTTAGACTTGCCAACCATCCCACCCAGGGTTCTGACCCAGAAAATGTAAGAGGTTATGACTATAGTCTTTCACGTCATGAGTCTAACCTTATAAATTAGTAATTATAAGACTATAGTGTTCTTAGTTCTGTTTTTTTCTTTTTTTTTTCAATTTCAACACTTATCATTACGGAATTTTCATGTGTGCTTCTTATTTAATCCTAACAACTCTGTGAGATTGCCATTATTACTCCCCAACACCAATGTTGGCTACTCATTGGCCATGAGCTATCTGAGGAAGGGGGTGTGGTATATAACCACCTCAGACAAGGGCATTTCTTCTGTCAAGGGGGCAGCTATGAGTTGTTACCAGTCAGTACTTGTAGCAGCTAAGGGATAGGTACATGGCCTGGGGGAAAGGGGTGGGCACCAGCAGGATCTACTCTAATCCCATTTTTCAGGGGGAAAATGAGAATCAGAGCATTCACATGACTTTACTATGTTCATATATCTGATAATGGAAAACCAGATCCTAAATCAGACCACCTGATTCCAACTCAAGTTCTCTTTCTACCATTCCACAGCTGGTTTACTGAAGGGTGCTGGAAGGGTGGTTGTGAATCTATATGAACCTCTTATGAAGCTCTAAGTTAGAAGAATGATTTAAGTGCATTACTCACTGTAAAAAGTAGTACTTCCTTTAGATTTTCCTATAGTTAGCCCTTCTCAACTTGAGCAGATAGTCCCTTTCACCTTTGTTTTATGGGAACTAGAAAACAAATCATGGGCATTCTATCCATGTAATCCATGACTGCATGCACCCTGATCTCAAGTCTTCTCAGAAATTCATTCCAAACTTGACTCCTGTCCTTTGCCTGACCTCATAAGGCAGTTTTTTATTTCCTTAGAATAAAATTCAAGTTTGAGGTTTGGCCACACAAAGCCTAATGCTCAACAGGTCTGTTCTTGTATGCCTTATGTCTTATAGCTTAGTTTGGATGACATCCACCGTCAGCACTTGGGCTGTGACCACTACAAGGTATCACAATGCTTGAACAACCAGAGCCTAAATTCAGTAAATTGAGGACGTTATTTTGGCTAGGGCATTACACAGGCATAGACTTGAAAGGAGATCCTTGCTCTCAAGATAATTTCACATTTAAGGCAAAAGTAGAGAAACGCCTGAAATACAGAAAACACTGGAGCCAAGAGGAAAGAAGTTTATTTTAATTGAGAGAATTGGGAAAGCCTTCTTGGAAAGGAATGGAATTAAGCTGGATTTTGAATATTGAAGGAAATTTGAAAGACAAACATTTCCTTCCCAAAAGCAAAGGTCACAACTGAAATCAGGAACTAAAGAAGGTGGATAAACATCTGGAACCAAGATCTAACAGCTCTAAGTTCAGAACTACAATGAGGGTCAGATTTCGGATCCAGAGGATAAACCAGTCTAAAACCAAAACCAGAAACTGGAGTCACAACTAAAGACTGATAGATAACAAAGACAAAACCGAGAAAAATAATTAAAGCATATTATCTTTAGGACCTAAAGATAATATGGGAAGTTTGACATGGAATCCTTTTTTTTTTTTAAGATTTTATTTATTTATTCATTTGTCCAAGAGAGAGAAAGAGAGCACAAGCAGGCAGAAGGAGAAGGAGGCACCTTGCTGAGCAAGGAACCTGTTGAGGGATTCGATCCCAGGGTCCTGGGCTGAAGGCAACTGCTTGACCAACTGAGGCCCTTAGGCATCCCTGACATAGAGTCTTTTATTGAAAGAGCTTTCTAAGAACTTAGGAAAGGTCATTAACAGGAGGCAGAAGTGGGTCATAAGGTTGTTTCAGCCTCACTGGGTCAAAGTCACCCTGAGGCTTCTAATCAGGACCTAACCACAACTACTCTTAGGGATGGTGGCTTATGAAGACATTTTGTCCAAGAATCACTTTGGAGGAGCAAAACGTCTTACTTGCTTCCATTCCTAGAATAAGCCCATTGATTAGAAGAACAAGATCCTCTTACACTGGGTCTGGGTTCTGTAAAGTGCAAAAGGAAGGGGTCATCTTCTTTGATATCTTGGGGCTAGTATCACAAGTTAGCAATGGTCTTTAACATCATAGAGTCTTCCTCCCTCCCTCGCTCCCTTCCAACCGTCCTTCCTTCCTTCCTTCTAGCTGTCACTTAGCATCTCTTATGTGCCTAGTGGCCTAGGCATTACCATGTTGAAACTAATTTACTTTCAACTACTTGAGTGTCCTAATTTGAGGTAAAGAAGGAAGAGGAGATGTTTGGGGGGGTGGTAAGAGTAAGAAGGAGATAATTTGAGTCAACATTGGAAAGCATTCCTTTCAGAGAAATAAGGAGTCATGATGCCCACGCATAATGTATCTGAATAGTCATGATTCAGGGCTCTCCAGGTGAAGCAAGAGAAAGAGAGAGGGGGGTGGGAAATAACATTTCCAAGTGCCTATTTGAACTAGCCACTGTGCCAATTATTTTGCACGGTTATCTCCATTTAATCCTCTTCATTGTTGTAACTTGGTAAGTTTCCAAAAGTAAATTCAATCAGAATAAAAACATGCTTCCTTTAACTACATGCGTGCGACCTAAAGTGTAGCTCAGTTTGGCATTGTGGACCAAGTTGAGGGTCTTCACTGATCTTTCTTTCTTCTTTGTTTTTTAAAAGATTTTATTTATTCATTTGAGAGAGAGAGAGAGAGCATGAGCAGAGGGGAGGGGCAGAGGGAGAGGGAGAAGCAGACTCCCTGCTGAGCAGGGGGCCCCTGACAGAGAACTTGATCCCAGCATCCTGGGATCATGACCTGTGCTAAAGGCAGTCACTTAACTGAGCCACACATGTACCCCTTCACTGACCTTTCTTTGGTTTCAGATAACAATTAATAATCTCTGCTCTAGGGTGCCCGTGAGGCTCAGTCAGTTAAGCCTCTGCCTTTGGCTTAGGTCATGATCCCAGGATCCTGGGACTGAGTTCCACATCACACATTCTGCTCAGTGGGGAGGCTGCTTCTCCCTCGGCCTTTCTCTCTGCTGCTCTCTCGCTTCTCTGTCTCTCTCAAATAAATAAATGTAATTTTTTAAAAAAAGAATCTCTGCTCTTATGAGATTAAAACTCTAATTTGTTTTCTTTTTACACAAATGAATAGCAAATACAGCCTAATTCATGAATGGAGAAGGAATGATAAAAGTGTATCATTTATTTCTGTTTTTATTGGACTATTACCCATAACAGGTATCACAGCTCAGAAAACCACTGGTATAACAAAGTATGACTATATACAGTTCCTGGGGATGAAAACCATTACTGAAACTACTGCTTCTTCAACATTGAGGGACACAGTTACATCTCAATGAGACCACTGGCAGCTCTAATTTTGAAAATATCCATACAGATATAATTAAAGATGAAAGTACTTAGTTCATATAAAGACCTAAACAGTTTAGCCTTTGCTTAACTTCAATGTAGAACATTTAATTCAACAAAGATTTGGTATTTGAGTGTTTCAAGATGTTACTGAAATAGCCAGAGTTTCAAAAGGCTGTTTTCAGAACATTTGGCAGAGAGATTCAAGATGACAATGATAATCATATTATTAGCCTGGGTGGCTTGGCTGGTTGTTTTTGGCTATGGTTACGATCTCAGGTCAAGGGATCAGACTCCGCGGCAGTCTGCCTGAGGATTCTCCCCCTTCTGTCCCTCCCTCAGCCCTAGGAAGTTATTCGTTACACAAAAAAAGTGGTGAGAGGAAATTCCTCCAGTGGAACTCATCACAAGACCCTCATGACTACTTTTACTTGTAGCACTTGACATTGGTTCAGTCCATTCTCATCATTGCTATTCATCAAATATCTTTTTTGATAAACTGATTGTCTAAAAACTAATTATTAACAGTAGTAATATAAGCCAGTACTGTGAAGCCTCTTGGAATAAAACAGTGAGTAAAATAAACACAGTTCCTGCACTCACAGAGTCTACAGTCCAGAGGGCTCAACAACTCCCCCTTAACCCCAACTGAAGATTCTGAATTTCTAAGTATGCGGCTCTACATTTTCCTGAGCAATTATTCCCATCTCTCTATCCCTTGGTCTAAATTGGTGACCTTAAAAGTAGCCTTTGTGGGTACCTCTTCAGCCTGGTATGCAATTGAGAGCTGACAGGCCTGTGAAATCAACGTGAACACATTCATACAGGAAATGTTTATTGTGCACTAACGATAAAGTAGTTGGTGGGGGTTACAATTTTGGCAACAGTAGACATGTTCTTAGCTCTCAGAGAATTTTACATTTTAGAAGAATGGATGTTTAAAAAAAATAGATACTTAAATTATCATGTGATACAGCACAGATCCCAAGAACAGGGTTCACTCCCTCTTCCTGTCCCATGCAGCACAGTAAACACCACTGGACACAAGCACCCAATGAGCTCTTACAGCTGCTTACAGAACCCCACTAACTGTGGCCTTGAAAAACCCAGTGTCCTGTGTAAACTAAACCCATGAGTTACCAGGATTATTCAAAATATCTGTGTTCAATCTTTATATTCATCTCCACAGGTAAGACTTTAAGCCATTCTGACGGTTTAGTCTGCAGAAAATCCAATCTACAGATGACACATGGTGAGTACATTCCGTGGTCATCTGGGCTCACCTGCTCACAGGTGTTGTGAGTGGGCATGGCAAACCCAAAGCAGAGATCTGGTACTGCCAGCTGTGTCTCCCAAAACATTTCCCGTCACATGGTAATGTGACTGGAATAAAGTCATATGGCCTTCTTTATCTTCGACAAGAAATAAACAATCTGGGCCAGAAGAAATAGAAAATTCTGATTCTGCATTTAAGCACCAGATAGAGTACCAGGCAGAGTGAGCATGAAGACTGTCTTACTTTATTCCATATTCTTTTTATCTCACCCTCCTTTTAGCTGCCCCTTAATCATAAAATGAATAATCCCTAAAAATTCATTTATAAAGCAAAATTCTGTATATCAGATGATTGCTCACTATTATAATTTATTAGGGCATTAATTTATGGGCAAAAGAGAATCTATCTTACTTAAGCTTTTATGAAATACCTCTAAGAAATATTTTATTTACTCCCATTTTAAAAGTTTCACTGTCTTTGGAGATATAAAGTCATGTTTCTATTATGAAATTATGAATGGAATTAAATTTTATTTTGGGAAATCCCAAGTAGATTTTTTAAAATGAAATAAAGCATTGACTGTTCTTTGCCAGGTGTTGTGACAGGTATCATGCTGTGTTGTACAAATATTGTTTTTGTTTAATTCACGCCATAATGTTGTGGGGAAAATATTACCTTACCTGTGGCATTTGATCCAGCAGCTCTCTTTCTCCTCCTCAGCTTACTTTTTTCCCTTGGCTTCCAAGACATGGCACTTCCCTAACTTTCTTCTACCTCTCTAAACGTTGGCAGCCTTCAGGCTCAGAATTTGGACCCCTTCTCTCCTCTACTTAGATCCACTTCTGTGAACTTGAAATGTTTTTCATATCTGACAGCTCCCACATTTATATATATTTAATACCTGGTCCCATCTCCTGACTCCAGACTTGAGTATCCAACTGACTTCTTGGCATCTCACTAGGCAGCACTAGGAAACTCAGACTTAACTTGCCCCAAATCATGTATGGTCCTCCCCAAGATTTTCCATTTCTGTAAATGAAAGCTCTGTTATTCCAGTTGTGCAGTCTGAAAACTCAACTCCTCCATTGTCCCCATGCCCTTTTGATTTCCATTCTGTCTGTTTCAGCCACCCTGATTTTTTTCCCCTTTGATCCCACCAGACAGGTCCCCACCTCAGATCTTTTACACTAGCTCTTTTGTCTGCTGGAACAGCCCCTTTCAGGTACCTGCATTGCTCTCTTCCTCTCCCCTTACCTAGAATCTTTGCTTTCAAGTAAAAGTTTCCTTGACAATCCTATTTACAATTCTAACCCTTCAATGTCCTTGGCCCCCTCTCTCTACTCACAGCAGACACTCCATCACACCTTCCCTGATTTTTCTTTTTGATACTTATAATCATATGCATATGCCATACTATATAACTCACCATTTCCTTGGTTTCTTACCTCTCTACACTGCTCCCTCCTCTTACACATACACTAGAATAGAAACTGAACAAGGGAGACAATTTTGCGTGTTTTGTTCAAGGCCATATCCAATGCCTGCAACAGCATTGGCACATTGTAGGCATTCAGTACATATCTGTTGAATAAACCCCCATTTCACAATTAGAGCAATTGAGGCTTAATGAGATTGAGAACCTTAGATCACTGTGTGAATGACAGAGTGAAAATTAAAACCCAGGTTTTTTTACTGTTAATATTTTGAGGGATCAGCCTTTGATATTTATTTGCTGATTTGTTTGTTTGTTCTTTTTGGCATCAAGTAGCTCCAGACTTGAATATCCAACTGTCAACTTGATATCTCACTGGGGAAGCAATAGGAACCTCGAACATAACTTGTCCAAAATGAAAGGTGCTCATTTTCATCAGCAGACCAACAGTTCTGAAACAAAACTAGGAACTAGTTTCTCCTCAGAAATGTCAAGATTTCTGCTACAGAAAAGGGAAAAGACAGGATCAGAGCTCTTTTCTCACAGGGCCAAGTGATGTGGTCCTTCCCTTGCTCTCCCTCCATCAAGCTCAAAACTGTATGTGCCACATACCCTACTTTTCTAAGATGTTATTACTGTACAATATTGATGCCTTAAGGCAACAATAGACAAATCAAATTTAATATGGGAATTAAATTCTAGGAAGAAAAGATTTATGAGTTGTAGAGTTCACATTGAGTTACAGTTTTTAGCAGTGCTTAGAAAACCTTCTTCTTTATATGATTATGACATATAGGACCATCTATTTCTATTCTTTTAAAGAGTTCATATAAAAAAGAACAAAATCATGAATGGAGAAATTGGAAAATTGATGAAAGCTTGATACACATATACGTATTTTTTAAATTATACAGAAAAATTCCTTTAAAAAATTGGACCCATATTTAGTTCATCCTAATTAAATTAATAACTCAGAAGACTGGAATAGAATTATGGTTAAGAGCATATGTCTTTTGGATATTTAAATTTCAATTCCCATTCAACTAACTACCAGTTTGTGATCTTGGGTGAGTTACAATTCAGTAGCTAATCCATAAAATTGAGATAAAAAGAGAACCTACCCAACAGTGTTGTTGTGAGGAAGATTCAGTGTGTTGACAAAGGTGCTCTGAAAGTGTTGCCATTATGGGGCGCCTGGGTGGCTCGGTTGATTAAACTTCTGACTCTCAGTTTTGGCTCAGGGTCACAATCTTAAGGTCCTGAGATTTAGCCTGAGTGCTCAGCACGGAGTCTGCTTGAGATTCTCTCTCCCTTCCTCTCTGCTCTTACCCCTACTCGTGTGCTTTCTCTCCCTCAAATAAATAAATAAACGAAATCTTAAAAAAAAAGGAAGTATTGCTATTATTATTATTATGGACCTTGATCTCCACCTATAACAATGTGACTGGAAATTTGTCTCAGTGACAGGATGGAGGAGCTGGTCAAAATTTACCAGGTAGTACTGAAGGACACGTCTGCAGTCAGATAACAGAGGGTTGAAGGCTCAAACCATCAAAGATTGTCAAAGATTATTGTTATGTGGACTTGTGGCACATTTCATCCTTTCTATATCTTATTTCTCAGTCTAAAACAGGACACCATGTTTTAATAACTACCTCAAAATACAGTAAAGAACTCAATTAAGAAGGAATTGGGTTAATACTAGTAAAGCCTCCAGATACAACTTAGTGCAAAATTAGTGCTAAGTTATTGGAAGAATTAATTCTTATAAGAGATAAAAGAAATTAAATTGCCAGGTGGAAATTTTAAAATGTAGGCCAAAAAATTATTTAATATATGTAGCCTTACATACTCCTCTCCTGGGAGGGGGGGAAAAAAGGAAGGAAGGAAGAAAGGAAGGAAGGAAAGAAGGAAGGGGGAAGAGAGGGAGGAAGGAAGAAAGATCTTTTACTAAGAAAGCTTCAAACTTTCCATTTCTTACAAGTCTGCTCTGTCATGCCATACTAAATGAGACCACTTGTCAAAAGAACTGATCACAAGTGGAATTCAAATACTCTTGATAGTTTTTAAGTGTGGTCCATGGACCACTTCATCAAAATTGACAGCGGCTGATTGTTAAAATAGAAGGAACCGGAGCCCCTCCTATGTCTGCTGTGTCCAAAAGAGGGCAGTGGGTTGGGAGGTGTCTACATTTTGAAAAATTTCTCATGTATATTGTGTTATTCATTCAAGTTAGAAAGTTACTGTTGTGAACTGCAACAGGTGTTCTTAAATTTTTGAAACAAAACAAAACAAAACCTCTTGATAATCTGGGTGGATTGTTCCTCAAACTTCTTGAGAGAACTCATTTCCCTTTTTACAATGACGTAAACCCCATTCAGAGTCCTGGCAAGAAAACAGGATGTTCTTGTATTCGTTACTGGTGTCATACTTATTCACCTAAACATGGAGATGTACATTTTGGAATATCTTAAGCAATGGCAGAAATCAGAAAGACTAGACCTTCGTCAAAGGGGACCCAATCCTTAGAAATCTTGCCTAATCTCTATTTTTTTTCATCATCATTTGTTTGTTGGTATCCTGAGTCAGAAGAAGAGGCAGCAGAGCATTACCTAGCAGTTGAGGCATCCCTTCCTAGGCTAGAAGCTTATCCCCCCCCAATTCTCTCCTTTTCTTCATCTAGAAAATGGGGAAGTAGAACTTCAGACTTGGAAAGGATCTAGAAAAACTGAAATAAATGTAAAGCCCTTAGCCAGCATTGGGCCACATAACAAATACCATTATGTGGTAGGTACTATTATGAAAGTTGACAGAGATTCAACCAATCTTCTAAAATAAATCATCCACCAATTTTTGTTAAACTATAAATAAATGCAATGTTCCAAACTAAATCTCTAATCCTCTACTGAAGTATTCTATTGTTTTCCAATTTCAGAAAGAATGACGGTAAATATCATATCAGAAGAATATTTTTTTAAGATTTTACTTGTTTATTTGAGAGAGAGAGAGAGAATGAGAGAGAGCATGAGAGGAGAGAGGTCAGTGGGAGAAGCAGACTTCCTGCTGAGCAGGGAGCCTGATGTGGGACTTGATCCCAGGATCCTGGGATCATAAACTGAGCCAAAGGCAGTCGCTTAACCCACTGAGCCACCCAGGCGTCCCAGAAGATATTTTTTAAAAAGATAAATGATCCATGTGTATTTTTGTAGTTTCAAAAAGTCTTCTCTGACCAAAAGATGGTATCATTCTTTCATTCAGGAAAATTGCATTTTAGTCGAACACTTACCTTGGAGATTCTTTGATGGAATTTATTTACTGGGTAGGAACAGATCCTTAGTCCAGTTAAAACACAAGTTATAAAGTCTAGTTGTTCAGAAGTAGAATCTCCCAGTCTCTCAGCTCATGGCCTGTGGGACTCTAAGTACCTCTCTAAGACTCAGCTATTTTACCTATAAAAATAAACAATAAAATCTTTTTGTAAGATTGGTATAAAAATTAAGTATCTAGAATCACATAAAAAGCTAGCACATTGCCCAGCCCAAAGCAGATTCTCAATGTAAATTTGAATTTCACCCTCTTTGCAACCTTTGCTCTTCTATCGTCTCAAAATTCAATAATTTAGACATCAATACACATGTCTATAATCACTCACACAGAGTCATAATTTCGAGTTTGCAGACTGCTTGCACTTAAATCATTGGTAACTGAAGTTATGAGAACCTAATTGTATTTGCAAGGCTGCTGAGGTGCAGAGCTGAGAAGTCGGGGACCAGATCCCCTGTCCTGGAACCCAGCAGATGGCCCACTCTCCGTTCCCTTCCTCAGGGGTTCTCAGACAGCCAACACCAGGGTGATCTATTCTTTACTAAGCAATTGTCTTGGAAGTGCCCTATGTCTTGGATTATTACTCTGGCCTAGGAAACGTCAACGGATTTTAAATTGCGCGTTCCTTACTTTCTCAGAGTGGATCTTCCACATAGTTCTGGTGACTCTTTGCTGCAAACACCTGGCCTATCCTGAGTGCTGTGAAGCATAATGGGATATGAAGTCTGAGGTCTCTCCAAGTAACTAACCAAGGCTCTGCTAAAATTAAGTTCCCATGAGAGTAGGGAATTAGATCGGGTTGTTGACAGAACTGTGGTAATTGTCTAGATTAGTACTTGAGTTAGGTTGGTTTGTTGACAGTGCTGTTGTAATTGTCCAGATTAGTACCTGACTCATAGTAGCCCTCAATATACATCATTTTAATGAGGGAATTCTCCTTCATATGAATGGGATTCTGACTATGACTTCCCATGAAATCCCAGACAGCCATGATGTGGTGCTCGTCAGAGTAGCTCTTAAACTTTGAACAGTGGACCAGGAGTTGTCATGATAAATTTCCAACAAAAATGTAAACTATTTTAAGGCAGGACTGTGTCTTGCGTCTTGAGGAAAGAATACCTAACATGGCATGTATTGAATACCCAAATCACTTCCCTTTGAGGAATTACTTTAGTCTAAATTATCAAGTCACTTTTATAGACACAATTCCTTTCTAGAAGAATTCAGACAATCTGGTCCACAGATTGTGGTAGGTCACTGGAATGCCAGTATCCTAATCTATAATCTAGTCAGCAAAATGCTAAGGGGGAGGGTCAGAGGGCTTTTTCAGCCAGGTTAGGGGGACACCTCTGCACAGAGACCCCACTTGCCAGTGACTTCACTGCTGGAATCTCTTCCCGGCTCCCCGAACTCCTTTTTATTTGTATTTTATATTTTATGTATTTTATATATAAGTGTGTTATATGTTATATTTCTCTTATATTAATGTTTGTCAAAGCAGCATTTTGAGTACAGAAATATTCACGGGAAACTCTGACGGTATCACCCCTTAGCAAGGAAAAAAATAGTAATTATTGTAAAACAAATTTTCCCAATCAGTTTTGGGTAAACTCCAGTTTGGGCTTTTTGTAGTTGTTCCTCTGATGACTGCCTTTCTAGCAGTCTTTCTAAGTAGCCCAAACACCTGCTAAGGTTACTGTGGCCACACTTCAGAACTACAGAACAGGACGGCTAACCCCAGACCTGTACTCATACAGCCAGAAAGTTTTAACCTGGAAATGCAACAGATGCCAACATGTATAAATGTTTGTAGAAAAACATTGCAGCTAGCCACTTCCAGTGGAAATTAGCTCATTGTACAGTGTGGCAACTAAAGGTCATAACCAGAACACAAATAGTGTTTTTCTTGCAATCTATTCTCCAATAAAAGTGACCTCCAAGAAAGCAGGGTCTTTGGGGGTGCACCCAGCACCTAGGTCTTTGATTAACATATGGTAAGCCATATGCTATTAACTTCCCACAACACCGTGGGGAGTTAATATCCTGTTGTTGGTTTGAATGCACTTTCTTGTGGCCTTTGTAATGATGTTAACATAGTAGACATTGTGGTAGAATTACTAGTGCCCAGAAGTGGCAATCAGGCACCTGACTACCACCACCAAGCAGCTGTGAATGAATAACCTCTCTGAACCTCCTCTCACTCATCATAAAATTAAGAGTTGGGATGGATTATTTTTTAGACCCTTTATACTCGTAAAATATTATCTCTCTCCATCTTCACTTAGGACCATTTAACACATTATACCCCAGCAAGGAGACTTTCTTTGGTTGTTGCTTGGAACAGCATTCCCAGGAGAAATGAAGGTGGGAACAATAAAAGCAGACCCCAAGCTCGTCCCTGATAATTTGTACTTGGAATCTACACATAGTAATTTGGGGACACAGAATGCTTCACCAGTTCAGGACATCTAGGAAAGCATATCTAGTCCAAGAGAAGTAAGTTCTTGATCTTTTAATACTTCATTTCTAGACCTTTAGTTGGAGTCAAAGAACACCTTCACCATTTAGTCCAACAAGGACACGTTCCTAGGGCAAACATCCTTCACCACAAGACCTGTTTGGATGGATAAAACTAGATAACTGATAGCTGAGGGGGGAAAATGGAGCCACCCAAAAGAGAACAGTGCAGGTGGAAGACAGAGTCCCCAAGGGGCAAGTATGTTCATACAGTCTGGCAGGTGGAACTCAGGGGCTCTAAATGACACATGGAAACGCTTGCTGACCAACAATGAGCTCCTATAGGACCAAAAGACTATAATTCTTTTACTGTGGAATACTTTCTTTTTCTGGATATTTATTTTATTGTAATTAAACTTCCTGATATATTATTGACCACTGCATTTTCACTTTAAGGAATCAGTGTTCATATCCTATTAGTCAAGAGAAGAGAGTTGGTTTTGACTGGAAGTTGGAATAAAGATGTGGCTTCACCCTCAAGTGCCACCTCTGCTCCCAGGATGCAAGGTAATTACTGTTCCTTTAGTGAACCCTAACCACTCTGAGATGGGAAGGGATGGAAGAGAAAGGACTAGAATGACAGTGAAACTACCTGGTGCTACCTCCCTGCCCCAGAGCCTCTTATCCCCAGCCCTGCTTATAGGGCCTTGTACTTTCTATGAAATCAACACCCCTTGGCCCTAGTTTGTAGGAAAATTGGAAAAGCCAGACTCTAAAATAAAATAAGCCACAGTCTGGGCAGGGAAAAAAAAAAAGGAAACACTTGGCAGAAAGAAATTGCCTTCAAGAAATTATTTTCCATGTTGTATTTGCATAAATTTGTCATGGGCCTGCTGTTTCACGAGAAGGGGGAACACGGCCTGGCCTTGAGTCTGCTGGCATCCTGTTGACCTTTGCAGCCAAGGTCAGACTCCTTCACCTCTTACTTCATTTCTGCTCCTCTTCAGGGTCTCAAAGCTGGCAGATGATCATATTTAAAATCATATGTGCTATGAGTGAGCAGCCCGAATTGTGCAACATTTCATTTGGCTAATATTTCAGTTTCTTGAGTCATAGACTGACAGGCAGCTACACAACATGAAGCAGCATTTCCCAAGTCTGTGAATGCAAGAAAGAGAAGTTAGAGGTGAAGGTCATGCATGGCAGACACTCCTGGGACCACCGTCTGACTCCTTATTCTATCATGTAGATTCCTCTCCACTTAATCCAATGACATTCACTCCTATAAAATTAATATGAGCGTCAGATCTTTGGAAACATATCCCAAGACATGGGATAACAGCAATGGGTATTCAGCTTCTTCTTGCCCTACCGGTGAAAGCTCCCCACCAGGAAATGACAGTAGCTGCCAGCATATTAATTCATGAGCTATTTGATGTCTCTTAAGTGATAAGTTGGGAAATGAATTTTGCACTGTTGAAATTCCAATGCTTTAGAAACTCTTCAATGAATAAATATAATTTTGTTCTCTACATGCACAGTAATATTTTTTTTTTCTTAAAACCAAACAAATTAAGCGACTTAACAAATGCCAGTGTGCTAAGTTCCTAAACCATCAAACAGTGGGTCTACTTCATGTTTGCACTTTTTTTTAAAGATCCATTGAAGATTCATGAAAGGCAAGACCAATATTCTCCATTTTTCCTAATTATGGCCCGTTGTTCTATGTTATTATAACATGACATAATTTAACAATTCTTTCATTAGCTGCCCAAGAAATTTTACTTGAAAGGAATAGATGTTTGTACCCTAGGTGTAAATGTCTCATCTGGAAGACTTCAGTGCTGAAGCTATACCCCACTGCCTTCCCAAAACGTTTTCCCCCAATTAATTATGCACTTTCTGAGTTCAAAATAGCATACTATAAAAAGTGAGAGAGGAAAAAATGTAAATATAAAGAAAAAATTTTTCAAAAACATCACAAAATACAAAATCATCATAATAACTACTTATTTTCAAAACTCAGCTTTTCAATCATTTCTTCTAGAATTCCTTTCTAAAACTCTCCTCCCAAGTTCAACACTCTCCGTGGAGAGTTATACACAATATATGACACTCTTTCCCTGCCTTGATTACTTATTTTAACGTCTAGGTAAACTCCTTAAAGACAGGGGCCATGTGCACTCCTTTCTTTTGTCCCTAGGGTCTAACTCAAAGCCTGAATAAGGCTGGGCACCATCCTCACCTACAGACCTGTCTCCTCATTCATGGTGTGAGCTCCTTGATAGAAAAAACTATTTTAAGACCACCTGGGTGGCTCAGTGGGTTAAGCAACTACCTTCAGCTCAGGTCATGAACTCAGGATCCTGAGATTGAGCCCTGTGTTGGGCTCTCTGCTCAGTGCGGAGTCTCCTTCTCCCTCTCCCTCTGCCCCTCCCCCCGCTCATGTTCTCTCTCTCTCAAATAAATAAATAAAATCTTTTTTAAAAAGACAGAAAGAAAGAAAGAAAGAAAGAAAAGAAAAAAACTGTTTTATCATGGCTTTCAGAGCCCTGCTTAGAAATCTGGTGTTTGACACATGTTTATAGAGTTAATAAACTAAATATATGTGGGGCCCCTAGAACTGTCATAATTAAAGATATCTTGGAACAGCACAGACCTTATTGCACATGGCTTAAATGTTGGTATGAAAAATAGCTAAAAAAATTACAAAGAAGGGCCATCTGTATCCCAATGTTCATAGCAGCTATGGCCACAGTCACCAAACTGTGGAAAGAACCAAGATGCCCTTCAATGGATGAATGGATAAGGAAGATGAGGTCCATATATACTACGGAGTATTACACCTCCATCAGAAAAGATTAATACTAAACTTTTGTATCAATATGGACAGGACTGGAAGAGATTATGCTGAATGAAATAAGTCAAGCAGAGAGAGTCAATTATCATATGGTTTCACTTATTTGTGGAGCATAAGAAATAACATGGAGGACAAGGGAAGATGGAGAGGAGAAGGGAGTTGGGGGAAATGGAGGGGGAGACGAACCATGAAAGACTGTGGACTCTGAGAAACAAACTGAGGGTTTTAAAGGGGCAGGGGGTGGGAGGTTGGGGGACCCTGGTGGTGGATATTAAGGAGGACACGTATTGCATGGAGCACTGGGTGTGGTGCATAAACAATGAATTCTGGAACACTGAAAAGAAATTTTAAAAATAAATAAAAATTTAAAAATTATCTCAGTCTTTTGGTATCAGTTGAGTCCTGATTTGTGACCCAGTATGTGGTCTATTCTTGAGAAGGTTCCATGTGCACTTGAGAAGAATGAGTATTCTGTTGTTTTAGGGTGGAATGTTCTGTATATATCTATGAGGTCCATCTGGTCCAATGTGTCATTCAATGCTCTTGTTTCTTTATTGATTTTCTGCTTCGATGATCTATTTCTGAGAGAGGTGTGTTAAGATCTCCTACTATTAATGTATTCATATCAATATGACTCTTTATCTTGATTAACAGTTTTCTTATGTAATTGGCTGCTCCCATATTGGGGGCATAGATATTTACAATTGTTAGATCATCTTGGTGGATGGTCCCTTTAAGAATGATGTAGTGTCCTTCTGTATCTCTGACTACAGTCTTTAGTTTAAAATCTAATTTATCTGATATGAGAATCGCTACCCTGGCCTTCTTTTGAGGCCCATTGGCATGAAAGATGCTTCTCCAACCCTTCACTTTCAGTCTGGGTGTATCTTTAGGTTCAAAATGGGTCTCTTGTAGACAACATATGGATGGGTCCTGTCGTTTTATCCAATCTGCAACCCTGTGCCATTTTATGGGCGCATTTAGGCCATTCACATTGAGAGTGATTATTGATAGATACGTTTTTATTGACATTGTGTTACCTTTGAAGTCTTTCTTTCTGTAGATTGTCTCTATATTTCTGTTCAATGCTATTCTTAGGATTTTTCCTCTTTTATAGAACCCCCCTTAATATTTCCTGCAGTGTTGGCTTGGTGGTTGCATAGTCTTTTAAGCCTTGCTGGTCTTGGAAACTCTTTATCTCTCCATCCATTTTGAATGTCAGTGTTGCTGGATAAAGTATTCTTGGCTGCATGTTCTTCTCATTTAGTGCCCTGAATATATCTTGCCAGCCTTTTCTGGCTTGCCAGGTCTCTGTGGACAGAAAAAGCTTGCAGCCTTCACGTTGAGATCAGGAACATGACAAGGTGGCCCACTCTCACCACTCTTGTTCAACATAGTATTAGAAGTCCTAGCAACAGCAATCAGACAACAAAGAGGAAAAAAAGGTATCCAAATTGGCAATGAAGAAGTCAAACTCTCTCTCTTTGCAGATGACATGATTCTTTATATGGAAAACCCAAAAGACTCCACCCCCAAACTACTAGAACTCATACAGCAATTCAGTAACGTGGCAGGATACAAAGTCAATGTACAGAAATCAGTGGCTTTCTTATACACTAACAATGAAAATACAGAAAGGGAAATTAGAGAATCGATTCCATTTACTATAGCACCAAGAACCATAAGATACCTGGGAATAAACCTAACCAAAGAGGTAAAGGATCTGTACTCGAGGAACTACAGAACACTCATGAAAGAAACTGAAGAAGACACAAAAAGATGGAAGACCATTCCATGCTCTTGAATCAGAAGAATAAACATTGTTAAAATGTCTATACTGCCTAGAGCAATCTATACTTTTAATGCCATTCCGATCAAAATTCCACCAGTATTTTTCAAAGAGCTGGAGCAAATAATCCAGAAATTTGTATGGAACCAAAAGAGACCCTGAATCACTAAGGAAATGTTGAAAAACAAAAATAAAACTGGGGGCATCATGTTACCTGATTTCAAGCTTTACTACAAAGCTGTGATCACCAAGACAGCACGGTACTGGCATAAAAACAGACACATAGACCAGTGGAACAGAGTAGAGAGCCCAGATATGGACCCTAAACTCTATGGTCAAATAATCTTTGACAAAACAGGAAAAAATATACAGTGGAAAAAAGACAGTCTCTTCAATAAATGGTGCTGGGAAAACTGGGCAGCTATATGTAGAAGAATGAAACTTGACCATTCTCTTACACTGTACACAAAGATAAACTCAAAATGGATAAAAGACCTCAATGTGAAACAGGAATCCATCAGAATCCTAGAGGAGAACATAGGCAGTAACCTCTTCCATATCAGCCACAGCAACTTCTTTCAAGATATGTCTCCAAAGGCAAAGGAAACAAAAGCGAAAATAAACTTTTGGGAATTCATCAAAATCAAAAGCTTCTGTACAGCAAAGGAAACAGTCAACAAAACAACGAGGCAACCCACGGAATGGGAGAAGATATTTGCAAATGACAGTACAGACAAAAGGTTGATATCCAGGATCTATAAAGAACTCCTCAAACTCAACACACACAAAACAGATAATCATATCAAAAAATGGGCAGAAGATATGAACAGACACTTCTTCAATGAAGACATACAAATGGCTATCAGACACATGAAAAAATGTTCATCATCACTAGCCATCAGGGAGAATCAAATTAAAACCACATTGAGATATCACCTTACACCAGTTAGAATGGCCAAAATTAGCAAGACAGGAAACAACATGTGTTGGAGGGGATGTGGAGAAAGGGGAACCCTCATACACTGTTGGTGGGAATGCAAGTTGGTGCAGCCACTTTGGAAAACAGTGTGGAGATTCCTCAAGAAATTAAAAATAGAGCTTCCCTATGACCCTGCCATTGCACTACTGGGTATTTACCCCAAAGATACAGATGTAGTGAAAAGAAGGGCCATCTGTACCCCAATGTTTATAGCAGCAATGGCCACGGTCGCCAAACTGTGGAAAGAACCAAGATGCCCTTCAAAGGACAAATGTATAAGGAAGATGTGGTCCATATCATATGTGGTCCATATGAGCACTATGGAGTATGATGCCTCCATCAGAAAGGATGAATACCCAACTTTTGTAGCAACATGGACGGGACTGGAAGAGATTATGCTGAGTGAAATAAGTCAAGCAGAGAGAGTCAATTATTATATGGTTTCACTTATTTGTGGAGCATAACAAATAACATGGAGGACAAGGGGAGTTAGAGAGGAGAAGGGAGTTGAGGGAAATTGGAAGGGGAGGTGAACCATGAGAGACTATGGACTCTGAAAAACAATCTGTGGGGTTTGAAGCAGTGGGGGGTGGGAGGTTGGGGGAACCAGGTGGTGGGTATTAGAGAAGGCATGGATTGCATGGAGCACTGGGTGTGGTGCAAAAACAAGGAATACTGTTATGCTGAAAATAAAAAAATAAATTAAAAAAAATTTAAAAATTTTAAAAATTAAAAAAAAATTACAAGGAAAATATAAGTTGGGAATAACCCAGGAGTCCAAAGTGGCTTCTGGGCCCTATCCCACTGCCTTGGTCACACATTTTTCTTACTGTTGTGATCTTACAGTTGTTGACCTTTGGTTCACCCAGTTGGTCATCCCCTTAGAGTTGGTTGAGGGATCTTATATTTCTTCCTTCTGCTGTTTTCTCCTATCGCAAAGCCCCTTTGTCCTTGTATACTCCTTTCTCAGAACTTGTAGTGGTTCTCCTCCTGCTGGGCTCATTATCAGCCCTTCCTCTCCAACTTCTCCCTACCAGATCACAGAGGAGTAAAGGAAGAACAAGAACTATGCTGGAGAGAAGTGGTTCCAGCAAGATTATCAAATCCTGCATACTACATAGACTAACACTCTTGTGGTCTGTTTTCCTCTGTCATCTTGGCCAATATGAACTCAATGCTAGGAGAGGGTGGCAAAGAATTTTAGAAGCTCATCCTGCTAGTGATGAGTTCTGTTTCAGACACATTGATTCTGAGGTGCTAGAGGTAAGCAGGAGAGAAAGGTGTCCAGGCAGATTAACACATGGGCCTCAAAGCTCCAGAGGGAGCTGGGTTGTTGAGCTCTCCATGGCTCCATAGCAGAAGAGATCAAAAGCAACACCTCTCTAGACCACAGGGACTCCAGGGTTCCTGGCTTAGAACCAGACAACTTAAAAAGGCTTTTGTAAAATTTCATGGTTAATGACTGAAAAGCACATTAACAATTATACACAGAATTCTATGACCCTGACCCTTGTTATCTCTTTCACAGGGCTCTCCCCCGCTGTCAACTCCTCACCACAATGGCTTTCTGTATTTCCTCTTACTTAAAAAAGAGAGAGAGAGAGAGAGAGAGAATTGTCATATTCATAGAATAAGTGAATAAGAACATGTATAGTTTATAACATTATTACCATAGTTTAAGACATTGTTGTAAGTATGTGTGTGACCACCACCCAGATCAAGAAATAGTACATTAATATCAGCCCCAGAACATTCTTTTCAACTCCAGCCTCTTCCTCTGCTCCCTCACCTCACATAATCACTTTCTGGTTTTCTCAACAATTATTCTCTTACCTTTCTTTATGCCTGCATTCCTAGGTAATACAGCTATTTTGCCCAGTTTAATACTTTATATAAATAGAATCATGCTGTTTACATTTCTGGTGCCTGACACCTTTGTGTAATTTAGCCATGATGTTCCATGCAGCTATAGTTGGTTTATTTTCTTTGCCATTAGTGGTTAAGAGTGGGGATGCCAGAGCCAGACTACCTGGGTTTAAATCCCAGTCCTATCCCTTCTCAGATGTGTAACCTTGTGTCTATTACTTCATCTCTCTGTACCTTCATTTAGACTTACCTGGAATTGATTTTTGTAGTAGGCAAGGGTTAGGAGTCTATCATAGGTGGTCTTCCCTGAGAAACAGTCTTTGAGCTGGTGATTTGCTCACTTGTGGTTTATCAGAGAATGCTCTTAGGAACAACACCCAGAAGAATGTGAAGGAAGCAGAATTGGACAGAGGGAGAACTTGAACTTAAATCTGAATGGGGAAGCAGATGCAACAGAGGCCTCAGCAGATTTCATGGGGAGTTTTGAGCTGGGATAACCTTCCCAAATGCCTCAAATTGATAGATTTGTACCCCCACACCCACCAGTCTTTGAAAATGTGCTTCTCTTAGCAAAGAGGTACAGCCTTGAGCAAAGCAGCTTTCTTAAGCCAAAGGAAATTCCTGAGGAGGGATTCTGCTATGAGTTGTCAGCGAGCAACACTCCTGGCAGCTGGAGAATTAGTACTACTACCCTGAAAAGGATATCTGAGCAAGCATGCCGGCATCCAGTACAGAGTCAATCTAATCACCTTCTGCACAAATACTCAATTGGCCCAGCACCTTTCTCCACTGCATGCCATATCTTTCATATTAACTGTTCACACAGGGGTCTATTTCTGTGGTTTTTTTTTTTTTCAATTCTGTTTCCTTGGTCAATTATCTAGTTATGACAGAGTGATAGCAACACATGTATTGACCAATGGGACCAGAAAAAGAAGAGATTTGAACTATAAGATATTAAGAGTTTCTATGTTGTTCTCAGCCATTGGACCATCTCTCTCCCTCTTTGCTTTACGTGAAGTATTTACACACATCTTGTTCTTCTGGGATGCACGGTTTACTACTCATCCTTCCAGACTAAGGTGAAACATGATTTCCCCCTTAGCCTCAGGCCCTTCTTTCTTTGTGTTTCTTCAGAACCTTAAGAGGTGTCTCATAAGCTGTGTAAAGTTCAAGTCCTGACTTAACTCCTATTGCTGTACAGTCTTAGACTAGCTGTTTAATCTCTACATGCTTCCATTTCCTCATGACTTTTTGTGAGCATTCAATCTGAAGTGTTTCTTATACCACTATTTTATTTTATAATATTGTTTGAATTTTTTTTTCTTTTTTTAATATTTTATTTATTTGAGAGAAGAGAGAGACAGAGAGCATGATGGGGTGGGGAGGACAGGGACAGAGGGAGAGGAAGAATCAGACTCCCCATTGTGCAGGGAGCTCAACATAAGGCTTTATCCCAGGACCCCAAGATCATGACCTGAGCTGAAGGCAGACACTTAACCAACTGTGCCACCCAGGCATTCCTGAATTATTTCTATTTTCCATCCTACATGATGAGTTTATGCACTTGTAGGTGTCATGAACCATTCATCTTTGTACCCTTGTCTCTTAGCAATAGTTTCACCATATGGACTCAACAGAAATTCCAGTCAGTATAGTTCATAATCTAGAATCCGAGAGGCACATTGGCTCACCTGAAAGAATGGTCAAGGATATTCATACACAAGTCATTTGTTTCTGGCAATAAAACTCTAAGACTGGAGAATTTAGTTTAAAACTGTGAAACTAGTAATACTTTCCTAAATTCTAAGTTCCATTTACCTACACTATCCTCTAGTAAAGGATGCCCCACTCCCCATTATCACTGCCCTATATAGAAATGTACATTTCCATGAACTCTAGGGGAAACTGATAAACTGAAGAATAAGAAGGAGAATGAGAGGGAGAGGGAGGGAAGATGGAGAAGAAGAAAATGAGAAATAATAAGAGAAGGAAAAAGAAGGGGGTGAGAAGAAAGCAGGAGGAAGAAGAGGAGAAGAAAAGGAAGAAAAAGCAGAAGCAGCAGCAGGAGAAGGGGAAGAGGAGGAGGGGGGAGAGGAGGAAGAGAAAAAGAGGAAGAAGAACAATAAACAATAACAGGAGGAGGAAGAATAAGAAGAAAACACAAAATATGACAATGTTTATATACCCTTCCCAATAAACCAACTTTTTAAGATGCTAAGTAGGATATCACTTAACATTCTAGTTTGATATCTTTGAGCTACTTTTCTAAATGTCTGAGCTACCCCAATGAAAAAGAATAAGTAAATCCCAGGAAATCAAATGAACTACCTAGAGGGTACACCACTTAGGACGATGAATGAGTATGCTAAAAGCAAAAAACCTGCTTTTATCCAGAAGGTCAGGAAATAAGTTTTCTATTGAGCCACACAGAATAGGCTCAGTAGAAAACAAATTTACTAGAGTAAAATGGAACCAATGAAGTTTCTTCTTATTTCTGGAAATTTCTTTAGGAAAGTGGATGTGAAATTAAACCAATAAATTTGGAATCCAGAGCCTTCTTCATTACCTAGACCATAGGAAGAAGACCCAGAGGGCACGTGACAGGACTGTCTTCAAGGCAGGTCATGGAGCTCAAGAATGAGTAGTGTCAAAGAAACGTAAGAGCCAAGGAGTTTGTACTCTTCACAAAGTGTAAATAATTTTTTTTTCTTTTGTTATGTTTGCATTGTGAGACCCATGAATCAGGAAGTTTTTCTTTCTCAGAGCTATCTTTGTCTTCATTCTAAACACCATTATACTGAGATCACGCACAACTCAGTGAAGCAGAAACATCTCTCCTTCTTTGGGGTGTAATCTTTTGGGTAGCTGTTTCTTAGGTGATTGTATGGCAAGGCTGAGAACCTCAGGAATGTTTGTAGGTCAGTAGGGCATTATGGAAGTAGACCGTATGGCCTGCAGGCATGCAAGAACAGATCTCAGGAATTTGCTTCTGTTTCTTCCAGCACAAGTGAGAGAGTTCATCTGGATAACAAGGTGAATTTTGGTGAGAAGCTCTAATTAGGTAAGATATTACACTAATGAGGTAAATAATTATGAGTGAGGACCAACAATATCTTAGGATTCCAAAGTGTACTGTATTTTCTGCTGTCCCTCAGCACACAAGTAACTGAATAATAAGTAGCTCAGGGCCAAGGTTAATCAGCATGGTGATGGCCTTCTCAAGTATGGTGGGATGCTTTATGTGATTATTGTTATATGTTTTAACTCCCTGTGCCCTTTGTAGTCTGTTGCCTCAGGGAGCTCTAGATTTATTTAATCTAAAGGAGAGATCTAAAGACTTCTTTTTTTATAAAAACCTAAAGTAATTGAGATTATTCTAGCAATCCTGATGGAGGAGAAGAAACAGGAGAGTGTTTTTAAAAAGAAAGAGAAGGGAAGAGAAGGTACATTATCCAAGACAAGGAAAGGCAGTAAGATCTGAGTTTTTCACTAGGAATGAAAATCCTGAACATCTCTTAGATCCCCAGAAAGGTGACAGGACTCTGGGACAATGGTTGTATTTTACATCTAGGAAAGTTAGACACAAGATCCAGAGTTTCCAACTTGGCAAAGATTTCTGTGCTCCAAGCATGCAGCTCTGGCTTACACAGACCATGTGGGCTTGGAAAATAGGTCTTTCAGGGATTGCAAGATCAGAGGAACATTCTTCAAATATTTTCTTTTGCATATGTCTCCTAGGATCATAGAAGTATCTGGGAGATGGGTGGTGGAAATTGAGATGCCTCATTTATGTCTGAAGTTAAATCTCATGAAACTCTAGGGGAATAAGGAGTACAATCAGATTTATATATTTACTGTTGTTTTTTTTTAAGGGATGTGAATTTTCCCACATACTTAAGTTTGCAGTCTAAGATTCATACTTGCTACACAAGGCTTGACAATAACAAAAGGGTCCTGAGTTAATACCATTAAGTGTTTGAGAGATGGTAGATACAAGATGGACTCTTCTTAGAAGGGCAGGTTAGGAACCCAGAATTTAAATTTAAGCTACTGATTTTGCTATTGATTTTGAGTCCTAATTTTAAATGCAAAAGGCATACAACAGAGCTAAGTACTATACTACTTCTTATCTCACAAAGCTTTATCTATTAATCTACGTATGTTTTTAGACTCAAACAATGCAAAATAGAGGACACTATCTGCATGTGATTATGTCAGGAAAGGGTTACATTCCAGATACACATGAGAAAACAGAGGAGAACTCTGTATAATCCAGAGATTTTCAAGGCTTAGCAAATAACTCATTTCTGAAAATAATGTTGATTTAAACAAGATCTTATCATCAAAAGGTGTGGATACTCCTTGGTAATATGTGAAAATAATTGACAATATTAATTTGACCTATGGGGTTCTGAGTAGAGGGTGTAAAACTTTCAAAAGACAAAGTGTATGTTGAAGTGTCACAAACTTGGTAGAAACTGGAAATCTGCCATTTTTTAAAAGTATTTTAAACATTGGACACATTTATCCAGAGTGGTGCTTCAGATTTTGAATCCTGAAACAACCCATGAAAAAGGATACAAGACTTTCCCAAAACTGTTAACAAGACAAACTAAAAAAAAAAAAAAAATTATTGGACCTTTGATGACAGGATGAAACACCTAGGATATCATCTTCAGTAGCTCCATTTTAAGTGATATGTTTAACATGCTTAAAATATTCTGCAATTCCTTCATCTTCCACCTTTTCACTGTCCTCTACTACCTCATGCTCTCATTTTGCTTCTTATCTAGCTTGGACACCACACTGCATCATTATAATCTCTTTCTTGCCCCTTTTCCCTTGATTAAATTTTCCAGCCAAGTGTTAACTCCAGGTAGTAAACAATCGTACCCTGCAGGGCCCCCTGAATATGGATGGAGAAAAACACAAAACCATGCCCACTGGTGTCTCTCTAAATCCATGACCGCTAATCTCAAGAGGACCTTAGGTAAGCTAGGTGTCACTATTCCCTGCCTTGCTGCTCTCTTTACTATTCCAACATTGCTTCCACACCTTCTTATACAGCCTAGTGACCTTGCTTCTCATTTCACTGAAAACATAAACGTGATCAGTAGAGCAAGTCTATAAGCCACCACCACGTCTACCCATGTGCCTGTATCTGGACTCACATGCCTTCCCTTCCATTACAACTAACCAACTGCCCACGCCCCTATCAAGGCCAGCTGTGCTATCTATGTATGAGAGCCCTTCCACTTTGAGCTACTGAAGGTCCTCACTGCAGCAACTGACTTGTCTTCTGTTTGCCAACTTTCCTCTCTAGAGCTCTGCTGTCCAATTCAGCATGAGCACGTGTGACTACTGAAATTTAAATTAACTACAATTAAATAAAATTTGAAAATCAATTCCTCAGTCATACTAGCCACATTTCAAGTGCTCAATAGCCACTTGTGATGAATGGTGACCATAGAGGACAGCACAGAGTAAGATGATGGAACATTTCTATGTAGTGAGAGTTTTATTGGAGCGGCACTGTCCTAGGAGATTATTCCCATCTATAAATTCTGTAAGCTTGCATCTTAAAAATTACGTATCAAACAAAACTCACCTGGCCTCTCTTCCTCCTCTGGATATTACTATACTCTTCTCGTACAACCTAACAGCACAATTCTACGAAAGAGGACCTACACTTGGCTGTCTTAACTTTTGTTTCTCTTTTGAGCTCAATTAAGACTTTTATCTTTGCTATTATATACAAATTTTTTTGCGGAAGACACGAAAGACCTGTTACTAATCCCAGTTTGCCAAATCAGTCCTTGACTTAATCAACCAGAAACCCTGAACACAGATGATCTGAAAGCATGTTTCTTCATTTGCTTTCCAGGATGGCGCTCTCTTGATTCCCCTTCGACTTCTGTGCTACCCTTCTCAGCATCCGTGAACTTCAGGACTCCATCTTCTGACTTCTTTTTTCTCTCTGCATTCATTGTCTTAATGATCTCATGCAGTTTCCTTGCTTTAGATACCATCTTTACACTGATGAATCCAAAATTTATATCACCCAGACCAGACTTCTTTCTCAACTCCATACTCCTTTATCTAATTGCTTCTTTGCACTCACCATTTCAATGCCTAAAATGCATCTCAAATGTGGCATTCCCAAAATTAAACTGCTGCTTTCCCTCCTACACACAGCCTGCTGCTCCTTAAGTCTTCCCCTCTCAGTAAATAGTTGGTCTGTTCTTCAAACTGCTCAAGTGTGTATCTCTAATTCAGCCACTTCTTAGCTCCTCTTCTGCTACCACTAAAACACAGGCCACCATCTTCTCTCGCCTGAAGTATTGACAAAGCCTCCTACTCAGTCTAACTGGTTTACCTGCTTCTCTTATAACCCTACACTCTATTTTCAGTTGGAACATATTCATTCTGAATGAATGTAAGAAAGAAAGGCTTTTGTTCAAATGCAAGTCTTATCATGTTACTTCTCAGCACAATAACTCCAGTGGTTCCCCCGGTAAGATAATAGTTGAAAGTTGGTGGCTTTCAAGTGCCTATATGATAGCTTCCTGTGGCACCTCTTTGACCTCACCTTCCACCACTGCATGTTTTCCTGCAACCTTCTTGGGCTGGTCTTCTTACAGACACATCCACATTTTAACCACACTCCCTCAGGATCCTCCTGAGCCTTATATGATCTCCCAACACTTGAAGAAAGTCTCCTGATCACCTTAAAAAACAGCAGCCCCTTCACACATTCTACTCCCTTTACCTCCTCCTGGTATTTAAACTATCAATTTGCTCATTCTGCCAACACTTTTCTGTTTAGGAATTAAGCAGTGATGCCATCAAGCTTAAATAAATATTTTACGAAGCCATAGCAAAAACTGTCAAAGAAGTGTCCTACTGTCTTATTTTCTCCATTCCCTTTCTCTTTTATTACCTACAAATCAGTCTGTTCTGTTATTACTTATCCTAACATTGTTTTTTTTTTTTTAATTCTAGTGTCCACATCCAGACTCCTGGGCTTTCATCTCTGTGTACTTCTTACATGGACTGGTTTCTGAACTACTCCTCTCAAATGTGAACTTACTCATTTTAAGTAAGTACAAGCTTCTGTCTGCTTCATTATGTCTTCTAGTGTATCTAGGCCAGAACATCATATAAAACACATTATCTAATTATAAATTGATTTCTCTTTATTTCTGCCTTATAGTATGGATAGGATATTATATTGAGTTCTGCTAAATTATGTGTACAAAGAGATTATATTGCTTCTGCATTTTTAGATAGTGGGGAATAGTATAAAATATTTATTATAATAAGGAAAAGTTTGGATCTATAGGGTTTTATACACCCAATCTAACTCCAATCCCTCATTTAACAGATGTGAAAACAAAAGCAGAGACATCCAAAGACCATGACGCTGGTTGGCACAGGGTAAATGTACAATGAATTTCATTCATTGTTTTCCTACAAAACATCACCTCAATATGGTTCCAGTTCTAAAATAATTAACGGAAATACCTGTTAAATTCTCCTTCCTGCCTAATAAATTTTCTTTTAAAGGGAAATTTTATTCCTAACTGGCGTCTCTGAAATTATGTCAATGAAATTTTAATTCTAATTTGATTATCTGAAATCACCTCAACACTTTTCTTTTTATTTTTACAGAAATCCATAATTTAAGAGATGCGGTCTTTTATAAAAAATAAAGTATACCAGCTTCTAAATATAACCTTTCAAAGAGCGACCGTGCACAATCATATTATTGTGCTGTTGGCTTTAAGTGTCAAGTTTCTATTGATTGTTCAGTGAAGTCACCCCACAGACACTCTTATATATCAGTACCAAATACACACAAAATGCTTATATTGTAGGAATGTCTTTAATTCCCATGGAATCATTCAATATTCAGGCATGAAATCGAACATTTTACAGAGAGGTCTGCCAAAAAGGAGCTTTTCAAATTTAACACATAAATATGAAATTTCTAGCAGATGAAAGAAACAAACTAAGCCCCAGATGGTGGATTAAAATACATTTTGCTTATAAAAATGATGTGGATTAAGTCCTCACATCATGTGCCATACATGGTAGTCAGCTTTGAAACCAGAATTTGTCTTAGATGACCTTAAAGTTTCACTTCATATAAATCTATAATTTTATCTATTTATTATCAGGTGGATTAATTGTGTGTTATGTCTGTGTTCAGATAGGAGTGTTTCCCACAAATATTGTCAGCAATATTTATGTTTCTGCCATGGCATTGAGTCACAGTTCTCTGCATTAAAGTTGCTTGGATATGTTCCTGGCTTCATTGCAACACTCATGTTTCTTAAGCAAATATGTTTGTTAGGTGCCAGGAATATGGAGGTGGGTATGATGGTCTCTGACCCCATCATCATGGACTTGTCTGCTCCTAAAGAAAAGAAAGCCATGCTTTTCATCTGTGTTCCTCCATAAAAGGCTCAGTAAGATGCTTTCCCCAGCCTTTGTTTATAAAGTTGTGCAAAAGAGAATAGTAAGTTAAGAAGGAAATAACAAACATGCTGTTGATAGCAGGATCCAGCAGTCTTTGCCCAGCCTAATCTCTTTTTATTTTAATTAACATAAAATGTATTATTAGCCCCAGGGGTACAGGTCTGTGAATTGCCAGGTTTACACATTTCACAGCACTCACCATAGCACATACCCTCCCCAATGTCCATAACCCCACCACTCTCCTGCTATTCTTCTCCCCCCATACAACCTTCAGTTTGTTTTGTGAGATTAAGAGTTTCTTATGGTTTGTCTCCCACCCGATCCCATCTTGTTTCATTTATTCCTTTCCTACCCCCCCAACCCCCCCACGTTGCCTCTCAACTTCCTCATATCAGGGAGATCATATGATAATCGTCTTTCTCTGATTGACTTATTTTGCTAAGCATAATACCCTCTAGTTCCATCCAGGTCATCGCAAATGGTAAGTTTTCATTTCTTTTGATGCCAGCCTAATCTCTTACCCCCCCCCCCACATCCTATCAGTACTTAAGACTTCTTCTCCCCTGACATCTCACCAGTCCACAGGCTTGTCTGGATTCCCTGGACTGGATTATTAGAAAATCTTTTTTCTTGCCTAAGTCTTATTCCATTTAGTCCACTCTTCCTACTGCAGGCAGAAATGATTTTTCTAAAGCACAAAACTAATCATGCTATTTCTAAGTTTAAAAATTCTAGGATGGCTTTTTGATTGCTTAGGATAAAAACCACATTTAATGTGGCAATTATAAGGTCCTCCATTAATGAGCCCCTGCTATGTTCTCCATAGTCCTCCCCACACTGCCTGCTTATACCCTAAGACCCAGACACTGAAATTCCCTCAACTCTTAAAAGTGACACTTTCTCTGAAGCATTTGACTTCTATATAGGCTTTTCCTTCTTCTGGGAACACCATTCCTTCACCCACAAAGGAAGACTTTATACATAAATTTTTACATATAAAAATTTTTTAGTATTACTTATGTCTCAGTTTTGCAACAGAGGTAGTTTAAGTGTTTTTTTTTTCCTTTTTTGTGATTTTATTCTTAAAATGTTATATAATGAACATGTATTAGATTTAAAACTAAAAACTGAACAATTAATGTATGCATACTTGTGACCCACTAATTCCATTCTGGATATATATGCAACAAAAATGCAAATATACATATTTTTCTTCCCCAAAGATTTGATTACTTAAGATAGAATTTTTGTTTTTTCAAATTAAAGACAGATATATTAGACTTTTTTAAGTGACTCTTGTTAGTAGGAGAAAGGTAAGTGGACCCCTCTGTATTATCTTTGTGATTCTTATTAATCTATTCAAAATGAAAAGTTAAAAAATACAATGGTCATTGACATAAATATTATATAGTAATTCTAAATAACATTCCTCTGAAAACTAAAACTCAGTTGGCAACTGAATGTGTGAAACACAATGAATCATTGATAAGATCTGTTCTCAGTGTTACTTTATGGTTTAAAAACATTCCTTTAAATGAATCATTTGAATTACTTATATTTATCAAAATATAAATATCAAAGAGGTAAACGTTGAACCATTGTTCAATAAGATTATGTATTTTCTTTTCCTTGTTCCTAGACCTCAGTGAATTCAAAAGTTCACAGATTAGAGAGTCTTAATGTGAAAACTAGAATGAAAAATAAGTGAAGAAAAGTGTAGTAGATGGGGCACCTGGGTGGCTCAGTCATTAAATGTCCACGTTTGGCTCAGGTCATGATCCCAGGGTCCTGGGATCAGGCCCCAAATGGGGATCCCTGTTTGATGGGAAGCCTGCTTCTCCCTCTCCCATTCCCCGTTCCTGTGTTCCCTCTTTTGTTGTGTCTCTCTCTGTCAAATAAATAAATAAAATCTTGAAAAAAGAAAGAAAAGAAAGGAAGGAAGGAAGGAGGAGAAAAGAAAGAAAAACATGGTAGAGTTTCAGTGACAAATGAGGGCTGCAAAACAAAGAATGGATAGTTGATTGCTATTTTCCTTTTTCTGGGAAAAGTGCCTCATCTCAGCACCTCAGAAAGATGGTCTGGAAAAGGCATGGGAGAGGAGGAGGGAGTGAACTTTTTCTCAGGAGCACATGACAGAGCCAAGGCTGGATTGCTTAGTGTGGCTGTCAACAACTACCACCACAACAGGAAGCACCATCTCCTTCACACTTCTGTGTCCACCTCCTGTCTTCACATGTCTCCTTCTTGTCCAGCTCTTCCCATCTGATCAATCCATCAGTCATGATGAAAATAAAAAAGTAAAATTTCTCCAGATCCTATGGCCAGAACAGAGCTTCTGGTATTCCCTCCACAAACTAGCTCATTCATAGGCTTCCTCAATTTGATAAATAGTACCATTATCTACCTGGTTGCTCACATCAAAAGCCAAGAATCTATTCTTTTTTTTTTATTTTAAAGATTTTTATTTATTTATTTGACAGAGAGAGAGATCACAAGTAGGCAGAGAGGCAGTCAGAGAGAGAGGAGGAAGCAGGCTCCCTGCTGAGCAGAGAGCCCGATGTGGGCCTCGATCCCAGGACCCTGGGACCATGACCTGAGCCGAGGGCAGAGGCTTTAACCCACTGAGCCACCCAGGCGCCCCCAAGAACCTCTTCTTGATTTCTTTCTTTCTCTGTCACATTGCTGTTTAATCCATCAATAAGCCATCTTTCATATTCAAAATGCATCTCAAACCTGTCTGCATTTCTCCATCTTCACAGCTACTACCTGGATCCAGATATCTCTTACCTGGATACAACAATTGGGGTGATCACTTAAAAAACAAATCCAATCAAATTACTGCTTTACTTAAAGACTTCCAATGACTCTCTACTGTAACTGGAATAAAATACTGACTCTTGACCATGGCTCCTCAGAGGCCTGTCTCCACCTCTCAGGAGGCACTCACTCTGCCCCAGCTGCCTGTGCCTTTTTTTTTGATTCTCCAACAGGCCAAGTTCAGTACTATCCTAGTGTCTTCCACTCTGCCTGGAAAACTGTCCCCAGAGTTGTACGTGGCTCAAGTCATTGCCATCTAACTGAGGCCTATTCAGAACACCCAAACTAAATTAACCCTCTCAATGTGAAATAATTAATTGTGTTCACCTATTCATTGTTTATTGTTCTGCCCTTTCCCAATCCCATGTAAGTTCTAGGTAAGCAGAAGTCACTGATATTTGGGGGCTCTAGAGAAGTCTGACACATGGTACCCTCTTTAAAAGAATGTGTTGGCAATTTTTTGGTTCATTTTTTCCTTCTATTTTCTCTCATCAGGATGACTAAAATATAAGGGGAAAAAAGAATAATAAGAAGAGACTGTAGGGGCCAAGAGCAGGCCACCCAAAATGTGCCACTTAAGCAAAATGATTATTTTAAATGAAGGTTACTTAAGAGACAGCCTTTGCAAGAAGGACTCTCAGAAGTAGAGAGTCCCTGAAAGTAGGAAGTAAATCTGCCATGGAAGGTACTCTCCCTGCACCAAGAGGGGGAGAGATATACTTATCACCGGAGATAGGAAATTTAGAGCCAAGAAGGCTCTAACTATAAACAGTGTTACTTTTTTACTAATCTATGATACTAACCCAAATTCTGCTGAGAATTTCTTACTAACTGAAGCTCCCAAAGTTAATTTTTTCTTGAGTAGGTCAATTCTTCACAGATTTATTGTCTCTTTGTATAAAAAAATCTAAGAACTGCCTGCCTTGGTCATTTCTTTAGGTCTCAATTTCATTATTGGGCCTCTGTGAGCACGTAATACGAGTTTGGTTTTTTCTCCTGTTACTCTGTCTCATGTAAATCTAATTCTTAGTCTAGCTAGGAGAACTGTGGGCAGAGGGAAAATTCTTCTTCCTCTTTAAGATCAAGAAATAACAACATCAAGGGAAATAGAACAGTTCCTCCAGATTGTTCAACACAAAATGAGAAAAAAAAAAAAAGGAAGATACAAGTATACTGCCAAAGGAGACCTATGCAAACCGTGTACAGGCAGAGTTCAATGAAGTTGTCTCTTGATTTTGGTTAGTGTGACTACTATGCAAATACCTTTGTTTGCTTTTATTTTAGAAAACATTATTTTCCACAATAGATTTTGGGTGGAGTAACCATTGTGCTTCAAAGATATTAGTACACTATCCTTGATTAAGAAAAAAATGAAATCAAAACATTACTTACTCTGTAAATGACTGCCACATTGCTCAATATCCCCGTTGCCATTAAGTAAGTCTCTTTCCATCCGAGGTATCAAAACTTCTTTTTTATTTTAAAAGAGAGTGAAAGAGAAGGAGAGGTGAAATTTTTATAATCATCCATTGAATTTTGCATATAAAACAGTGAATACACTTTATATATATGTATTTGTGACCAAGACACACCTAAGGGCTGGGCGATTTGTCACATTTGCTAAATTATGACCCACAGGCCCAATAAGAACCTCCCTGTTATGTACAGGATTCCAGGTTTTCTTGCAGTATATTTTATCTATATTCTTGCTGCTTGAGAAAAGGAAAGATGCTTCCATAATATGAACCAATAATGGGAAACTGTGAAAAGCAGAATGTTGTCATGAAAAAAAAATCCCAGTCTCAGAATCGGAAACCTCTTTCCTACCCCTATATGATTTCTCAGGGCCTCATAATCCAGGATTTAAAATAAGCACAGAGATCTTTAAGGTTTGATTAAACTCTTAAAAAATGAAAATAAATTAAAAAGTCATCGCAGAAGAGCTTTTCTTAGGCGGTCAATGATTAAGATTATATCTCACTGAGCTATCAGGAGAAGAATGAAGACATTGTATTATTAAAGTAAACCTCATTAACAAAATCACCCTAAAGAAATTGTTTTTATTGGGAATACTTATTAAGAATGGCTCTTGCCAAGGGTTATTTCAACACAAAGAGCAGTAAATCTATCACAAGTTTTCTAAATAAGGTTCTCCCAGTTCAGTTCAATCAATATTTACTGAGGTTCTAATTTTCTAATTTCTAAATCAAACAGAAATCTTTAGCTTGACTTTGGACAACACCACAGAGATTTATATTTTTCATTACTGAAGATTTGTACTTTGTAGGTTCTCCCCCCCCCAATAGGTAGGAACCAGTTTCCCTCATTGTTGAAGAAGACACATTGAGCTCTTCTTTTTGGGGGGTGGCGGTGGGTAGGAGGAATGGTGAGAAAGGACACTGTCTGTCAATAACCTAAACTTTCCCAGTGGCAATCTTGGAGTCAAGAGCTTTACATTCATCAAATCCTCATTATCCTTAAATGTTTGGAGTCAAGGAAGCCTTGGAGCAGCAGAGCTGTTCCGTAGAGAAAGAGACTCTTTTCACCAAGGTCGGAGGAACTGAAAGAAAAAAAAATAAATGTGGAGAATGGGCATCTCTGAGGAGGCTTCAGCCAGTGACATGGTCAGAGCCCAGAGAACATGTTCAAGTTGGAAAGTCTGAAATCTGGGCTGGCATAGAGACCTCTCAGCAATGAGGTAAGTAGGAGATACAGCAATTTTCTCAGTGTACATGATGCTTGGATATACATACATACTTCTATAAATTCAAAATCTCTTCCCTTTTCCATTTTTAATTCCATCCAGGTTTCCGTCTAGTACCCTTTGTTGCTGCCCTCTCTACCAAACCCTGGCTAGTCCAACAATACTGCTACCAGATTCTACTGCGTAGGTGGAAATGAGAGCAGTGTTACCAGGTCATTCAGTCACATGGAATGGCTGAAGGGCCTTTGCACTTGCTGCTTTCCCCACAGATATATGCCTAGTTCATTCCCTCATCTTCTTCAAGTGTCAGCTCAAATATGGCACTATCCAAGAGGCCTCCCTTCTCCTCATTTGAAATGCCATTCTTTTATTAATCTCTATCCACTCATATGTTACATTTTTTTCATTGTCCTGATAGTCCCCTGACATATATTTTCATGTAAATATATCCATTTGATTCTATGCTTTTCTTGTGTCCATGACTAGAGAGTTAAACTCCATGAGAGTGGAGACTTCCACATACTCACTGCTGAATCCTAGCACCAGTAACAATGTCTGGCTTAGTGTAGGTGCCTAACAGAACTTTGTGGATTGCATTAATTAAAGCCACTCAGTACCTTTGATCACCTTTCAGAACCAGTCAAAGCACTGGGTAGGTGGAGAAAGAAATTGTTTCAAGGCCGTTTTCTATCACCTGGACTTCCCCATTTTAGCTCTTCTGAAGGCTTGATGATGGCTTCCTCTCAGGGGAAGATTTAAGAGATCAGAGACAATGTGGAAGGTCATTTGTTGCTTATGTTCTAGATATGCTTTTAAAGCTGTAGTTTTCCTAGAGGAAATATTTATGGGTCATGTTTTACACAATCACCTGTTCTCATAACAAAGCAGTGGCTAAAGTTTAAGGAAAGAACCCTCATGGAGATGTAGGTAATATATATGGTAACCTATATCTCCCCTCCACCTTTAAAAAATAATATTCCCAGCCTTGGTTTGGTTTATTTGGCTTAAATGGTCAGACTCAGGAATTCTTTGAACTTTAAAAACACTAAAAAAAAAAAATCTACCAACGATTTGGACACTCTTCTCTTTCTCAGTCTTTGCTGGAGGCCACACACACACACACACAAAATGTGCAGTGTAATTTCTTAGCTTGACAGATCCTAAGGGGAATAAAGAAAGAGGAAGAAGATGTTGATTTTCTCTTTCCCTCTTGGTTTTGGATGGCAAGTCACTAAGATTTTGGGAGCATTTATAATTTTATTGAGTGAATCTGGATAGAGAACATCCTCGAAGGAGGTTTTATGTGATATTTTACTGAGTTCCTGCCTTGTATCAGGAAGTACATTTGATGAGACACGTGGGTGGCTCACTCAGTTAAACGTTTGCTTTTGGCTCAGGTCATGCTATTGGGGTTCTGGATCAAGTCCCACATTGGGCTCCTTGTTCAGGGGGGATCCTGCTTCTCCCTCTGTCTGCTGCTCCCCCTGTTTATGTGTGCTCTCTCTCTTAAAAGTAAATAAATAAATTCTTGAAAAATATGTTTGATTCAGATGACTCAAAGCCATTCATTATTTCCATTTCCACTCCCAGTTTCTAGAGAGCCTGTTAGACTTGTCTGTTTGAATATCCTGTGAAGATTTTGAGAACTCCCTGTCCCTGAATTAAATGATGGTGGTACTGCATATACTCACTGCATCCTTGTGTTAATAATGCTGGTGCCAAGCAAAACAAGTTAGCTTCTTGATCCAGTAAATACTCTTTCCTGAAAGCTAAGACTGTGTGCCCTTTGGACAGCTTATTTATCAAGATTTGTTTCAAGACTTTTGCCTTGGTGTGCCCACTGATCCCTACCTCCCTCCACCTTGCAAAACCCACTTCAAAATTCCCTAGCCAAGGCTATAACTTCCTTGCCTTAACATTTTGAGATATCATAGATCTGTGAAACATCCTAATAAACATAGCATTGCTTGATCAACAAGTTTTTCTGTAGCCTTTTGGGGAATTGACAGCCAAAAACCTAAGTACAATTGTCTGAATCTGACTTCACTATTTCCTCCCCAAACATAATGTTTCTCTTTTGATGACATTAGAATCTACCCAACATGTCAATTAGAAATAGAATATCTTTAAACAATTTCCCTCACCTCCAATAATTAATCAATTCAAAAGTCAATAATTTTGTCCTTAAATATTTTCCAACATTCCCCTTTCAATTTCTTGCCACTGTCTTCTCACTTTTTTCCTTCCCCGCCCTGAGTATTCTTGGTAATTAATTCCACCTACCTGGTTGGGATGGTTGAAGGCTGGCATCATGTGTGCTGCTTAAATCTCACCAATGCTAAAATTCACATCTCCAAGAGAGGGGTTTGGGGGCCTTCCCACCTCTTCACCTTTCCTCTTTCCTACCTAACGAAAGATCCCCGTTTTTATACAATAGTACCACCTCCTTGCCCTCAATCCCACAGTTACTATTACTGTTGTTATTAATTTGGTTGTAACACAAGGGATATTGCTTGAGCTATCCTGGAAAAATAAGTTTGATGCAATGAAGTTGATTTGGAAGGAAGGTAATTTCGAGGGGGTACTCTTTTGTCTATCCAGAGTCCAACATTCCTTCCAATGAAGGAACAGTTTCCCATCCCACAAATTCCACAGTGGTGGCCACAGGAATGAAAAAGAGGTAGTATTATCAATTTATAATTCTGGGTACACCTCATCCTCTCATGGGCCACACATTTTAATATTTTTTACTGGGCCACAAATTTTAACATTTTTTACCAACACTTTGACATTGTTTGATTGTCTTTTGTTTCCCAAACTGGCCAAATGCCAAGGGGATGGCCCAAAACTGAACTGTCTGGGTCTCAGCTTACAGGGTTCTCAGAGCAACTGAGAAGAAGGTCTTCAGTTGTTTACCTACAGAGGAGCCCTGCCACGGAGCCTTCTCATAGAAGAAAATGTGAGCCCTAAGGACGCAACTACCAGGTCACAAGAACTCGGAATTACAGACTTATAACATGAGCTTCCTGTATGCTGGGAAAGGTGCAACATGGACCCCAGTCACCATATAAGGAACTTCTTGCTGCCCTTAATGATTACATGGCTCAGTGTTATTTTTAGTTGCATCAAGAGTTCAGTAACATACTTGGGCATGGCCTACCACAAGGCAATGATCAAGTTTGGGGTTTTCATTTTTGGTTTTTGGACCCCACCCACCTCCCTTCCCCAGATCAGCAGATGACCATTAAAGGGGAAATAAGATTAAGTTACTTGAGAGTGAGGAAACTAACCCAAAAATTCAAAACTGAACTGACCTTTTTCAAAGATAACAGTTTACACATATTGAATGTTAAGCAAAACCATAGTTATAAAACCTTGTGATGTAGGTATAATTATTAGACTAATTTTACTGATGAAGAACAGAGTAGGTACAGAGAATTTCAATAACTTGTCCACTTACATGGTGGGGCTTAGATTTGACCTGAACCTATGCATTTCACCATTTTTACCAGGGTTTCTCAAAATGCATTCCATGGGAAAGCAGTCCTATAAGATTCTCCATAAAAATGATAATAGAGGCATTAAATACCTTAATTCATGGCAGTTTGCCACAAACATAATCAAATAAAGACTCTGAAAACACCTGTTTTATTTAGTGTTATACTAACTTTCATAATCTTACCAAAGTACAGCACACTTTTCTGCATAACTACCACTAACATCCCAGCAAACACAAACAAACATGAAAGGATGGTAGAGGATAGAATCCCAGATTCTCTTCACATCCTTTATGGATCCAGGCATAATGTATCACAAAGAGGTTTGTTCCATATTTCCCAAGTGAGTTAAAAAATAGAAATTCTTTCAAATGAATGTCAACATCTATGACAGATTGTGTGTGTGTGTGTGCGTGTGTGCGTGCGTGCGTGTGTGTGTGTGTGTGTGTGTGGTGTTTAGCTTTGCCTGGTGGATGATCTTCAGGATAGGCCTATCAAAGTCCAAGACATAAGATTACTAATTAAAGTGCAGGACAAGAGTTGTAGCTTCTCTGTGATTTCCTAAAAATGAAAAAATAAAATTACAAATGTACCAAGCCCAGCTGGTGCCCTATGGGGTCAGCCAGAGTTTCTATAGGTAGGTGACTGTGATAAGTTCAGCTGGTGAGTTCGTAAAAGGAAATGATCATCCAGAAATAAAGAAAAGGGAAAAGTTCAGCAGTTCAGAAGCTAATCTCTCCCCTTCAAAAAAAATTATATATATATATATATATATATATATATATATATATATACAGTCTACAGGACTCATAGGGACAACAATTTTCAGACACAAAGTCTGTATATCTGACATTGTATGGTGTTCAGAACATTCCCTGGTTCTGAACAGATGGCATACCTCTCTTTACGTCAGTTTCCTTATATGAGAATGAGGTAATGAAAGTCCCATTCTAAACAATCCTTATGAAGATTAAGCAAGATGACGCACTTGAAGAGCTTCATTCAGGGCCAACACGTACAGATGCTCTTTTGAGTTGGATATTATGAAGACAGTAGGAGGAATTCCACAGAAACTTGTCCTCAGGCAAGTCACTTCCTCCTTGCAAGAGGAAAAAAAAAAGGCAGTGGGAAAAGGCAGCTCAGGATGGAAACAGGTGCACCCAGTCTCAATCTGACTCACAAAGACTGACAGAAATAGGGTGAGTATCCAATTCCAGGACCTCTGGTCTTACCAGTATTAAAATCACTTAACAAAAAACAAATTAGAGATCCCCAAATAGAGCAGGACTTGGTACTAATCGGGAAGAACCTTCTTCCCATCATTGTGTTGTTCGATAATGCGGGGTTAAGGTGGGAAGTATCTTCAAAGGATACTAAAAAGCAACTAAAATGTACTAAGCTCTTACCATACATTTTCTGGGCTAAACACTGTAAACTTTCTTAAATTTGATGCTTACAGTAAACTAATGATTCAGGCTCTATTTTTATATCAATTCTCTGGACAAGTAAATAGATCCTTGCAGTGGTCAAGAAATCAGCCCGAGATCACACACAAGGTAAGTGCTTTGATCTGACCCCAAGGAGTCTGTTTCCAGTACCAGTCCATTTAATGACTCTGCTGCGGTGCCTACCTGAACCAAACCCACTGCCTACTGAGATTCTGAGTCACTTATAAGAAGCTGTAACGTAGATACAGCTTTTCATTCATCAGAGTGTTGACCAAAATATGATCTTTTAGAGGACACATCACCATGTTTAGCCAAGATTTTACTCATTGCTGCATGGTTTATAATCATCAGAAACTCTTATGTTACTTGAGGAATGACAGCTGGATATTTCTCCAGTTAAAAATCATCCTAACTGTAAATGACCTGTTCATGAGTCTTCCTAATCTCTAAATAGGGATTGGTCTTCAATACCACAACCTCCGTCTTCTGTTAAGCCATTAGCAATCCTAGCATACAATCCTCCTTAAGATGAAAGGCCATGATGAGGCCTAGGTATCCAAAAGTCTTACGGATGTTGAGTGGAGAGATTATGTGAGAAAGATTATTATGTCGTCAGATTATTGCACAAAAAATGAAATCAACCTTGGAATTTAAATCTTCCACACCTAAAAGCCTCGTGATTGAATTGGTTGGTTATCTGTTTTGATGCTGTGAAGGGCTCGCCTTTCAATAGATGTTTTTGTTTGTTTGTTTAAATAGTCTTTTTTTTTCTTTTGGTTTGACATGTATGCAGCACTTCTGCATTGGGTACGTAAAAAGAAATTAATAAAGAAAGCCCTAGGCCTTAAAAATTTTAAGTTTTAACATGAAAATAGTTATTAGAAAGACATTTAAGAAAATTTAAAACAAAAATACTGGTGTAAAATGATGATTATAATCTAGTCACTAGTCACTATGCAGATTATCTTGGCACCAATTTTGTGTAACCAAGAAATTTTCTAAAATTGATGCCACTGGTGTACAAGCCACAGCGAACTTCTAATGCTCCTGTACATCTGAATTGGAATGGACACAAATAATGATAATCTTACTTACTTACAGTATGTCTTCTCTGTGGCAGACAATGCTCTCATATAATCCTCATTAAATCCCTATAACAAAAGTGAGGAAAGAGAGCCCAAGAGGCCAAGAGAGTTTCAGCAATTCATTTGAGGTCACATAGCTTGCACGTGGCAGAGCCAGGATTAAAACTCAGAAAATATGGTTTCAGAGTCTCAGGTCTTCACCCCCATACTCTGACTCAATGTTATTCCCAAGATGTCAGCTTAAAGGGCAAGACAACTCCTATCATAGGAGCCCTAGGTGAGGAAGGTCATGCTCTAGCCTTCCACTCAGAAAAGACTGCAAGAGCAACCCAGACTGAGAATGACTGGAAAATCACAAACTAACTGGCCTATCCAGGGCCTGCCACAAAGGCCAACCTCACAGGACTGTCTCTTACTGAGAAATGTTAGGTCAGGATGACCACCTAGAGGTGCTGATGGACACATGTGCCCCTCTGGCCTGCTGAGCTTACGTTTTAGAGGAAAGAAGGGTGTCTTAATATATGAATTCCCCTGAAGATTTCCCCTACAGAATGTGAAGTGTCATATCAAGTGATGGATAGGGCCTGAGGATAGAGAAGTCATAGGTCCATGCCCTCCAGAAACTCATGTTCTAAAGGTCTTTATTGGCAGCCACTCTTGGTTCTCATTTTCTTCAGACTTTCCTCAGATATCTGTATTTCTATTTCAAGAAAATTTTAGTATCTTTTTAAGATTTTTTTAAAGTAATCTCTATACCCAATGTGGGGCTCAAACTCACTATGCTGAGATCAAGGATCACACGCTCTCCCAACTGAACAAGCCAGGCACTGTAAGAAAGTTTTAGTATTACACATAGGTTCGGTCTTTATCAAACTGAGAAATGAATTGACTTCAGAGTTAATCCGTTGACTAATGAAAACCAGCCAAACAAGTTAGGGTGAATTCTGCACCCTCATGCCTTGCTCTGAATCAGACATCAGCATTCTTGAGGTAGAGGTTGCAATGAGCTGACTGCCAGCACTACTGATGTCCTACAGCTATAGACTCAGGGACTGAGAGACACCACCAAGCTTGGGACAGAGGACTATGTGCTACAGAAACAACTTAATCCCATATCCATTGTGTATCTGCCAAGCAAAGACGTTTCATGCATTAGCTGACAATGCTAATGCCTTTTTGGTGCATTCACAACACACTGGGAGGTCATTGCCAAGCCGCCTGAAGTATGGTAATGTGAAAATTATAAGTATTCACTAATGCCAAGACAAGAAACTTGTATTATAGCTTTGCCAAATTACTTGTGTGAAATCATATATTTTGAGATTATTTTCAACACAACATTTATTTAAAGACTACCATCAACCAGGAAATGTGTCACCTATTTAGAACACAAAGATACATAAGACTTGGTCACATCTAGTGCCAAACTTTTAATGTGTATCAGTGGAAGCAGTAATACCTATGATATCTTAATACAAGGGAAGCAAAACTTGTCTTCTTTCCTCTTTGAGGGAGACTTAATTTGATGTTATCTTAGAGTGTTAGTTATAAATAAATAGTTTATCTTCTTAGTCTTAGATTTTGAGCAGAGGAGCAAAGCAGTTCCCAACTGCTAGGCAAAACTTTTTTAAAGTTTTTGATGGTGACAGGACACCTGGGTGGCTCTGTCAGCCGGGCATCAGCTTTCAGCCCAGGCCATGATCCCAGGGTCCTGGGATCAAGCCCTGCATCAGTCTCCCTGCTCAGTGGGGAGCCTTCTTCCCCTTCTCCTTCTGTGGATCCCCCTACTTGTACTTGCTCTCTCTCTCTATCAAATAAATAAATAAAATCTTAAAAATAAAGTTTCTGATGGTGACAAAATAAGAATCACTCTTCTTACTATAAACAGAATTTCATAATGCAAACATTATGTAAGACATTCCTTGTAAAGAAATAAATGAATTTGGCAGTAACAAGCTTGTTGACATACCCCCATGGGCCAATGTCTAAGTGTCTACTTCAGAGACAGTATGAACAGGGAAGAACATTTATCAATAGCATGATAGAGATTAATAATTGTCAATCCAACAGCCAATTCCCTTTTCTCTTGCTGAGAAAATTCTGATTTGACTATGCATTCTCCACAATGTAACCATGTGGATTCTGTGCCCACCACCGCCACCCCCAGGGATGAATTATAACTGATCTAAATCCATTGGGACAATCCCATTTTCCTTTGCTAGTGATTGCTTTAGGGGTTGGCCTGTGACCTATCTCTGGCCAGTTGGATGATAGAGAAATATACTAGAAAGACTCCTGGAAAGGACTTTCTTCTCAACAAAGATAGAAGCATACAATAGATATGCTCTTTCTACTAAAGACATTGTCCTGTGCAAGTATGATGCTTGGAAATACACCCTCAACTTGTAACAATGATGAAAGGCATCATCAATGTGACAGGATCTCAAGAACCTTGATAGCATGGTCAATCTGCTTAGCCATTCTTAAAACCAACCTTTTCATGACTTTCTGTTATGTGAAATCATAACAAAAAATTATTTATGCAAATGAACAAAGTACATTGTCCAGGCTCAAAGATAACGAATAGGAAGGGATAGGCGAGATTTCAAATATGGATATATCTAATTCAAAAACCATTGGCTTGGTCCATTATGCCAGACTAAAGAAGTAAAAAACTAAGAGAGGAAAAAGTGAATATTAAATATCCTGGTTCTTCCCCTGGTACACAATGGCTATCCCAATGTGGATATTCCAGTAGTATATACTGGGCAAGTGGCAGATCTGTTTAGGAGTTTTTGCTTCCTTTGCCCTAAGTCAAGGTCAGCTGTAGAGAAGATCATAGCATTCTGACTGGTAAAGTTTAGCTAAATGATTCAGAACAAGACAATTTGTTTTAAAACTTCTTTAGTGATTCAAATCCAAATGTCATAAGTATCAACAACTTTTATAGCTTTCAATCTAGATAATCATTGCCTGAATAAGCCTTCTTCTTGATTTTTAGTTATGCACAAATTATCTTCTTTAAAAGCTTCCCAGAACAATCAAATAAATTTCTGAAAACGTCCACATTAGGTCAAATACTTCAGCAAATTCCTTTTTTCTGATGACATGAAGAGTTATCTTGTACTGAAAACAGAGACTGTCTCTCACAAGTCAACAGTGATTTAAGAAACCTGGAGAGATTTCAAACACTTCTGGAGAAAGAATAACATTCTGCTGTCATGATAAAGATGACAGCACCCTCAGGAGAAGAAGCAATTCCAGGGAGAAGTGCAAATCAAGGGGAGGAAGCAAATGGTGGAGGAGTAGGAGACTGACATATCATCAGGTCCCAGGAGTTCAGCTAGATAGGTATCAAACCATTCTGAACACCTACAAACTCAATAGGAGATCAAAGAGAAGAAGAGCAGCAATTCTAGGAACAGAAAATCGACCACTTTCCAGAAGGTAGGACATGCAGAGAAGTGAATCTGAAGCCACCAGCAGATAGACCATGGGGGGAGGGGCTAGCTCCCAACATATGAGAGAGCAACAGAGCACAAAGTTGGAATATTAGAAGTCTGTGCCACTGAGGGATGTCAATCCAGAGGCTAAGTGGTGGGTGGAGCCCTCATGGGGACAGTGTGGTCTCATGACCTGCAGGATCACAGAAAGATCAGGGGTGCCTGAGTGTGGCAGAGCTTCCAGGCATTGGAGCAGGGAAGCTGGCTACAGAGATGGAGCCAAGGAGTGTGCTCTCAGCTCAGGATTACCTTAAACCATGATCCAAGGCACAGTTGGGTCACTGCTCTTCAAGAAGAGAGACACCCCCTTGTTCCTCCTCCAGGAGGAACAGCATAGGAGTGCGCAGCAGCTGGGTCTGGAGACTCCAAATGGGTCTGTGCACCAGAGATAAAAATCCTTGGTCACAGGCCAGGTAAGCTCAGAGTGTGGCTGGAGACCAGGGAGATGGGAGGGATTGACTGCTTTTCTCTGAGGGTCCACTGAGTAGTGGGGCCCTGAGCTCTCAGCTCCTATGGGCCAGAGATTTGGAGGCGGCCATCCTCATTCCCATCTTCCAAAGCTGTAAGGAAAGCATTCAGGGAACAAAAGCTACTGAGAGCAAATCCAAGCAGATTACTTAGCCTGGCCCCTGGCAAGGGCAGTACAATTCCATCTTGGGCAAAACTTTTGAGAATCACTGCAACAGGCCCCTCCCCAAGAAGATTAGCAAGAACATGCATCCAAGACGAAGTTCTCTGATCAATGAGAACTGCAGAACTCCAGAGCTAGGGGAAAGCAACACATAGCATTCATGGCTTTTTTCCCCATAATCCTTTAGTCTTTCAAAGTTAAATTTTTAAATTTTTACTTTTTCCTCATTCTATTTTTTAAACTTTTCCTCTTTCCTTTTTTAATATTTTTAAACTATTCTATCTTATTAATACCTTTTAAAAATCTTTTTAAATTTTCATTGTTATAGTCATATTTTATCCCTTCACTGTATTTAACCTTATTTTTTGTATACATATAGGTTTTTTTTTTTCCTTTAAAATTTTGGGATACAATTTCTTCTAATAGATCAAAATATACCCTAAACCTAGTACATGGCTTTATTCTAGTCTCCAACCTGGTTACATTCTCTCCTCTTTTTTTTTTTTTTCCTTTTCCAACCAACTTGCCTTATCAATTCCTTTTTTAGAATCTTTTTTCACTTTCATCTTTGCAGTCATATTCCATTCCTTCATCAGGTTTACCCTTATTTCTGTATACATATGTTTTTCTTTCTTTAAAATTTTGGGAGATAGTTTCTTCTAAGAGACCAGAATACACCCAGAATCAAGTGGAAGGCTCTCGTTTATTCACCAGTCAGATATATATATATATATATATATATATATATATATATATATATATTTCCCCCCTTACTTCTCCCCCTGGTTTTGGGTCTCTTCTGATTTGGTTAGTGTATATATTTCTAGGGTCTTTGTCAACCTTTAAGTAAGTATTTTATTCTCTCATTCATCTATTCATATCTGGATAAAATGATAAGGTGGAAAAAATCACGACAAAAAAGAAAAAAAGAACAAGAAGCTGTACCGACGACTAGGGACCTGATCAATATGGACATTAGTAATATGTTAGAACAAGAGTTCAGAATGATGATTATCAAGGTGCTAGCTGGGCTTGAAAAAAGCATGGAAGATATTAGAGACTCCCTTTCTGGAGAAATAAAAGAACTCAAATCTAACCAAGTTGAAATCAAAAAAGCTATTAATGAGGTGCAATAAAAAATAGAGGCTCTTACTGCTAGGATAAATGAGGCAGAAGAGAGAATTAGTGATAGAGAAGGCCAAATGATGGAGAATAAAGAAGAAGCAAAAGAGAGACAAACACCTACTGGACCACGAGGGGAGAATCTGAGAGAAAAGTGATACCATAAGATGAAACAATATTAGAATAATTAGGATCCCAGAAGAAGAAGAAAGAGAAAGAGGGGCAGAAGGTATATTGGAGCAAATTATAGTAGAGAATTTCCTTAATATGGCAAAGAGAACAAGCATCAAAATCCAGGAGGCACAGAGAGCCCCCCCTCAAAATCAATAAAAATAGGTCCACACCCCACAGTAAAACTTACAAGTCTTAGTGACAAAGAGAAAATCCTGAAAGCAGCTCGGGGCAATAGGTCTGTAACATACAATGGTAGAAATATTAGATTGGCAACAGACCTATCCACAGAGACCTGGTAGGCCAGAAAGTACTGGCATGATATATTCAGAGCAATAAATGAGAAAAATATACAGCCAATAATACTACATCCAGGTAGGCTGTCACTGAAAATAGAAGGAGAGATAAAAAGCTTCCAGGACAAACAAAAATTAAAAGAATTTGCAAATACCAAATCAGCCCTGCAGGAAATATTGAAAGGGGTCCTCTAAGCAAAGAAAGCCTAAAAGTAGCAGACCAGAAAGAAACAGAGACAATATGCAGTAACAGTCACCTTACAGACAATACAATGGCACTAAATTCATATATTTCAATAGTTACCCTGAATGTAAATGGACTAAATGTCCCAATCAAAAGACACCAAGTATCACAATGGTTAAAAAAAAAATAAGACCCATTGATATGTTGTCTACAAGAAACTCATTTTAGACCCAAAGACACCTCCAGATTTAAAGTGGGGGGGGGGGGTAGAAAATAATTTATTATGCTAATGGACGTCAAAAGAAAACCTGGGTGGAAATCCTTATATCAGATAAATTAGATTTTAAGCCAAAGACTATAATAAGAGATTAGAAAAGACACTATATCTTATTTAAAGGGTCTGTCCAACAAGATTAGCAAACAACTTTAAACATCTATGCCCCTAACATGGGAACAGCCAGTTATATAAACCAACACCAAGAAACACATCAACAATAATACAATAATAGTAAGGGACTTTAACACCCCTCTTACTGAAATGGACAGATCATCTAAGCAAAAGATCAACAAAAAAAAAAAATAAAGGCTTTAAATGACACACTGGACCAGATGGACATCTCAGATGTATTTTGAAGATTCCATCCCAAAACAACAGAAAACACATTCTTCTCTAGTGCACATGGAACATTCTCCAGAATAGATCACATCCTGGGTCACAAATCAGGTCTCAACTGGTACCAAAAGATTGGGATCATTCCCTGCATATTTTCAGACCACAATGCTCTGAAACTAGAACTCAATCACAGGAGGAAAGTTGGAAAGAACTCAAATACACGGAGGCAAAAACCATCCTACTAAAGAATGAATGGGTCAACCAGGAAATTAAAAAAAGAATTTAAAAAATTCGTGGAAACAAATGAAAATGAAAACACAACTGTTCAAAATCTTTGAGACACAGCAAAGGTATAAAAATGTATATAGCAATATAATGTATTGCTATAAATGTATATAAAAATGTTTATATAAATGTATATAAAAATATATATAGCAATACAAGCCTTTCTCAAGAGATAAGAAAATGAAAACACAACTGTTCAAAATCTTTGGGACAGAGCAAAGGTGTATATAAAAACATATATAACAATACAAGCCTTTCTTAAGAAACAAGAAAGTTCTCAAGTACACAACCTAACCCTACACCCAAAGGAGCTGAAGAAAGAACAGCAAAGAAAGCATAAACCCAGCAGGAGAAGAGAAATACTAAAGATCAGAGCAGAAATTAATGAAATAGAAACCAAAGGAACAGTAGAACAAATCAACGAAACTAGGAGCTGGTTCTCTGAAAGAATTAATAAGATTGATAAACCCCTGCCCAGACTTAATTAAAAAGAAAAGAGAAAGGACCCAACTTAAAAAAACAAAAACAAAAACAAAAACTATGCATGAAAGAGGAGAGATCACAACCAACACCAAAGAAATACAAACAATTATAAGAACATATTGTGAGAAACTATACACCAGCAAATATGCAATCTGGAATAAATGGATGCATTCCTAGAGACATATAAACTACCAAAACTGAACCAGGAAGAAATAGAAAACCTGAACAGACCCATAACCAATAAGGAGATTGAAGCAGTCATCAAAAAAATCCCAACAAACAAGAGCCCAGAGCCAGATGGCTTCCCAGGGGAATTCTACCAAACATTTAAAGAAGAATTAATATGTTCTAAAACTCTTCCAAAAAATAGAAACAGAAGGAAAATTTCCAAACTCATTTTATGAGGCCAGCATTACCTTGATCCCAAAACCAGACAAAGATCCCATCAAAAAGGAGAATTACAGACCAATACCTTTGATGCACACAGATGCAAAAAAATCTCACCAAAAAACTAACCAATAGGATCCAACAGTACATTAAAAGGATTATTCACCACGATCAAGTGGGATTTATTCCTGGGCTGTAAGGTTGGTTCAACACTCACAAATCAATCACTGTCATACAATACATTAATAAAAGAAAGAACAAGAACCATGTGATACTCTCACTAGATGCTGAAAAATCATTTGACAAAGTACAGCATCCTTTCTTGATCAAAACTCTTCACAACATAGGCATAGAGGGCACATAGATCAATATCATCAAAGCCATCTATGAAAAACCCACAGCAAATATCATTCTCAATGGAAAAAACCTGATATCTTTTCTCATAAGGTCCGGAACACAGCAGGACTGTCCATTATCACCACTGTTATTCAACATAGTACTAGAAGTCCTAGCCTCGGCAATCAGACAACAAAAAGAAATAAAAGGCATCCAAATTGGCAAAGAAGAAGTCAAACTCTCACTCTTTGCTGATGATGTGATACTTTATGTGAAAAACCCAAAAGACTCCACTGCAAAACTGCTAGAACTCATACAGGAATTCAGTAAAGTGTCAGGATATAAAATCAATGCACAGAAATCAGTTGCATTTCTTTACACCAACAGCCAGACAGAAGAGAGAGAAATTAAGGAGTCAATCCCATTTACAATTGCACCCAATACCATAAGATACCTAGGAATAAACCTAACCAAAGAGGCAAAGAATCTGTACTCAGAAAACTATAAAGTACTCATGAAAGAAATTAAGGAAGACATAAAGAAATGGAAGAACGTTCCATGCTTTTGGATTGGAAGAACAAATATTGTGCTAATATCTATGCTACCTAAAGCAATCTACACATTTAATGCAATCCCTATCAAAATACCATCATTTTTTTTTCAAAGAACTGGAACAAATAATCCTAAAATTTATATGGAACCAGAAATGACTCCAAATAGCCAGAGGAATGTTGAAAAAGATAACCAAAGTTGGTGGCATCACAATTCCAGACTTCAATCTATTACAAAGCTGTAATCATCAAGACAGTATGGTACTGGTGCAAAAACAGACACATAGATCAATGGAACAGAATAGAGAGCCCAGAAATAGACCCTCAACTCTATGGTCAATTAATCTTTGACAAAGAAGGAAAGATCGTCCAATGAAAAAAAGACAGTCTCTTCAACAAATGGTGTTGAGAAAATTGGACAGCCACATGCAGAAGAATGGAACTGGACCATTTTCTTACACCACACACAAAAATAGACTCAAAATGGATGAAAGAGGTCAATGTGAGATAGGAATCCATCAAAATCCTTGAGGAGAACACAGGAAGCAACCTCTTCAACTTGAGCTGCAGCAACTTCTTCCTAGAAACATCGCCAAAGGCAAGGGAAGCAAGGGCAAAAATGAACTATTGGGATTTCATCAAGATCAAAAGCTTTTGCACAGCAAAGGAAACAGTTAACAAAACCAAAAGACAGCTGACAGAATAGGAGAAGATATTTGCAAATGACATATCAGATAAAGGGCTAGTATCCAAAATCTATAAAGAACTTATCAAACTTAATACCCAAAGAACAAATAATCCAATCAAGAAATGGGCAGAGGACATGAACAGACATTTCTGCAAAGAAGACATCCAGATGGCCAACAGACACATGAAAAAGTGCGCCACATCACTTGGCATCGGGGAAATACAAATCAAAACCACAATGAGATACAACCTCACACCAGTCAGAATGACTAAAATTAATAAGTCAGGAAACAACAGATGTTGACGAGGATGCAGAGAAAGGGAAACCCCCACACACACACTGGGAATGTGAGCTGGTGCAGCCACTCTGGAAAACAGTATAGAGGTTCCTCAAAAAGTTGAAAATAGAGCTACCCTATGAACCAGCAATTGCACTATGGGGTATTATCCAAAGATACAAATGTAGTGATCCGAAGGGACACATGCACCTGAATGTTTGCAGTAGCAATGTCCACAATAGCCAAACTATGGAAAGAATCTACATGTGCATCAACAGTTGATTAAATAAAGAAGATGTGGTAGATATACGTACAATGGAATACTACGCAGCCATCAAAAGAAATAAAATCTTGCCATTTGCAATGACATGGATGGAGCTAGAGGGTATTATGCTGAGTGAAAGAGTCAATCAGAGAAAGACAATTATCATATGATCTCTCTGATATGAGGAATTTGGGGGGCAGGGTAGGGGATAAAGGGGGATAGGGAAGGAAAAATGAAACAAGATGGGATCAGGAGGGAGACAAACTGTAAGAGACTCTTAATCTCATGAAATACACTGAGGGTTGCTGGGGGGAAGGATAGGGTGGCTGGGTTAAGGACATCGGGGAGGGTATGTGCTATGGTGAGTGCTGTGAAATGTGTAAGCCTGACGATTCACAGATCTGTACCCCTGGGACAAATAATACATTATATGTTAATAAATAAATAAAAATAAATAAATATTTTTTAAAAAGAAGTGGAAATCAAAACCACAGTGAGACATCACCTCACAACCATCAGAATGGCCATATCAGAAAGACTAGAGATGAGAATTATTGGCAAGGATGTGGAGAAAAAGGAACACACACTGCTGGTGGGAATATAAATTGGTACAACCACTGTGGAAAACACTATGGAGTTAAATTAAAATAGAACTACCACAGGATCTGTCAATTCCACTTCTTTATCTGAAGGAAACAGAAACACTAACTCAAAAAGTGATATGCACCCCCATGCTCTTTGCAACATGATTTGCAATAGCCAAGATATGGACAACCTAAGTATCTACCAATGGATGAATGAATAAAGAACATGAGGGAGGTTGTGTGTGTGTGTGTGTGTGTGTGTGTGTGTGTGTGTGTGTGTGTCTGTGTGTAATAGACAATTATTTATGCAAATGAATAAAGTGTGTGTGTTTATATAAATAAATAAGTACATATATAACACAGACTATTATTCAGCCATAAAAAAGAATGAAATCCTGCCATTTGCAATGACATGATGGACTTTGAGGGTGTTACGCTGAGTGAAGTCAGACAGAGAAAGACAAATACTTCATAATGATGGCTATAGTTAAGAGTGCTGTGTGATATATTTGAAAGTACTAAGAGAGCAAAGCCTGAAAGTTTTCCTCACAAGGAGAAAGAATTTACAATTATATGAGGTGCCCTTAGCTAAACATGGTGGTAACCATTTTGCAATATATACATATATCTCGAGTCACTATGCTGAACACCTGAAGATTACAGAGAGCTGCCTGTCAATTGCTTCTCAATAAAACTGAAAGGGGAAAAAGTGATTCTTGGGACAGAAAATGTATCTTTATAAACGGGCTTTCTTCAGGGCACCTGGGCAGCTCAATGGGTTAAGGTGTGCCTTTGGCTCAGGTCATGATTCCCAGGTCCAGGCTCAGTGGGAGTCTGCTTCTCCCTCTACCCCCACCCCCACTCATGTGCACAAGCTCTCTCTCTAAATAAATAAAATCTTCAAAAAAATTTTTTAAAAATAAAAAAGAACCGGGCATGGCAGAAAAAGAGAAGGGAATTAGGATCTTAGAGCCTTGCTACTCAAGAAACCAGTAGCATCTGCAACACCCAAGAGCATGTTGGAAATGCAGGAGCTCGGGCCCCATCCCAGACCAAGAGGATCCGGGCCTGTGAGCTAATAAGACGCCCAGGTGATTTGTGTTATAGTTTAATAAGCAATGGCTTAGAGCAATGGTTTTCCACCTCAGCAGCACCTTGTTTTATCTGCAGAGCTTTAAAAAACTGGGGCTAGGTCCAACCCTAAGAATTCCTGACCTATTGTTCTGGGGTACAGTGGGCGCATGGAGGTTTCTTGAAGTTCTCTAGTGATTGCGATGTACAGCCACGGCTGAGAACCACTGATTTAGTGAACTGATGGCGGGAGTTCCAGCTTGTTTGTCCTCCTCAGTAACGTGACAGAATATATAAATTTCTCCATGTTAGACCGGAAGGCCTGAGCTCCTGAGACAGGAGAACGCTTTGTGATCAGATGAAGGACAGTGACAAGAAGTCGGGAACTCTGAGCACCGTCATGATTTATGTCATGGAATGGATCTTTCCTTAGGGCTGTACATGTTCAACGAATCTTTATCAAGAAGAACAATTTTGATGCTCTTCATATGTATTGTACACTGTGCAGGGCCATGATGTCAATTCCCCCAATCATCCCATAAACTCTACAAAGAAGGTATATTGCCTCTCTCACACAGATTTGGAAACTGAGTCTCCAAGATATTAAGGCATTTTCTAAGGTCGCACGTCTGATAAATAGTGCTGTCAGGATTTGGGGACAGATCCTTCTGTCTCCAAAACTGATGTTCTTTCCCTCGATCTAATTGCTTTCATAAGAACACTAACTGTATTTCAGATTCACCAAGTTTATCACTTTATACACAAGATAAATCATTTTGAAAAGCAGAGTTATTCGATGCAATCACTCCTAATTCACCTACTTTATACGTTACAAAGTTTACATAGATTTCCCAAAGGACTATAGTCCAAGCTCTGATTTTTTTCCCTCATTCAGGTGAGTTTTAAAACAAATAACTAGAGTTACTTCACCTCCCTTCTCCCTGCACTCCACTGTCCCCCACCCACCTCCTAGCTTCAATTAAAATGAAATAAGAGTTGCAGGCCAAAAGAAAATCACTTTATTATTGCCACGTGAGTAGATTGAGCTTTCTAATTACTTGAGCTAAAGGAAGTAAGGAAGGAATAATCAGAACATTATCGCTCTGGATGGGTTTAGCTGTCTTTGATGTGGTCATTTTCCTAACAAGAAATTATAGAGGCCCAGTAAGATGACACCCATACCCTATTCTCAACCACCTAAGAATGATAATCAGTCTGTGAAGGAAACTTCCCATCAGGAACACCTGGTGGGGCTTCTTTTTGAATATTTATGCCACATTGTACTACTGCAATGTCATAGCACGCTCTAGTCTCAGGATCAAAGAACTGAGTCTGCCTAAAATGAATTTAGTAACTGACAAAAATGACCTCAGATGGGAAAAGAAGCTTCCAAAATATATTGGACAGCACACAGATGCCTAAGCAGATAAACGTGAAGTCTTAAAATGTCCATCAAATAACTACTTTACATGCGAATATATTGTTCCCTGTGCTTAGAAATCAACAAGCACTATGCTAAGCGCTGTATGTCCATCCTCCCATTGAATTCTCACAGCAGCTTTACAAGAACGATTCTACTGATCTCATTTTGCGAATGAAGATGCTGAGGCGTGCTGAGGTTAAGTGACTTGCATAAAACCCTGCCTGCTGCTTGTAACTGGTGGACCTGAGAACTGAAATTGCGACCTAAGACGAGAGCCCATTTTTTAGCCCAACACTGCCACCTATAGGTAAGATGAGATATCGCTTCCTACAAGGATAAGGTTTAAAATGGAAAGTCCTGGGTAGACCAGACAGACCAGCGTCTTTTCTCTTTCTTCCCTGTACCCAACAGATGTCTGATTTCTTTTAAGGAGATACCTGTTGTAACCATACAGTAATCATGCATTAACCACGATGTTTAAGTGCACTACCGACTTCAGCTCCAGGTGATGCTCTGTTGGCATATTCTCATACCTCTTGCAACAATGGTCAATGTACCTTGGTTCAGTCTGCATGAAGCACTGGAAATATCATGTAATATTGTGAGAAGTGTCACCTTCTACTCTAGGAATGGACAAGGAAGCAGTTGCTGCTGGTAGGCATCTTTGTGACCATGGGGTCACATCCTGGCTAATAATAGAACCAGAGTGAAGAGAAGTACCAAGATCTTGACTAAAACATGTCTGATTCTGGATCTTCCTTTGATTTTCAGTTACATGAGCTACTAAATCCACATCATTAAGTCTCATTGACTCATGTGTTCTCCAACTGAAAGCTTTTAACTGATATGTAGACCAAAGCAGTGATCAAAAAATTGTTATCAGTTGGGGCACCTGGGTGGCTCAGTCATTGGGCGTCAGCCTTCGGCTCAGGTCATGATCCCATGATCCCTGGGATCGAGCCCCGCATCGGGTTCCAACCCCGCGTCGAGCACCCTGCTGTGGAAAGGCTGCTTCTCCATCTTCCACTCCCTCTGCTTGTGTTCCCTCTCTCACTGTGTCTCTCTCTGTCAAATAATAAATTTTTTAAAATCTTTAAAAAAAAAGAACATTGTTATAAGCTCATCCACATTTTGTAATTTGAAATTTATCATGATACATTCATAAAAATAAAGGCATTCACACTGAGTCAATCATATTACTATTCACCAACTGTGTAACTCTGTGAAACATAATTTATGTCAAACTCAAGGAAAACAGCCTCGTTTTCTGAGAATTTAGAGAACATTGTTACCAGTCACAGGTGGCTTTTAGTTGAAGAACAGGAAATGATGTTGAGAAATAAAACATGACCAAGCTGATTGTTTCTCATTTTATTCAAAACCATTTTTGTCATGAAGTTTTTCCTTATGAATTCAAAGAATTGTATGTATGGAGCATGACTCAGTCTCTGCACTGACTTCAGTTATTGACATTTGCAAAATGTGGCTCCCCTCATTGGATCTAATACCCGACCATAGCCCTTATATGCAAAACAGACCCCTCCCCTAACTCCAAACTATTTGCCTCTCTGCATGTTTCCTGTCTGTGTCTCACTGGTTCATGTCCTTACCCGCACGTAGTTGGATCCGTTCTGCTCAAGTTAGGAGGAAACCTCAAAATTTCAACAGGCCATACAAGAAAATGACACCAGTCAAACACAAACTGCATTTTCATCTCCCCACAAGCTGTTCTATGATTCCGTTGTTTAAAGGGAGAAATATATATATATATAATAAATTGCTGTTGACATATTACTTGTCTGAAGAAAAGTGTACTGAAAGTTGAGGCCATCAAGAAAGAAAATAGAACGTAAATTAGAGGAGTTAACCTGGAAGTCTGGATTAAGGTAAATCAACCTTTGCTTTCAAAGTTCTACCCAATGTCTAACTTGAAATTACTAATAGGTGACGTGAAGAGGTTCTTCTGCCCCCTGCCCCCCCAACCCCCGATGGCGCTGTAGCTGAACAAGGGGTGTGTGCTACTTCTGGTGTGAGAGAGAAAGTGCACCACAGGCTGGGGTTTCTCACTAAAATGCCACTGGAAGAACTTCTGTTAGAATTTGGGCTCATGTTGGGCAATTAGGGGGAAGGGCTAGGAAGCAGAGCTTTGCTCTGGGTTGCGTGCTGTCAAGAAGTGGGTAATTCTGTGATTGGGTCTGTAAATGAAGCTAATCCAGACACCGGGAAGCCTCGAGCAACACTGAAACTGTAATCGGTAATGAATCAGCAGGCGCTCCAGTTTACCAGGATGGAAGGATAGTTGATCATTTTCGAGGCTTAAACCACATTTGAGCTTTTGTCTCTGTTCAGCCGTGGTTGTGGAGAGCTCTCATTTGTGTCCTGATCCACTGTTTCTCTTTCTCGAAACCATACAAGTTTTTCAGTCTCTAATCGCATAAAGCAAGTCTTCCCAAGAAACCACAAAACAGGTCCCAAAATACAGACAACAGATTTGTAATGTGAATGAGTAGGGAATTGTTTTATCAACTCAGCAACATTCATTAGAGCAAGTGGGTAAAATTTCTCATCTTCACCATTCAGATTTGGATACATTTTTTTAGACAGGGTCAACACGAAATTTAAAAATTAGCTGAACAATTTTTTAAAAGATTTTATTTATTTATTTGACAAAGAGAGACACAGTGAGAGAGGGAACACAAGCAGGGGGAGTAGGAGAGGGAGAAACAGGCTTCCCTACAAACAAGGAGCTCGATGTGGGGCTCAATCCCAGGACCCCAAGGAGATGCTTAAGGATTGAGCTACCCAGGGACCCCTGAACAAGTTTTTTTATGCTAAGAAAAATTGGGTAGAATTTTTAATAGTCTACAAATACCCAAGGAACATATTGTTTTTCTCCTTTTAAAGAATATTTACATAGAGGGGCACCTGCGTGGCTCAGTTGGTTAGGCGGCTGCCTTCAGCTCAGATCATGATCCCAGGGTCCTGAGTTCGAGCCGGGAGCCTGTTTCTCCCTCTCCTTCTGCCTGCTGCTCTGCCTACTTTGCTCTCTGTCTGTCAAATAAATAAATAAAATCTTTTTAAAAAAATATTTACATAGAATAAAGTCCCATGATCATTATTACTAACTCAAAGTCCATGTATATGTTTCTATCTCCCAACCCCTATGGCCTAATTGCTTTTCAAAAGGATTTGGAGGTTTGTTGTAGCATGTATCAAAATATATGTTTCCAAATAGCCAGTGCAGTATATGGAAATGTTTACAAAGCATGGGCTATACAGAAACCTTTTTTAACAGAAACATCTCTTTAAAAAGAATTACATACTTAAGATGTTATCATCAAATAATTTGAGGTAATTAAAATTTAATAGCATCCTAACTTCAAACAATAACAGAGACTCTAAATAAATTTGCATTTAAATCTTTGAGATTGTCTATTAAGCCATAATTTAAATGATCACCCGTGGAGTTGTCATGCCCCTCAGAGCTGTCCTGCTTTGAGTCAAATGGGTCTTTTTACTTCCACGTTATCGGTCACTGGATACAGACAGGGCCCAGGGAGGTGTGACCTTAGGCGAGGTGACTCTATGGCGGAGGCAAATGCTGAATGGTCTGAGCTACCCTCACAGTACTCTAGTAGCTGGGGCAACGAAGGAGAAATCTGGGGACATAGCTCATGTCTCCTGCAGTCTACCAAGACCAACTTCACATACACACAGGAAGCGGCTCTTCCAGGATTTCTCGTCCTGGGAGAAATGTGGGAGAGGAACTTAAGTGGGAAGAACTGTATTCCCTGCCCTACAAACGATCTTAGAATTTGCAACTGATATGGTCTCCCTTCTCCATTATCCGTGGTAGATTTCCCTTCTCTTCAGCGGACAGCTCTGCTTGACCTTGAGGCTTCCTGGTGACACGATCCAGAAACTCACTCCTGAAAAGTGTGAAGCCCTGATTCCTGAGACCTTCTCAAGCCAGGATTGCTACACTTGTCTATTTACCATCCAAACAGGGCAAAAGAGTGCCAAGAGTCACCTAAGGGCATCACCTGAGCGTGATCCACTGGTATGGGCTCGCACATCGTTTCATGACCAATCAGAGGACACGCTCCCCAGACAAGAAGAATGAGTCAGCCCATGACTGTGAGCTCCGCTAGCTTAACGCAGGGCCTGGCACTGAGAAAGCTGCCATCATCTTCATCAAATGTGCAAGGGAGGAAAAGGAGTTTACTATGCAGTTGAAATGATTTAGTGTGTATGTGTGTGTGTGTGTGTGTTTCATTGGAGCCTACAGCATGGCCGTGGCTCAATAAATATGAATTGAATGGACTATAATTATGCATGTACATTTTCTGAAATAAGGAATTTAAGTGACTAACATTCTCTCCTTGCTATCTCCAAGCATAGGACGGTGCCTCTCCCACCATGGAGAAAAGACGGCCTTATGTCAGAGAATACTGATTTTTCTCTATTATATTCTGTGACATATTCTATTTCTATATTTCCATTATGTTACTCCTGAGGGTTTCTTACACTGCTGTATTCGCCACTGCAGTCCACTCCCTGCCGGCTGGAGAAACGTCTCATTACTGCGCTTCCTTTATTCACTGGAAATCCACAGAACGTGTTAAAAACGATCTGTTGCACAGAGAGCACGATTAGTAGCTCAGATGGCAGCTCAGGTAGGTCTCTGAATCCGTGACCTCCGCTGTGGAATGAAGCAGTCCGCGGAACCTCAGCCCGGTTCCCCTCCGACAGGAGGTCTGTCGGCGTCCAACGGGAAAGCGCCGCGGGAGCCGCCGCGAGAAGGCGTTTCCGTCCGTGCCCCTAGAGGGCGCCGCAGCCCGAGCCCGAGACCGGTGGCGGCGACCTCACCGCACTGCGGCTGCGCCGACACGTCCGTTGATTTTTGCCGAATCGTACTCGATTATACTGAATTGCATTAAGTGAGGTTGTGTCACACGGTGTGGATTTGTACGGTGTTTAATTGGCTTGCCTTAAAGAAAATCCCATTTGCTATTATATTTTTTAATGGATGCCTATAATGGGTGGCCCTAATGGTCATTTTCTTTAGTATTAGCGGCTGAAATTGAAACACAACAAAGCGTAATTCATCTCAAAAATTCCTAATCAGACTCATCGAGGAAGAGACGGCGTGGCACAGCGAGAGCGCACGGCGGTTTGTTCGCTCCGACGGAGCGTTTCCGCTGCCCAGCCTGGAGCGCTGCTGGCGCGGAGGAGGCTTCCAGAGCGCAGTTCCGTGGCCGTGGTTCTGCTCCACGTGTACCCTCATCGGGGCGCACTGGCGGAAATCACTTAATTAAATATTTCTGAAAGTGGGTCCCCTGATTACCCATAATAGAATCACCTAGGGGTTTATTTAAATGTTACTTCTCTTCTTCTTTTCCTTCTTCTTCTTCTTCTTCTTCTAAGATTTGTTTGTCAGAGAGCGAGAGAGCACGAGCAGGGATGCAGCGGGCAGAGGGAGAAGTGGGCTTCCCGCGGGGCAAGGAGCAGGACGTGGGGCTCCATCCCAGCAGCCTGGGCTCACGACCTGAGCCGAAGGCAGGCGCTTAACTGACTGAGCCACCCAGGCGCCCCTAAATGTTATCTCTTAAACTACTTTTTTTTTTTTAAGGTTTTATTTATTTATTCAACAGAGAAAGAGAGAGATCACAAGTAGGCAGAGAAGCAGGCAGAGAGAGGGGGAAGCAGGCTCCCTGCTGTGCAGAGAGCCTGATGCAGGGCTTGATCCCAGGACCCTGAGATCATGACCTGAGCTGAAGGCAGCGGCTTAACCCACTGAGCCACCCAGGCGCCCCTCTCTTAAACTACTTTTGACCCAAGACACCAGCACGCCTGTGAGGTGATGGTGGTGTCAGCGGAAAACCTGCTTTTTTAGTAAGTGTCCGATGTGTGTATTAAGTTTCAGAACCACCGGTTTAATCTACTCCTAGTCTTGGTTTTCTCCCTTTCTTCATCTGAGGAACTAATAAACTCACTAAATCACTGCTTCGGTCCGAGTGCGTCTGTGGAGTCATCACCGCCTGCAAGGAATGGAAGTGTCGGTCCTCATAGCTGCAGAAGCAAAGCTCAGCTGCGAAGAGTGAGACTGAGCTTATTTCCATCCATCACTTCGAGTCCCTCAGCCACCAGTGGTGGCCCGGGATGGGAAGTCAAGGGAGCCCGCACCTGGGCTCAGGGTCCCGCGGCAAGGACAGAGGAGGGGTTTGCACCCAGCCAGGGAATAGAGAAGCAGCAAATAGCCCTTGAAGCTCTATTTCAAAGTCTGATCCCTGAGCCGGCCACACAGCATCATCCGGGAACTTGGTAGAAATGCAAGTTCTCAGATTTCACCAAGGACCTGCCGAATGGGAAGCTCTGGGTCCGGGGTGCGGTGGTCCTTGGGAGAGTCTGAGGCTCACTGAAGTCTGAGAACCAGTGCCCCGGGAGCAGCAGAAACTGGACAACTTGAGTCACTGTCCTGATGCTCTACGGTCTGTGGCTTTTGGGGGTGCTGTGGCTGCAAGGTTGGGCTCTCCTTCATGACTCAAATGGGTTCTTTAGAAAGAAAAAAAGAAAGAAAGAAAGAAAGAAAGAAAGGTTTTCCCTCCTGGAAAATATCACAGACCCTTAAATCATTATTAAAAACACCTGTATACACATCAGTGCATGTTTACTCTGATGCCACCTTAAAGCAGCAAAAAAGAAAGATATTATCATTTTGCCCATGGCTTCCTTGCAACTAAACAATGTAAAAAGCGCTCAGCTTTGTCAAGATTCAGGGGAAATAGTCCTTTGAAAATTATCTCCCAGAGAATATTGTCTATTAGGCTAAAAGCCCCCACCCCTCCATGAATATGGTATTGGCCTGAGATGTTCAAATTCACCGACAGGGACATTTCAGCATAAGGTCACAACTGGCCACGCTACCTCATCTGGGGAAATGCAGGCCAGGTAGAAGGAACAGCAATTGCAAATACACTGAGTGACCACCAGAGGCCAGTGTCACTAGGAAAAAAAACTACGCGGTGTAGAAAGAGGATGGGAAAGTGGCCAGGTGTGTAATGGAGAGCCAGATGGCACAGAGCCTTGGGCGCCATTGTCAGGACTTTGCTTCTGAGTGAACTAAAGAGCCATACGAGCTTTTTCAAGCAGCATGAATGGAAGGATCTAAAAAACATGCTCTGAAAGGACCACTTTGGCTATGGTGCTCAGAATAGGCTGTGTGGGAGGAGCAGAATGGAAGCAAGAGACCACTTACTAGGTTTTCCAAAATTCATGAGTGAAACCATGATGCCTCCGACCAGATGGTGAGGAGAGGTGCTAATAACTGAAGCATTCTAGATATATTCTGAAGATAGGACAATTAGGATTGCCCATGGATTGGGCAAGGGAGAGGAGTTGGGGCTGTCTCTGTTCTATGGCCTGAATAACTGGAAGGATCACCATTTAATGGGATGGGAAATTGCAGTTGGGGTGGGTGTTGAGCAAGAGTTTGCTTTCAGACATTAGTTTTGAGATGCCTATTGGAGATCCAAGAGGAGAGGTTGAGTTGGCAGTTGGATTTAAGAGTCTGGAGTGGAGGGACTGGTTTAGGCTGGAGATACAGCTGTGAAGTCAGCCAGTTATATAGACAATAGTATTCCTGAGGATGAAAAGAACAGTTTTATAAAGCCAGCTGATAACTTACACAAGGCTGTTCAGGGCCACTTTATTCGTAATTGGTAAAGACTGGAAGATGCTCAGGGGTCTCACAGTAGGAGACGAGGTAAACAAGCTGTGGTATGTACAGTGGAATATCACTCAGTCATAAAAAGGAATATACTTCTGAAAATGGCAACCACCTCAATGAAGCTCACAGAAGTGATAATAGGTAAAAGAAGCTGGACACAAAAAATACGCACTGTATGACTCCATCTACATGGAATAGGCAAAACTAATGTGAATGGAGAAAAATCAAAAGAGTAGTTGCCTCTGAAGGGTGACCCCTGCAGGAATGAACTGAGAAGGCACATGAGAGAATTTTCTGGTGTGATGCTAACTTCTGTGTCTTGATAAAGGCTGGGGTTGCATTGGTATTTGCATTCATCCAAACTTATCCAATGGAACATGGAAGGCTTATGCATTTCACTGTATGTAAATTATATGTCAAATAGAAAATAAAAGAAACAAAGTTTTCTCATATATAAATAATGAATTCTAGCTAATAGCCTTAATGATATGCATACAAAGGTGTTTAGGGGTAAAACAAACTGATTTCTGTAATTTACTTTGAAATATATCCAAAAAAGAATGGATGGATGGATGGATGGATGGATACATTGATAAGCAGTTTTATAAAACAAATATTATAAAGTGTTAATGGCAGAATTCGTGTGGTGAGTATATGGGTATTCATTGCAAATTCTTTCTACTCCACACTGAAAATTTTGATATTGAAATAGAAAATCATGAAACTGCTGGAAAAAAAATCAGTCTACTACAGGTTCAAAGTGTTAGTTACTTTTATACCCTTAAACTTCCACTTATTAGAATTCAAGTCCCATGGGAGCACAGCACCTGTTTTCCTACAGATTGTTGTATGTGGGACACCTGTCACAGCACATGGGGACCCACCAAATACATGAATTTGACTGTGACTGACTCAGCGGCTCAGTCAGAAGGAGTCTCAATGTATCTACTGAACCGGAGACAGAGCCTCAGATACCTCGATGTGGGTTTGTACTGGGGCAGAAGAGTTTGTCAATAAACTGGAGGAAGTTCAAGAAAGAGAAAAGGACGTCACTCCTCGGGACATTTTAAATACTTCTCCCCACTCTCTGATGTGTTTGGGCTCTGAGGACAAGTAGGATGCAATTCTCATCTTTGATCCTCTATCGGGAAGGTTTTTTCCTTTGGCTTCATTTAATAGTTGTAAATATTTTGGATTTTCTGCAGTTTAAATATGAATTTTGGCATTTATCCTGCTTGGTGTGTTCTGGACTTCCTGGCTCTGTGTTTTGGTGTCTGACATGAATTTGGGGGAAATTTTCAATCATTCTTGCCTCAAATATTTCTCCCGATTCTCTCTTTCCCCTTCTTCTGGTATTCCCATTAAAAGTACTTGTCCCACAGTTCTTAGATCTCTTATTCTGTATTTTTCAGTCCTTTTTTCCTCTTTTCATTTTTTAAAAGATTTTATTTATTTATTTGACAGAGAGAGAAAGTGTGCACAAGCAGGGGGCCGTGGCAGGCAGAGGAAGAGGGAGAAGCAGGCCCTCGAAGAGCAGGGAACCTAATGCGAGGCTCGATCCCGGGACCCCAGGATCACAATCCAAACTGAAGGCAGATGCTTAGATGACTGAGCCCCCAGGAGCCCCTCTCTTTGCTTCTTAGTTTTGGATGTTTCTGCTGACATACACGAGCTCAGAGGTTGTTTCCTGAGTCACGTACAGTTTATCTATAAGCCAATCAGAGGCTTTGTTCATTTTTCTTATAGTGTGTTTGATCTCTAACATTTCTTTTTTACTCTTTCTCAGATTTCCCACCTCATTGCTTACATGGCCCACCTGTGCCTGCACGTTGTCTACTTGGCATCCTGGGTATGTGAATTGTACCTCTGGGGACTCTACCGGGTCCTCACAGTAAGTATCAGGGAATGTACTGATCACAGGTCCGATAAAAATTCCTGGTCTGATAATTCCAATATTCCTGCCATATTTCCAACTCTGGTTTGATGCTTGTACCGTCTCTTCAAATTCTTTGTTTTGCCTTTTAGTATCTCTTATAGTTCTTTCTCGATAACTGGACACCATGTGCTGACTCAAAGGAAGTGAGGTAAGTAGGCCTTTGGTAAATGTGGTGGTGAGGTAGGAGGAGAGGGGAAGCTTCTCTCTCAGTCTTTTGGTGAGCTTGTGTCACTGGAGTGTGAACTTTACACAAGCTTCTCGGGTTTTTTTCCCACTCAGGAGGGACAGGATGACTGGAGGGGTTGGCAGTTGAGTATTTTCCTTCCCCGCGTGGAAAGCTACCGGAGGCTGAAGTTGGGTATTTCCCTTCCTTCAGGTCAATTAGTTAGACTCTAGTTGACGAGTCTCCCCGAGGGCAGGCCTGGTTAAGAAGAACAGAGTGCTCCAGTGTATTCTAAAGTGGAACCACTCACCCCCTCCCACCCCTACACCCCACCCCTACAACAGAAGTGTGAGGGGATTTTTCCTTGGTATTTAACTTGGTAGAGTTCCTGGAGGGAAAACTCAACAAAGTGCCCCCCCCACACCTCCCGCCAGGGACTGGGTCCCCTGGAGTTTCTAACTCTCAGGCTTGTCCACATGAGCCTCCAGCAATTCAGCAACTTCGTTCAAGTTTTTGCTACCCCTGCACTGGTTCCCCCAGAGGTTTTGGCTCTTCGGTTTCGCTTATGGTAAGTTGTGATTCTCCGTAGTGATGTGTAGGTTTCTCCAGTTTTCCGGGAAGCCCTTGGCCCAGCAACCTCCCCTCCCTTATGGATTTGGGGATTTTTGGTTCATTCAGATTTTTACTCGTTGTTTAGCAGAGTGGTGACTTCCAAGCTCCTTACATACCAGACCAGAAACCAGAAGTCTCTATCTTGTTCCTCAGATTCGCAACTGAGGCCGTGAAGAGGCTGCTTGTGGCTGCTGAGGGGCCTGTCTTCGCAGGAAGTATCCTTTGAGGCCTGGACCTGAACAGAACAATTTGTGCCAGTGGCAGGGTGACTGAGGGGAGCAGGAAACCTCTCCTCACAGATGAACACGCCATCCTTGCCCCTGTAGAGGTGACAGTTTTGGAACCCTCAATACCAAATACCCAGGCTTAGACATCAGCCTTGGTTCCAGCAGAAAACCAGCAGCAGGGAAATCAGTGTGGCTTTGAGTGGTTGCAAGTGGGTGTCAAGGACAAGAACATAGGTCAATGGGGCTAAAATCCCTGGGGGAGATCGAGAAGCCCTTATTTGGAAAGGATTTTGCTGGGGCTGATTTTTCTGGTGCCATTTAGTTAGACAAATTGCAGCGAAATACAGGGCTTACCATTTACCCCATGTTAAGCCACGTTTCATCCCCTTGTGAGTGTCCACATCTCCTTTTACAGTGTTACTGGGTTAAGTCAAGTGATTGGAACAAAGACAGTCAGCAATATGGCAACTTTTTAGTGGCAGCAAAGAAAACGTCCAAATTTGCCATGTAGCGAGCCATAAATAGGTTAGATACAGTTGACCCTTGAACAATGTGGGAGTTACAGGCACCTACCCTCGGTCGTTTGAGAAACTTCTTATCACTTTGACTCCCCCAAAACTTAACTTATAGCCTACTGTTGACCAGAAGCCTTACCAATAATGTAAACAGTTGGCTAACACATTGCATGAGCTATATGTATTATATACTGTATTCTTACGATAAAGTAAGAGAGAAAAGAAAACATTATCCAGAAAATCTTAAGGAAGAGAAAATACATTTCTTTTTTTTAATCTATGCTTTTTTTTTTTATTATGTTCATTTAGTCAACATATAGTACCTCATTAGTTTTTGATAGAGTGCTCGGTGATTCATTGGTTGTGTATAACAGCCAGTGCTCATCACGCCATGTGCCCTCATACCCATCACCTGGTTACCCCATTCCCCCACCCTTACTCCCCTCCTTTCTGTAAGCTTCAGTTTGGTTACCAGAGTCCAGAGTTAGGAAAATACATTTCTAGTACTATGCTCTATTTATTGGAAACAACCCACTTGTAAGTGGACCCACATAGTTCAAATTCATGCTGTTTAAGGGTCAACAGTTGTCACATGTGGAAAAAGGGGAAACTGGTGATTTGTGTCTGGGAACTATAGTTTCAACATCAGGAGCTTCACATCGTGGGTTCTTGTGGCCTCAAGTTCCCCAACTTTATAAAATAATGGCAACAAAGCCTTGCTCAAAATGAAAGATAGACAGGAACCAGGGAACCCTCTGGCCAGAAAACTGCAATGGAAATGTGAGCCTCTAAGTTTCAGGTTCCAGGAAAATACACCAATGGGAGCCCAAAGCTAAAAAGAGCTGACCCACTGCTTCTGGTGACAGCTGATGTGGAGTTCTGTAAGGAGGTGCTGATGTGTTAGTCTCTTCCTATGCACTTGAAGCCCAGACACCCATCTCGAGTTCCCACCTAGTGGAGCTCCACTTTCCATAAGCAAAGCTGGTCATAGGACTTGGTCTGGACGCAGGATGCTCAACTGCCCACAAATGCTATGAGTTTCTTTGCTCCAACCCCTGCCCTCTATCTTCTTTCACTGTTTCCCGGGCCTTAATCTGCCGGGACAGGTGCCAGGGGATGTGCATCTGGTAAGATTGATGGGCTCGGTGTTCACACATGAAATTAGGAAGAGGAAGAAAAGCGACTCAGACAGTAGCTCCTTTCTACCGCATGCACTGGCTATTGTGAAGCAACACTAGTCCCCAGAAAGATGCTGCAGAGATTAAAACATTCCTCCTTCTGTGTACTGCTTTCGACAGCTACAGTATTTGAACTCTCATTAAACCCAAAGCTCTTTTAATTGTATATGGGACCCTAAGAAGATTGTACACATCCTGACAGCAAGAGTGTAAGAACCTTGCGTGTGTGTATGCGTGCGTGTGTGTGTGTTTGTATATTTATACGTGTATATGAGTACACGTGTCTATATGTTGGAAGAGGGAAGGGCAATAACTGACAACTACTTCAGGCATTAAGTTAATAATGAACATTATTTACAATAACCAAGACATGGAAACAAGTTCATGAATGATTGCATGAACAAGTTGTGGTATATCAACAAATAAGGAAATTCTGCTGTTTGTGATAACATGAATGGAACCTGAGGGCATTAGGCAAGGTCAAGTAAGTCAGGGGGAGCAAGGCAAATACTGTATGATCTCACTTGCATGCGAAATCTAAAAACAAACAAACAAACAAACAAACCAAATTCACAGCAAAAGGGATCAGATTCATAGTAAACAGACATGGGAGATAGGGGGAGGAACAGGAGGAAGGTGGTCACAAGGTACAAACCTCCAGCTATAAGATAAATAATACTACAACCATAGCTCACATTGCTGCAGGATAAATAAATAAATAAATAAATATACATATATATGTGTGTGTATGTGTGTGTGTGTGTGTGTGTATATAAAGGAAAAATATATTCTTTTTTTAAGAAAAATACATCCTTGTTTTGCTTTCTCTTTTTCTGATTTCTGTAAGAGGTGATGGATATTAACTAATATATGTATACAGCAGTCATCTCACAATATGTGTGAGCGATACATATCACATATGTAAGCATTAGGCAGTACACCTTAAACATATACAATGACCTATGTCAACTGAATCTCAATAAAACTGGAGGGAAACGTGTAGCTAACATTTATACATGCTTACTCTGGGCTGGGAGCTCTTCTAAAGGCTTTGCCCATTCTCCCTGTTTACTCATTTTATCCTCACAACAACTTCAGGAGACACGTATTACTATTTTCATCATTAGTTCTTTTCTAGGGATAGGGAGGCTAAGTCACAGAGGCGTCAGGAGTGGAGAGGGGTTTGGATCCAGGCTGTTAGTGCTACAGTCCTGGGACTGCAGGGGCTTACTTGCTGGGGTCCATTTAAAAGGCACTGTACCTCTAGAAATTTTAGGGTGGTGTCTTTCTGGTTTTCTATGTAAAGTATCATGTGGTCTGCAAATAGTGAAAATTTGACTACTTCTTTGTTGATTTAGATGACTTTATTTCATTTTGTTGTCTGGTTGCTGAGACTAAGACTTCGAGTACCATGTTGAATAAAAGTGGCAAAAGTGGACATCCCTGTCTCATTCCTGACTTAGGGAAAAAGTTCTCAGGTTTTCCCCATTGAGAATGATATTCACTGTGGGTTTTTCATATACAACCTTTATTATGTTGAGGTATGTTCCCTCTAAACCCTGTCTGTTGAGGGTTTTTATCATGAATGGATGTTGTATTTTGTCAAATGCTTTTTCTGCATCTACTAAAATGATCATATGGGTCTTATCCTTTCTTTTATTAATGTGATATATCATGTTGATTGATGCACAGATACTGAACCATCCTTGAAACCCAGGAATAAATCCCACTTGATTGTGGTGACTGATTTTTTTTTAATGTATTATTGGATTTCGTCTGCTAGTATTTTATGGAGAATTTTTGCACTCATGTTCATCAGAGATATTGGCCTACAGTTCTCTTTTTTAGTGGTGTCTTCATCTTTTGTTGGTACCACGGTAATGTTGGCCTCATAGAATGAAATTTCAAGTTTGCCTTTCTTTTTGGAATAGTTTGAGGAGAATAAATATTCAGTCTTTAAATGTTTGGTAAAATTTGCCTGTGAAGCTATTTGGCCCTGGAATTTGTTTGTTAGGAGTTTTTTGGTTTTGTTTTTAAGATTTTATTTATTTATGTATTCGAGAGAGAGAGGGAGTGACTGCTACCCACGTTGGGGGAGGAGCACAGGGAGAAGCAGAGAATCTCAAGTCAACTCTGTGCTGAGCATGGAGCCCCACTCAGCGCCCCCTCTCATGACCCTGAGATCATGACCCGAGCCAAAACCAACCAAGACTTAGATGCTCAATCAACTGAGCCACCCAGGTGCCTCTATTGGGAGTGTTTTGATTGCCAATTTAATTTCTTTGCTTGTTATCAGTCTGTTCAAGTTTTCTATTTCTTCCTGTTTCAGTTCTAGTAGTTTCTATGTTTCTAGGAAGTTATCTATTTCTACTCTCTGATCCAGCAATCACACTACTGGGTATTTATCCAAAGAATACAAAAATACTAATTCAAAGGGATACATGCACCCCAATGTTTATAGCTGCTTTATCTACAGTACCCATATTATGGAAACAGCCCAAGTGTCCAACGGCTGATGAATGGACAAGGAAGAGGTGGTATATATACACAGTGGAATATTAGCCAAAGTAAGGAATAAAATCTTACCATTTTCAATGACATGAATGGAGCTAGAGAGTAGTATGCTAAGTGAGATAAGTCGGCCAGAGCAAGGCAGATACCATACGATTTCACTCATATGCAGAATTTAAGAAACAGATCATCATAAAGGAAAATAGAGAAAGAGAGGTAAGCCAAGAAACAGACTCTAGAGAAAAAAACTGATGGTCACCAGAGGGGAGGAGGGTGTGGGATGGGTAAAATAGGTGATGGGGATTAAGGAGTGCACTTGAGGTGAGCACTGGATGACGTATGGAAGTGCTGAATCACTATATTGTACACCTGAAACTAACACTATACTGTATGTTAACTAACTGGAATTTGAATAAAAACTTAAAAAACAGCAAAAAAATTAAAAATGGCACTGTATTCTTGAGACTACCTAATTCTGCAATTCAATTTAATTCCCCTGATACGGCTGGAAGAGCTTTTTCTGCAGTAGCTTCCTCGTTCAGATCTTTGCTTGCAGGAACATGTTGGGAAGTTGGAATCTTTGCCTGTAGGGTAGGAAAACAGCAGATTAGGGGAATGGAATGTCACATTTCAAGACATGTCTAGGGAAAAAAATTATTTAGAACTTAGAGTTTCTTTGACTCCTTTCTCCTTCCTTTCAACAATGGCTTTCTGACATTCCTTCTCTCATTGACAGGCATCTACATAGTCCAAGACCAAAAGAAAACACCTCACTTCCTCCCTAAACTATAAGTCTTCTGGGTACTGCAAGGACTGGGATGCATTTGTCTGCCAGTAGTCAGTTGTCGAGGGTGAACACAACTAAAATGTTAGAGAAGGTTTGATCTCACATTATGTAATGAAGAAATGTCTTCATCTCTGCAGCAACTATGTAATCATAACTGTAGCCACCATTTAATAGAATTGCCACCATTGTTTAGGCAGTATCATATTCTCTCAGTAATCCACAAGATAACCTTATTAACCCCAGTTTACAGACAAGAAAACTAGAGCTTCTGATTCCTCCTCTGGCTGTCTTCACTCCAGCCACACCAAATTTTTCTTTTAATTTTCCTTGCTCCTTTCTGTCAAAAGTCTTTCGCCTACACTGTTGTTTTTGATTATATATTGTTTACCTCACCCTCTAACTTGTAATTCAGTTTAAAATTTATCTCAGTGAGTAGTCATATATTCATTAGTGTCATTTTTAAATAATGCCTCTCTCTCACCCGATCCTCTGAAGTCCCTAAGAATGGGGATGTAGGTTCTTTGCTTATTATCATAAGAAATTGGTGCAATACCAGGGACATGGCAGGCACTCAATAATATAGGTTGCATTCATTAATTTGCCCAAATTAGCAGGGCTAAGAGCCAAACCAAATTCTGCCTGGCTCCAAACCCTGAACTCTATTGTGCTATGCCACCTCCAACACATTCATGGCACTTTAGGAAAATAAATAAGTCTTAAATTAATAACGTACATAGAGATGCCAAGAAAACGGAGCCACAAGACAAGAAAATGGCAGACAACAGGACAATCACAATTGCAAAAGGTAAGCCTTGGTCTGAAAGTCATTACAAAGTCTTTCAACCTTTGAATTTGTGGAGACTGATCTACCTGTCTTCTGTTATAGTTATCTGTCCTTGTGTATATCTAGAAATCTGTGACTTGGGTTTCTACCACTCTTCCTACTCTTTGCCCATCCCACACTGAATTTCAGTGTTTGTCGTCCGCATTTGTCACTTAGACAGGTGGAGAGATAAATGTGATAGCTATATGAAGGATAGAGACAATATGGATAAATATATGTATGCATGTCCATCCTTTGGGAAAAGATTAAAATGGATGCTGAGTCACATTGGAAAAATAAAACTTCAAACTATGAATTTTTTTTCTAAATTTTTTTTTTCGCTGTTTATAGTCTACTTTTATTTTCCCCTTCGTTCCACCAGTTATAACTCATAACTTCAGTTGGAAATGTCAGTTTCTTGCCTTAGAGATCCTTGTACTCTCCAGCTCACACCTCAGCAAACAACAATATGTTTGCCATTTATTGAGCAACTATTATGAACCTGGCACACAGCACTTCACTTACATGCCCTTGTGCAATAGTCTGCTCATCTAAGGTCTCTATCAAGCTTCTCATTGCACAGGTTAGGAGAGTAGGGCTCCAAAAGGTAGAGTAGCTTCCCAAGGTTACACTTCCAGTGTGGAGCAGAACCAGACTTCCAATCACCCCTGATCCCAATGTCTTTGTGTTCTTCCTGCCACACTGAAAAATGGCAAGAACATTTGAACTCGATTTAAAAGAAGTAATAAAGCCAATCATCTCAATGGCAGGGGCTGCTTGACCCATACGAATACTGTAAGGGCAGATGACAAGCTACGCTTACCTTTCCCTTCATTGTCTCAAACTTTCTCTCCCCGCTCACTTCCTCTCTCCACTTGCTCCTGCATGAAGGAAAAGAAGGGTACTTGACTAGTCGTCTGGATTATGCCAAAAAATTAATTCTGCATTCGAATGAAGAAAGATAAAAGATTCAAGAAGAAAAATAAAAAGTAAGTATCATTTATTGACTGCCTTCTTTATGCCAAGTGCTTTACAAATGGTGACCCACTGACAATAATGCATACAATGGCGTTTTGTGGATAAGGTACACTTGGACAGGTTAAGAAACTAAGTCTCAGCATTTCATTATGAGTCATATCTTTTCCCTTCGGAAACTTCTTCTGGCCAGTGTCACCCTCATGCACGTATAAATCACCAGCCAAATGCTGATTACTCCCAAATTTAATACTCTAGGTCCTATCTGTCTGTTCGATCCCAATCAGCAATTCTCAACTTTTTCAGCTCCTGGAATCTCTTTACATTTTTCAGAAGTTTTGACAACCTCAAAGAATTTTGCTCATGTAGATTACATCAATCAATGTTTACTGTGTTAGAAATGAAAACGGAGAAAAAATTTAAATTTACCTATTAATTTAAAAATACGAATTCATGGCATGTTAATTACATTTTATGAAAAATAGCTCTGTTTTCCAAAACGAAAAACCATGTGCTGAAGAGAATGTCATTGTTTTGCAGTTTGCAAATCTCTTTAATGTCTGTGTTAATAGAAAGCACTTGGGTTCTCATATCTGTCCCTGCCTTTGGTCTGTTATAATATTGACAACAACTGGCATTGTACACATATATAGTTAGAAAGAGGAGAACCTTAATAGCTTCCCCATTTTTCTCTAACTAATAAATGGACACTACCCAGAAGATACATAATTACATTACTCAAATGTTTAACCTTTCTCCGCAAATATGGTGTGATCTACTTGATGTCACAAGAGTTTACCCCAGGAGGGATCCCTTAGCGCAAACAGGATATACACCAGGAACTTCATGTTGTGGGTGCGACCTACACAAGCCCAACTCTCACCTTTTTCTGAAACTATACAAGCGCCTGTGCCTAGAATAGATCACCTGTATGTAGCTGGAGTTCTTAAGGGTGGGATAGAAAACAGCTGTGATCCTTCTAAGAAAAGCAGTAATTATAACATTTTAAGTCTGCCATTAGTATAAGAACTTGTGAATGGCAAGCTAGAAACATACATGCATGCTTAGTTACGTCTACATATGACTACTGAGCCACGTGTGTGCTGTAAACAACAGGATGGTTTGAATAAATGTGAAACGATGGGAGCTGTCAAAACCGTGGTCCTTAAGCAATAACACAGACAAGGGTCAAGAACACATCACTCACAGTCTGCATTAATGACAATTGTGTTATTTAATTCTCCTATGTCCATGATTTCCTAGCAGATTCCTAAGTTCGTGTTATATCTGGAAATCGGACCAAATATTGCAGTTTTTATTGAGAAATATAGTCACTATTACAATACTCCATTAAAGAAGGTCCAGGCTATGACTTGACTTTCTTTCTTTTTTATTTTTTAAAGAGTTACTTATTTGTTTTAGAGAGAGTGAGTGGCAGGGGGAGGCAGGAAGAGAGGGAGAGAGAGAATCTGAAACAGACTCTCTGCCAAGCACGGAGCCTGATGTGGGGCTTGATCTCAAAACCCTGAGATCATGACTTGAGTTAAAATCAAGAGTCCGACGCTCCACCAACAGACTCCCCCAGGCACCCCATGACTTGACTGTCAGCATTAGTCAACTGCTGACTTTGAGATTTAAGAACATTGACCTTAATTATTTATAAGCTATTGTCACTTGGAATAAAATTTTTATATGTTATTGTTATTATTATATTACTAGTGCTATTATTTTATCCACCTTTTTACCAAACTTGAAGAGTGCGAAGTGGACGTATGTGTGAGTTGGAGGAGAAGGAATGAAGGATGGTATAAAAATCAAATTGGATAACTGCTGTATTAGAAAAAAGGCATCATTGTCACATTCTGTTGGATTTCTTTATGTTTTGTACACAATTACAATAGTAAAAGGTGGCAGCGCTTGGGGTGGGAGAACGATTATTGCTTATTTCATTTGGAAAGGATTCTCCATTCATTTAAAGAGTGTGTTTAACATTCTTTTTTAACTCTAACTTTTCAAACACTCTTTTTAAACTCTAATTTTTTTTAAACAAAATTTGGAGGCCCCCACCTCCTAAAATCTACCAGAACCCTGGGTTTCCTTCTATCGCTGAAGTTTGAAACCATGTGTGCTTTTAAGTCTCCTCTCTCCTGTGACAGAGAAGACTGAATGGAGTCCGTGTCCATGTTGAAGATTGTAGCTCCTCGAGGGCAGAGACCGTCTGATGCACTTTTACGTCGCTATGCCTACTACCTCTGCCTCGCACACAGCAATTTTTCAATGACTGAGTAAGTTGAATTCTCTCCACTGGCCATTGCAGTGTTGAAAAACAGTCTATATTTAAGATCAGAAACTTTCTCTTAGAGAGGAAACATGCTTAGAAATAGAAATTATTTTTATCACTTCTCAGTATTATTTTTCATTGTTCATGTTGTAAAAGCAGTTGTGTGGCTTTGATCCCCATCATTAGGACAAATCGTAGTCTGATTCAAAAGTTACCCTTCAGGGGCACCTGGGTGGCTCAGCGGATTAAGCCTTTGCCTTAAGATCTACCCAGGTCATGATCCCGGGGTCCTGGGCTCGCTGGAGCCCCGCATCAGGCTCTCTGCTCAGCAGGGAGCCTGCTTCCCCCTCTCTCTCTGCCTGCCTCTCTGCCTGCTTGTGATCTCTGTCTGTCAAGTAAATAAAATCTTAAAAAAAAAAAAGTTACCCTTCAGCCCTATAATGTAACAACAGAAGGTGAACTTCTCTCAAAACTCATCAACGAAACCAGAAAAGACCTCGAATAGCCAAAGGAATATTGAAAAAGAAAGCCAAAGTTGGTGGCATCACAATTCCGGACTTCAAGCTCTATTACAAAGCTGTCCTCATCAAGACAGCATGGTACTTGCACAAAAACAGACGCATAGATCAATGGAACAGAATAGAGAGCCCAGAAATAGACCCTCAACTCTATGGTCAACTAATCCTCGACAAAGCAGGAAAGAATGTCCAATGGAAAAAAGACAGCCTCTTCAATAAATGGTGTTGGGAAAATTGGACAGCCACATGCAGAAAAATGAAATTGGATCATTTCCTTACACCACACACTAAAATAGACTCAAAATGGATGAAGGACCTCAATGTGAGACAGGAATCCATCAAAATCCTTGAGGAGAACACAGGCAGCAACCTCTTCGACCTCAGCCGCCGCAACATCTTCCTAGGAACATCGCCAAAGGCAAGGGAAGCAAGGGCAAAAATGAACTATTGGGATTTCATCAAGATCAAAAGCTTTTGCACAGCAAAGGAAACAGTTAACAAAACCAAAAGACAACTGACAGAATGGGAGAAGATATTTGCAAATGACATATCAGATAAAGGGCTAGTGTCCAAAATCTATAAAGAACTTCGCAAACTCAACACCCAAAGAACAAATAATCCAATCAAGAAATGGGCAGAGGACATGAACAGACATTTCTGCAAAGAAGACATCCAGATGGCCAACAGACACATGAAAAAGTGCTCCACATCACTTGGCATCAGGGAAATACAAATCAAAACCACAATGAGGTATCACCTCACACCAGTCAGAATGGCTAAAATTAACAAGTCAGGAAATGACAGATGCTGGTGAGGATGCGGAGAAAGGGGAACCCTCCTACACTGTTGGTGGGAATGCAAGCTGGTGCAACCACTCTGGAAAACAGCATGGAGGTTCCTCAAAATGTTGAAAATAGAACTACCCTATGACCCAGCAATTGCACTGCTGGGTATTTACCCTAAAGATACAAACGTAGTGATCCGAAGGGGCACGTGCACCCGAATGTTTATAGCAGCAATGTCTACAATAGCCAAACTATGGAAAGAACCTAGATGTCCATCAATAGACGAATGGATAAAGAAGATGTGGTATATATACACAATGGAATACTATGCAGCCATCAAAAGAAATGAAATCTTGCCATTTGCGACGACGTGGATGGAACTAGAGGGTATTATGCTTAGTGAAATAAGTCAATCGGAGAAAGACAACTATCATATGATCTCCCTGATATGAGGGAGAGGAGATGCAACATGGGGGGTTAAGGGGGTAGGAGAAGAGTAAATGAAACAAGATGGGATTGGGAGGGAGACAAACCATAAGTGACTCTTAATCTCACAAAACAAACTGAGGGTTGATGGGGGGAGGGGGGTTGGGGGGGTGGGGTTATGGACATTGGGGAGGGTATGTGCTATGGTGAGTGCTGTGAAGTATGTAAACCTGGCGATTCACAGACCTGTACCCCTGGGGATAAAAATATATTATATGTTTATAAAAAACAAATTAAAAAAAATTAAAAACAAAAAAACAAAAACAAAAACAAAAAAAAACTCATCAACGAAGAGATGTTTTTAAATGACCTATACATCTATAACAGCATTGCTTTAATGAAAGTTTTGGAGGAATTTTAAGAAGGAATTTCTCCACCCTTATCTTGTTTTTCTCAGCAAGGCAAAATTTTATTTTTTTTTTAAATCGAAGTTCTAAAGTCTTTGTTTTCATAGGAAACATATTACATATTACATGTTCCTAAATCTAAACAGGAAATGATCGTTTACTCCTCAAATTCAAGATCAAAATCAAGATTTTTCTTAAAGAATTAAAGTTACAATCATTGTAATTTACTAAGATCTTGAAAATAAAAATTCCCAATTACAAAATATATTTATTTTAACCTTCACATGTTGGAAAAGTGACTTATCATGTTGCATTATGTACGGCTGCCTTCCTTAGTAAGGTGACCCAGTTGGGTTTTTATTGGGAGTCCCCTCAATGTTTAGAGTTCCTCTACTTCCTTTTTTCCTTCACTTAGCACCTCGCACAGGCCCCAAGTACAACTTCAGATACAAAGTGAGGTGTAAGGCCATGCAACAAACTGATAGCATTTTGGGTCACACAGTGTTAGAATCAGGCAATTTCTTGTTCTCCATGTATTTTCTTCACGTTACATCTCTAAATGTTTTTCAGGGGTGATTTAGTGGTCTGTGCAAATGACCTAACCTAATGATAACCCACAACTTTTTGTCTCTTTCTTTTTTTTTTTTTAAGATTTTATTTATTTATTTGAGAGAGAGAGAGAGAGAGAGAGAGAGAGCACAAGCAGGGGGAGGGGCAGAAGGAGAGAGAACCAAAACCCCTCTCAGCAGGAAGCCTGATGTGGCGCTTGATCCCATGTGGGCCTTGATCCCCAGACTCCCGGGTCATGACCTGATCTAAGGGCAGATACCTAACTAACTGACCCACGCAGGCATCCCTTTTTGTCTCCTTCTTTTCTGTTCTATTGCTATGGGTCACGGCATCCCTAAGCAGAATTGTGGTAGAAACGCATTCCAAGTATTTCTCTCGATTTCCAATGAATGAGATATTGGTGTGCATGCATGTTTGTGTGTGTCTTACGAAAACACACAAGAGGCATTCTTCAGCTTGTGCTCTGAAACATACCACCTCAAAACTTAGTGGCTTAACACAACCACCACGGATATAGCTCATAGTTCTGTGGGTTGGCAATGTGGGCTGGGCTCCACCAGACAGAGTTCCTGCTGTTTCCAGCTGGACTCATTGGTGAGACTGTAGTCAGCTGCAGATGAGTTTAGCGGCTCTGCCTTTAGGCTATCAGCTAGAGTAATGGAGCAACTGGGCCAAGGCTCTCTCATCACCCCACCGGCCAGCCCAGCCTTGTTCATATGGTGGTTTCGGGCTTGAAAAGCAATGAAGGTGAAGCCTCGGAGCCCACCATTGGGGCTTGGTTTTCAAGCCTCCATTTTTGTCACTTGGAACTGACCCACTGACCAAAGCAAGGCACATGTCCAAACCCAGAACAGCGTACAGAAAGTCCTTCCAAACAATATGGGGAGGCATGAACAAACAAACAGCCCTTCCTGCAGTCAGTCTAGAACTCTCTAGAAAACCCTAAGAAAAGGCATTAGCCCAGAAAAATATCTCTTTTTTAGGAGCCTTTCTCCCCTAAACCTGAAGCCAGTTGCTAACATGGATGAGATTTGCTGGCCTAGGAGGAGTTGCCCATGACAATGGTTGATGGTGAAATTCCTAGATATCATTCTACAGTGAGAAGCTAATTATACTATTATAAGGCTAGAATAATGAAGAAAATTCTGCGAAAAAAGCCTGCTGATCAGATGGCACTGCCAGACATTAGCTGTACTAGAAACCTAGTAATAATGGGAAACTAATGTCTGTTCAGCCACTAGGTCACAGTGGAACACAATATAAATTCTAGAATCATGTTAAAAAATATATATGCCCTTAGTACTTGATAAAAGCATCTCTTCAAGTCAGGACAAAAGTAGATTCATATTTATTTACTCACCACACATTTATGAAGCCGCCTTCATGTGTTTCTGAACCAGTGTGTCTTCAACCTCTGACATGGGTCTAGCATTGTTCTAGGCACAGAAGACAAAGCAGTGAACCTAGAAGTCAAATTCCCTGTTTCCTTAAAGCTAAGGGTTTAATGAGAAGAGAGGTAAAATAAAGTCGCCCAAAACGAGAAATACACATTCAATAATACATGAAACAGTAAAGTGCATTCAGATAGCGATAATTTCCATTAGGACAATAGAATAGGAGATTGTGTTAGAGAAAGATTGGTGGCCTCATTTGGAGAGGATGGCCGTGGAAGGTCTCGCTGAAGTGATTACATTTAAGAAAAACCAGAAAAACGAAAAGAAACCAGCTGTGACGAGAGCAGAGCTTTCTTGGCAAGATGATAACAAGAACAAAGGAAATGAGGCAGGAAACAGCTTGGTCTCTTCCAGGAACAAAAAATTAAGCCAGAGGGGCACCTGGGTGGTTTATTCAGTTGAGCAACTCAGGTCATGATCCTGGGGTCCTAGGATTGAGCCCTGCACTGGGCTCTGTTCTCTGTGTGGAGTCTGCTTGAGATTTTTTCTCTCCCTTTGCCCCTCCCCCTCCCTCTTCTCTCGCTCTTAAAGAAAAAAATCAAGCCAGAGCAACAAATGTAGAGTCAGTACCATGGAAGCAGAGAATCGATCAAGTCCAAGAGTTAGGGAAGAAGTGGGCTATGGAGGCCTCTGGGGCCATGGGAAGGAGGTCAGGTTTAGACTTTATCCAGATTTGGGGGCAACTGGCAGAAAGGTTTTCAACAAAAGAAATCAGAGGTGGTATTGTGACTTGATTTTTGTCTGGAGAAGATTATGCAGGTTGCAGGTGGAGAATGGACATAGTGAGACAAGATAATCAATAATATACATATTTAAAATAGGATATGATTTTTTATTTTACCTTTCAAACTGGTAAATTAAAAAAGAAGAATCCAGGAGTTTTCCCAGGAGTATAAAACTGACACCTTTTTGAGAGAAATTCTTTAAAAATGCACATTGCAATTTCATTTTTTGAACTGTATCTAAAAGGCATTCTTGTAGTTCTATGCAGCTATATATAAACATTTTCTGAAATCTGATTTACAGTAACACAAATTTCTCACAATAGGAAACTGATTAAACAATACTTTATATGGTATGATACAGTACAACTAATTAAAATCATTGCAGGAAAAAACCTGACTGATATATGGTCAAGTGTTAATAATATGTTTTATGTGATTAAAGCAAGTTATCAAACATCAAGGCAAAGGTAAGAGTATTTTGGTAAATAGCTGTAAAGAAACTATGCCAATGAAGGCATTCACCAAATTGTTTATAGTAATTTTACCTAAGGGCTGGGACTGTAGGTGAATTTTTCTTCTGCATGTCTGTGTTTTTCAAACCTAATGCGTTGCACATATGTAATTAGGTTTTTTTCATATTATGAAATAAAAAATCATATATTTATAAAAGGGTAAGTACTCAAAAATAAAAGGAGTCCCTGGGCCTCTAACTAAAGGTAACTAACTGGAAAGCAGAAGTCAGAATAAAGGCTTCAAGGGTGCTTGTGATAAAAAGTGCGAAACAAAGTTGCCCTGGTGCTGATAACAAGCACATAATCCGCAGAGAGAGGAGACCGTGGAGACCTAGCGTAAACTTAAAGTTCTAGAACCTGGGGGCCACAGACACTGCAGGTCCTGTTAGTCATCATTCAAAGGTCAGTCCCCGCAGCAGGGGGTCCTGGAGCCAGCTAATCATGTGAACACCCACAAGTAATCCCAAGTTACACTGTCCTCATATATGAGGTTGTAGAAGCTTTGATGGTGATCTAAGAAGCCCATTGGTTCAATTCTGCTCTGTTTATTAAAATAACCTTCAAACATGATAAAGCCAGTCGGTCCTCATCTTCGTGCACAAGTTAAATAGATAAACTCTCTGACCTCCTGAACATACAGAATCCTTAAAACACCTTATTGATCAAACAAGTAACCTGCAAATCTAAACTAATGCTCAGTCTATGACTTTGACATTTGAACTCAAAAGACACCAGAAAGCAATTCTGCCTACCGTACTCATAGTTGAAATTATACTGAATTTCTTTCGAGGGCTTAAGGGTTTTTTGGTTGTTGTTTTTTTTTTTTTAAGATTTTTTAATTTCTTTATTTAACAGAGGGAGAAATCACAAGTAGGCAGAGAGGCAGGCAGAGAGAGAGGGGGAAGCAGGCTCCCTGCCGAGCAGAGAGCCCCATTCAGGGCTCCATCCCAGGACCCTGAGATCATGACCTGAGCCAAAGGCAGAGGCTTAACCCACTGAGCCACCCAGGCATGGGGGTTTAAGGCTTATACTTGTAAAAAAGCTTACTTTTTTTGAATTGTCAATAGTTGCTTTATATGGGAAACAGACAAAAGAACAATGATACTAAAAATTGTGTTTAAGTGTGTGTGTGTGTGTGTGTGTGTGTGCGCGCGCGCGTGCGTGCGTGCACTTATGCAAACAAAAGCACTTTGTATGCCCAGAACGTCTGTCATTTGAGGGTCTCTAAGTCTTCGGAGCCCTTTTTGAAACTGGAGGTATTGAGCAAAAGCGAAGTCCCCAAACTCAATTCAGTCAGCTAACGACTAAATTGTTATGTAATTCCTCTTTTGTACTTCAATGCAATAGTTTTCAAACTTGATGTCTACCGGATTCTTCCTTGGAGCTTACAAAAAAATACAGGTGCCCACACCTCCTAGATCAGGGTCTCTTGTGTGCTTAGGCCCCGGGTATACAGGTTCAGCAAGTCACATAGAGGTTCTGGGGTGCCCTGAGGAGCAAGAAACACTGCTCTGGGTGAAAAGGTGCTGGCTGGGAGAGGAGGCGGCAGTAGGACAAAGGAAAGAAAGTAAGACATTTCTAATTCAAAGAGCAGGTTTTAAAGGAAAGATGTGAATAGTGCCTATTCATTCATTCCTGGGTAGTGTCCCTTCTTACAGACTACTCATCTGTAATCTGCGCATAGAGTAGAGGTCAGTTTTAGAGTCAGTGGTTAATGTCAATTCACGTCTCCAGATGTGTGTCGGAGAGCAAAGGAGCGTTCCTATCTGCGGTTCCTAAGGAGGAAAGTAAACACTCCCAACATGCACTGAGGCACAGGGAGTGGCTCAGGTTTCCAACCCTTCCCTGCTCCGGTGAGTAGGGGTAATGATTAACAGCTCCGCGGGCTCGATGATCCTGCGGAGGGGCTCTGCCAGGCTCAGAGCTTGAGCCGGCTGCGCGCAGAGCCAGAGCCGCCCGCGCGCAGAGCCAGAGCCGCCCCTCCTCCGCACTTGGCTCCGACCTCCGCAGCAGGTGAGCGAGCCCTACCTTCCCTGACAGTAGAGTTGGTGAATCTGTGCCTGAGCCGGGAACAGAGTCTCCCGCGAGCAAACTCAGCTCAACAACTCAGGTACAAAGGCTTCTCCTGGCCACAGTGTGAATCCCAGGGGGGAAAAATGGGGGTAGGGAAAAATGGGGGTAGGGAAAAGAACCCCTTGCATCCACCCCCTGAGGTCAGGTCGAGGACAAGTTATTAGAAAACAGAATTCACAGGCAGTCAAGTTAAGTGTGTGCAGCCTGAAATGCGGACACTGTTTCCAGGATACCCATTCCTGACCAAGGGAAGCATATGGGGAGGAGGGAAGAGCTTGGAGGTAGGTGTGGCCACGGAAGCCCTTTTCCCTTTCCTCAAGGGAAATAGCTCAATGACTGCTTTATCTGGAGCTGCACTTACCCTCTGGAAGATACTAGCTCCTGCGTGACATCCCCCTTTTCTTGAATCAGCAAACTTGAAAGTACTTTTAAGCGAGAGTTCCCCTAAACTTTTATTTCCACGGAGCTACAGAGACATAGGCCCCTGAAAATTGAAAAGGATTTCTGATATAATTTAGTCAGACTTCACCAAACAATGAATGACTATAAATAATTAAATGGAAGCCCGTGAGTTAAGGATACCAGTTTTGAAGCAGGAGAGTCGTAAGTTCAAATCCTGCCTTTGCCACTTACTGGTGTGTCCCTTACCAAGTTGCAAGCCTCACATGGCATCACAAGATATGCCAATGGGGCTTTGGTGGGAATTAAACACTTAGCAAGCATTCTAAAAGTGGTACCTCCAGTTCGCATTAAGAAATAAGCAAGTCTGCCAAAAGGACCAGATCAGCGAGGGTGAGCTGGCTGTGGAGGTCAGGCCGTGTGAAGGTGGTAAGGGCAGAGTGGTTTTCAGAAAGTGGGTCTAGGGTGTGAGCAGATGGCAAATGGGCAAAACATTACCTCTATGAATGGCAGTGAAATAGCTGACTTCTTGCTACTTTCGAACCGAGTACATGGTGTGACAAATGCAGAATTATTTGTTACTCATTCACTTTTACTTTGGAAAATTCAACATTCACATTAACCTGTTATTCCTAACCAGGAAATATAATTTTGTAGCAAGAGAGTTACACACAACCCCATATTGTGAAACACATGACAGTTTTATGAGACAGCTTGCCCTTGAACCACTTTGATAAAATAGACCATGTAGTCCATGACTTTATATTGTATTGTTTATGTTCAAGGGTTACAGACTTTCATTTGTGTTTACGGACAAGAAACATACAAGAACGATACAGGTGTTTTGTTGGTCTTTACCTCTGAACTTAAATCATAGGGAAGTGACCTTACTTTATGAAACTTTATTTAAAGGACACTTCCGTTAATGTTGCTGTTAGTTTTATTAAAGTGGGTAACTTTGATGAGGGGACAAATTTGGAAGTTGCGACGAGCAAAGTATTTTCACTAACAACATTTTATCTTTTCATTTCATTAATATATATTTAAACAGCTTGCAGTTGATCCTAGCTTAATAACATCATTGTTTTAATGAATTCTTCTTTTGAACTACAGATTTGAAATTCTCCGATGTACTGATAACTGGAAATTGACTAGAGAATTAGGGATAGAGTTCTAAAGCCAACGAGACTGAACTTTATTATGTTATTGTCCTATGGGTTTTGATTTTGTCTAGTGTTTACATCTAAAAATTTATAAAATAATCTAATCTACTTAGAATAAATTATAGTATCAGTAGTCACTAATTGTTTTTCAAAGAGGAAATATTCCTTTATACTGAATAGATATGGTTGGAACTTCTTTTTTTTTTAAAGATTTTATTTATTTATTTGACAGAGAGAGAGAGAGAGAGAGATCACAAGTAGGCAGAGAGGCAGGCAGAGAGAGAGGGGGAAGCAGGCTCCCTGCTGAGCAGAGAGCCCGATGCGGGGCTCGATCCCAGGACCCTGAGATCATGACCTGAGCCGAAGGCAGAGGCTCAACCCACTGAGCCACCCAGGCGCCCCGGTTGGGACTTCTTAAACCAAGTTATGTAATACTTCTTAATGGTGTACGTCTACACAATAAACAGTAGCCCCAACTGAGATTATACTTAACCATATTTGAGATTAACTTGAGATTAATTTACCTAACCACGTAAATGCATTGTTTTCATAGTTAAACTCTCTTTTAGCATACATATATTTCTCTACTATTTCTAATACATATAACAGTTTTACGATAAACTATTAATTGCTTTGGTCCATCGAGAAAGAGAGATACCAGCAATGATTAAAAAAAATAACTTTCTCAATTATATTAGAAATAGTGTAACACAAATGTAACATGTTTTTAACATGTAATTCAAAGTTTCATATTTGATACTTGTTTTAACTTTTAACTTCCTAAAATAAGAAGCATCCTATACTTTTCATTGAAATAGAAGTCTAATGCGAACCATCAATTTACTTGTACAAAGTCATTGAACATCGGGAATTTAGGATTATTAGAGATACATGGGCTTCCTATAAAAGTTTGATTTTTATCTTTTCATTTGCAATGACCTGAATGGATCTAGAGAGTATTACGCTAAGTAAAATAAGTCAGTGAAAAAAAGACAAATACCATATGATTTCACTCCTATGTGGCATTTATGAAACAAACCAAAGTGGGGGTGTGGGGAGGAGAGAGAAAGAAGCAAACCAAGAAAGAGACTCCTAACTGTAGAGAACAAACTAATGGTTACTAGAAGGGAGGTGGGGGGGATGGGTTAACTAGGTGTTGGGGATTGAGGAGTGCCCTTGCTGTGATGAGCACTGAGTGTTGTATGGAAATGTTCAATCACTACATTGTACACCCAAAACTAATATTATACCATATATTAACCATCCTGGAATAAAATATTTTTTAAAGTTTAGATTTTTTTTTAAAATTTCAAATGTAGGTCAATCAGAAATACAACCTCTGAGAAGGAACTTCTGAGTATTTTCTCTCTGCCCTGAAGTCTAATGTTAGAGAGAGTTTGGTTTTGTTGCAGAAATCCATCCATGTCTTTCAAAGCTGTCAGATTTTATCACTTCATAACCTCATTTCAGGTAGCAGATTAATGCTACTGATTTCTGTAGTTGAATGTGAAGGTGTCTCCTTTTAATGTGATGACAGTGGAATCCTAGTCACTGGAATGACTGAAGGACCCATTCTCCATCATCATCCCAGAGTCTAGTAGTCAGCGAGGTTCAAGAGCAGAAAGTGCTCCCTCTTTAGCCACACATGAATGAGAAGGATTCACAGTGCCTGGGAAGTCAAGCTGAGATTCTCCTCTTGGAAACTAGATGAAGCAGAGACTCCTTGAGCTAGACCATAGCAGCAGTTCCAGAAGATGCCTTTGGTGGACTGCGCAGCTCCCTCCCAGACTGAGTGGCAGCAAGATACCTTGAGTCCTGAGGTGGCTAAAGACTTGTGTGCTTCTGCTATAGCTCCTGTCCTCTGAGGATGCTCTGGGGAAAGTCCAGCCATGGCATTAATGCCCTGACAGCACACACCAGAAGAATCAAGGTTGACCTTTCACATGGGATTCCACAGGGACTGACAGGAATGATATGTTCACACAGAAGTCTGGTGCTTTAGCCATAACCTGTCTAGTCCTGTCTTAAAGTCAAGCACTGTAAGACATTTTTATTTGCATCTCAAAACAAGCATTTCCTCATTGCAACACATATCACTTAATAAAGTGATGGTTTTTATATGCCGGCCTCCCACTTTTACCATCTTTGCAAATGAGGTAAATTCTTTAGAAAAATGTGGAGCCAGATGTTTCCCAGAAACCACACTTCTCTGGGTTCTTTTCCTGTTTTACTAAGAATTGGATAATGGTTGGAATTATGGTAGTTTGGGTTTTTTTTTTTCATTTCCTTGAAGTCATATAATTATATATAGATCTGCTCTTCTCAGCTTCAAGGTTCCTGGTCAGAGCTTAGAAGAAACATCTTTATTTTGGAGCTGAATGCATATAACTTTCCATTAATTCTTCAGGCCAAAACAATATTAAAAAAAAAAACTCCATGTGTGCAGACCTGAATATAATCTTGCTTCATAATTTAAATACGCATTTGCTCTTCCAATGTGTTACTTTCCATTCTTTATTTTTTTAAGCAACCTTTATGGTGTGTGTTATGTAAGATATGTTCATCGTGTATGATTTAGAAAGAACGTATGAAATCAAAAAGAAAATAATTGTCACCCGTAATTTCATGGGTCACAATTTGATGGTTATTATTTTAATATACCTCCCTATATGTTGAATACATTCTTTCCTTTCTATATGTTTTTGCCTATATAGTTGCATACATACACTCACCCTAGGAGGTATAAAAATGAAATAAACAGTAATCCTGTTCTAAAGGAGCAATTAAATTCAGTAAAATAAAATACAGTCAAAAAGAGAAAGCGGCGAGTCATGAGAAAGCTGCATTTCATTCGCTGTGAAAGTTAGCACCTGTGTTCTTTCAGTTTGTTGTAGAATTATGACTGGTTCGACGCCTCATGCACCCACAGTGGCCCCAGGAATAAGGGGCTGCAGATACAGAGAGAGGCCGCGCACTTGGGGGGTTAGCACAGGAGCAGGTCCAGAGAGGGAGCTCATGAAATCTTTGCTGAGGATACAAAGGAGAGAACCATGTTTCCTCTCTTACACAAGTAAGATTATCATTTAATCCATGATAGGACACAGGAAGATACTTTAAGTGACTGGCCCATTTAAGTTCATCAGGGCTGGGATTCCCCTCGCATCCTCTGGTCTCCTGACAACTGACCAGTCCTGGCAAGCCCCCGTCTGGAGGCCAAGCACGGTGCTCTCTGCCACACTCATGTCTCAGTGTGGCTTCGAGCTGGTGCTGTCTGATCCTGCCTTCTCAGGCTCCTGCCTCAGACCAAGTCTACCTTCCTCGTCTCTGCCCTTCCCTGTTGCACCACTGAGGTCCACCTGAGCTTAGACCTACCCAGTACTTCCAGGACTGTTTATTTCTCCGGGACTAGATGGCGGACCTGTCTCATTTCCTATCTCATAAGCTCCATTCTATCTGGACAAAATGAAGACATAAATAACGGAACTTACTGAATAATAATCTTATTTCGTACACAGTCTAAGTCAACCAACTCTGGCCTCAGGACCAGAGAGCTTCTATGACTCACCCTGCCAGTTAAGTACATAGATTTGTAACAACTACCTTCCTCCTCAAGGCATAGTTCATAATGTTCTACCAGACTAATTGTGAATGCCCAACATAAGACCTCTAGGCTTCCAGAATTACCGTTTTTCCTTTTTTCATAAATCCTCATCTCTGCTTATCATGACCTCTGTTGTCCTTCTCTTAAGCCTTTCGAGGAAACTAGCTCCAACCCTTAAATCTACCAAATTTCTATAATTTAGAGGATATTCACAAAGAGCCTACCAGGGTTTAAATTGCTAGGAATCAAGGTTAATGGAAGAGGGGAAACTGTATGAATTCACAGACCTATTTCTCACCTTGGCAATTAATAATAAAATGAGACTTTGACCGAATTACATTTTTACCTTGCAGATATTGGGATTGTTTGTACAGTCAATATTATTTCCTATTCAGTTAGCACATTTTGCCCATGAAAAAGAATTTTATCCAGTTTTTATTTTCTTCCATAAATTCCATTTAACCGTCTTCCTTCTTAAGTTCAGAGAATAAGGTAAGGGCTTCTGAAGTCCTTTATCACATCTGAAATCCTCTGACTTGCTTCATCAAAGCTCACAGGTTTGCCAGTGTGATTCCACAGCAATGGTTTGGGATCCTTAATGATACTTGAACTATTTTCTTATAAATATAAACAGAGAGCTAACCTGGATGCTCCAACAATGGCTCTTTAGCCCATCATGGTCAACCACACCTTGTGATTGTAAGAACCTTCCACTGGTGATTCTTCAGTTCAGTATACACCTGACTTCTAGTCTCAGCAAAACTGTCATGCTAACTATGAAGTCAAGAAAACTTCATGACTAACAATGAATTCTTCAGACACATCTGCAACTTGACATTTAGTCAGCCAATCAGAAAATATTCATCGAATTCCTTCCAGGTTCCAGGCAAAATTCTAAGAGCTGGATGAACACAGGTAAATAAAAAGCCCTGGTCCAAAGCAGTTCATTTTGTGCTTGGGGAGGACAGACACGTGAATGGATAAGACCCTTTCATACGCTGTTACGTACCAAAATGGAAATCATGTGGTAGTGGCTGGCTGAGACTTGCTAAGGGAAAGCCTCTGAGAGAGAGATACTTGGCCTGAGATCAGCATGTGGGGAGACAGATGTGAAAGGCTCAGGGCAGGGTTCTCCAAGGAGGATCAACAAGTATAAATCCCTAAAATGAGAATGAGCTTAGGGAGTGACTGAAAACCAGCAAAAAGTCCAACACAGATGAAATATAATCAGTGGGGAAAATAAGGGAATGAATACACAAGAGATGGACAGGATTCTGTGGGCCATCATAAGGAGGCTCTGTTTTATTCTAGTTCATTCTTGGAACTCATTGTAAGTTTTTAATCATGGGATGATGACATCTGTTTCAGTCCTTAAAATCATCACGCTAGAAGCTGTGTGGACAATAGAATACTAGTTACAGTGCGGATGCTGGGGAACTAGTCATGAGACGGATGCAGAAATCCAGGAGGAAGATGCGGCAGCACTGGAAATAGAAGCTTTTGAGGTTCTGATATATATTGGAGGTACAATCCATAGGATTTACTTTAGGATGGGAATCTGGTTATAATGAAAGAGTAAAAAATAAAACTGAGTCTTAGTTATGGTGCCTAATTGAGTAGATGGGAAAGAACTGTGGAGGAGGGAATTCTGGAGACAGAAGGAAGTCTGTGGTCCTGTCTTGGCCATGTTGATTGATATAGAGATGCCTGCTAGACATTCAAGTAGACTAAGCAGATAGTGACATGATGCTGTGGCTCAGCAAAGTGATTGGGTTAGAGAGGGATCCAGTTACCTGGGAGAAAGCGCAAACACAGAAGAACGTGGCTGAGGATGGACTAGAAGAACAAGACAGCATCCCATGATTGTACAGAGGATTCCAGAGAGGAAACTAAAATGTTGAGACCTGAGAAAGTGCAAAACAACAAAACAAAACAAAAGCAAAGCAAAGTTGTTGTGGTTGTTGCTTTGTCTCAAAAGCCTCAAGAAAAGAAAGGGTTTCAAAAGCAGGAAGCAATCAACCTTGTCAAATGCTGCTAAGAGGCTGAGAAAATGAGGAGAGAAAATGATTTTGACAAGTTTTTGACAAGTTCATTTTGACAAATGAAATTTGACAAGACATAGGCCACTGGAATGTGGGAGGGGAGATGCAAGGAGGGGCAAATTTAGAGGATAGATGGTAAATAATTGGGATCCAGGAGAAGGTAATGTTTGGACAATGAGGTTACCACTGGGGGATTCTCAGTAGAGGGCAACAAGGACCCCTTTCATGGGTGATTAGAATGACAACGTCTAAAGGCAAAATTCAGGTCTTAGAAGCAAGAGCCAAGGCTGTAGAACCAAACAGCCCAGACCAGATCCTATGAATGAGTAACTAGGATTGGCTGGACTCATGGGACATGCTAAGTTTTTGTCCTAAGGCAGCCTAAAAGACCCATGTAACTTATGACCTACACAGACTTAATCTACCTGGTTGGCTAAGCTTCTGTCCCTTTCATCATGAATCTTCATGAGATTCCCCCTTCCAATGATGAGCTATCAAAGGGGATATATGCCCAACTAGAGCACCACAAGTCTTTGAGCAAGAAGCTATGAGTAGAAACAGAAGTAAGGTATACATCTAGAATGACAGTACAAGGTAGAAAGGACATCACAGAAAGTACAAAGTAGAAAAGGGCATCACAGCAATGAAGATAATAGGCTATGGGGAGACCTACTCAGGTCCCACTTGAGCAGAGATGAGGAAGAAGCAGGAGTCTGGACCTCAGCCTCTGGTGACGAGGGCCCTGTTGTGTGAGGAGACTAACCAATAAGGAGAGAGTCAGTGGTTTGAGATCCATTAAACTATTAGGCCTGGTATTTGAGAAAAGTTTCAGTTTTCAGGTTGGAAAAGTAGGTGTTGGTGGAATTGCAGAAAACCTGAATGTCAGGTTGGGAGACTTGGACATTATTTGCTAAGAATGAGATCCCAGGAAGGTTTGTGAACAAGATGATGTGATGGTCAGAATGGTAATAGCATAAAGAGAAATTAGTCAAGCACTGAGCTTAGAGACTATTACAGTCTGCCTGGTGAGATGTGCTCATAGCTTTCAAATAGATTATATAATTTCAAATAATATGCTATGAGAAGAATATGCACCAAGGATTTTGTGAAAATAGCTTTCCTTTCCTCTTCTTTTTTCTTTCCTTTGGGCAATTGGTGGGGGGATTGCTAGTCTCCTAGAGAAAGAGGACACGAAATGCCTTCTAAACATCTTACTCCAACCAAAACAAGCTGATTTAGAAGTTAAGAAGAGGAAGTCCCTTCCCCTCTTATTTTAAATAAAAAATTGAACTTTTCTTTCTAGCCTAACTTTTTATCCTGGCTATATTCACTATGATTCTCTAAGCTTGAAGTCGTAGTAATTAAATATTTAATTTCAGCAAAATGGGATGACTAGAAAATGTTATACTTAAAATCTCTAGTCACACCCTGATGCCATTTAGATGAAGACATAGAGGAGGATGTTATTCATGTCTGACCACGGTTTCCAGAGCCTGAAGGAGACTTGAAGGATGTTACGTCATACTTAATCAACACTTGCGAGTCAGAGCTTGATTTTAGCTGCGTGGAAACTTAAAATCATGTCTGCAGGACTGGGGCAGGGTTCAGTTAATTGGGGTTGAATGGCTGGGGTAGAAGAAATGTCTTCCCTTGCACAGAATCATATAAGAGAGAACCCGTTCTAGGAATACTGCAAAAACAGACTTACACAGTGGCCAACCCTTCCTTGCCTTGGGCCAGTGATTCTGGAGTTTTTCTATTTACATAGTACATTTTCTTCTTTTCTGAACATCTCCAAACATTGCCCTAGGATTTCTTCTCTACTTTAACTATCCTGTATTCCCATGTTGCCAAAAACATTTCAATTATTATAAAATGTCTTTTTTTTTTTTTTTAAAGATTTTATTTATTATTTATTTGACAGAGAGAGATCACAAGCAGGCAGAGGCAGGCAGAGAGAGAGGAGGAAGCAGGCTCCCTGCTGAGCAGAGAGCCCGATGCGGGGCTCGATCCCAGGACCCTGAGATCATGACCTGAGCCGAAGGCAGCGGCTTAACCCACTGAGCCACCCAGGCGCCCCTAAAATGTCTTTTTTGGGGGGTTATAGAAGCCTTTGGGAATTTAATATCTTCTTAAAGAAAACAACACTGAGCTGCTAAGGAAGCAGAAGTTTAAAACTGAATTTTTTTCACAAGCCTCTGGAATTTTTCTTTAAAAATATGGTAACAGCAAGACATCCATTTTTCCCATAAATTTCTGGAAATTTTACTATAAAATATAAAACCAGCAAGGCTTCAGAAACATTATTCCAGCCAGGCAAAGTTCCTCATGCAGTTTCTTTATTATTTTTTTTAATACTTCTCAATAAAAAATAAGCTTCGCACCAAGAAACAGCGCTTTCAAACATCCCGAGCACATCTGTGCATTTATAGAAAGATAGAACAGGAAGATAACTTCTGTATCACTAAAACCCGATAGTATCAGAACTGTGGATAATTTGAAAAATGAAAAAAAAATCCTTAGAGTGTATTCCAAATCAAATACTAAAAATTCAGAAATAGGATTTCTAACAGGAGTTATGCCAAATTTAGCCATACTGGGTATATTCATTACCAAAAGCATAGTTAATATGGCCACCAACTGGAAAGTGATTTTCAGCACGATTTTGATCCAGGGTTTCACTTACAAATTTGCAAATCATTTGCATTTATCATGGGACCGCATTGTGGTTTATATTATACTTTCTTAGAAATATCGCTCTATTATGTCTGCCTTTCTCTCTCACTGTCTTACCATTGTATAGCTCTCAGCCTCTCAAATTCATTACCAAGGGGAAGACTGTATATCAAGTTATATATTTCTAGTTCATCAATTTTTTTTCATATGCCCTCTTTATGCCCATTTTTCTTTAGAGATTGTTTTAATTAAGCTATATGTTCCTCTTCTTTTACTACTTATTTCCCCTAAATTATATGAAGAATGTAATTTTTAATTTTAAATGGGAAGTATATCACAGGAGGTAAAAGGGATTTTTCTGTTTGGAAACTCACTCAAAGTGAGTTGTAGTTACAAATCTGAGCTCTGAGCTTAGTTCCTTACCAATGAACATTTTGGAGGGTATCTCACTTATCCTCGATATTAATTCCCATAGATATAGAAAAAGTCTTTGAAAAGAATCTTAGAACAGACGAACTAGTAGGAAGTCAAAGATTTTAATCTGTATAACCTTTCTGAAATGCAAAAATAATGTTGGCAAAAAGAAGAAAGGAGAGGTCTTAAAGACATTCAGACTTTGCTTCGAATGATCTGTCCCACCACTTGTAAGTGTCAGAACACAGGTGAGAATGCCCACACCTCGCTGGGACAGTCTGAGGATTAAGTACGGTGACATCTATAGACTGGCTCAGATATAGAGTATAGGACCCATGACACACGGTTTAAAAAAAAAAAAAAATCCTTCTCTTTCCTTCCCTCCCCAACCCAACCCTCATGCCTATGTATGAAACACTACTTTAAAATTTCCCAAAATACTTTTACACACAAGGGACATGACAAAGCATTTCAATTTAAGTCAGAAACTCTTTTCTGAGTACATCACAGGAATAGACCATTAATATTATTCTAATGTCTTAGGGTATCCTCAGATGACCACAAAAAGGGGGAAACGAGGACGATGATGGCTCACCAGTATTCTTCATGGATCTTCGTTAATGAGAGGACGTTTATCACCGGGTAATTATATGTCTGTATTATGTGTTATGCTGTTCCATGGCCATTCATGAATTCTGCCCTGGCACCGTGTCATTCTAAGCATGACATATGACCTAAAGATCAATAATATGACTCAACAGTGGGGACATTGAATAGGAATTTGAAAAAATAGGGTCCTAAAGACCGCTAACCCATAACCTCTCACAGAAGAATCCTTCATGCTTCCTAAGTAGTGGTCTAATTTACTTAAATGCTGAATTTCTATTTTCATAGTTGGCAGAATTCTCAGAAACAGCCTCAAGTAAAAGATCCAAGGCTCCTCATAAATGATATAACCAAAGAATTAGTCCAGGGCCCCAAACAGTTTTCGCTGTCCTCTCCTCTCCCTCCCTTGCCCCTCAGGACGCACCTCATTTTCACCATACCCCCCTTGATGTTAAGTTCCACAACATATGGGACATCCACAGTTGTTTCCTTGCACACAGCAGATAGCGTCTTACATGGGTTGGGGAACAACAGAGCAGGGGCTTGAAACCTCTAGAAGTAAAGCTGAGGACTGAATTGGCTTAGCTGGAGCAGAAGCGGACGAGGAGAAAGACAACACAGTACGAAAAAAGAAACCAAGGGGTCCAGAAGCGGACCCACATCTCACAGGGAAGAGGAGCAAAGCCAAACAAACAATAGAGGCAAATGGATGTAAATGATGCCGGATCTGGCCATAGAAAGAGAGAGAACAACTATGGTCCAAAACGGAATTAGAGTCATACCTGGAGGACACACATGACAGATAAGAGGGGGAAGAATATGGGATGTAGAAGACAGTGGATTCTTCTTTTCATTCCTCAGGAACTTACTAACTGCTCCCTGTGGACGGGGATTCTTCTGGGCCCTGAGCGTTCTGCAGTGAGCCCAACAAAGCTCCCAGGCTCATGGGGAGCCTCCTAAAAGGGGGATACAGTGACTGTGTAAGACAAATGAGTAACAATGTATATCATTAGAGACCAAAGGTATGAAGAATAAAAATAAAGCAGAAAGGGAATAATGAGTGCCAGGGGAGGATAGCAGGGATTCATGGTGTCCTACTGGATGGCCCGGGAAGGTCTTAGTGGGGAGGTAGCATTAGAAGAAAAGCCTGGGGGAAGTGAGAAAGCAGACTGTGCAGATAGCTGGCTGGGAGCAAAGGGGACAGCGGGTCACAGCCCTGAGGCAGGTGCACCCCTCTAAGGGTGGAGGAAGCCAGTGTGGGGAAACGAAGCAGGACGGACAGCAGAAGCTGAAGTTCCTGACATCATGGGCCAGAGTGTGCGGGATCTCACAGGCCATTGTGAGACCCCAGCTTGCCCACTTATGACAGGAGACGCCTTTGATGGATACTGAGCACAGGAGTGAATGAGTCAGTCTGCTGTGATGTTGGGAGGAGGCTGAAAAGGGGCACAAGGATGGAAGCAGAGAAATTATCAAGGAACTGATAGTTCAGGGTCGAGATAATGGTGCCTTGAGCCAAGGCGGCAGTAGTGGAGATTAAAAAGAAAGGCCAGATTCTGCATATATTTTGATGGAAGAGACAAACCACATTTGGTTGGGGTGGGGGAGGGTTTGAGATTCTAGTGATCCTTATTTTGTGTCATATTTTGAATTGACCAAATAGAGGACTGATTGTTTACCTTCTATAGCCCAGAGCCCCTTTCAGACACTGGTATCCACGTATTAATTGGAGCTCCGGGTGGTAAAATAAAATATTGCAACATTTGCACAAACACTAGACGGGAAGATAGCATTTCTCAAAATGCCGTCCATGGGCTGCCCCCGACCCATCAGAAAATTTGGTAACAATGTAGATCCCGGGCTCCACTCCACAGTTAATCAGGTTATTTCTGATGCATACTCAAATCTAGGAACCACTGCTCAGAGGAGGAAGGGATTAACGTTTGAGAACTTCTAATCACCTGAAATAAACAAAAGCCCGTGGAAATCTTTAAAAACAGTTGCCACAAATTATAAGAATACCGCTGACCACCTGTGATATCCAACTTGTCACAAATCTACCAAACACGTCCATTCTTTGATTCACTGGATAGAGAGTCATTCAGCTCCTACTCCGTACTATGTGAACAAGACAGAAATTATAAACTTATGAAGGGATTTTTATTTTCCTGCACAGAAACACATGAAAATAATGGAAAATAGTAGGAAAATAGAACCTGCTTAATGGAAATTTTGGCTTCAGCAAATTTCATGAGAGCTACATGTGATCAAGAAAATAAGAGGTCATGATATTAATAGCGTAGCAACAATATAACATTTATGTCTTACTGCTGAATGAGAATTCTCCAAGTTTAGACATTTCCCTGGGTAAAGGGTGTTGGCAGAAGCCAGCTTCATGCTCAAATGAAGTTTCCAGTTGCCTTTTCATTGCCTGGGGTCATCACTGCTTTGGTGCAACACATGGTGAATATTCTAAGTGAGCTGAGTTTAAAAAAAAAAAAAAAAAAGGTTCCATCTGGTTGCTTGCAAAGCACGCTCATTTCAGGTCCTAGGCTGAAATCAGGACACTTTAGAGGTGAGTAAATGCCAACCATGTACTTGAAAAATGTTCAAATCCTGTTTGAGAATGCAGATCAGATTTCATTCTCAGAATGGTAACTTTTTCTCCTACTTGGGAACCTAATACAGACCCTTGCAGGCTGCAGCTCTCCCAGGAGCAGCCCACGAGGCATGTGTGCATTCCCATCCTCAGTAAATAACTTTAATTAGTATGATGTAATAAAGTGTGGCTTGAAGTGCATTATTCTGAACAGTGTCTTTTTCCAAGCATGCTGGCCAGGCACCCTTTGCTGAAACAAAGGAATCAGCCACCTGCACCTCTTAGCACAAATTCAGCACAAAGAGCCAGTGTTCCAGAGGCTGCTCCTACCTGGCCAGTAGAGCCAGAGGGCAACGTTGGCCTAGTTTCCATGGCCAGGGTCTTCTCTCAATCAGATGCACTGGAGCAAACACTGCGTGCCCCAGCGTGATCTGCAGGTAGGCTGAGGAAGAGGACACCATTCTCCTGAAGGCCGCTGGACTGTCTTTAACAGAGGATAAGGGAGCCCTCCCTGACATATTTTTATTAAGGAGTCAGGATATTAAAATAAATCAGGAAAAAAAGTTCAAGACATGTTTGGGACCATCTCCTTTATTTATTTTTAAAAAGATTTTATTTATTTATTTGACAGAGGGATAGAGAGCACAAATAGGCAGAGCAGCTGGGAGAGGGAGAGAGAGAACCAGGCTCCCTGCTGAGCAGGGAACCCAATGCAGGGCTCGATCCCAGGACTCTGGGATCGTGACCTAAGCCGAAGGCAGATGCTTAACCAACTGAGCCACCCAGGTGCCCAGAGACCATCTCCTTTAAATGTGATAATTTTTTTCTGTGTGAGGATTGTTTTTAAAGATTTATTTTAACATTTCCATTATTAGGTTTGAAATTTTCATAATGAAAACTGGGTATCATGTTAGTTACTAGGTCAAAAAATGGTCAATAACTCCCCCCCAGATATGTGAAAAAGTTCATTTATTTAGCTTTCTTTATGTCAGATATTTTTCAATCAGCATTGACAGAAGTGAGGCATACCAATATGACTGTTATTCCCAATGAAATTTACTTATTATCACTTTGGTCAGCTACAAAATAAGATTATCCATCCCTCCAATACACACTGAAAATATTTCAATAGAAAATCTGATAAAATCAAAATCCGGAGAGGAGAAATACATTAACTTATGGAATTTACTTGAATTTCAGGATATGTAACACTGGTGGAAGATTTTTTTCCCCCTCTAAAAATAGGTCAGGGTGCACCTGCGTGGCTCAGTCCATTAAGCACCTAACTCTTGATTTCAGCTCAGGTTGTGATCTCAGGGTCCTAAGATTGAGCCTCAGGTCAGGCTCTGCACTCAGCACAGAGTCTGCTCCAGATTCTCTCCCTCTCCCTCTGCCCCTTCTCCTGCTTGCTCTCTCTCTCTCTCAAATAAATAAATAAATAAAATCTTAAAAAGATAGGCCAGGATTTAATTTTCTATATTAAACAATTACTGAGAACATACCATGAACCAGAAGATGTACTAGAATATTCCATAATATAATATTCCATACTAGAGTATAGAATTTTGAACAAAAATAGAACAAGAGCCACCTGAAGCTTCAGATCTCTTCACCAGCATCATCTGAAGGGCTTGCTACACAAAAGATTGTAGGGCTCCATTCCCAAATTGTGACGCAGTAGGTCTGGACTTGAGTGAGCATTCCCATGTCTAAGTTCCCACATGCTGCAGGTGCTACTGGTCTGGGAGTCACACTTTGAGAACCACAGGTCTGAAGTCCTGATAATAAAGTGAGCTAAGTGTTCAGAAGGAGCGGGACCCTTTAGAGAAGAGGGACCTCGCTTAAGTAGGGCGCGATCCCTGAGATCTGAACAAGGAGGAGCGAGCAACTTTAAGAGAGTGAGCGGGAGAGCATTCCTGACATGGGGAGTTTGCCTGAAATCCTTATGGCCAGAGGGAGCTCAGAGTTCCAGCAAGTCAAAAGTTCCCAGGGTGGGGGGTGGGGTACAGGACACAGGGAAAAGCATCTCTTGAAAGTACGTTGGGCAAAGCAGATGCTATGGTATGTTTTCTATGCTCTGTATAGAGACTGAAGTGTAAGGCAGATGCCCGGAAGAGAAACAAGGAGGCTTCTTCTTCTTTCTTTTTTTTTTTTTTTAAAGTTTTTTTTTTTTTTTTAACAAAAAGGGGGAGAAAAGGGGGGGGGTGGGTGCGGCAGGCAGAGGGGGAGGGAGAAGCAGGCTCCTCGCTGAGCGGGGAGCCCGATGCGGGCCTTGATCCCTGGACCCTGGGATCATGACCTGAGCTGAAGGCAGACACTTAACTGCCTGAGTCACCCAAGCGCCCCGATATATATAGTTTCAAATGTAAGGAGAATCAGTGATCAGAGTCCTGGCAGCATTGCAGAAGAGCGGGGGAAGAGCCTGGTACCTTGGTACCAAGAAAGCTCCTGTCCTTGGCTCCCGCTTGGGGGCGTGGTCCCGAGGACCACAGACCATCTGCTGTGTTCCAGACACTCTGGTAACAATCTCCGTGGTCCAAGAGGCTATTGATGAATTAACAGAAGAGACAGTTGGTTTCCCCCTCCCTGGGAATGGGGGCCTCGGGCTGAGGAGACAGGGTAGCCCTTCTCAGCAAACGCAAAAGCCTCTCACTGTTCATACACAAAGGGTGTTATGAACAGGCAACCCGTGTCTGCTCCGGTCATGACCAGAGCTGCATGGCATGTTTGTGTTTACTTGTCAACTGGTTTTAAAAATGTGTAAGGCTTGGAGCCGCCTGGGTGGATCAGTCGTTGGGCAGCTGCCTTTGGCTCGGGTCATGGTCCCGGGATCCTGGGATCGAGCCCCACTGAGCTCCCTGCTCAGTGGGAAGTCTGCGTCTCTCCCTCCCTCTCCCTTTGCTCAAACTCCTCTCTCTCTTTCTCCCTCAAATAAGTAAATAAAAACTGTAAAAAAAAAAAAAAAGAGGAAAAATGTATAAAGCTTGGATTAGAAAAACCCAAAATGAAAGTTCAACACATGGGAGAATGCAAAGCAAGATCCCAGTTTAAGCCGCAAACCAGCCCAGTTGCTCCATCCCCTCATCTCTATACCCAGCCCTGCCCCAAGTCCAGCTGGCTCCACCTCCAAAAGCCAAGCACTTCTCCGCATCCAGTCCAAGCCCCCATTATCTCTCGCCTGGGCAACTGCGGCAGCGTCCTCATTGGGCCGCCTGCTTCCATTCCCCGTCCCGGTAGCCACTGCCCCCAGCAGCCAGGATGGCCCTTTACAGTGTAAGACGCAACATCCTGCTTGAAGCCAGCAGGTTCCTATTATAGACTCTTTACCATAAGGGGGCGCTAAGGCCCAATGTGACCTGGCCCGAGGACATTTAGAACCTCATCTTCACCCCTCTTCCCTTCTTTCTCTCCTCCAAACACGCTAAGCTTAGTCTTGCACGCAGGCAATGCATCTCTGGTTAGGGATGCTCTGCTTGACTCTTTGCATGGCTGGCTCCTTCCCATGACTGTGGTCTCGGTTGGATATGTCAGTCCTCCCGATGTCCCCCTCTGGCATATCTTCCACGTAATGCATGGCATCACGTGATCCTGTTTTATTGTGCTTCGAGCATTTATCCTGGGTCAAATCAGCAGATTTCTGATTCTGCTCTTTTGTTTTCTTCTGTCCTCCTCCTAGAGAAAGGAAGCCCCGTCACTGCAGGGGCGTCATTGGCTGTATGCGCTGCAGTCCCCCAGCATCTGTTGCGCTGTCTGTTCCATAGTGACCCTTCAGACTTTCTCCGATCATGCCTGAGTGTGCAAGTCCCCGACCTTGGAGACCTAAATCGCAACCTTAGTGTGTTGGCATGCGCTACCCTTCAATACTGTTTCATGTCTAGGGGTAAAGTAACGAAACCAGGCTTCTCTTTAATGTACATGCATATTTCCTGGGTGTCTTGGTTAAAATACAGATTTTAATTTCTAGCGAGATGCCTCCCAGGTGTTCAGACAATCCTGGAAAAGGTGTCATTCTGGAATCTTGCGATGGACAAAATAACAGCCTCCCAGAGATGGTTACAACCTGAGCCCCTGAACCTGTGACTATTTCACGTTGCGTGGCAAAAGAGAATTAAGATTACTAATCAACTGACCTTAGAGAGATTTTTTATATGGGCCGGTGTAATCCCAAGGATCTTTGAATATGGGAAGGGAGGAGAGCTTTGTGAGGAGAGTCTGTCAGAGCGAGTCTGCTGAGAATGGTCATTGCTGGCTTTGAGATGGAAAGGGGGTTGGAGCCAAAGGATCTCGAAATGAGAAAGCGAGAAAACGGATAAATAGGTCTCCATTCTTGGCCCTAACACCATTCACACTTCGGTACTTGTTCTCTCCAAAACACTCAGCCACAACAAGAAAAGTGACTACTTCATCAAAGTGGAGGTAGTTCCGAGTCCTTACTTTGGATTGGAATAAAAATATAAAACCGGTGCTGATTAGTGAATAATATTAGGGCTGTGAACCAGAGACCATAGCTCCCTGTGTTTCAGGCCAGAGAAGAGATTATGGAGCAGAGACTTCCTTCCTTCTCTCTTCCCTGTCCACAAACTGCTCGGGCTGCCTCTAGGAATTCAGCTGTGTGTGGTGACAGAAAAGGGAGTCTGATATGGGAGCAACTCATTGCAGCTGACAACTGCAATAATAGATTGTGAATTTTTTTAAGCTTTTTCATAAAAGTCTTTAAAAGCCCAACCCTAGAGGAAAAGGGGATGGATAAGTATCTTCTTTCATCTGAAATTGTTGGAAGGTGCACTAGTGTGTTAAAATATCAAATACTGAGATTGACCCTTAGAAAGGAATTCTCTTAAAAATCAGATGTCAGGGGTGCCTGGGCGGCTCAGTTGGTTTAAGTGTCTGCCTTTGGCTTAGGTCATGATCCCAGAGTCCTGAGATCGAACCCCGAATGGGGCTCCCTGCTCGGCGGGGAGCCTGCTTCTCCCTTAGCCTCTCCTCCTGCTTGTACTCTCTCTGTCTCTCTCTCAAATGAATAAATAAAATCCTTATTTTTAAGGATTTTTAAGGAATAAAAAAAAATCAGATGCCAGATCTAGAGCACTCATCCGTGTTCTTCAGAAGCACTGGCATTTTAACGAATGATACTCCTTTGCCTCTCCCTTTTAAACCCTCTTTTAGGTCTTACCCACATCTAGTGACATCGTTCTGTGTAGCTAAGGCCCCTCTCTTCAACTGTACGGTTAGTTCATCATCAAGAAAACACTTTGGGCATTTTTCTTTGTTTCGTATCCACCAGCTAGCCATGATTTCAAGTTTCCCCAAGTCTTCAATCCTTTTGTTCTTATCTGGGTTCTTGGGGTTGAGGACCTGAGAGAAGCTGGCACTTCTATCTACTCATGACTCTGGGCCAGTTTTTACACGACTCACCGGGAAAAGATGAATCCCCCCCCAAAATACAGAAGTCCAAAGTGGCCTAAGCCAGCCCAGGAGTGATCGTGGGGAGAAGAGGCACATCTGGTTATACTACCGTATTGATCAGATTTGTAGTGGAGTTCACACAACCCGCATGTCCTTTTTATTACGGGTTGTCAGCAGTGAAGAGGAAGGGAGTTGGGTCTCAGGATAAAACTGCTTGGATGAGCAAAGGGAACAGACCACAGGCACCCTCATCCTGCTCATCGGCAGTAATTACTGATACTTTAGCAGAATTACTAGAAATATTAGAAACCCTTCCTTTTTGAGAAGGGCAGCCCTTTCGAAGGAAGTCAGGAGAGGTCGACAAATTTGGGGCTCCCCAGTCATTCAGGATTTGCATTTTTACTGCCACCCAGATAGCCCTCCTCTTCCCTCTTCCTTCTTCCGTCTTCCCAACGTCGCTGTTTTCAAACTGTGGAGCCCAACCCCTTCATTTGCAATGGAAATGTGAAGGGCCTACTGCAGCTGAGGAAGGTCTCTATGCAAAGATTGAAAGGCAGCCTTCTTTGTTCAGGTGAGCCGGGAGAGGTGGCCAGAGGCAGAAAGATCCCGAGCTGAGGCGGCTGATAGGAGAGTGGCTGCAGAAGTTCGCTATTTTACTTCCAGGCTTCAAGTTGACAGTCACAAGGATAAAGTGCGTTAAGAGAATTCTGCTGGTGTTTGCAGGCATCACACAGACGTCAGTAATATGAAATGACACGTTGTCTTGGCAAATGGCTTCATGATAAGGTCCTCCTAATTTTTCTGTTGTCCCAGTTTCTGGTTCCACCTCCAAAAGCGTACAGGAGTTTATATTATGTTTTTATGAAAGTAAACCTATGACGAGATTATATATGCTTTATGCACTTATTATATAAAGTTTGAGAAGCAGACAGAACTACAACCCATAAAATAGATCCCTGTCCTGATCGCCAGCACGTGGCCCCAGCCGGGTCACCTTTACATACTTCATTCATAGTTATTTTACTAAAAATAGTAAGTTTTAAATTCAGTTTTTTAACCTACCACAAAATTGTTGATCCCATAGCTCAAATTTAACCTTAGGAACAAAATCCATGTGTTTTTGGGTGGAGAACCAAATGTATAAGACAGAGAGGTAACATTTTTATTCTCCCTCAATTTTTCATCTCTTTAAAAATACTCTTTCAGATGGGTTAGGTTCTTTCTCCTAAACACGGCAATATCCACAGTAGAACGTTGTTTCTAAGGCTGCGGTCACAACACAGTTTGGGGATGCCTGATTGGGAACCCCAACATTTTCCAGTAAGTCTCCCCGGGGCAGAAGTCTCATAAAGTCAGGAAGCACAGCCGAGGTCAAAGACACCTTCCCTGGCTAAGCTGGGCTGTACTTTTTTCCGGTTTATTTCCTGGGAACCTCTGAAGTTTGTGTTAGGTTACATCGTGCAACAGTGTTTCTGGTTTGTCTTTACTGGGTCCAAATAGTAAGAATCACTTAGCAAAGAGTGAGACAGGGTTTTTGGTTTCCAGGAAAGGGATTGGATATCCACTTAATTACACTGTATATCATTACTAAAACAAGAGCAAGAACTCTCATTACAACTAACATTTGACATCCATTCCCTCTATGGATGCAAGGCATAACTCCGTTCCATCCATCATGCTGTCCTGTGTCCATGAATATTACAGGTTTATAAGATCAAATAAATATTATTTCTTCCGGCCAGCTAAATAGCATGATTAGATTGAGGAACTCATTTCTTGCAAAGTCCATTAATCACGGCAGACGTCAGTGTGCGGGTAATTCCCATCTGCTGAGCAGCTGCAATTTAGGCCACAAAGTACAAAGTACACCTAAGCATTTTACAGTTAATTCTGGATGCACTATTGCTCGTAAAACCAGGCTGGGAGCCTTAAAGGAACAGGAGCCCTGAGCCCTCTTCTGCATCCTGGTGCTGTACCTGTCATCCCCGTGTCCAGTCTTGCGGTTAGCACACTTCTCGAACTGCTGTGAATAATTCTGGGTGTCCATCAGCCTCTATCGGGATCTGATCTCAGCACTGCCAGTGCACAGTGCCAGCTTCTCTCTTGAGGTTATCCTTCTATCCCTTCATTTAGTTAGAAGTCCAGTTTATATGGAAGTTTGCCTTTCCTCAGTTTTCTTAAAACACTTTCCTTATCAGGGCGCCTGGGTGGCTCAGTCCATTAAGTGATTGCCTTCGGCTCAGTCATGATCTCAGGGTCCTGGGATCAAGGCCTGAGTGGGCTCTCTGCTCAGTGGAGAGCCTGCTTCTCTCTCTGCCCCTTCGCCCTCAGAAACAGAAGCTGAGGGAATAAGATTATATAAAAATTCATTTGCCTTAATAACAACCCTCACAGCTCAGCATATCAGGAGTTGCATCCCAAGTGAACCAGAAATTTCTATATGCTTCCCTAGCACTCAATAATGAGAGCCATAAACGTGTTCATACTCCTTACCAGTACAATAATTTTTAGGAAATATCTCACAGTAGTGACTCCAAGGGAACAAGTCCCTTGTGTGTGCAATGATATTTAGAACAGAAATATTAATTAACACTGAAATCCTAAAGTAACTCGGTTGGAAATGGAACCATAGCATGGAGGAATTCTGTAGAATCTTTTTACGTGGTGATTGTGTGAAGTGTATAGAACCTTGCAAATGTGCTCATTTAAATTACAGTGCCAGATGGAAAGAGTACATTTACATGGTCTCAAGCATAAAAGTCAATGTATGTGAATTCCGTCATTCAATATTCATTAAGCATTCATTGATTAAGAGCCTACTATGAGGGCGCCTGGGTGGCTCAGTGGGTTAAGCCTCTGCCTTCGGCTCAGGTCATGATCTCAGGGTCCTGGAATCGAGGCCCGCATCGGGCTCTCTGCTCAGCGGGGAGCCTGCTTTCTCCTCTCTCTCTATGCCTGCCTCTCTGCCTACTTGTGATCTCTCTCTCTCTGTTTCAAATAAATAAATAAAATCTTTTTTAAAAAAAAAAGAGCCTACTATGAAAAAGTCTCTGCTCTAGCACTGGGAAGACAATTATGAATAAAATAGACCAAAATCCCCACCCTCATAGAGCCATGTATTCTTAGGGGAGGGAGAAGATATTGAGGATCATAAGAATTTTAACAAATGATATATTTCGAAATTTAATATAAGATTCCCCCCCCCATTAAACTGCTTGTATAAAAAAGCTTTCCCTCCTTTATTTGGTATGTTTCATATTTTTGGTATGTTTCATATTTTAGGAATAAGAATTTCTCTGATCATTTCATTCAACTGGTGTTCATAGAGTTCTTACTATGTACCAAACACTTTTCCAGGCACATGGAATATAGTACAAACAAAACATACAAGCACACCAATTCTTGTGGAGCTATGGTGAGAGAGACCGAATATCAGACAAATAAATTAAATGTGTACAAGGTTAGAGGTGATGAAGGGGCAGAGGTAAGAAGGCAGGGTATGAATGTTGGGAGAAGGCAAACCTTTAGATTGAGTGGTTGGAAGCACTCCTTGAGATGGTGCCTTCTGAGTAAAAAGTTAAAGAAAATGTGTAAACAGTGTGACACTGGGTGGAGGGTAAGAGGAGAGGTCATTCTGGATAGGGCGATCAGCAAGTGCAAAGGCCCTGAGGTTAGAGTGTGCCTGACATATTCAAGGAACATTAAGGAAGCCAGTGGCTAGAGTGCAGTGAGTGAAGAAATGAATAGTAGGAAACGAGATCAAGGGGAAAGAGAAGTCCAGATCACATCTGGCCTTTTAAGTCATTGGAAGGATGTTGGCTTTTATCCCAAATAATGAAAAGATACTGGAGAGTTCTGAGCTGAAGACAGAGATGATCAGGTTTGCATTAAAATAATAACTGCTGTTACAACAGACTACAGGTACCGGAGGCTTTGAGGAGACCATCGCAGTAACCCAGGTGAGAGAAGATGGCTCGGACCAATAGGTTAGTTAAGGAGGGTGAGGATCTTAGGCTGTGGAGACACAGGGGGAAGGTAGAGGAGGGGCAGGAACCAGTATTCCCACTGCCAGAGCCCACCTGCCACGAAGGATTAATAACTTGGGAGCAGTGACCATTTCTGAGCTGTTACTATACCCTGTGTAGGAAACATGACATCGGGCACATACTAGGCACTTAATTTAAGCTGATTAAACATTACAAAAGCAAAAAGAAATGTGAAACCATATCTCTATTACTTGTGGCTGTCTCCTGTCACAGAACAGTCTCCCCATCACTTTGCCCTGAGTCATTTTCCCTTCTTTGTTTATTTATTTATGAATTAGCCCCTCCAGTGTTTGTTGATGTCCCAAGAAGACTTCATTTTCAATGACCAGCAGTAAGTGAAAATGACAGAGCAGCGAAGATTCCGTTGAGTCATTTCTTTCTCATACCTGTATGAACTAAAGGCACTTTTATTGCCTTTTACTGTTAAAAAGCTTGATTGTAACCAAATGTAACTTTTTTTTTTAGAGAACAACTCAATTCTTTATTGAAGACCTATAACATTTTTTATGGGAACCAGAAAAATCTGCATTTTGTATATGGACAGGTAAGCCCACAAAGAAATACAATACGGTTTGATCCCCAGAAAGAAATTCCATGAAGGTATAAAAGAATCAGGATAAGTTGGAGTCCATAATCTAGCAACCAAGTGGTCTGGAAAAGCAGGTGAATCTTTGACTTGGTCATTATTTTTATTTTTAGACTTTATCACAAGATCCCTATCCTGGTACCTGTGACTTTTTAAGCAGTTTTAGGGATAGGAAGCATTTAAAATTATTATAATGAACTATTTACTTTCTATTTTTAAAACAATGTATAAAAATTATTTTGCACAGCAATTCCACTGGAAATCTATCATAATACTTTCTGATAAATGTACCAGAACGTATAGAGAAGGTGGTGTCATCCCACGGTGACATAATTTGTAATAGAATTTGGAGATATCTTAAGTCTACACCAGTGGGGGATTGCTCAAATAAATATGATACGGACGGTAACATAGTTTGATTTGGTCGTTAAGATGCATCAGTTAGATTCCAATGGATGTGTACTATGTTAAAACAAATGTTAAGATGTGAAAAAAATTCAGAGAAGTTCTGAAACTAGAAAGCATTTTTAGGAGTGCAAGTTGCAGGCTGTTTTACAAACTGGACTTAGATTTTTCTTTTTTCCTCTTCTCCTTCTTTGAAGGCTTCATTCTCCATGTCTCTCTGCTCAGTCTTGTAACCTAATGGAGCTCCCTTCACATCTTTATGATATCTTCCTGGTTCCAGGGAACCTTAGACTTTTCTACCTCTGATTCAAATCTTCAAATTTGATGGTAAAGCATTAGCTTTAGGCTACTGTGACTTGGCTTAAAATTGCCACTGCGACAGAAGGAAACTTATAAACTACTCTGGCCTTTACTAGAGAAGTTAAGCGATTTAGGTCAATTGAACATTTTAGTTATCTTCCCAAATGTAACAGACAGAAGAAGGAAATAACTAATCCCTTTACAAAGAAATGGGTATAACTTTTATTTCAATACTGTCCTATATCTTAGATCTCTAATATATATAATTGTAAAGATAATTTAGGAAAATTTAATAATAAAAGGTCAAAACTTTAAAAAATGATTGTTTACATTTTACTTGAAGCTTCAACAAAATTCATGATGTTAAGATATTTGTTTCCTTTAGGAAAATGTTTGAATTCTGATGTTACAAACGTGATTTGAGGCATGCTCTTTCCAATTCTATGAACAGTGTTCAACTTACAATACAAAAGTCATTTAATTTTTTAAAATTACATGAAGTGACGTACACAGTGAGACAATTAAGATTGCTTAATCTTTCTATCTTTACTTACTGGTCAGTAAAGTTAGAATTCAGAATTTTCTAAATATCCTTGGTTACAAAAACAGACATTGTTCAAAGGGAAAATATGGAGGATAATATGTAGCTTTCTTCATCTCTTGTTAATTAAGCAAATAATGATTGTCTGCAATGTAACAGACACTGTTCTAGAAGGTGCAGATATAGCAACGAAGAAACAGGACAGAATGTCCTGCCTTTATGCTTCTCACATTATAGAAGACAGACAAGAAACAAAATATGCAATATATCCAATGGTAATAAAGGCTGTGGACAGTAGCAAAGCGGGGATCTAAGTGGGGTGGGGGAAGAGGACCCTTCAACCGAAGACTCTGAAGGTTGTGAATAAGCCAACTTTGCAGAAGTCTGTGGGGCCACATTCCAAATGGAGACAGCAGCCTGAGTAAGGGGCCAAGCCTGGCTTGTATAATTGAAGTAGAACAGGGAAGTCAGTGGAACAGGAACCTTATGAGAATTGAGCATTAGTGGACAGCACGGCAAGAGACATAACTGTGGAAAGGAAAGCACCAGGGTGTGAGGGTCTTGGAGATCATTGTGAAGACCTTAGTATGTGCTTGGAATGAGATGGAAAGCCACAGGGGAGTTTTGCATAGAACAGTGACATTATCTAAAAAGACTCATTTTAAAAGGATCTCTCTAGCGAGGGGGTGTGTAGGAAAGGGCAAAGAGAAGAATGAGAAAGAAAACTCTTGCAGTAATCCGAGCAAACAATGACAATGGCGTGGGCCGGTATCATAGTGGATATAGTGAGTGTGGTCACATTAGGGATGTATTGTTAAGGCGGAGCTAATAGGATTTGCTAATGCACTGGATGTTGAGTACAAAAGAAAGATGAAAGGCAACTCCAAAATTCCTGGCCTGAGCAACTGGAAGGTTAAGGGTGCTATTTGCCAAGATGGGGAAGACTTGGAGAGGAAAATATTCGTGGGAGAGAGATCAAGAGTTAATTAGGAAGATATTAACTTCGATGTCAGGTAGGCAATTGGACACCTGGAGTTCAGGGGACAGTTTGGGCTGGGAATACAAAGTTGTAAGCCATTAGTTTAGGTTGATTTAACGTATAAGGATCCTTGAGATCACCAAGGATACTGGCGTAGATCTAGAAGAGAAGAGGCCTACAGATTTAGACGAGATTAAATAAGTGTATACAAGCCTTCTGTGATAATTTATCTAGTTAATCTCTAAAGAGATGCTCTGTGAAATTAAAAAATATTCTGATACTCCTTGCATGAGAAAACCCAGCATTGTCTGATAGCAGTCTGGGGGATTGCTTTTCGAAAGCAAGAATTAGATCATCTTAGAAGAGCGGTTATTCTGTGAATTTTTGCTGTAAGGGACTAGTTGAAGTATAATTAAACAAAGGAGGGTTGCTCTGCATCAATAGCTAAAATGTAGGACCTGCATCACGCGCTGCCATCTCAGAGACCAAATTATGTTTGGTTGGTTGTTAAAAACAGCTGAGTGCTAACCGGATCTCTCAGTAGTCTGAGCCGTGGACTCAGAAGTGGGAGAAGGAGCACATTTTTGTTTCAGGAGCGACTCGGAAATAAGTTTATCAGCCAAAGAAATAATAAGTCATAATGTTTATTGAGCACTTACAAAAAAATCAGGTCCTGTGAATGAGGGATTATTATATGTCCCTTCTTCAGAAGCAGCATGTTTAAAGGTACTCAGCATCTCATCCAAGGTCACGCAGCTGGGAAGTGGCAGAGCCAGGGTTCGAACACAGGTCTGTCCGATTCCAGAGTCTGGAGTTTTCATTACCCTCTCAAATAAAAAGTCATTTTTATTGAGTCATTTACGTTTTCTAATAATTGATTTTTCATGATAATAGTAGTTATTGGATGTTGTAGTTGTTACTGGATGGTTGGAATATGACTCCTCTTCATTTCTATATTTTTTGCAATTTCTATAATGACAATATGTTACTTTAATTACAAAAAGGCTTTTACATAGACAAGAGAAAAATTGATTACAAAATAAGTTCTATGGAACTATGCTTTGGTATTAGTATTTACATCTACAGAGTAAGTAAATGCTCACAATCGATTTTTTTTTAAGATTTTATTTATTTATTTGACAGAGATGGAGAGAGAGAGCAAAAGCTGGCAGAGCAGCAGGGAGAGGGAGAAGCAAAGCTCTCTCCTGAGCAGGGAGCTTGACCAGAGGCTCGATCCCAGAACCCTGGGATCATGGCGTGAGCTAAAGGCTGATGCTTAAATGACTGAGCCACCCAGGCATCCCTCACAATCCATGTTTGCATAGAATTTCCTTCTTTTGTTATATTTCCAACTTAAAAACTAGTCAAATGATTCTGACTTTTTTTTTTCAAATAAATACTTTCTGTTACACATTTAACAATGTTTTCATACATTTTTCGCTCATTCTGCATAATTTGTGAGTTAAAATTTTCTATTCAGAAGTGAAGAAACAGCAACTAAGTCTTTGAAGAGCTGTTCTTCTGATTTCTAGTTTAGTACAGCATTTAGTTCTGCTATAATTTGAAGATAACAGAATTAATCTTCCCACTCATTGAAGAATCATGGAGTTCAGAAAAGCATTTTCCACGTACTGCGCCCTCTGGTGGGTATGTCATTACCCATCAAGTACATCATGACTTGGGTGGTTATAGCTACTACCAAAAATGAATTATTTTGAGGATAAATTGAAAAACCAAAGAACCCCACTGGAGGATTTATTTTTATTTACTAAGATGTCTTACAGGCTTGACCTCTACATTTTCAGTTAAAAGATTTATCTTCTATAAATAATACAAAAACCATGTTTGAGCCGATTGGTTTCTTCCCCAGACAGAAGATGGAGAACCATTCGTTGAAGGAATGCTGGACATTTCCTGGGGAGTAAAACGGCCTATACAACTGAAAATCCAAGATGAGAAGCAAATCCCTTCTTTTACTAAAGTGAAGTCGCCCGATGTCTTTTCCAGAAGGTAAGCTGTCTTTCATGTTTTAACGTCTCAGAAGATGACCTTCATATTTACCTGCCCTTATTGTGTGGACTCTTAAAGATGGGAGCCCGAATGCTTATAACACGATCTCATCTGATCCCCAGCAACTCTGTGAAGTAGGTGTTCAGAACCCAGGGCTCTGAGAGTTTGGGAAATTTGTGCAAAATCTCCAAACACCGTGTAGCAGACAGGTGTACCACTCTGCTGTGTTGCTTCTCTCCCAGAAGACTGAATTCCTTTATTAGAAAAGACAAAATATAAAGGCAAGATTCCATTAGGCCTGGTCACCAAAAGGGGGGATAAAATGTAAATTTCTCCTCTCCTTGGAACAGAAGGCTCTTCCCGCTTTCTGGAAAGGAACTTTAATTATACCCCACCTGATTGTCCTGATCCTGTTCAACAGAGCGCAGCAAAGCGTCCCTGAAGTTCAGCAACCGCACAAGACCATCCTCTGTGTGGGTTTATGCAACTGTGCCCTGAATACAGACGTTGGGCTGATTTTTTTTTTTCATTATCCTCTGCAAATTTTAGAAAAATAAATATTCCCAGAAGGAATCATACATACAATTTTTTTTTTCTTTTTTCTTCCTAATTCCCTACTTTCCTTCCTTTTTAATCCTCAACTTTCCAACGTATCTCCCTGCGGTATATACATGGAGGTACCGAGAGCCTTCTCTTTACCCATCCTGCCATGTATAACATCTATTTCCAAATAGGCTGGGGCTCTAGGAAGAGAGGATGAAGAGAGAGCCAGGACTTTTTCCTTACTCTGATCTTCCACCATAAGCAGGGGGAGCCCAAGTATCATCGTGAGGGGAGACCCACTTCTGTTTGGAAAAACCACTGACACCCACTCTGATTTGCACCTGGCCGATTTGTTCAGATATGATACTCCAGCAGCTCTGAATATTTTGTAATTCCCTAATCATACCATGCAGCGTCTTCCTTGCCTGCCTCCTGGGAAGTCTCCCTGCTTTTCAGCATCCATTTGCCTGACTCCCTTCTCTCAGTCTTTTCAAACTCTGGCCAGGGAACAAGGTAGCACATTCCACAGAAAGCCTTTTCTGACCCTTTCATGGGTATGAGGTGCACTGACAATTTTTCTAGTCACTTTCAAAATATGCCATTAATTGCATTTTATGCACATACCCCGCTCCCCGGCCTGCAAGCTTTTTCAGGGTGTGGGACATACCTTATTCATCTGTTATCTCGGTACTCCATAGTGTGCCTGGCACGAAGAAGAAACTCAAAATAGAGTCTTGAATCAAGCCCACAAGCCCGGTAGTGAAGTTAACCTCTGCTCTCTTGTGAAAACTGTCTCCATCTCCCACTTCTGACTAGTTTCCCATCCAGGCTAAGGGTTGCCGATGGGCGAAGGGTCCAGTGTTCTTGGAAGAGCAGAAGGGAGACCACAGACTTAGGCAGCCTGTTGAAGCCATGCATCCCTCACCTTCAGAGACCAGATGACTGATAGCGCTGATGATTCTAAATGACTAGGAGCATCCTGTAAAAGGAGAAATTAACCCTGGGCTCTGCGTTGAGATTACTGTCCAAAATATGAATTTGGCAAAATTAGCTATCATCGTTCATATGCCTAAAAATTCATTGCAAAGTTCTCTGAGCAGCCGGTTGCTTTTGATGCATTTTCATTATTCAAGTCATGAAAACTTAATAAGTATGGAACATTAAGGGAAGATGTCAAGGAGATGCAGTGAGGTACTTGAATTATCACGTGAAGTCTTTTTTTAAATGGCTACCCCAAGGTATTTTTAAATTTTCGAATTAAAATTCAAAACACTTGTTCCTAAAAATCCTCAATTTGGGCACAAGTTTCAAGAGACCAGGTGGGCAGAGTAATATTGATGCGTCTCCGTACACGGTGGCGGGTTAGAAATGAATATTCTCATGATGTGCCTTCCATCGACACCAACGGCATTTTTCAGTGTTTATCAGCAAGAACATTGCTGTGAACGAAACAGGAATGATCTTTCATTTCAAGTTGAGAAAGAATTTCCTAAAGAACTTGGCTTGCCCTTTACCACAGCAGTGAAATTTCCTGGAACATTCCAAGTGAAGGGCACCTTCGCGGTGTATCAGATCCTTCTGGAGGTCGAGAATGATCAGAAAGAGATGCTGTCCCTCTCACACTCAAGACCAAGATTGGATTCGATTGTGGTCAAGTAGCCAAGAATCTTCCGTGGGAACCAGCTCAACACCCCACAGGAAGGGGCAGCATGATTTAGAATGGCTGTTCCTTAGCCTCTGGTTCCCTAGCAGAGCACAGGGCCGCCTGAGAACCTATTTTGTGTCAGTCTGGTCCTAGTCACAGTCACTCTGGCTGCCACCCATAAGGTGGCATTCACTTAAATTCTGAGCCTTGAAGGAAATCCTGTGAATAAAGGGGTGATTCCCTCATTCTCACTTCTTTTTTTTTTTTTAAAGATTTTATTTATTTATTTGACAGAGAGAGATCACAAGTAGGCAGAGAGGCAGGCAGAGAGAGAGGGGAAAACAGGCTCCTCGCTGAGCAGAGAGCCCGATGCGGGGCTCGATCCCAGGGCCCTGAGATCATGATCTGAGCGGAAGGCAGAGGCTTTAACCCACTGAGCCACCCAGGCGCCCCTCCCTCATTCTCACTTCTCAGGGCCCTTTCTCATCCTGAGCTCCTGTCTGTGGGCAGAGCTTCTCCCTCTGCTCCCACCGGGTCCCAGATGGGGGATCTGCAGTGGGTGGACATGGAGGAGAAGCCGTGGAAGTTGTGTACTCAGCGGTGGGAAGGGCAATGGTCTGGTCTCTCCATTGACCCATTGAGAGCATCATCAGCTTGTCAGGCTAACTTGTTTTAATTATCTTTGGAATGAGTCACCCTGAGTCAGCTTAGAGGGAGTGGTGGAAGCTTAAATACAAATCAGTTTGTTTGAACCGTGACCACCTGTGACCCTTTATGGAAAGAATCCTGTGGGCGGTACTTTGATCTTTCCTATCTGGTACAAGTATTTTGTTTTGAAAATCTTCCAAATTTTTTCTCAAAAACAATACCAACAACCCAGCCTTACTGAAGTTAGGTTTGCTCGCACCAGCTTTCAGTTCTGATTTTTAATAAAATCAGCTTTGGCTCATTTTGTACAGATTGTGACAGAATGACATAGAGAACAGAAGCCAGACAGGTGTGCATTTGAATAACCTTAATAATGTAGTTGTTTTTTTTTCTTACAGCACAGGTAGAAAAATAACCACATTCCATTTGTTTATCAAATTACTACCTCCTTTTTATTTTGCATCTCATCAGAACACCTCCCCACAGTTTAAATTTACCAACAGTACAGCCCCTGAAGCAGTCAGAGCCGCACTAACAGTTGTGTGCCTGGGCAAGTTACACTATGAGACCTGCATCAAGTTCCATCCAGTTTTCTTTGAACAGCTCTGGGTAACTGCCCTCAACTATAGTCATGTGCAACAGTTATATGTGGGTGACTTCGAATTACCCAGAGCTCAAAACTGATGCTTTCAGAAGTGGGGCACCTGAGTAGCTCAGTGGGTTAAGTGTCTGCCTTCAGCTCAGGCCTGGGATCAAGTCCCACATTGGGTTCCCTGCTCAGCTGGGAGACTCCTCCCTCTCTCTCTGCCTCTCTCTCTCTGCTTGTGGTCTCTCTCACTTTCTCAAATAAATAAAACCTTAAAAACAAAACAAAAGACCCTGGTACTTTTTACTAAGATGAGTTAGGGAGCAAAAAGGGCCAAACACTCATATGCTGAGCCATGTTTGTCCCCCTGAATTTGGAACCTTAAAGATAGGCACCACAACTTACTGAGAACACTCCACCTAAGAATGCTCCGAATACAATAGTAACTCAAAGCATGTTGGCAGAAAGAACAGTTTTACATCTAAACTCTCCTAAGAGCATGGCGAGATATCTGTGGAACAATGGATTATGATGATCTCTACTAATTCTATTTGCACACACATTTTATAGAATCTATATAACGTTGCTTTCAGGGTATAACTGAATTATTATATCAGATTTGCTTAAAATCAGTACAGAAAGTATTTAAAACACATACTGACCTTTCTGGTATAAATACAATTTTAATAATATCATAAAATTGTTATAATTTAGGGTATGCTTACCTATGGAGGGCCTCAATACTATATTAATACTATAAATCTGAAAAACACCATGAGCCTCATATGAATAGGATTGATGTCATTACAAGATTTTATTACTTTTCAGGGGAATGACACGCTGGGGGGAATTTGATGATCTTTACCACATTAATGATCTGGACAGGACCCAGATTCCAGCATCTGAATCAACAAATTACCAAGAAGGTAAGTACCAAATTTTTAACTAATGGAGAGACCTCTTTTTTAATGTAAGGGGTGAATCCTAAATGTTTCTCTGAAATTTTAACATTTTACACACCACTAATTAATAAATCTCTCATATTAAAAACATCTCTTAGGATCATACTAAAATTCCTGCAGTGCTCATATGATGTTTAAGAACCTTACTTTACTATATAAAAATACAGTGATTTTTTAAAATTACATCATGTCGCTTAGATTTACTAGATTAGCTAATGGTTTGAATAAACTTGTGTACATAAAATTCTTCAATATTTTCCTGAAGGATTAGGATCATTTATTATACTCAGTAGCCTTTTATGTTAGACCAATCCTCTCAGGTTGGATTCAACATCTTTTTTAGAAGTTGAATGTTTTAGTTAGTTATTAGATATTTACATAACACTCCTTCCCAGAAAGAGGAGCATTTACTGGGATCACTGTATTTGATAGAATTGTTTCAAGCGCTTATTTTAAAAAGAGAAATCAACTTGAACATCAAGTAAGTTCATATCGAACTTGACAAACAGATGGTAAATCGCAGCTTCTACGACATGGGACCTCGGGAGCCATAATGATGACGTAATAGTAGTAATATTAGCAGCTGTCATTTACTGAGACCCTGCTAAGTGTCAGGGCTGATATTGTGTATCTTACATAGATTTGGTTTTCACATAGTATGTGGAGATCCAAGGAGGGAGGAGCTGATGACTGAGGCTGGGAGCAGGCTTCCTCTTTCTGGGTTGGTCCTATTACCAAGCTGATTTTTTTAAAAGATTTTATTTATTTATTTGACAGAGAGAGAGAGATTACAAGTAGGCAGAGAGGCAGGCAGAGAGAGAGGAGGAAGCAGGCTCCCCGCTGAGCAGAGAGCCCCATGGGGGCTCAATCCCAGGACTCTGGGATCATGACCTGAGCTGAAGGCAGAGGCTTAACCCACTGAGCCACCCAGAAGCCCCTATCAAGCTGATTTTAGACCGAAAAGGGTATCCTGCTGACATTATCCTCATGAGTCTATCAACAACTTCCAATGTTTATTTATTTTTTCCAAGCTTTTTTCATCACAGTCCTTCCTGCTGTCTCCATAACAACCCATATTTAATAACAAACATGATGCTCCTTCCAAGATTCCCTTATCTTTGTCTAATGGCTCTTAGCATCTTTTATGTAAAGGTCCTTCCTGTCTGCCCTTTAAAAACACTCTTCTAAACCCAGGGGAAATCCAGTGTCCTGGCATCAAAGATACCATAGAAACCTATTGATATCTAAGCACCAGTGCTAGAAGAAGATGAAATAGCTCATGCCTATTGGATGACATGCTAATTACAACAGGAATTTTTTTTAAAATCCCAAGGTAAAATGGAATACTGTTTCCTACTGTTTGAAACCATTATAGTTCACTGCTTAGCTACATATTTTCTTATCAAATACATATTAAAATCCACCCAAGGAGGTAGGCGGCTAAATGATGTGGTCTTATAAACTTTATCCTTCCCAGATTATTTATCTTATCACAGTAGCACTCTGAAACTTTACGCAGGAGAAGAGCCAGAATCCCCGTTGCTCTATCGAACCATGAGTGAAGCTACGCTGGTGAGAAAAAGGATGAAGCCTCCAGCGATGGACGGAAAAGAGAGACAGAAGCACAGGGTCTCCATTAACGGGCACTTCTACAACCATGAAGTGAGTGATAGCTCCATTCATGTCATTTAAAATAATGTCTGTTTTTCTAACAATGCCACTCAATTTGACTTACACTTAAAAATAGTCACGATAAACTAGTAGTCGTCTAATATTTATCAGGCACTCTCTATGTGTTAGGTATTCAACTGTTTTAAATTGGATTTTGATGAATTATCTCAATCTCTAAAACAATCCTATGAAATAGGTACCGTTACTTTCCCTCCCTTACAGGCATCCAGTAAGTAAGGTTCACAGAGGTGAAGTCATTTGTTAGGGCACACTACTTTTAAGTAGCAGCTCTGAGCTTGAATTCAGCTTTGTCTGAGCCCAGAACTCCAGTATTAACCAATGCGATGGGTGAACCCTGTCTCAGGGGCTGGCTGTGTGCCAAGCACCGGGAATAGCAAGATGGCTCAGTCCAAGTCCCTGCCAGCACGGGGCTTGGGTCTCGGGTAAGGAAACCAAGGCATCAACAAATGGCATTAGAATAATGTAAGTGCCACAACAGAGATGAGTTCAAAGTACACTTAAACACCGTGATTTAAATAAAGAAATAAAAGCCAGCCACAGACCTATTATTCCAATCAATCAAATTTCTCCTTTCTCCACGTTCCCTTCCAAGCCTTATACATATATACATATTTTTTATGCAAGCGTAATTGTACTTTAGACATAATTTGTATTCTGATTTTTCACTTAACATGTTAAATTTATGAGCGCCTTTCCACAGTTTTTGTAAGGCATTTCACTTTGCTGAAGGTAGGAAATATATCATTTTTTTCCTAGAACTCAAATTTTTCATGTCATGTACTTCAGCAATTATTCATCCATTCATTTAATAAATACTTAAAAAGCACTTACTCTGCGCCAGGTACCATTCTAAACCCTTTAATACAAAATGTTAACTCGTTCCTCTGAAGCTTTTCTCCTGGAGGGCTTTTCTACCTGATTCCTTCTTCTGCCCTTGGGAACACAGCTGTAGCATGCCTTTGGAGGCCCTTGTGAATTCTTCGTTCGGATTAGACATTTTTCCGGCTCCAGAATTTCCTCTTAGCCATAAAGTAATGTTGATAGTCCCCTGTAGTTGCACAACTACCAATTTCCCTGGTTTCTATGCCTCATAATTACACTGTGTCTTCATCTTCTGGGGCTAGTTTGTGTTAAAGAAGGCTGTGAAAACCACCCTGTTCCAGACGAGCTGCTTCCAGACGGGCCCTCCTCCCCGTGTTAAGAATGACACCGGCCCTAAGTTGGCAACACCGTGTAGTGGCTACATGCTTTGCCTGCTATAGCCCGACTGCCTGATTTCCAGTTCTTGCTGAGCAAAGTTAAAACGTACCTCCATCACTTAGCTGTCATTCCTTTATCCTTCCTACTTTGCAAGGTGGATTGGACTAAAGGAGTGAGGTAAGCTAAGCCCTCAGCACAATGTCTGGCCCAAAAGAAGAATGTGATTTACATTAGCTTTATTGTTGTTGGTTAAAAGAGATCCAGGTGGAACGACACCAAGGTCCTGCAGATGCCTTTCGCTGCAATTTAGTAACTCAAGAAAACAGAACAAACCCCCAAGCCCGAAAAGAGCTCTATCAGTAGATGTGCCATGAGCGGCATCTAGGAATTTAAATTGGTAGAGTCGTAAGATGTGTTTTTATGTCACGAAACCCCACGAGAGAGAGAGAGAGAGAGAACACCAGTATCGTTAGGACATGAACAACACCCGTATTAGAGGCTCAGATGATGACATCTGTACATAAGTTAAGACTACTGACTTGACCCGTGGTATATTTCTATGTGTACAATAATAATGATTTTCTTCTATTGTGTGTTTTGGCCAACAAAACTGATCTAAACCTCTGAAAAACATGATTCCAAATTCATTGTATGTTGGCAGTTTGGAAGGGCTCTTGGAGACCATCTAGTCCTACTCTCTTCTTTTATAAATGAAATCCTAAAGAAGACTCTTCAGGTCTTAACGTCTAGTGGGTTGACAAAGTTGAAGTTGTAAGACGGTATGATCTAGGTCTCCGGGTCCTGATCTTCTGCTGTTGCCAAACTCCATGAAGATTATGCGTATAAACAAAATCAAATCACATATGTTACCTACCCTCCCCTTGGTGCGAGATGATCATATGGGTCTCCAGGTGCCATAGAGCTCATCAGCACAGGTCATATGTGTCACACACAGTGACTCATCAATGCCTCACAATGTGCACAAACATTGAATTTTCTCATCTTCAGCAAGGGTTTATTCCAGACATCCTCCATACATCTACCTTGAAAAATTATTTCCGTCTCCATATTTCTATTCATGGAGATGCCGTGAATATATGCACTTTGACATTTACTTACCGACTTCCCAGTATAAGGCTCATCTGACGTTCCATCGAGCCACCCCAAAACCCACCCATCTCTGTGTCTGCTGAACCCACCTCATTTTTAGAGTCTGGGAACACTATTCATGTTACTTTTCATTTGTGTTTAGGTATAGTTGATTTATTTTAAAATCTTGAACCACAGGGGAGAATGGTATGATTATCTAGTGAAAATGTTTTGAACATCCTCAAATGATATTTTACCTAACTTACTCTAGAAACAATGTAAAGCTGCTTAAAAAGATACATGATATCCCAACAATAACAAAGAAAGCAAGCACAAGAGAACAAAATTTTTTAACCTGGTGATTTGGGATTTTTTTTCCGTTGCACATAATAAGGCCAGGTTCAACATATTGATTCTTGTTAGTTTGATGTAATTTTAAGAACTTTGTTTTCTTCCCAGACATCGATTTTCACTCCAGCCTTTGGATCAGAAACTAAGGTCAGAATAAACAGTAATATGAGGACTGAAGATGTAATAGAGCAACTTCTCCAAAAATTTAAGGTGAACTTTATTATGAAACTGAGCTATAACTCTCTTGTATGTAATTTAACTGTAGATACATAAATTCACTCTTCTGATAAAGACCTATGAACATGTAAATCTAAGTTGTTCAGTTCTGTGCTCGCTTTGGCAGCACATATACTAAGTTGTTCAGTTCTGAAGAATTCTTCTTATGTATCTCACATCTTTTTCTAATTGAGCTTGAGAAATTACACTATTCCCTGGGAGCAGAGAAGTTTTCGTGTCTAAAAGTGCAAAATGAAAGTGAGGAAACAGATACATCATTTGGGTCTGCTTATCTGATAATGACCAGTCGATCAAATATGAAAGAATTCATGTTCATTTATTTTTCTCCATTGACAGATTGAAAATAGTGCCCAAGATTTTGCACTTTACATTGTTTTTGCAACAGGAGGTAAGCTTGATCACTCTTTTTTATAGGTTTCCAGGATGTTGTAGTTTTCTGCCTCTGGCTGAGATTCAGTGGAAGAAAGAAAAAAGGAAGAAAGAAGGAAAAGAGGGAGGGTGTTTTAGGTTATTCATATCTCACAATTTCAGAGGAAGATGACTCAATAATAAGGTATCCTAGAAGAGCTTATAATACAAAACAGTTTGCTTGTTGACCAGACGTTAAATTACCTGAGTGGCAGTCAGGGCACAGGAGTGCGAGGTGGGGGTGGGGGGTGTCTCTGGAAAGTTCCCAAGAATTGTTCTGAATTGATATTGTTGATTTCTATACCTCTTTCTTTTTGGCTTTCCCTTCTCACTCTCTTACTGGAGTCATCAATGCATACCACTTCTCTCTGATCTTGTTATTACCGCTTTCTTTGCACAGCTTCTGCCACACTCTAGGAGTGTTCTCTCTCCCTCGGTAGAAGAAAATATGCACAACTCAGTGGTAGGGAGCAAAGGTTGGCAGGAAGACATTGAAGACATTGGGAAGAGGCGACATGTGGGGTGCTGAGAGCAGGGATGAAAGAGAGACCAGAGAAAAAGCGAAGGCAATACTGAAATGAGTTTTTTGAAAACCCTAAAACTGAAAAAAATGTATGTTAAATTATAGAAATATCTCCAGTCATAAGTTGAGTATCAGAATGAGCTGGAAATTGAACGGTATAAAAATAATACGTTTTGATGCCAGGACAACTGAAGAAAATGAAAATTGGGTCTTTGAAAATATACAAAATTAAAGCCCTTACAAATTGAAAGCTTAAAATATAAGAAGTACAACTTTTAAAAAATCTAAGGGTGTGTGTGTACAAATATATTCATATTCTACTTGTTTAGGAAAAACTAAAAGGTATAAAATAAAAAGCAGAAATAAACTGTATAAAAATATAAAAGATACAAATAGTAGATTATGAAAACTATCAGGTAAAAGGTTAATACCTATAATATCAGAGTTCTTGCAAAATGATCACAAAAGACAATTCAATGAAAATAGAACCCACAATGCAACATTATCTCACATTTAGCTGATTGACAAAATGTTTCAGAAGGATTCTACCTATGTCTGGTGTGGTGGAGGGTAAAAGGATATTTTCATGCAATTCTGGTGAAATATAACTGTCTTTACTTTCTTGGGACTCATTCTAACATTATTAACATTCACAGGATACATATCCTTTAACATGGCAATCCCACTGGTGAGAATCTACTCGACAAAAATAAAAGGACTAGTACCTATAGATTTACGTGCAAGGCTATTTTTAATTAATTAATTAATTAATTAATTTAATTAAAGACAAAGTCACCTATCATAGGAGAATGATTAAATAAGTGGTTATTCGCAGCCATTAAATGGAGTGTGTTAGATGTATACCAGTTAAATGGAGGCAATTCCATAATATTGATTACATGAAAAAATGCAACATGCCTATAAATGTATATACTTTGATCCGATTTTTGTAAAAGAATGACAAATCCCATCTCAATATGTAGTATATAAGATCATATGATCAGGGAGAAAGGTATGAAATAATAAATATCAAATCACAAACATTGATTACCCAGCTAGGGCATGAGGGTGATGTGGAGAAGAGGGTGGAAAAAGGAGGAACATAAAAGTTAAAAAAAAAAAAAAGTAAAACATTTTTTAAAACATGACTACAATAAAAATAGCAAGTTTCACATGACCCCCTTTAGGTATTGTGTGTTTATGTGTGTGCATAAAGACGTATTCTAAGGGATGGCCACATGAAGGGTAAGGCTGATTGTCTCAGAGTTCTGGGATTCCAGGTGATTTTTACTTTCTGCCTTGCACTTGTCTCTATAGTTTCAATTTACAATAGCATGTATGGTTTTTTTAAAACTTTATTGAGGAATAATTGGGAATAATTGACAGATACAATTTTATATACAATATGATGATTTGATATACATCAAATGATTGATGTATATTTACATACATTTTACATTACATTTACAAACATTTACATTATGGGATTTACAAACATTTACATTTACAAACATTTACAAACATTTACATTATGGGATATTACTAAGATTGAGATAATTAACACATCTGTCACATCACACAGTTAGAGCTTTTCACGTGTGTGTGAGAATGCTTCAGATCTACTCTCAGCAACTTTCGAACATACAATACCATATTATTAACTCTAGTCACCAAGCTGGACTTTGGATCCTCAGAACTTACTCTTCTAATCATTGAGAATTTGTGCCTCTGTCACCCTCTTTTCTCTCCCTGGCAGTAGGAGTTATTTTTATAATTGGGAAAGAAAATGTCTATTTTCACTGCAAAAATGTAGTTCTTTAAAATTTTATCTGTAAAAATCATGTTTTATTTTATTTTTGGTGTCAAAAACTCTTGTACATAAGATCTAGAACAGAATATTATCATAACTAGCACCTTTTAGGGATCAGGAACAGGAAAGGAATGGAACCTCCAGCACCTGTTTGGTATTAATCTGGAAAATAAAGTCGGGGGCATTTTAACACCTTGTATTGACTAAGCCCATGATCTACAACAGTGTTTTTCAAATTCTAGTGCATTTCAGAATTACCTGAGAAGTTCATTAAAAATACAGATTCCTAAGCCATCCAGATCTAGGAATCCCAGTCTGGGAATATGTATTTCTAATACTTATCCCAGAAGCAAATTCATGAAGCAAGAAACCTTTCTCTGTGATACTAAGAGTACAACAAATAGGATGCAAAGCCAAGTTAATATAAGATGTAGAGATCAGAAGAGGATTCTAGTGGGTTAATAAGATGAGCTGAATTATCAGGCTTCTCCCTTGCTTCAGAAATGTAGAGGAATTAAAGCGATGAACTCTGACTGTGGAAACAAGAATGGATAATATTACTTTAATTGTGCTCTAGATCCTCTCCAAGTCCCACCCAGGGGATGAAAACAGTTCTGATTCTTAGACCTGTTAAGAGCCCAAGGTAACTGATTGCATAAACGACAATGTAGAAAGGACTAACTGGTCTACCCTTTTCTCTTTCAGTCTATTTCAACATATCAGACAGACTGTAAGTCAGACCATGTCACATCACTTCTCATATCCTCCAGTGGTCTCTCTTCCCACAGGAGGGCCAGAGTTTTATGCTGGTCCCACTACATGTTCTCTTCAACTTCGAATAACCCTTCCCTCATCTTCATGTTACCCACCATGTTCCCTGGCTCTTCTTTGATAGCATTAGGCATGCAGTGACCTATAGGGTGCCTGACTTATTTACTTACTCTGACTAGGACACACTTCCCCCAAATAGCTCCATGGTTCCATACCTCATCTCTTTCAGTCTTTATTCAAATATTACGTCTTCAGTGAGGCCTTTCTCAGCCTCCCTATCCATAAGAGTATACTTGTCCCCTGTACACACCTATTTATACATACACATTCTTTCTACCCCTTTCCTTGCTTTATTTTTCTTCTGAATGCTTATCACTAATACATGACATGTTTTACTGGTTTATTTTCCTCAGCATCTGTGTCCTCAGAATGTAAGGTCCATGAGGGGAGTGATTTTTATTCTGCTTTGTATTATAAAGTGCCCAGCACAGAAAACAATGCCTGAAACATAGTAGGAACTCGAAAAATATTTGAGAGAAGAGGAAAGGAGATGAATGTAAGGGCACTGTGTTCTGCTCATGTTTCATTCTGATAAAAATGAAATCACGGATGTGAAAGTATTTTGACAGAAAGTTGGAAGTGCTTAGATGGGTGGAAATTTGAAGTTCTGGGAATATACCAGATTGGAATTCATTTTCTTTCTCATCTCATTATTATGGCAGAATGAATGAAGCCCTCAGGTGAATAAAACAATAAAAATACCCATGATGTGAAAAACATTATGAATATATTTTTTCTTAGATTTTATTTATTTATTTATTAAAGAGAGAGAGTGTGTGTGAGCAGGGGGAGGGGCAGAGAGAGAGGGAGAAGCAGACTCCCTGCTGAGGAGAGAGCCCAACGGGGGCTCAACCCCAGAACCTGGGACCATGACCTGAGCTGAAAGCAGATGCTTAACTGACTGAGCCACCCAGGTACCCTTATGAATATATTTTTAAGGAAGATCCAAGGATTGGATTGGGATGAGCAACAAGGGAATCATTGAAGATAATTACAAAGTTTTGGACCTGAACAACTGGGAAGATGAAAATACAATAACTGAACTAGGAAAGAATCAATAAAAATTTGTTGAATGAATGAATGAAAAATCATAATTTCTGGGGTGTGTTGCTTGATAAAAGCATAAGTGGAACTGGAGATTTGTCTGATTATCTGAACCAAAGGCAAGGCTGAATTATCTGAGATACAAATCAAATTTAAGGGATAGCAAGAAAAAGGAGTCCATTTGTAGGTTTGTTTTTTTTTTTTAAGGTTTTGATTTTGATTCACTCATTTGAATGAGTGCCTCCTGTTGTATGTTCTTTTTAGGTCTTCTTCCAATGTGAGCTAAAAAAGGAAAATGAATGGATGACCTATCTTTCTTCTCTTTCTCTAGGATGGATTCCTGCCTATCGTTGATTCTTTTTTTTCACTTGCAGAGCGGAGACGGCTAAAGAAGACAGATGTCCCGCTACTGCACAGGCTCCTGCAGGGACCTTCCAAAGAGAATGCTCGCATTTTCCTCATGGATAAAGATGCAGAAGAAATTAGCAGTGATGTATGGATACTGTCACCCTGAATCTGTCTTTGCTTCCTCCTGACTCAGCACCTCTCGCAGAATCTGCTTTCTTTTTTGTTTCATTTTGTTGTTGTTGTTTTCTTCCCTCCCTTTCCAGGTGGCTCAGTACATTAACTTTCATCTTTCTCTCCTGGAATCCATCCTTCAAAGATTAAATGAAGAAGAGAAGAGAGAGATCCAAAGAACAATAACCAAGTAAGTTAGGAGCATGCATGCCGGGTGCTCACTCCTTTAACAGGTCCAGTTCACAAAATGTGTTCAATTTTTGATAACTCTCTTTCTCCTTCTCATTTTCAGATTCAGTACAGAAAAGGCTGCTATACTGAAATGTCTTCAAAGTAAACGGGTAGTAAAAACGGAGACAACCGTTTAGCAGTACAAGCTGCAGTTACCGAAACACTTCAGCTGAATCAGAGGGATATTACTACTTGACGAATGCATACATTCGACCCTTGCATTCATACAAATACATACGAACTTGAATCTGTAGGAAATTGAATGTCGAAAAAGCTTGTCTCCCTTTGAAGAGATGAGGTTAACGAGGGTTCACAGTTGCACTGAAAGGGTCTTGAATTTAGTTTCAGTAACTGAAACAGGCTTGGATACTGTGTATTCCAAATACTTGAATAGTAAAACACACCAATGAACTCGAATCTAAATGGTGTTTTCAGATGTCATGTCACTTGAACTTCTTTTAGCTCAAAGTATTGAGAGAACTTGAGCCTCATCAACTGATTCTCAGAAATGATTCAGAAGTATAAGTTACCAGCTCTCGAAATACAAAAGGAGCACATTTTCACCCAATCAAGGAATTGGAGGGGGACAGTGTTTCGCAGCTCCCTGAAAACTCTAGCATCTTTACAAAATCCAGGACTGTCTTTATATGGTCAGTGGCTTTGGCTATTTGTAACATCAGAGCTATCTGTCCTTTGGGATGGAAAAAATTATGGGCCCTGTTAAGAAATCCAAATTGCAATTTTCTCAACCTGAACCCTTTTCGTCCCCCCTCTGTTCTATTCATGACTTTCCAAAGTATTCTTAAGCATTTGTAAAGTCAATTGAACTAGTTTTCTTTGTTTTTCCAAACAAGTTTACCACAGAGACTTAATATATCTAATCTGCTAGAATGAGATTTGGCCCACAGTAACCATTTGTTGCTGAATGAAAAGATCAGATAATGCAGAATTTGTAGCTGAAGGTAGGCAAGAAATCTGGAGCTCTGTTCTTTTCCTTCAAGACAACTTATTCCAGGAGGTAACTCTCAAGGTACCTCAAAGTCTGCTAAAACCAATTTGAAAACAAACACAGAGAATGCCACAAGCATCCTCTAAGATTTTATTTATGAACTCTATATTAAAATGGAGTTTTATGCAACACTGTTCTGTTCTCTAAACTATGTCCATTTGCATTCCTCTTAAGCATTATATTAAATTGTTTGGGTACATTACATGTACTAAGGGAGAAGGGTTGTCTGTAGTAAGCCCAAGTTGGAAGATTAATTATCAAAATTAAAATGCGACACCTTTTTAAGACAAAGTGTCACCAAAACCGAAACCTAAACCAGATGAAAGTAAAAGTGTGCTATAACCTTTAAATTCTAGGAAATCTTTTCTTGAAGAAAACAGAGGCTAGCATCATTATCCTTCCAGCTATCAGTTCGTAAGTAAATGGTCTCATCATGCCAAAATGGGGCAAATGAAGACGTTAAAATTCGGTATACTTATAAAAAAAATTTTAAGTCATGTAAAGTGCCTGCCATAAAGGACAGAAGATTAATCATTAATATATTGAAGGTCTACAAGATGTGTAAGAAAAATACCAAGACGTGGGAAGAAAGAAAGAAAGAGAGAGAGAGAGAGAGAAAGATAGAAAGAGAAAGAAAGGAAGGAAGGAAGGAAGGAGAAAGAAAGAAAAAGAGAAGCCACATAAAAAGTAAAATCACAGGAGAGGAAACACAAATACCTACTCAGTGTGTGTGAGGGGTGAGGGATCTTAATAACAGAAACAGTTATTGAAGCAGGAGAAGTTTAATATAAAGAATCAAGCTGTGATGATAGAATAGAAAGAAAGAGACCTCCAAAGTGTACCCTAAGGCTGAGGAAGAGGACCCCAAAAAGGGAAAGTTTGGAATCAGGGCTCAGGAATTCACCCGAGAGAGAGGCTGTGGTTGTCGCCCCTGGTAGAGGGAAGTTTGCCGCCTGCCAGTGCCAAGGTCGTCGTAGGACAAACAGCCCTTTGGGGTGCGGAGCAGCTGGATAAGTGGTGTGCAGAGGGCCTTAGGGATTCTCTTTAGGCCCACGGCCCAGATCGCATAGTGTCTGCGTCTGGAGGTCTGCGGGAAGTTTGGGGGCACAGAGAATCGGGGGCCCTGTTGCAGGTGTGCCTGGACCAGGAGCTAAAGGGTCTTCCTCTGTAGGCACTAGGGCAACACTGCGCGGGATGTGGGCAGCGGTGCCTTCGAAGCCGTGGGACAGAGGCTGGTCAAGTGGCTTCCTAGATGGCCACCTGGGGCGGAGGGTGCGAGGGGGGGTGTCCCCGTGCGCAGGCGCTGACTGAGGAGGTGGGCAGAGAGCAGTGACCGCTGGAGGCCCGGACCAGCGCTCTGCTCCAGACCGTGCCACCGCAAACCAAATCAAAAGCGGGAGAAGGGGCTGGGGACACAAATGGGAAAGAAAGCTGCACCCTACAGGCAATGAGCCCCGGAGAAGGCCCTCTGGGCAAAGCAGTGGACAAAAAAGGCCACCTCCCAGAAGCCTGGCCAGTCCGCCCCTAGCGTCAGGAAAGCCCAAACGCGCAGCGTTTCTCCAGCGCCCTCTACTGACAAAGCACGACATCGTGCAAAATGCAAAAGAAACCCATTTAAAGGTCCATGGCTGTGTCTACATGTGAAAGGAAAGGCGTGCGATTAGGACAAAACCCTCAGCAGCATCCATGTGTCTTCTAAATAAGAAGAGCTAACACCTATTAGATAGAGCTATTTGAAATTGTCAAGATTTAACCTACAAAAGCAGCAATTTCAGGTTACTCTAATCACACTAATGGCACCTGCTATTTACCAAGTAGTGTTTTAAGCTTTACATGTATTAGCTGATTTAGTGTTTATTATAGTCCCACAAAGAAACGGCCCGTTCAGCCCAATGCCATAGATGAAGTAGAAAGCCAGCCATGGAGAAGTTAGGAAATGTGCTAAGGTCTTTAGGAGAAGAGTTAGGTAGGATTTGACTCACGCTCCGGAATCCACCTTCTTACCACTGTAATCTATGACGTCACTCTCAACTACACTCCATCGGACAGTGACGGTTGACAGTCCGACAGTTATCAGACAGATCTGATAGTGACAATCTGGTAGGGACAGTCTACTTCCGAAGACAGTTGTGGGGACTCTAGGAATCACACATGCGAGGGCCGGCACTTGACGCATAACAGGTATGATAAATCTTAGCTGCTGTTGTAATTAAACTACGATGTGCTCCCCTCCCCCCACCATTGTATCCTTATTCTCCACTAGGTCTTACCGCCCACAGCTACTTAATTTTTTTTAAGGATTTTATTTATTTATTTGACAGAGATCACAAGTAGGCAGAGAGGCAGGCAGGGGTGGGGGGGAAGCATACTCCCCGCTGAGCAGGGAGCCCGATGTGGGTCTTGATCCCAGGACCCTGAGATCATGACTTGAGCTGAAGGCAGAGGCTTTAACCCACTGAGCCACCCAGGCACCCCTATTTAATTTTTGTCTTAAAACCAGCCAAACTGAATCACGCACCATTCCCCGAAACACCTCACCCCCCATCCCACCGCACCGCATCTCTGTATGTTCCAATCCTGCCCAGTTTCTAGTCTTTGGCCAGGGTCGTTCCTTCCGTGACTTTTCCCAGTCTCTGGGACAATGTGTGATCTTAGACTCTGGCGCATCACGTTATCAGCTCTGCTCTCGTGACACTGGAAGTTTGAAATCTGCCCTTTGTTATAATTCCTTATGTGTCCGTGTCTCATATAATGCATTGGTTATCTGCTTTTAGTGTATTCATATTGTGCTCTACAACACCAAGCCATGTACAGGATACAATAGAAACTTAACAAACATTTCTTTGCGTCTAATTTGTTCATGTTTATGAATGTGTCAAAATCACTGGAGTGAGGAAAAACTATTTAAAATCAAGTAAATTGGGGGTGCCTGGGTGGCTCAGTCGGTCAAGTGTCTGACTTTGGCTCAGGTCATGATCTCAGTGTCCTGAGATCCAACCCTGCATTGGGATTTGCCCTCAGCAGGGAGTCTGCTTGTCCCTTTCCCTCTCCCCCTCTCTCCTCCCATTTGTATTCCTGTGCACATGCTCTCTCTCTCTCAAATAAAATAACTAACTAATAAAATAAAGTGAACTGTAATGAGAATTAAATTTTTTCTATAATCAAAATAAACTCACTTATGTAGTAAACCCTAAAACATCACTGCTTAGTTTTTATTATGCATTTAAAAAATCTGGAAAAATAAAAGTAAGTCCAAATGATAAGTTCATTATGTCATTTATGCCAGGATTTCTGGGGAGAAGACTGCTATTACAAGTCATCACTGAAATCTCGAGTTAATAAATATCAGGACCCCTGGGTTCCAATGTCAGCATCACATATATGGGGTAAAGATAAAAGATGGAAGGATAGGGAAAATGGGTTAAGGAGCTCGGAGGTCACTTTAAAAATTTAAAGAAGGGAGCACACATACAGAAACTATATATTTTATATATACATAAAATATATTAACTATAGTATTATGTATTAATAAATTATTAATAATTTAATAAAATTAATAATAAATTAATAAATAATATATTGTAATAAATTATATACAAATAAATAAATTAATAATATATTGATATATTTATAATATAGTGCATTACATATATAGTATATTTTATATATCATATAATATACTGTATATTCAAGAAAAGAGAGATGAAAGAGAGAATGAAATGGACAGGAAAGAATGAGAAACCGAATGAACAGGGGAGGCATCCTTCCAAGGCCGAGGCTTTAGTTGCAGAGTCAGTGGTTAAAGGACACAGCGCTAGATGTTTGTTTAACTGTTCATGGAAGGAAATAGCCATTATCTCCTCCATAATGTGAAGTTGAGTTTTCAGATCATGTTCCTTGACATGCCAGAGGAGCACTAATGCACTAGGGAAGAGCCCAGTTTCTGGAGCTGAATGGTCTAGATTCGCCTCCTGGTTCCAAACCACCTGTGAATGCCTGGGCAAGTTACTTAACCTCTCTGCGTGCAATGTCTTCGTCTGTAGAATGGGAAGGTTAATGATAGCACCTGCCTCATTAGATTGTGATGAAGATCACATGAATTTTTCCTGGTAAAAACTTAACAGTAGTACCTGGCACACAGCCCCATGCTGGTTGTTAGTACACAGCCAGTGACAACGAGCCGGAAGTTACGTCTAACTATGTGTCTTTAGAACACCAGTTGTTGCAAAAGCAAACTTAGCATGTAGGTGACAAGGTACCGCCCACAGGACCTATTCCTCACCTCAGTTCTGACCTTTTGGAGCTTTGCTAATAACTCAAAGACTCTTGGCAAACAGAACGTTAAATATTTTCTTGATTTCATAATGTGTTCGATGCCACAGGCATGAGGCAAAGTCCTGATAGTTCTAGTCTAACTGATGGTGAAAGAAAGAGGCAAAAAGAAGGAAACGCATGTTTTCACCACGTTCCATTGGAAGGTAAACCTTATGAAGACAGGAATTTTTTTCTGTTCTGTTTGGTCACTGATGGGTCACAAGCTCCTAGAACTATGCCTTGTACCCAGCAGATACCCACTAAAAATCTACTGAATGAATGAATGTTGTAAGTGCTTCCAAGTACCTTCCAATTCTACACCTTCAAAAAAGCAAAAAAAAAAAAACAAAAAAACAAAAACAAAACAAACAAACAAAAAAACAAAACAAAAAAATAAACCAAGACAATTATAAAGGTAACTTATTATAAAGCACATTCCACTTAGTTCGGCAGGGGAATAGACAGAAACTTCAAAGCTTCACTTGGGTCTTTTACACTCTGGAAACCCAGCAGCCAGTTCCCAGCGAGATGTGGCTGCCCATTACCTCTATCTGAGGTTTTGAAAGGCCCCCGAGATTTCATATTTCTGGTGCAGCTCCTGAGAGGCTGGAAGCTTCTGGGAGAAAGGAAGAATGTCAGCTGGTTATATGAGGGTTACAGTAAGTAGATTTCTCTGCTAAGCAGAAAAGGAGAGATTTAGTGTAGCCTGGCAAGGATTCTTGAGTAACATTGTGAGTGGCTTAAAAATGTTTAACAACATTTGTATTTTGGATATGAGACATGTGTTTTATTACTCATGAAAATAAAAGGCAGAGTTCAGCAAAGACTTCACTTTGACATTTTCTGGAATCATTTGCTTCCCAAGAGAGACTGGCACTTTTCAATCAGTTTGGACCCCTAGGGGGAAAAAAAAAAAAAAAGCAAATAAGTACATCTGTAACAAAACAAAACATCTGAACATCTATGATCCCCAAAGAGAAAATCTTTAAGACTTGTCTATTATATGCCTGAGAGAGGCTCTAATGTGCCCACAGCTCAAGGTCTTGGAATTTCTTAGAGCTTAGTCTCTGAGCTTAAGGGCTTTACTAACTGCAATGCCTCTCCCCCCTCAGGACCCCAGATTTGGAATAAATAAAAATTTGTTTTTTCCTCACAAAAATATGGGACTCTTGCTGCAGGGTAAAAAAAAACAGACAATCAACATCAGATTCTCCTTGCATTTTAAAGCTTCCCAAGGCTAATCCCATGCTAAATCATTATACAATTAGGTATAAGAACTTAAGAAGAATAAAATCACCAACATTATCAGTGTCTCTACTGCCTTCATACGTACTGAAATCAACCTCTATGTTAAGTCCAGAAGTTCTCTTCAATTTTTACCCGGGTAGTCTTTATTCAAATAAAAGTTATTTGTGGAAGCCCAGAGAAATCAATAAAAGTTAACTCTTAGTTAACTGTGGGAATGGGACCCCTGGAACTCCACTGCTGAGATGAACACACACACACACACACACACACACAGCCCCCCAGGTGATAGATGGCTTGCACTCCTAAGAGCTCCTATCACCCTGTTGGACATGGTTAGAAGTCAATTAATTTAGTCCTTCTTCCTGCCCTCAAACAGACCACACTTAAATCCTCTGGAGACTGGAATCTATTTAAGTTTGTTTATAAAAATTGCTCCCAGTGTAACGTATCCTCGTTTCTTTGGCAACTCGTGACTTTGGATTTAAGAAGTGCCTTGAAAATGCCTTTTAAATTTAAAAGATTTAAATCCATCTTCATGGGAAATTTTCCCATAAGCTTAACCTCAAGACCTTCATATTTAATCTTGTTCATTGGCTCTGAACCTAATAATAGTGGAGTAAGTCATATTTCTCTATATCTGTCCCTCCCGACTGTATTTATTTCATAGTTCCTCAATAAATTTCTAATTTGTAATGATAACAAATGTTGGGGTAAGGGGGACGCTTCTGATAAAGGTAAAGTAGAAGAAAGGCTTCTGAGAAACTATCGTAATAATGAGAAATGTTCTGCATGAAATAAGGGATGGTAGCACTATATCTTGAGGCAAAGTCCAAGGAAGATATTGAAATATAAAACATGGACTCATGATGGAGGGCAGAGAACAGAGAAAAGAAAGAGGAGACATTTTCCTTACACTGACACCAAATTAGTCACTCTGGCCTCCTATAATCCTAGACAGGTTGGTAGACTGCTATCATATCACCCATCTTAAGACTTTGGAATAAACATTACCAGTCAATTTCTCCATATCCCTGTGACATGCTTTTCAACACTTTTTTTTATTTCAGATACTCTCTTGACATAACAATTTGCCAATATTCTCTTAAGATGTATTGTCTCTCATCTCTTCCAAAATCCCAGTGCAATAATGGTAAAAATATTATTTTAAATAAAGAAGAAATTGGGGCCTTGCGTGGCTCAGTGGGTTAAAGCCTCTGCCTTCAGCTTGGTTCATGATCCCAGAGTCCAGGGATTGAGCCCAGCATTGGGCTCTCTGCTCAGCAGGGAGCCTGCTTCCTCCTCTCTCTCTCTGCCTACCTCTCTGCCTACTTGTGATCTCTATCTGTCAAATAAATAAATAAAATCTTTAAAAAATAAAAAAGAAGAAGAAATCTTTATCAATGCTAAAAAGAAAAAAAAAGCAACAAGATATAATGATGAACGGCTGAGGAAAAAAAAAGTCATCAGTATGATATTGACCAATATTTCAAAGTACAAAAATAGGAGCTCAGGATAATAAAAGGATGATATGTCACAGCAGTAAAAGAACAGAAAGTCATTGACTTCTGAATTGGTTTTAGTTCTTGTCTGCTGTCCAGCCTGTTTTTTAAACTTCTTAAAGATTCCTGTAGCCACCACTACCCTTTCAATAAGCTAATCTTTACTTAGCCAGAATTCAATCCTATTATTATACCCAAAGAACCCTCATTGACATATTAGCAAAAATATTGTGCAAATATATAGACAAAATAATGTTTTAAAATGTAAGGACCCAGAAAGTTTATCTCCCAGGTGTTCATTTTGAAATAATCCATACATATGCACATACGTGTTAGGAATGTAGTCCAGCAAAACAAAATAGTCCAAGAAAAAACATAAAATAGTATTTTAGAAATAGTCCAATTTACCCAGGATTACACTAAAATGAGACCCCATGTGGACAGACATGAATCAGTCCTAGAAATAATTAGATCCAATTGAAAAATTAAGTCAGAGGACTTTTTGAAATATACTTTTAAGAAGACAGAATAGTCTGTTACAAAAACTCTATTCTTAAGAACCTGAAACATTTTAGTGGTGCATGAAAGTAGGTGCTTTATTTGCCAACATAGAAAAAGAAAGACAATTAACAACTCTCAAAAACGGAAGGATACACTAGGGAATTGTAGTCCAAATGTGCAAAACTAATAAAAGTGGCATGATTTTCTGCAGCTTATGTAAGAAAAGAGATTTGTTTAATCTCTACACCTTTTAACAGGGTAAGTCATTCCATTGGTCCATCCATTCACGGTACTAATGTAAATAGTGTTCCAACTAAACACACAATTAAATATAGAATTTAATGGTTTCCAGTTTTTAGCATCCACTTATGAACAAAGCATTTGAACCTTATATTTAATATGCAGATAAATAAACCCAGACAATGTAGACATACTAGTATATATAGCTTTCGGAGGGGGAGACAAACCATGTGGACTCTGAGAAACAAACCGAGGGTTTTGGAGGGGAGGTGGGCAGGGGATTGGGTGAGCCTGGTGGTGGGTATTATGGAGGGCACATATTGCATGGAGCACTGGGTGTGGTGCATAAACAATGAATTTTGGAACATTGGAAAAAAACAAAAAACAAAATAAAATGAAATTTTAAAAAAAGCTGGCAGGAAGTCAAAGGAAGTTTAGACATGGTAACTAGTTTTGGAGAATTACTAGATGCTGACTGGTATTAAAGGGCCAAGAAATAAAATATAACTAATAAAAGAATTAAAAATACTTTTAAATAAATTAAGAAAACATCTAGAGATAGACTTCTGGAAGTTAGCCTAAGTACACTTAATTCATTATGTGATGTTAATATTTTAAGAAACTACTACAGCATTGATGGTAATCTCTGGAACTAAAAGTGAAAACTTAAACTGGTTACCTTTTGGGTATGGGAAATGCACCCTGGTCTTCTGCTTGAACTTTTACTGTGTTCATGCATTACCTACACAATTTTCAAAGCTTGCGTAACTGTAAGAAACTGTGGTAAGAAACTGAACATAGTAACCAGGAATGACCTGATCCACATAAGTTTGGGTTATCACGTTGGTTCATCTGATCCTTGTTTTCTCTTCAGAAACACATCCAAGATTGTGGTAGCTCTGATACTAGATCCATCAAGCTGGTAGGTACAGATGACTTAACCAGCAGATCTTTCCACATGAACCTGGGTTAAGTCACGTCTAACAGTAGAACCTTGCCTTTTTTCCATTGTTAAATTTCATATATTATTTTCAAAACATTGTTTCAACTTGCCCACATTTCTGCTTATTCATGTTTACTTTCTTCTATATTATATTCTATTGGTTGATAGAGAAATATCTTGGGCTATAATTATTGTTCCCCACTGACCTGGCAGAGAGAATTTCTCTGAGTTGAATTTTCTCTTTGAACCTGCTGATGTCTATAATTTGTTTCATGAAATGTGAGATGCCTTTTCTCTGGATGATCCAAATTCACCCTGTATAGCTGAGTTTCTTTTCTTTTTTTTTTTTCCTTTTACATATTTCAGTTGTACTCTTGCCAACATTCCAACATTGACTTCGGTCCACCCTTTTTCTCCTCAGAATTTGGCTTGCTTCTTAAAATGTCTTCCATCTTGTCTAAAAAGGTTTTATCCTCCTAATGGCTATAGCTAGAAAGACAGTCTTCAATCCTGCCTACTTTCTCTTTTTTTTTTTTTTTTTTAAGATTTTATTTATTTATCAGAGAGAGAGAGAGACAGAGAGGGCATATATGCAGAGGGAGAGGGAGAAGCAGACTCTCTGCCAAGCAGGGAGCCTGATATGGGGCTTGATCCCAGGACACTGGGATCATGACCTGGGCCGAAGGCAGATGCTTAACAACTGAGCCACCCAGGTGCCCCCCTACTTTCTCTTTTAACAGGCAGAACAGGTTCCCATAATCGACTCTTAAAATCTCAAAAGAAAACAAAGAACATGCCTGCAGGTCCTTGGAGCACTTAGTCTTTTCTAGCTAACTTGGAACAAACACGGACTGCCCGTTGGCTGAGTCTCTTCACTTCTGGGGTCTTGGTTCCATGGGGCTTCCTAGAGTAGCTAGGTTTTATTCCTTTGCACTAGAGTCAACCTAGACTCCTTTCATAGAAGTAGAAGTACAAAGACACCAATTCTTGGCGATAAAATTCTTAAGTAGTTTGATCATCTATCCCCACATTTTTTTGCTAAGCCTGTTCATATACTATAAGGCTATTTTTAAAAAATATTCCAGTCGTAGCTTTATATTTAATATCCCCCAATTCTTTCCCTTTCGTTCATAAATGTTATTTCCAATTGTTTCATTACTTCCCCTCCTGTCCTTGGTTCCAGCTTCTCACTGACAGTTGGGCATATGAAAATATGGGGAGGGGATGGGGAACAGTGTATGATTAACCACTTGCACCTTAGCGAAGTAATTCTTTTTTTTTTTTAAAGATTTTATTTATTTATTTGACAGAGAGAGATCACAAGTAGGCAGAGAGGCAGGCAGAGAGAGGTGGAAGCAGGTTCCCCGCTGAGCAGAGAGCCCAATGCAGAGCTGGATCCCAGGACTCTGGGATCATGACGGAAGGCAGAGGCTTTAACCCACTGAGCCACCCGGGTGCCCCAGCAAAATAATTCTTAAAGGATTTCCCAAATCAGCAGCGTCAGCAGCCCCTGGGAACTTGTTGGAAATGTAAATTATCAGACCCCACCCCAGAACTACTGAATCAGACACCTTGTGGGAGGAAAACGCTGATTTTGTTCTAGCAAGCTCTGGAATTGATTTGATGCACACTAACATTTCAGAATCACTGCCTTGGAATAATCAGACAAGGATAAACTTGACAAAACGTTAGAGATAAGGCATAATTACAGATAATAAGCATTTTTATCTGAAGAAGTAATTCTGGCCAACTTTAATTAACATGATATATTCTTCAGATAGCTTCTATTTTCTCCTTTAATTTGGGGGAGAGATCCTAAAAGAAAGTAGAGAGGGGAGGGGAGGGAAAAGAAAAATAGCTGGGCTTTTAAACCATTAAGTTAGATCACTATTAGGTGAAAGGCCTGGGAAAAGCCCACAGAACTCTCCCTATCATGCTATTCTCCAATAATAGTTTGAGCAAGTCGTATTCTTACGCAGAAGCGAGAATACGTCAAGAAAACTCCCTTGGGAATTCGCAGACACAGGCCCTTCTTCAGAGTGTTGATCTGTGTGGCTGTGGGGTTGATACTCGGGGGGGAACATGTTCTCTGAATGCTCTACAAAAAGCAAAAAGACTTTAAAATAAATAAATAGACTCTAGCATAGGTGATTTCTCTGACTTTGTTATTAGCGAGTCTGGGAGTCAGTACAGTTTCTCTGTGAACAGCCTGATAGTCAATATTTGGGACTTTGCAGTTCATACAGTCTCTGTCACAACTAATCAGTCTGCAATTGTTTAATTCAGCCATTGTGTACAGAAAGCAGCCACAGAGAATATGTAAATAGATGGGCAGGACCGTGTGTCAGACAACCTCATTTATATAAACAGGAAGTGGAGTCGATTAGCCTGAGGGCTGTAGTTTGCCTGCCCTTGTAGACTGTAGACATTTGATTTTTAACATAAATACATGTACAGTTTAGTTGAATAGGTAGAAAAGAGCCACTGAAGGTAATTAAGGATTCATAAAAATTGTTACCTGTGAAAACATTTCCCTGGACCACTGCTAGACTTAACCCTGGTCGGAATGGTCCCAGCCCATTTGCACTATAAAGGCTGCTTTATTTTTTTACACCTACACTCTGCATTCCTCTGCTCAGATACTATAATCTACTCTACCTGAGTTTCTGCTCCTCACGTCACGTCCCTGGGACAGCAGTTTTCCTGGGTCCCCTCCATGAATTTTCATGAATTTTCTGTGCCGCATCCTACCATGATATTCTTAGAAATTTAAGTCCTACGACTTAGAATGAAAGTCATTTACTTGTTAACTATATGCAATTAGATGAATTCCAGAAAACAGTCTGCTCATAGTCCGTTTGGTGGGTGTGCACACAGACTCTTTTCTGTCGTTGTTTCTTCCTCTCTATTCTTCAACCTCTCCGATAATGATCTTCTGGCCACTGAGAAAATGAAACCCTTTCCACTGGCTCCTTAGTGAAGCCCCAAACTACATTTGGTGACTATTCCTGACTGTGCCCCCAGAAATTTCTAGAACAAAACTACAGTTTGCCCAGACAGGTTTTTGAACTGTTATTTCTTTAAAATTTCGTGACATTCCAAGGACACCCTTTCTCTGCAATTATCCAAATCTTCAGTCCATCCTCCCTCCTCGCACCCCCAATCCTAAATATCTCCACTCCATCTGGAGTCATGACCGGTACTCGACTTTGTGCCTGTCTAAACCGCTAGTTTTCTCAATCACATATCTTAAAGCCGGATATAATGGATTCCACCAGTCCATCTGGACTGCGATTTTCTCTGCATTCACCCACAATTAGGACGGAGAAAGGTTTTTTGTTTTGTTTAGTTCTGTGTTTTTCAACTTCAGTACATCCTAGCACACTGAGAGAACAGACAGATACCTCTTCTCGGAAACACATTTCACTTGTCTCTGCTGGGCAGCACTTCTCCACCACGTGGGCAAAACTGTCCATCATGGATCGGAACCGCATCTCTGCTGCGTATGGCTTCTGCTTCACGAGGTTGCTGAGGAGCCTGAATCAGAAAGGAGTGGCAAAAACACAAGTGCACGCTGAATTCTAGAAGGTTAGCTTGCACGCCCGCCTTACTGATTTAACTCTGGGACCGCCCATGCATCTTCGTCACCCGCACTCAGACGCTTAGAAGCCCTGAAAATGCAGTGATGTGTTCACAGAGGTCACACCGCCCATCCCCATCTTCGTGTTTTACCCAACATGCTTTTCTTCCAGGACATCTCTTTTACATAATTCATACATTAAATTTAATTATTTTTATATAATTATTACTAGGGTAGAGATTTTTGTTTTCTATTTTCAAGGCATTGGTTGGTAAATAGATGATATAGTAAGTTAAATCGTTTTTCCTGTATTTTGTTAGGAACATTTATGCTGAACAACCAGCTTCCAAATAAATATTGTAAGTATGACACACCTGAAAGCTGAGGGTCTTTCATGCATTATTAATGATAAACCAATAAACTAATTTCGAACTATCATGGCTTGACAATATCTCTGACGTCCTTCATCGAAGAGTTCCCCCCACAACGGTAGTTTCAACCACTTTGAATATTCAAAAGTGTAACCTGGTTTCTGTCTCTCTACTTAATAAAATAGTATTCCAAATCTTCCAGTGTTATCTTCTCCCTTTCTCTCTCTTTTTCATTGTTTTAGATCAAGACAGATTTAACCAAAGAGAAAATAAGTCATGAGGGGTCGGGGAAATGTACATTAATTGGTATTTTACTGTTCAACCAAAAACCCTTGCTTACTCTTCATTTTCAAATTCATTGATAATACCCAGTGGCCTTATTTGTGCCTTGAATGGGTATAAAAGAAAATATCTCAAAACTCGAAGCAGCTATTTCTATGACAATTTAAACCAGGGGTCTAGTAAACAATTGCAGATAGTAATTATTTTAGGCTTTGAAGTATAATGTTATAAATACATCACAAGACAGAAAACTCCAAACTCCCATTTGCCTGGGGTGGGCTGCCCACGTGACAGGTGGCAGACACAGTTTGTGTCCAACTGCTGTCAGCTGAAGACGATGGAGAGGCGGGACCAGCCAGGGAGAGAGGAGGTACGCACTGTGGTGGGTTTCACTCCCTGCCCCAGACACGCCCTCCTCTTCTCCCAGCTGTCTCAATGTGGCCAGCTAGCCCCAGCTACTCACTGAGTCATTTGACTCCTGGACTAAGAGGACACCACCTTTTGCTGCCCAATAGTGACCAACAGCAACATCGCCAGAATATAGGGGGCACCAGCTCAGGCACGGTGCAACTGCGAGCATGGTCACCTGAAGGAAGGCAGGCACTGGGAGCAAAGTGGGAGACATGGATCGAGCAAACTTGAACCTTTGCAGGTCTCAAGCTTAGCCCAGTCAAATAGTGCCCTCGGGACCTACAAAATCAGCCGCGCCCACAGGCCCATAGCCTGCTCTCATTAAACAAGAGAACAAGACCTCCAGCTTAATGGTAGCCCACGGGACATGCCTCTTCGAAGTTGCCATTTCAATTCCACCCTCTCCCACTGCCCCCAACCCTCACACCCCCAGCCTGCCTTGCAGATACACAAAGCTAAAACAACAGCAGAACTAAAAATACTAGAAAAGCACATGCTAATGATTTATTTATTTATTTTTTATTTTTTAAGATTTTATTTATTTGTCAGAGAGAGAGGGCACAAGAGTAGTGGGAGCAGCAGGCCGAGGGAGAAGCAAGGAGCCCGATGTGGGACTCAGTTCCAGGACCCTGGGATCATGATCTGATTTGAAGGCAGATGCTTAACCATCTGAGCCACCCAGGCGCCCCACTGATGATTTCTTTTCAGAAACTACCTCAAAAGGAGGCTAGTTTGAAGAACACATCATCGTTGTCCCTCAGCTACCAGACAGAGCTGAAAGAAGCTAAGAGATTTTAACTACCTCCATGTTTGCCTCCTAAGTCCTAGGAATCTAGCAGGGAAAATCAGATACGGGAACAAAGATTTATGTACAAAAATGCTCATTGTCACAATGTATGTTGGTTAGAAATTGAAAACAATTTTCATGTCCAGCAATAAGAAATGATTAAATTCATCATGGAACCCAGATGGTGGAATATTATAGAGCCATTAAAATGTGGTTTTAAAGAATAATTAGTGACCAAAATGCATACATTATAATTTTTAAAAGCTATACAAAAGAATAGTGGCAACAGCCAACATCTTTTGAGTGTACAGATATCTACTATGATCGAGACAGTGTGCTGAGAATTTATATTATCCCATGTAATACTGTCACTTACCTTTTTAATAAGGCTGTATGTCTTCTCCACTTTGCATTAGTATCCGTGATTTCAGACCTCCTGGGAATATTACAGTTTGGGGCATATACAGCAAACCAGTGAGGTCAGCATCCCTCCCAGAAGGCAAGAGGATTGGGAACCACTTGGGAGAACTCCTCCTGAGACCAGAAGTCACCCTCGCAGACCTCCATCCAGTAAGAAAGCTTGATCAGTGGGAGATGGGAATGATTTCATGGTTCCCCAACTGGGCCTTCGTTGGTCTCATTTCTGAGTTACACGGGATCCGCACTTTGAAAAAGTGCCATAAGGGAACTTTCCTTGAAGTCCTGCCGACCATGGGGACACACCCAGCACTGCCCTGGGACCTGCCACAAGTGGATAATCCTGCGGGTCAGGGGGAAGGGGTGATCTTTTCTTTCACAACAAAACAGAAAGCAGCTTTGTCATTTCAAGGGATGCATCCTGTAGCTGAGCAGGAGACAGCGGCAGCTGGAGAGCAGGACTGTGCCCAGGGGCCCAGGAGTGGTGCCAGGGAGAGCATGTCTGGAGAATTCCTGGGGGTGAAGGGAGTTTCTTAAGCTCTCCCCTCAGGATTCTAGGGATATTGCTGGAGCCAAAATTTTGTATAAGCAGCTAGTCGCAAGATTGTGCAAAACTTGTATTATTAAATATTAGACCACAGACTAATGGGCAAAGGGCAATTGTGGGAGCGTGTGCTTGTATGTGTATGTGACATATATTCTTATACACATGTATGTTTATACTGGGCAGCTCTGCAGTGTTGGAATAAAAGTATTGTGATTTTCTTCTCTCTTCTGTATTTTCTAAATTTTTTGCACTGATTATGCATTACTTTAATAGTAACAGAAATCAATATTTTAAAAAGAAATAGAATAATATAAACATTATTTTTTCTCTCCTACTGTTCTGTAGTTAGTCTTCTAATTAGACCTAAACTTGATCCCACTTGAAAGAAAATGCTGCACTTGTTTTTAAGTGTGTCTACATAATTTAAGTCTGTATGGTTAGATATATCCTCAAACCAGTTTCCACTACCTTTAAATAATCATTATCAGTTTTTAGGAAATTACTTAGTAAAAGTGAGAAATACAGGCTATTTCCCATTGGAATTTGATGGAATTTGTCCTAGAATGTATTTTCCTACAAAAACAATATTAATCATGATGCTGAAATTCACTGACCCGTCCATGAGAGCATAGGCTTGCAGAAGTCCCAGGTAATAGAAACTACCAGTCATGGGTACCTACACTGTGGGAATACCCCATCTCCAAACATGCAGTTAGGGCTTCTATGGTCTGGCTTAGGGCATTCAGCATGGAAAGGGCAGGAGCTGGTGTAGGAAGGAGACAGAGTTTACTACTGGTTCATGCAAAATCTGGACTCCTCTTTCCTTCTGATGTCATAAAAAGGGCACAAACCTTGAAGTCAAACTAACTTTGGTTCAACTAGGTACTGTATGGTGAGCGAGGTACTTAACCTCTGACTTTAATCTATAAAAAGAAAATTTGAACACTTACATTGCAAGGCATTTGTAAGGGCCCAAAAATAACGCATTAAAGGGCTGAGTATAGTAAGTGGCTTACTTCAGGCAGTAAATAATGGCAAAGATAATAGTAATGATCAATAACTGTATAATAATAGCACATCTTGCTTCCATTTCAAATTATCAGTTGCTTCCAACCATGGTCTCCTCTTCCCTGATTCTCACAATAAATAGTACATTGTCATGGCTCCTCTCCTGTTCATTCATTTATTCCATTCAGAGCATCTTTACAATTTCCCTGAGGATCTGAGCTGTAGATCCAATAGTAATAGAGAAACTTAATGAGAGAGCCAGGAAAGTTCCCTTGTCTATGCCCTCCTCTTCTCTCACTTATAAGCTGTGGGGTCCAAGTGCTGTCATGGTTCGGCCCCTCCCAAACCCTCTAGTCTCACCCCAAAAGTTTATTTTCCTTCTCTCACTTACGCTTTGGTCACACCGGACCACTCTGCTTTCCTCTTTCCCCCGCGGGGCGGGCTGGTTTCCAAATGCACTTCCTCAGAGGGACCAGTAGGGGGAAGACCAGCAAGGCTGCTGGGTTTCCAGAACACCAGCCAGCAGCTGCTTATTTGAAACCAGGAGAAACATCCAAATTGTACTGGAATAAGGATGGGTGAAGAATTTCCCTTTATGAGAAGACAGAAGTTCTGGGAACGAGATTCAGAGCAGGGGTATCAGGAGGTCATGTTATCCCTCCTTGGAACTCCAGATGTAAAGGCAGTCATTTCTACACCTGAGGATTCTCTCTGTGCCTCTTAGAAGCTTGACTCCCTCCCCCTAAAAACTGTGGAACACTTGTGATCTGCTCGCAGTTGATTTACCTCCCTTGCCCATTTCCTCCTTCTCCCACCCTGATCTCTCTACTTACCAACCTGATGGCTGTTATTAAAAAATAGATCCCTTAATTCGTTCCCTTAATAGTTCCCTTAATTTTTCAGCTTGGAATTTTTAAGTTACCTTTTTAAATCTTAAATCCTATTTTTAATTCAGTACCACCAATTTTTTTTCAGTTTTTCACTTCTATGATATTAATATTTTATTGTCATTAAATATGCCCACCATTTCATTTAAAGTACATTCTGGTCTTTATATACTCTCTCAAATCTTCACATTTCAATTCAATATTTTTAATTGGATTTTAAATTTTTTTACGTTGAGCTTCTGTTTCCTTTCAATTGTTTCTATCTTATTACATAATCTCAACTTCTACCTTCTCTTCTACCTTGCTCAATTTTTACTTTCCCCTCCAGAAGCCCCTTCACTGTTTTTTTGTTGTTGTTGTTGTTTGCGTGTTTTTACATTTATGCTGTGATAGTCAGCCTGAATTATAAAGGGATCAAAGCCGTAGAGAGCCCTTGCCACTATCCCAGGAAGTAAGAGGCCTTTTTTCCAATTTGACTCTTGATTCCCAATACACATTCTCCCAGAATAGTCCAGAACGCTCTACATTAAGTGTTTCTATGCTACTCTTTTCTCCATACAGAGAACACAGCGAATTCACTAGAACAGGGATGATTCCTAATATTTCATACTTTTTATTATCTAGCCCTTATCTAAGAGCTCAGTGTTTTATTTTATTTTATTCTATTTACTTATTTCACTTTATTTTATTTTTTGAGAGGGAGAGAGAAAGTGCAGGTGTGCATAGGAGGGGAGGAGCAGAGGAAGAGGGAGAGAGCAGGAGACAGGGAATCTTAAGCAGGCTCCACACCCAGCACAGAGCCCGACTGGGGACTTGAACTCATAATCCTGAAATCATGACTTGAGCTGAAACACTTAACCAACTGAGCCATCCAGGCACCCCAAGAACTCAGTGTTTTAAAAACCAGTATTATAACCCCTTGATTAGGGTGCACTAAAAGCTATATGTTGGTAAAGGTATGTGCTTTGAGCCAGAGAGCTTGGGTGAATTTTTCAGCTCAACAACCTATTTACCTGTTGCTTGATCTCATACCAATCTTCTTGCCCCTTACAACTAAAATGGCATGTAATGTTATCTGCCTCATATATTTGTGGTAAGGATTTGGTGAGATGCCATACATAACGCAGTGCCTATCTATGCCCGGAGAGCTTCCTCAAGAGAAGGCAAGCATGCACGCTAGGAGTGACAAAGACCTCCTTCCCCAACGTTCTCAAGTCCAGCCTGAGCAAACAAAAGAATGGCTAACTGAACATTACAGTGGTCTTCAGGTGTTGACTGGAAGTGTTAAAGTCTAGTTTGAGATTGGCTCACCTTGGCAACTGCAGAAAGGATTCCAAGGGTCAGCTGGCTTAAGAATTGCAAGTGGTGTGATTAAACAGAGCAAGCACCAGCTTGTGCTTGCTGCTTGCGAGTATGTGTGCAATCCAGAGACAACAAAAATTTTGCCTCACTTGACAAGATGATATTGCTGGACTCTTACATTTAGACCTTGCAAGTGCCTGTGTTAGAGTAAATCAATGAATTGGAAATACAGTAAGCTACCACTTCTAATGATCTTGGGGGAGAAGGAGCAATGAGGACGAGGGCTCCCTTGCTTGCTCTTGAGGACAGGAACAGGGGCACTAGAAGGGAACTGCCGCCCCACCGTCAGGGGGCTGGAGTGCTGCTAATTCAGGGAAACCAGAATTTCACCCTTTGGCTTTTCCTAGAATGGTCACCTTTGGTCATTGCCAAATGGGGCCTTTGACAGCACACTTACCAGAAGCAGAATTTTATTCTAGGGAGAAATGTCTGGGCCATGGGGGTATCTTGGCTCCTGGCTCAGGAGTAGAAGGCGGGCAAAGAGATGGATGATTGATACCGCTAAGAAGGCAATTCTTTGTCTACAGCAGCAAACAAGGAGTCTCTTTTCTAAGAGCTGACAGTAAGTGTTCCATTCGATCCGCCTAAGCAAGAGTGGGGAGAATTGGGGAAAATGCCAACCACCTATGAGATCTTAATCAGCTTATGCTCTCGGAGGCAAAGGGCGAGTCAGCTGCTCTGAAGTCATGTGCACTGAAGCGTACTTCCAAAGCCAAAGCCATGACCCTCAGTCACCTTAGCAGCGGTCCAGTCAGAAATCTGAGTCTCCCAGGTCACCCCTCGTCATGCTGAGGTTTCTACATCCCTAATCTGATACATCTCCTGCTTTCCTGGTCCTCTGTCTTCTTTGTCACTTGAGGCTTTCTCAAGAAAATGTCCTTCTCTCCACAGCTTCTCTTTGGAACTTCTCAGTCTTGCCCTATACAAAAACATGAGGCTCCCCAGAGGACACTGCTTTCCCCAAGACCTTTCAAGAGAAGGCTATTTTTGCTTGAACTCCATCTACCTTAGTATCTAGGTCTCTTTTACTTTCAACATATCTCTTCTTCGTGCTCTTTGAAAAGCCGTTGCTCCTCTGAAGTACACATTATCAAGCTCTAACATCCCTCATCCCTACTTATTCCTGCCCCATATAGAAAATCTGGTCATTCTCCCTCATTTTTGATGACTTGAGACCCAGCATATCACCTCACTTTCCACCATTATCTTGACATTTATCATTTTCCATAGTTTCAACAACTGCATTAATGATCCACAGGTAGCAGATCGATTACCAAAATAGACCAGTTATCTATCTTTCTCTGTATTCATGTCCTTTGCAATGTGATGTTCCAACTCTTCCTATCAAGAAATGAAGTCTATTTCCATACCCTATTTTCATCTGGGTTGACCCTTTGACCTACCTTATAGAAGCAGTGATATTGTGTGGTTCCAAACCTGGGCCTCACGAGGCCTCCATACATCTACCTTCTCCCAGCTACCACAAGCAGAAGCCTGGGTTAACCTGCCAGAGGATGGAAGGCCACATGCAGCAGAGACAAGCCATCCTAGCCAAGGCCAGCCTCAGCCAGCCAGCTCCCAGCTAACTTAGCAGCTGACCATATGCTCTTGAGCAAGCTCAGCAGAGAATGGCTGGGGCTGGCCCAGGTCAACAGACTCATCCAGTCAACCCACAGGCTCCATTGCTGACTTCATCCAGAAGCCCTTTTTACATAGAACACATGTTGCATATGTATATACATATACATCTAAATATACATTTATAGACATCGTATTCTACTGGCAATATTTCTGACCAATAGTCTAAAGTATTAGAAACAGCAACCAAATCAGAATAACACTTTGCAAAGTAATAACTTCTATTCATAAAATTTTCTAAGTTATAAATGTTTTCATAGTTTTCATATGCATTACATATGTATATCTCACACACACAGCCACACACACACACACACACACACACACGCACACACAAATGCTCCAAATTTCCCTTGTTAGGAAAAATACATTAATGTACTTCTCTGTCAATATTTTCTGATCAGTAGGCTTCAGTCTCACTAACTGAGTTCATTGGGGTAACAACCACGATAGCCATATTGCAAAACCGCAGAATATTTTCAGTTCTAACCGACCTCCAGTGTAACACTGAGCAGATCCATTCATTCTGCAGTATTTTACCTGAGCCCACTTTACTGTTCCCTATACCTGCTCCCTTGCAGGCAGAACAAAGTAAAGAGCAAATTAAACAAGGATTCTTACTTGTGTTTTTCAGTTTGGAACTCCTCCTGAGCTTTGCACAAGTTCTCTTTAAGGCTGATGACTTGGTCACAGGATAAAGGTGGAGAAGTCCCATCGACTCGCAGATCATCAAAGCACGGCTTCCTGAAGGCATAGGAGTCATCACAGCAGTGGCCTACACCAGCATTGATAGGCTCTGCCTCATGTCTTCTGCATAAATCTCCAAGAATTAGTTTTGCCTTTCCCAGAAGAGAATTAAAGTAAGAGCCATAAGGATTTGGTTTTATATATATATATATATATATATATATATATATAACCATATATATATAAATACATACATATATATATACATATATATACATATATATATACAAATATATATAATTTTTTTTTTTACTCCATAGAAAATAAGACTCATAAATATTCTCAAATTCTGGCTTCTGCTAGTTTGGTCTGGATTTCACTGTTTGGGAAAAAGCAGGCGTGCCAGATGCAGCCTGGTTCCCAGACTTGTCCTCCCTCTTCCCCCCATTCTCAATTGAGTTCAGTTGTACTGCACCTCCAGGTTCCTTCCCACTCCAGATTGTAGACTAGTGTTGACTTAAGGTAGGAGTTTCTTACGCACTTTTAAATTAAAATCAAGCCTCAAGTCAACAGCACTGCAACTTTGACTCATGTATAGCTGATGAGTGGAGCTCTTACTTAAGAAATTCAAGTCCAATTTGTTTCTATTTTTATAACTGGGCAACTGTAACGACCACAGAACTTGGCATATGGTAGACGCTCTATGAATATTTATTGAATGAATAACCGATGATGAGAGAAATTCTTGGATCCTATTTCAGTTACCTCCTTCATTTCCTTGTCCTCTTCTAGAACTGTCACTTTGCCTTGCTCCTTGTGTGTCTGATTCTTATCTTGATGTTGTCTGCATGCCTGCCTATATGCCTTTCCAACTATTTTAAATGTAACCAAAGAGATCACCTAAAAATAAGGCTTTAGAAACAATGTAAGTCTAATTGAAAGAGTTTCCCAAGGAAGACATTACTAAATAATAAAAACTTATAATAAAATAAAAGTTAGGGTTAGATAATACATTTTTTTAAATCTGCAATCAAAAAATTGTATTTTATCAGAAGAAGGACAAATTTAGCACAAACAAGATGTTCTGTCAAGAACAGAGGTTAGAAAAGCTGTCACCAAATAAGAATTCCATAGTGTTAAACTAATATCACTTGAGAGAGACCTAAAGAGTACATCTTGGAGACTTGAGCATATAGGTCCCTAGAGGGATGTTCTTCCTTGTGAGGAAGACATAATTTCTCATTCCACAGGATAGCCTGGAAGAAATATCCCTTAAGACCATCCCTTCCCTTCTTCTGATTCTATTCATACAACTACCCATATTTTCATTCAACTTCCTAAGTATTTTGATCCAAGAAAAAGTGTAGTCCATTTATTAGGACCAATTATTGGAAAGACATTTCTCATTGTAAATGAACACATAGGTGGTATTCTGTCTAATAAATTTAGAACTTGTGAGTTTGATATGAGATAATAAAAAATATAAATATTTGATCTTTGACCCCAGTTCCTGGCAAAGTTCTTCTGAAACCCTTGTAAATTCTTAAGTGATAAGAGAACTAGGAGCATCTTTTGTTCTAATAAGGAGACTCTAGGTGGACTTCTGGATGGGGGCTGGTTCTCGGAAAGACCAAGCCATGATTAGGAGGTTGAAATTTCAGCCCCACCCCACCACCCATTCTCCAGAGAGGGGAGATGGGCTGGGAATGAGTTAATAATTGATCATGTATACATAAGGAAACTTTTCAAAATCCCAATAGTATGGGGTTTGGAGAGCTCCCAGGTGAGTAAACCCATCCACATACAAAGAGGGTAACACATCCCAGTTCCACAGGAACAGAAGCTTCTGAACTCCGGACACTCCCAGACTTTACCTTATGTATCTCTTCATTTGGAAGTTCACCTATTTCCTTTATCAAATGTTTTACCTATCTGGTAAACTTAAGTAAGTGTTCCTCTGTGTTCTGTGAGCTGTTCTAACAAATTAATCAAACCTGATGAGGAGATCCTGGGAACCTTAGATTTATAGCTGGTCAGTCAGAATCATAGGGGACAACCTGGACTTGCAATTGTTATCTGAAGTGGGATGGGAGCAGTCTTGTAGGACTGGTCCCTTAACCTGTGGGATCTGATGCTATCTTCAGATAGACACTATCAGAATGAGTTAAGTTATAGGACATCCAGCTGGCATCACAAGAAATTGCTTCTTGTATGGAAAAACATCTAGTGTCAGAGGTATGGTGACTGTTGTCTTTTTTTCCTACACATTTGATTAGGATGACTTATCTAAAATCAGCATTATCTTTGAAGTTGTTGACAAAGTCATTTTTGTTGGCTTGCAAATCCAAGAGTTAGACCCTGGAGTATGATCCAGGTAAAGACTTGTTGAATCTGACATCACCACCCTTACGGAAGTAACAGTCTTACCTCTGCTGCTAATCAAGACAATTGGCATGAGCTGGCCTAAAAGAAGTTTTCCTGGGGACAGAAATATTAAGCTCCATTGACAGTTCATAGTTGTGTACATGAACCTGAGATTGATTGCTGGAGGCTGGAGATTAGGACCATGAAGAGGCAAACATGAAGTCAAGATGGACTTACCGAGTCCTCCATGCAGGCAAATCGTTGCTCATCTCTTAGTGGGCAACATTTGGTGGCAGCAGCTGCCATGTTCTTTGTGAACATAACCAACTCTTGAGCAGATAGTTGTGGGGCTTTCTTAGTATAAAGGATTATGAGCCTGAAAGAATAATTTCCTCTTACTCCTGGCAATGACCACGTTCCTTAAATGAAGAATTCTAGAATTTCCTCAATATTTGACAATCTCTAGCTTAGGCTGAACAAAACATTAAACGGGGTTTAATTCCTGTTAGTCCTTGTTCCAATGGCCCAATAACTTACTCAATACACCTAGAATTATTTTCACACCTTCCTCACAAATTACTCCATGCTGATCCTTTGTGGGGTGCGGTGGTGGGTGCTTAGCAAGGAAACTATAAGAGCTACACTATAAGAGCTAACAAAATCAGACTTAGTAAACAGCTTCTGAAATAAATGTATACACAGGCCATTACAGCTTCTGTTGATTGTCTACAGGTGTAGGAATAGGGGGACAGCAATAATCAGCAAACAGGCCCCAATATCATGGGGCTCACACCCTAATGAGTGAGATAGTGGGTATACTTAATGTAGTGACAGGAATTCAGAGTGCTGCAGGTGCACAGTGAATGGCATCTAATCCTATCCCAGGGAGGTCAGGCATACCTCCTAAAGGAAATGGTATGTGGGCTGTGAGCTAACAATAACAAAAAAAAGGCCAGGTGAAAAAAAAAAGGGGGGGAGTGAAAGTGGGAGGGGAGCCATTGCATGTGATTGTAGTTTTGTTTCGTGGAGTTTTTTTGGCGGGGGGAGGGTATTGGGGATTGGAGACAGAAAGAGGAAGAAAGCTTAGTTAGAGAATCAGATTTGCTTTGTTTTTAGGATAATTATCGTTGCCATATAAAGAATGAATGAAGGTGGGCAAGAAGCAACATGACGTAAGAAGAAGTTGAAGGCTATTCCAGAAGTCCAGGCAAGAGACAGTGATAGCCTCAAGTAGGAGAATGGTGGTGGCAATAGAGGGATATGAGGGAGATTTTAAGGAGAAAGACTACTGGATTTGAAGACAACAAAAAATTAGAATCAATCATTGCTTTTATATTATAATGGAGTTGGGGAAAGAACTTAGCTGTAACATCCAATGAGCAGGCAACCTAATCCAGCGAGCGGGTCTAGTATGTGACTCATGGACCAGCAATTATCAGCAGCCTTGGGTACTTGTTAGAAATGCAAATTTTCAGGCCTCATCTCAGACTTAGGGAATGAGAAACTCTGGGGATGACGCTGTGTTTTAACGAGTCCTCCAAGTAATTTTGATATACTATACCCTAAATTTTGAGAACCATGATCTAATCCTTAAACTAGACATTAGCAAATGAACACAATATAGAAATAATAAGCCAAATATTCTTTTTGAAAAAATATTTTTTTCTGGATCCATTATTTTGGACAGTAATTTAATTTAATTTATTTAATTAATTTATTTATTTATTTATTGCTTTAAAATATCACTTTAATTCCTGCACAATTTTGGTGTTAGTTTGGATAGATGAGATTTTGTAACAATAACAAAAAAGGCAACTTTGTTGCATGGTTTCAAAACACAATGGCTTATTTCTCGTTCAATCCATATGCCCAGTGCAATTTGGCATGGTGGTTCTGTTTATCTGGAACCAAGACAGATAGATCAGCTACCATCTCAAATGTATCTGACTGTTGTGTCTGAAGGAAAAGAGAAAATAGGAAAGCATGCATTGGTTGTTAAAGCTTCTGCCCCCAAAGTTTTCACATTTTATTAGCCAAGTCAAGTCACATGGTGTGACATCCATATAAAATATTTTGCAGATCCTCCAATGAAGAAAGAGATTGAGTCTATTTCTCTACCCCTTGACTCAGCTTGGCCATATGACTTACTTTGCCTAATGGGACAGTAGCAAATGTGATGTAAGTAGAGGCTTAAAACTGGACATCCATTTCAAGCTGAATTTATGGGACACTATATCAAACTGATTTTTTCCTCAACGCTCTACTTCTAAAGAGACAGTAAGACACTAAAGAGCCTAAAAATTGACTTTTGGTTTTTCATATAGTGATCTTTGAAATACCAGTCTCCTTGCACACAAGAGGTTTATGTGTTCTCTCTGGCAGACAGCTATATTCATCTCTACCTTCCCTGGTAAAAAAAAAAAACTAAATTAACTATATGACCTAACTTGACTCTGACAAAGGGACCCAACAACTACAGGCAAAGCTCCAAACTAAATATCCAGGTGGAGGGGAGAAGATCCCGAAGAGACTGCAGGAAGGCAGCCAGGGTCTGCTTGGTTCACTAGCTTCTGAACATTGGCCAGAATTGGGAAACTGGCCTGGAACGTCATGTATAAACACCTAAGGCCATGTGGACATCTGTATTATCAAGACAAAGATAGCTAGGTTAATTCTGTTTTTTCTCTTGCCCTCTGAGATTTCAAGGTTGGATGTACACTCTTAGCAGCTCTCAGCATCAGGAGTTAACACAAACTCACTAACAAGTATGAATCTGGACAATTGGAAGCCTACCTGTCATGGAAGTCAGCCTCTCCCAATTTCTCATGCAAATCACAGTGATGTTTCACACGCTCATGGCTTTCACGAACCACTCTTTGGAACATCTCTTGCTGGAAAATAAAGATAATCAATGTTATCACTGTAACAATATATCTTGAGGTAAGATTGCAAAGCCCTGATAGTTTAATGTAACCGTTTTCCTAAACCCAGGGCTTTATTTACTTAGTGAGCTTGCAAATCTTGAAAAACATGTTCTGGTAAAACAGGAATGGCCATGCACTTTGTGGAGAAAAGAAGTGGTACAATAAGACTGATACTTAGTTTCTGGTGATACAAACTCATTTGTGGGTTGATACGGTGTATTTTATAAGCATAAGGCAAATCATTCATCAAGCCAAAGAGATCTTTAAAGGTAGTTTACAGATCTAAGTTTGATTGGTCAGAGTGTGTTGGTTATATTTAATAATACAGCCTTTTTACATAAGCAGCACAGATACATAGATAAGATATTGGCATAGAAATATAGATATGTATTAAGTCACTGTTTAATAAAAACATGTAGCAGCCTTTAATATAGTAAAGTACTCCACAAATACACATTGAAGCGAAGCAAATGGAATTCTCAGAGCTAACTGCTAGTTCAAAGAGTTCTTCAACTGTGTACATAAAATTCCAGTGGGAAAATACAAGTGACCTTTCAGGCTTAGTTTTTCAGTAGGAAGACAGGTTATCATCTTAACTAATCTGACCCAGTGTACTTGATCTTACTGAGCAGTGTTTGTTACAGTGAAAATTTTACCAGATTTGCAAACTGTTTGCCTAGATTTAGCCCTTAGCCTTGTCCTTACTGTCTGTGTGAAGTTGGGCAAGTCTTTTAAACCCTAACCGAATACTCTCACCTATAAGATGCCGTTAATAATTCTGGCATGGCCTATGTTACTGTGCTGGTGTGACAATCAAATAGGACACTGGTTGTAAAGCTGCTTTGTGAACTCGAAACATCCATGCTCCTGTAAGGTGCTATTATCATGATGATTATTGTGGGGGTCTAGTGGGGATGCTGCAAAGGGGTGCTCAGCCACAGGGGAACAAATTAACTTCACTGCTCCTTCTTTCTGGGAACAGAAAGGTGATAGATGTATGTGCCTGAGCCCAGACAGGACTGGGCTCTACCTGTACCACTACCCCACCCTCTGTAAATGTGTAAGCCTTCTAAGAAGCCAGAACCACCTGGTTCCTGGTAATCCATGGATAAGTGATCATCGGGTCAGGGACATAAGGTCACCTGCTTTTTCCATGTCACATGCACCAACAGCTGCTGCCTGTGAACAGTATGACTTCTGGCCTGAGACCGGGCGGGACAGTTTCCAGGACTGCTGAGTGGAAATAGTCAACCTTCTCATACCCTAATATGCTGGGCTTGCCTGCCATTTGCTTCGGTGCCCAGTGGACACTCATTAAAAGAGAAGATTGCACAGAGAAGGTTTCATGAAGCATTGAATCTGTAAGACAGTGACTCACATAGAAAGCTGCTGCGGTGTGATGATGTGGCCTTCAGTTTAGATGAATATCATATTTGTTGTGCAGCATGGTGATTAGCAAGAAGATGCACAATCATTTTATATAAAATATGGCACTACCAACATCTCTGGAATTTTTCCTATGTTGGTAATCACTTGCGAGTAACAAGTTAAAAAATAAAAAGGCATTTACCCCACGGCTATAGCATTCCAGAGGATTTTCTAATTTACAGCAATTTGCCAATAAATTTTGATAGACCGTATCCACTCTTAAAATCACAGGAACTGCCAATTCTGAGTGTCTTCTTGAATATTCATAAAGAAACCTGTATCCACCCATATGAAACATAGTAGAAAGTTAACAGTAAAATTCAGAAGTCATGAATTTTCTTTCAGAACCCACTTACGACTATGAAACTTATTCAATATTTTCACTGATTTTTAGACATTTGGAAACTTGGGGAGGATGGCAGGGAGGTTTAATTGACTACATTTTGAGGTAAGGAAATAGAATCAATAAAATTACTTGATTTTTCCAAAGTCTCACAGGAGTGGGGTCAGGTTCAGAACTTGAAACTAAGACAATCTGATTAGCTGATCGTTTCTGGTTCAGGGTCACTAACTTACTTTTATGAGAAATTAATTTCCAGTGTTTGGATGAGAGCACATTTTTCTCAATCACCTTGGAGGCTAGATTTTATAAGTATTGGAATTTTTTTTTGATAGAAAGTGCTAGCTAGGTCTTAAATCATCATCTTCCCCTCTTTTCCAGCTAAACTTTGAAGCTTGAGTGGTTCAAGCATAATGTACACATTCTTCTGGGTCACAAAAAAGAATTTGGACCCTCGAATGTTTACAAAGGAATCACAGAGTAGCAGGAGGCACCTTCCAAGTGATCTTATCCAACCCCTCAGTTAGTAGCTGGAACACAAGAGCCTAAGGAAATTAAGTGGCTTGACCTACATTCCAAAGTTTATGCATGACAAAGCTAGTCTTTTGCACTCTGGTCTCCCAACTAATAGCTTAATGTGATTTCCACCCGGAAGTTGTGCCTATCAACTTTTCCAGTACCAAATGCAAGTTGAGGAATGAGTGGGTTCAGGCAGTCACATTTACTTTCATAAGCCATATCAAATGTAATTTCAGAATATAGCTCGTTATTCTACAAAGAGCTTTGGAGAAAACTCAAATTCTTTTGCTTTGCTGGAGTTTAATTGCTCCAAATAAGGCTTCACAAAGTGACTTTGGAAATACTTCAATCACACAGCAGTATTGTTTTAATATTGCATATTGAAATCGGTTTGTCTTGCACAAGTTAATATGCATTTTGGAATGGACACCTGAGATGTTAATATTCCATCAATCTAATCTTTAAGTGCTACGCCACAGCTTTGGTAATAGGTATTAAATTAATTAGAATAGAAGCGCTCACCAGGTCTACCAATCTGAAGCCCTCCTTAGGGATGAATACCTTGGAGCAAAGTTTGCAAACACTTGATCCTCATTGTGTTTTTAAAAATTCTGTATTAGTTGTCAACACTTAAAAATCAAGCAGCTTCCAGCTTCTTTCAAAATGCAGTAGAGCCGGGCATGTGGGTGGCTCAGTTGGTTAAGCAACTGCCTTAAGCTCAGGTCATGATCCTGGAGTCCCGGAATCGAGTCCCACATCGGGCTCCCAGCTCTAAGGGGAGTCTGCTTTACCCTCTGACCTCCCCTTTCATGCTCCCTCTTACTGTCTCTCTCTCAAATAAATAAATAAAATCTTAAAAAAAAAAATGCAGTAGACCCTATGACCCAGCAATTGCACTACTAAGTATTTACTCCAAACATACAAACATAGTTACCCGAAGGGGAACCCGCACCCCAATGTTTACAGCATCAATGTCCACAATAGCCAAACTGTGGAAAGAGCCCAGCTGTCCATCAACAGATGAATGGATATATATGTGATACACACACACACACACACACACACACAGTCGAATACTACTTGCCATTTGCAACAACATGGATGGAACTAGCGGGTATTATTCTAAGCGAAATAAGTCAATCAGAGAAAGACAATTATCATATGATCTCATTCCTATGTGGAATTTAAGAAAAAAAAACAGAGGATCATAGGAAAAGGGAAAGAAAAATAATCTCTAAGATGAAATCAGAAAGGGAGACAAACCATAAGAGACTCTTAATCATGGGAAACACACTGAGGGTTGCTGGAAGGGAGGGGAGTGGGGGGATGGGTTAGTTGGGTGAGGGACATTAAGGAGGACACATGATGTGATGAGCACTGGGTGTTATAGAAGACTAATGAATCACTGACCTCTACCTCTGAAACTAATAGTACATTTATATGTTAATTAATTGAATTTAAATTTAAAAAATAAAATAAAATAAAAATGCAGTAGACCCAACCAGCCCAAGCCTGCATTCCCATATGCTAACCAGTGGCTGGGGCAGTGTAAGTAGGTTCGACTCCACCAAGCATCTCCTCTTGAACAATCTGAGTCACCATTTACATTTATGGGCTAGCCTCTGTCATCATTCAAGTCTACAACCCTTCCCCCAAATCCATAAATATAGTATTCCATTGTGAAGATTTTACAAAAATCTGTATTACTCTTGCAGGAAATCATCTGGCTCGTGGGAGAATTGTTCACACACAGATCGGTCTTCTGTAAATCTGCCGAGTGGCAAGGATGCAAGGTGAGGCTTCTGCTCGTTTTCTGAGCTGATCACACACTCCCCTCGGAACGGCGCCGGCTGTGCACAGCACGGACTGATTTTGCTGGAGAGGCTCAGCTGTTTGGAGCAGGTATAGTTCATAAGCTGGCTCTACGAAACATCAAAAAGAGTTTGGTGTTTGATGACCTCATTCTGCACTTGTTTATTTTTATTGTTACTACCAGAAAACCAGAGAAAAACTTGACATCTTCTATCGCTTTATCTTTGGGAAACTGAGTAAGAGACCAAAAACGTCATGTATCTAGTGACTCGCTCTAATAAAGAAGGCTTCTCTATTTGACCTCACTCAAGGGTCACAAGCTCCTTTCTCATCTCTTAAGGAACTGAAGGGGAGACAGACTATAGTATTTTTCCATGGTTAGCCCCACAAGATATAATGCAGAGTTTTATTGTCCTGCTATTGTTGTTACTGTTTTAGGATTCCAGTGTGGAAAACATTTTTTCTCTGCCATTTACCACATAGATTACTATAATATTACTATTATGCTTACATATTTAACATATTTACTTATACACACATACACAAATAATTACATGTGTGTGAAAAACTTAATCTCTACACTTAAGAAACTCACAATCTAATTGGAGAATAAAATAATTAACGATTGCAATACAGTATAACAGAAGTTGTAGGAAAAGTTGTAGGAGAAGTGCATATGTGATACTTTGAAAGAAAAGAGATTGGCAATCCAGGGTGGCTGGAGGTCAGAGTGAAGATGTTAAACAATTTAGTCCTGAAGGACAAATAAAAGTTACTTGGAAACTAATGAAGAAGAACATTTCAAAATTATTCATCTTTATATATAAGAAAATCCTGGAAGTGAGATTATATGATATATTTGAGGAAATGGTATATAGGATATTTGGGGGTTACTGAAAAACTGTAGTTGAGAAATGATGGATGGGGCTTACTCTGGAAAACAGTGTGGAGCTTCTTCAGAAAGTTAAAAATAGCACCACCCTACCATCCGGCAAGTGCCCTTCTATGTATTTACCCAAAGAATACAAATATACTAACTCGAAGGGGCTCATGCACCCCAACATTCACAGTAGCATTATTTACTACAGCCGAACTGTGGAAGCAGCCCAGTGTCCACTGACTGACGAATGGCTAAAGAGAGGTGGTATATATGCAACGGAATATTACTCAGTCATCAAAAGAATGAAATCTTGTCATTTGTAACGACATGGATGGAGCTAGAGGGTATTATGCTAAAAGAAATTAGTCAGTCAGAGAAAGACAAGTACCACATGATTTCACTCATGTGTGGAATTTAAGAAATGAAACAGATAAACGGGGGCGGGGGAGAGAGGCAAACCATAAAACAAACTTCATTTTGAGGGTTGATGGAGGGGAGATGGGTGGAGAATGGGCTAGGAGGGTGATGGGTTATTAAAGAAGGCACTTGTGATGAGCGTAAGTGATGAACCACTGAATTCTACTCCTGAAACCGAAGGCCATTCATCTCAGAGTATATGTGTAAAATAAAAAAGGAAAAGGCCAAGAACAGATCAATTGGGAATATCAATTTTTAAAGGGTAGTAGAAGACGGGAAGAAAATTGATGAAAGAAATTGTGAGAATACAGATATCCCAGGTAAATGAAAAACTTCTCCCACCACTATCATCTTCTAGACACACCTTTGCCATCATCACTGGAAAAATAAATGAGTGCAGTGGTTGACAGCTTTGGCTCTGAAGTCAGACTTCCTGAGTTCTAATCTTGACCTCGCTACTTCCCACCTTTGTGACCTAGGCAAGCTGCTTTGTCTCTTGATGCCTCGATTTTCCTCATCAATAACATGGGGTTAAAGTAATACTTCCTAAGGTTGTGGGAACAAAGCATATTAATAATTATTAGGAACAAAGAAAAGAGCCTGGCCCAGCTTAAGTACTATAAAAGTATTTCTTGAATAAAAGTGAAATGCTTAGAATTAGTGGCTGACATATAGAAATCATTTTCAAGTTTTGTACTATAACAATTATTATACAACCCTAGAATATTGGTCTAATAGTGTCTTGAAGTAAAAAAAAAGAGAACCCTACAACATAAAATTGAATGATGTTGACTGAGTGATATAAGCCCTATTAATTTGCACATTTGGTATTAAAAATTGACATGTATTATAAAGATTGTGTGCTTCTTGAATTGGGTGTGATATTGTGAAGCCTCACATGGAATGATATAAGCACTGATAAGTGTTTAGGAAACTTTCCAGGACACACCATTCAAAGGCATATCATCCATACACCATTCCTAAAAGCATTAGGAGGAATACTCTAATAATAAGAGAATTAAACCAATATGAAAAATAAACAGTAGAAAGGATGTGCTTCTCATGATGAGCACTGAGCAATGCACAGAACTGCTGCATCAGTACATTGAAGACCTGAAACTGACATAACACTATGTTAATGATACAGGAATTAAAACTTTTTTAATGAATAAATAAATAAATAGTAGAATACAGTGTATTAAAGAAGTGATAGTTCAACTGAAACCATTCTGGTTAACAATGTTATTAAAAAAGAAATAGTACAAAAAACTAAGAAGTCAACCCAAACAACTGAAATAAAAACAGCTGAACAGAAAGCATGAACAATAATGGAAATTTACAATTATAATATAAATGACTGGGAATGTTTTAGTCCTTGTGTTGGGTATCAAATTCATGGATGTCCACTAAACAATTATGTTTATAACAACAACAAAAAAAACAGTTAAACAAACCTGAGAGAACTAATAAAATTAAAAGTAGAAACCTAGTATTAATAAATTAATAAATTAATATTAATATTTATTTATTAACAAATTAATAAATAAATCCAAGAACTTTGCCTTGGAGAAGACCAAGACATTAAATAGGATCTTTCCAAGGCTAATTAAATAAAGGAGAATATGCAAATACAAGGAGAAAAGGAAGCATAATTACATACTTTATGTTTTTAATTATCAAATAATAATATTATTATTTAGAACTCAATACCTAAATGAGAAAATGCTGATAAAGGAGACTTTATTTTAAAAATGTGTATTATAAAATCTGACCAAAAAATGGTGCAGTTGATGCTCATTAGTCACAATAGTTATAAATTCACTGAATTTGTGAATACTGACTCTTCAGCCCTAGGGGAATCCAGGATTAGTTCCTTGCAAGTTTCTGGTCACATTTGTGTCATCAACAGATCAAGACCTAACCTTGTGCTATGTGTGTTTCTTTTTAAAGACCCCTTATTTAATATATATTATTGATTTATTAATGTTGAACTAATATGTCTAACACATTATTTTCTCCATAAAGCATATCATGGCTTTTCTGTGTTTAGGAACCCCAGAGAGCACCCTAGGACTATGCTTGGGGGCCATTTCAAACAGCTAACTCACCAACAAAAAAACACAAAAATGTGGAAAACGTGGCACTAGACTGCAGAAAGGATACTTATTTATAGTACGAGAGCTAAAACAAGAAGGCAGAGCCTTGTCATGTTCCCTCCCAGCTGGGAATATGGGTGTCAAGCAACCCAAATTCTCCACTGCTCTGAGCGTGCCCAAGTCCGCGGACAACCCACAAAGTGCCATGAGGATTGACTTGGGGGTTACGGATAAATGTTGGAAACAGGTGAATTCACAAGCACTGAATTAATAAGTAGTGAGGATGGATTGAAAAATGTCAAAATAAATCTATAGCAAAAGAAATGGAAAACTGTCCCACTGGTTTCTGTCTCAATCCCTGCTGCAGTTTCATGGACAAGTTCTTTCAAACCTTCACAAAACAGGCCATTCTCAATACTGTTACATTATTTCAGAGATTTTGAAAGGAAAAACAGTGCAATTTTTGGAAGGTAGCATAACTGAATAGCAAAACCTGAAAGTTCATGTAAACACAAATGCGAAAATTTGAAAATTATGTATATATAAAATCCAGAAATATAGCAAAATGAGATGGGTATAAGCAGTCTAAAGATGGTTAAAAATTAAGAAGTCTTTTAATATGATTCACCAATGAATAAGTTATATGGAAGTCAAATGGTGATCCTAAGAAAACAGAAGAACATTTACTAATGTTAAGAATCCATCCTAATAAAAAACAAAACCACCTCAGGACACCTGGGTGGCTCAGTTGGTTAAGTGTGGGACTCTTGATTTCAGCGCAGCTCATGATCTCAGGGTCATGAGATCCAACCTCTTATTGGGCTCTGTGCTCACCGCAGAGTCTGCTTGAGATTCTTCCTCTATACCCCACTTCATGTGCATGCTCTCTCTCAAATAAATAAATAAATAAATAAAATCTTTCTTAAAAAAACTCTAAAATAAGAATGAAAAATCTCTTAACACATACACAGTATCTTTCTCAAGTCTGCAACTTTAAACCTGTTTCCATGAAAGTCTGGACCAAGACGGGAATGCTAGAATCATTTATAGTTATTTTATATTGTTTGTGAATACTAGCCAACACAATGAACTCATTAATGATTGTTCTGGGGTTCCTGACATGGTGTAGGATTTTAAATGGAGTTGCGGGCATAGGTATTGTTTATGTGCTAAAGGATATTAGAGATTTTGCTTTGTTTTGTTTCAATTATGATTGAGTCAGTCAGGCCCCCATTTTCTCTTTACTTTTCCCCAAGTTTACCTAATCTTCACACAAATAACATTCTAATAGCCTGTCCTGAAAAGCCAGGACTTCTTCTAAGTATATAGGGGACTGCTCCTTCCAGCACTAGTTGGCATTCCTGCCATACAGAGAAAAGCTCAAAGACATTATACTGCCCATCTCCAGGTAGGAAGGGGCACTGGCCGCGCCCACCCTTCTCAACGGTGGGACTGAGTGTGTCACTGACTTGACAACCACAAGAGGGACCAGAGAAGAGCTGTGGTCCGCCCCCAACTCTGTTCCAGCAAAGTAAATAGTTGGGGACGTAGAATCCGTCTAGACTGAGTGTCTGTGTGATGACTTTCTGTTTTCATTCCCATAGTTAGTCATATCCCTTAATCTTTCATGGAATGGGACTAAAATAGCTGAAGGTGGGGGCTTCTGTCCATAAGAGTCATGGACATCCCCATGAAATTATGATACTAGTCCTTCTTTGTCCCTGGGTTTTATTTATCATGATGACAATTATTCAATTTTCTAACTTGCAGAATGGGTAGGAACATGACTTGTAACCTGTGATTTACTAAAGCTTCATCAGGTTTTTGACAGTTACTATTTTTCCTTCTCTGGAATTTAGAGAACTTACACTTGGATGAGGGGAAGGTGAATTCTGTGGTGTTCATGACCCCAAACCCCAGGCCCACATCTTTGTCTTCATGCTTCTTTTTTTCTTCCAGGCTGAAGTGGCCTGGGGGTCTGGGTTGCAGTTTGGGGACTTGCTTGGGATTCTAAGGTGAGTGAAATATAAACTTGGAAGGAAATTAGAGGTCAACTCTAAAAATTAAAGAATAACAGAATAAAGTGAAGAAAGGATAAGTAAGGAAGAAAGGAAAGAAAGGAGGGATGGAGGGAGAAAAATGGGGAGGGAGGGGAGAAGGAGGAAGAAAATCATTGCCTGAGCTGGAACAAGACAAGACGGGAGACATTACTGATTATTCTACTGGTAAGACTAAGAAATGCTCATGACTTTATTTTAGATTCATTCCATACCATGGTCACCTTTCCTTAAGAATTGCAAGTTTGGGGACACCTGGGTGGCTCAGCCGGTTAAGCATCTGTCTTTAGCTGAAGTCACGATCCCAGGTTCCTGGAATTGAGCCCCATGTTGGGAACACCTGCTCAGCGGGGAGCCTGCTTCTCCCTCTTCCCCTCCCCCTGCTTGTGCTGCCCCCCTTTGTCAAATACATAAAATCTTAAAAAAAAAAAAAAAAAAAGAATTGCAAGTGTTTTCAAGGCTGAAGTGAGTTTTAAGAAAGGAGAGGCTCTCACCCTGCCGAGTACACATGTGACGACGTCTCCTTCGCAACAGGCCTGATGTAGATTTTGTGTATCCACAGCCAGCCTGGCAATTTCAGAGAAGTTACCTTCTGGTAGTTTTTTAGTCAGCAGAACCAATTCCCTGAAAAGAAAAGTAAGTACTTCTTTAACCATATTTTGAATTCAATCCTTTCTAAAATCAGTTCAAGTTCATTGGGTAACCAAAATAATAGAAACGCATTTGCAGATGTAGGAGAAAGAGAGTATATTTTAAATGCCTCCTATTTCTTTGAGGATAACACTCAGAGCCACACCAAAATCTAAATCACAAAACAAATGCCATTCAATTCATAATTATGCAAAATATTCAAACTTTTCAATATTGAAATGATCACTTAATGAAGCTGAGTTGTTTTAATGGGCAATTTGAAATTTTACCTGACCTGACTCTCCAAGTAAAATTCTTCATCATAAAGACAATAATTCTAAGAGTCTTGGGTCTCCCTCGCTTCTCCCATTGACAACCGAACAACATCCTCCAAATTTCTCCAACAATAGGGAAAACGGGCCTGTCTTATAAACAGTGCGAAGCTTCCATCCAGCCCAGTGCTGTCCCAGACTGGGCAAGAAGGTGACAGAAGGAAGGACACATCCCTTCACAGGCAAACTTGGACAGAAATATAATCTGGGCCAGGAAAGAGGCACACTGAGTAATATCAAATTCTCCTCATTCCACATTCTTCCATCCCTACCAAAAAACACCACTAGGTTTTTCTGTTCTGCATAACATGGGGAGCCAAAACCTTTTCTACCCTCCCAGAGAAAAGAATACACTTGGTCCGCCAGCCTTTGTCATGTGGAACAATTAAGTGCTTACATATTCATGTACAGAATCTTTTGTGCACTAACACAGAGATTAGGGATCTGAGCAGATGGAAGAAACTGAGGCAGGAGACATTGGGTAGAGATGAGGATTGTGCGGTTTCAAGCCCAGCGATGTGTGCCCTGTTGAGCAGGCAAGTAGCATTCGTGTGCAGAAAGGAACCAGGTTTGCATTGAGAGATATTATTAAATGAAAGAAAAGTGATTTTTCAAATGAGTTTGATCAAATGGGGTGACCCAACAGCCACAGGGTTCACGTATCTCAATCAGTAACTTACACTGCTTTTGCTACTTGGTGCTTGAACTTAATCCCAATTTCACACAAATGGTGATGCCTCAAAGATATTTCTTTAATGTATTTTTTGATGGGTTCTAGCTGTAATTAGAAAAACAACTCATCAAAGAAATGTGGTTGTAACAGAAAAATCACTCTTGTCATTAGTAAACAAGAAAGAAAAATAAAAATTGTTTATCCCCTCAAAATTAGAAAATCTTTATTTCTTGTTTAAAAGAGACCAAATGCAAAAGCACAGTGTGGTTTGTTTTGTTTGTTTCTTTGTTTTATAAAATAGCATCTTACTTCCCAGAGACCACTTCCTCTAAAACCTCAAACTTTTGGAATAAAAAGAATACATGAAATCGAGGAAACAGAAGTCCAGAGAGCCACAAGAATAAATTTCAATGATGTCTTACAGCTGTATTTGTTTTTATTCAAGTTACTAGCTGTCATCTTGGACACGTTTTCTATTGCTTATCTACAATACATGCTCCAGTTTTGCGAAATACATTAATGAAGTCACCCTCCCCCAATATATTCATAGTTTTTAATCCAGGATTTTTACTTTGGAAACTATTGTGAATAAATTCTTCTACATAAGTAAAAACATAATTATGCAAAAAGAAGAACATGCATGTTTTGTTACGATGGCAAAATTTTGGAGACAAATAAAATGTCTCAATAGAGTGATGGTAAAATAAATAATAGCACATTAATTCTGACAAGTTGTATACTTCCAATAAAAAGTGGGCATGTTTAAATCTCGAATCAAAACTATATATTCAGGGGCGCCTGGGTGGCTCAGTGGGTTAAAGCCTCTGCCTTCGGCTCAGGTCATGATCTCAGGGTCCTGGGATCGAGCCCCACATCGGGATCTCTGCTCAGCAGGGAGCCTGCTTCCTCCTCTCTCTCTCTGCCTGCCTCTCTGCCTCCTTGTGATCTCTCTCTCTCTGTCAAATAAATAAAAATAAAATCTTTAAAAAAAAAACTATATATTCAGTGTGATCATGACAATGTACAAAATAAAATCTGTGAATGGAAAAATGAATAAAAGGAAATACACTAAAGTTGGTATCTCTGTGTACTGGGAATATTAGTAATATTTTAAAATCTCGGAACAGCTCTATATTTTGACTTAAAACTCTATAATGACCATAGGTTATTTTTATTTTGGCTAATTGTACCTTACAGTGCTATTTTTAAGAATAAGTCAAGAAATATATACAAAGGCAATATTCAAACCACAAAACTAGCACAATAATTAAATTTTAATTTAGTAATTGTTATTAAATATAACTAATTATATTTTATAATTAATTAAATATAATTATTACTTTAATCCTGATTTTGTTATAGTATACTCATTTAAAATCTAGTACAAACAAGTTGTCTACTTCTTCAAGAGCCTCTGAAGACTTAACTCATAAACCACGTTCTCTGATCATAGGCACAATTTTTATACCCTTGGTTATGTTATTTTCTCTGAGAAAGAAGCAAGAACTATTAGGAATAGGCATCCTGGAAGCAGCAATACTGTAGAGATCATAAAGTTGGGTAGGAGAGGGAAGAACTCTTGGCTAACTTTATAAGGGCATATTACACATTAAGGGAAATTCTCCACTGAGAAGGGCTGAGAATAAGAAAACTTTGTAACTTAAAAGAGTAAGCACAAGTTACTTTAAAAAAAGTTAACCTTCACAAAGAGTTTCATTCTTCAGAAGTGTGAAGTAATGAGATATAAGTCAGCATGATCATTTGTTTTTCTGTTTTTAATTAACACAAACCTAAAAGGAAAAAAAAAAAAGACTCTCCTGCTTAGGAATTCAGAATTGACTTCTGAAGCAGTCACCAGGGGACAAATGGAGAGGGAGGTTATATATCTATATATATATACACACATATATGATAATGATATCTTTAATGATAATAGCTATAATTATTGAGTACTGAGCATATGCCAGAAGCTCTTTAGATACATTAATTTCTTACTCAAGGTAGATGCTGAGGACCTCAATAGGAAAAATAGGTTTGGAGGAATAGAGAAATAGGGGTTTTGGAGAATATGAGATAAATCTGCACTGAAAAGATCAAAGAAAACAGTAAGAATAAAACGGCTCTGCATTTAGTCTTGAGGGATTCATCAAAATGATCATCAAACTACTACTCATTTCAGGACAACCTTTGGAAAATTCACCTGGTGCCCTCTCTAAAAATGGTCGTTTTATGTTGGTATTTAAAACCTTTAATGAACATGCATGAAAAGTACTTTAATCATAGAACTAATCACTGATTTATGTCTCTTCAGTGAAAGAGAAAAGGCTACATGGTTAAAGTTAAATGTGATAGATTGTATTTTCCAAAGACGGCTGAAGCTATAGCTTCTATCTTCTTACAATGAGACTTCGACAATCTTCCCATCAAGAAGCATAGTATATATACTAACCCTTTCCAACCAGTGAGGTTTTATAGTGTTTTTTTTTTAAGATTTTATTTATTTATTTGACAGAGATCACAAGGAGGCAGAGAGGCAGGCAGAGAGAGAGAGGAGGAAGCAGGCTCCCTGCTGAGGAGAGATTCCCGATGCGGGGCTCCATCCCAGGACCCTGAGATCATGACCTGAGCCGAAGGCAGAGGCTTTAAACCACTGAGCCACCCAGGTGCCCCGTGGTTTTATAGTGTTTCAACCAACAGCCTGTGACAGAAGTAATTTCTGAGGCTAGCTCATAAAAAGGCCATACAACTAGAATATGCATTCTTGAAGACTTTGGCCATACGTAAGCAATCCAGCTGCCCTGGAGCTACCATGCTGTGAGGAAGCCCAAGCTATAGCCAAGGCAGAGAGACCACATGGAGAGGCCCTGAGATTCTATGAGAAGAAAGCGATGTTGAACTAGCCCCCAGGAGCTTCAGTCCCCCAGAGTCCTAGAGCCAGCCATTATCTGACTGCAACCACAAGAAAGAGCATGAGCCAGAACTGCCCAGATGAGCCCTTCCTGAACTCCTGACCCACAGAAATCATGAGAGCTAGTGAAATGATTATTGTTGGCTTGAATTAATAAATTTTGGGGTGTTTTGATATGCAACAATAATAACTTGAATATCAGATATATATGATGAAGTAATGTCTATGCTAAATCACACTTTTCAAATTATAATAACAATATGAATTGCCTCAGTATCTCATTACAATAACATCTTATTTAGTAGGTCTGGAGAAGAGCCTCAGATTCTGCATTTCCAATGCTCTCCCCATGGCCTGTGCTGTTGGTCCACAGTCCATACTCTGCAGAGCAAGATTCTAAATAACAGTTGACATATGAATATTTTACCTTTATCTGGAGGCATTCAGTTTTATTTCTTTCTTGACAGCATGACTGGATAGCTGTTTCATAGCAAGCAGACATGGTCAGAATTGTGGGTCCGTACAAGAACGGATGCTTTCGAGACATTTCATAAATGTACCTGTAATTTGGCAAATACATAGTTGTGTAATTTAGAATTCAAGAACATGTGCCAACATTGTTTCTTCATCCAGTTTTGTGGACCTGAACTTCTAGAATCTCATGGTAAAAGAGATGGGGTAGCGTGATACGTAAACACATCGCACGTTCATGTCACTCTGAACAGATCACTGTGTAGTCAGACGTTCACTGAATGCCCATGAAGTGAACAACCCTAACTTCCAGGCTGGTGGGGAAAGAAAAAGTAACTAAAACTTGTCCTTTCTACATAAGAAAGAAAGTTCAGTAGTCCAATCTGAATTGTAAACACGGGATTGTGCAGCGGGTGCAGGAGGATAAAATTTAGAAGCTATTAGGGGAGAGGATGATCTCCTCTCAAGAACATCCAGAAATTCTTTCTAGAACTTCTGTCATTGTTCTCCAAGATGTGCCCCTCAATATTTTGGTCTGAGACTAAGTCCTCTGTCTTTCTTTTCCTCTCTAGTTCATTCATTCCTCACACTCGTAGAGCCTAGACATCAGGTCTGCCTTTCACTTATAATACATATCTCCTCCTACTTTTGCAAAGCTTGTTCAAAAGACCCCACAGACCCACATGCAAAAATACTGAACAAGATGACATTACAGGCAAAAACTGGCTCAAGGCTCACAGAAACCCATTTTCTTTTCCTGTGGGCACAGGGACGCTCCTTTTCCAGACTCCCCTGCAGTTAGGTTGAGAACATGTTACTGAGTTCTGGATGATAAAATGTCCTGAATGAATGAGTGTCCTCCGCACCACTTTGAGGTGTGGCTATTAATGTCTCTGCACATTTCCTGCTCTTTTTCTGTTTCTCAGTGACCTGGGAAACACAGGCTTCAGATAATACAGAGATGGGAACATCTTGCAATCTCGAGTTACCCCTTGGAGGAGAATTGTCAGGAGCTGAGGCCAGTTAGAGAGCGATGAGAGGCCAAGTGTCAGAGTAGCCAATGAAAACAAAATGAAAGAAACACTCAAGACTTTAGTCACTTACTAGGATAATATGAGCAAGAGGTTAAACTGGAGAGAGTGTCGACTACCCACCCTCTCCCCCTGTCCACTTGCCCCCCAGGGTCCTGACCAGCTGAGGACCCAGTAGAGCACTACAGACTTGGGGATGGCTTCCTCCTGAAGGTTCCCAAACAAAAGGCTCCTGTTGGTTTCAAGGACCCTGGGGCAGGGGGAAGGAGAGGGGAAAAGGCCAGGAGTGGGAAAGCCCTGAGTGCTGAGCCAAAGTGCATAGAAGTATGTCCAAGTTTCTCCCTCCATTCCCCCAATTAGGAAGTCTCAGCAGAGGACCCTGGTCTAGGAATGAAGCTATGCACGAAAACAGGGTGGGTATCGGGGGAGGACTGAGCCCTTGATGATGCTCCTTCAGAGACTGACATGTGTTTTGCCCCATTCTGCTGTGGGAAGGGCAGCTTGCCCCACAGAGGCCTGTCATCCATAATTGCCTATTGTCAGGCCTGGAAAAAAAAATTCATGCCCAGGATTCAACCAGGAGCCAGACTCTTCAAGAGTCACCAAAGGGAATGACCCAATTTAGACTATGATATGAAAAAGAAATAAATCTTTACTGAATTCAGCCAAAATTTAGGATTTTAGGATTTATTCATAAATTTAGGATTTCCTTGCGACCGCAGCATAGCTTAGTCCATCCTAATGATCATAGTACTATCCCTAATGCAAGTTTAATATGTAGTATTTGTAAAGTAGGCCAATATTACCAGAAAAATGGTGACCTCAGAAAATCAGGTTTTCAACACTGAAAGGATAATGGAGGAATTGATAGAATAGGAACTTGCTTCATGTTTTAACTTTCCCCCACTCCCCTATTCCTTGGACAATACATACAACACATATCTGTATGCCTGCTCCTTTGGGACCTAATTCCAAGTCCTTTTGGGATCCCAGAGAAGGATACAGGTGCAGAAACCACTGAATTCAAAAGAAAAATTGTTACTATCGCCTTCTCTGGAACAATTAAATTATATCTCATGACGAATAGCCAAGGAAATGTTAAAAATATTTTAATAGAAATCCCTGAGTGCTGCAGAGTCTAAAAGAGAAAATCCCATCCATGAAGGTGACTAGAGTTTCTGGGGTCAATACCCATATCTGACTTCATCAGAAGAGTATTTCTTGCTACTCTCTGACCAGATAGGGAATGGTGGTGCCATAACAAAAGACAAGAGATTTGCAGGAGACCTGAAGCACTAACCAAACATTAACAGAGACTTTATCTAACAACTGGTGTGTAGCAATCCTGTGGTAACATTTCCTTTCCGTTAAAAGTACAAAATATTTTCTTGTGGGTGGATGACCACTGAGGTGGTGGCCATTAGAGTTGTTTATCAGAGATTTCCAACTCCCCTCCCTTCAGGCAAATGGTAGCATTGCGCATTCGCACCCCTCCTCATGAGGTGAGGTCTGACAGTGTGACTTGCTGGTTAATGATGTATGAGAAGATATGATGAATGTTGTTTCTAAACAAGCTTAAGAAGCAGTGCGTGATTTACTAGTGTCCCCTTCCCTTGCCATAGTAATCAAAGAAGCAAGGGTTGAGATGGTGTCTTTGTCAACCTAAGTCCCTAAGTGACGATGATAAGGAGACCTCCTATACAGTCTATGCTGGACAGATAGCACGAGTGGGAGAAGAAAAAAAAAAACTTTTGTTATATTGAGCTGCTTAAATTAGAGGTTATTTGCTATCACACTAAAGTTCGCTTATCCTGGGATTATTACTTTTGCTTTTTTAAAAACCTATAAAGGAGGGGTGCCTGGGTGGCTCAGTGGGTTAAGCCTCTGCCTTCGGCTCAGGTCATGATCCCAGGGTCCTGGGATCGAGCCCCACATCGGGCTCTCTGCTCTGCAGGGAGCCTGCTTCCTCCTCTCTCTCTCTGCCTGCCTCTCTGCCTACTTGTGATCTCTGTCTGTCAAATAAATAAATAAAATTTTTAAAAAAAATAAAAAAACCTATAAAGGAATAAGATAGAATGGGAAAAAGAAATTTTTAAATTAAAACCTATAAAGGAAAAAATCATCCACAATTGATGGAGGGAAAAGAACAGACCAAATAATGGAACTGAACATCATTCATTAACACGACTTAGAAAAGTAGGTCTGTGCTTCCCAAAAAAAGCTGCTCTTCATTCTCACCAAGGGGCCCCAAACCCCTGGAAGTTTAGTCAGCAGGCTTTTATCTGCATAGTTTCTCAAGCCCAACTTGTAGAAACAGAACAGAACAGCAGAACTGATACTATCAACATACACCTGCCTCCCAACATAAGGCAAAATTCTTGGTCAATATGAAATTTCACCAAAGCCATTCAATACCTCTGTTCTTTATTGTGTATGCTGAATTAAGAGTTCATTTTTGTGCTACAGTAACAGTTTCCTTAGAAGATATTCAATATGATCTAATCTAATTTCAAATCTTGAAAGTTTACCTTTGTATAAGGAAAAGCTTTCTGATAATTAGAGCCATTTAAAAAATGGACTGTCCCTATTGTAAGGTAACATAGGGTCATGCTTGATTGAAAGTCGGGTTCTATAGTCAGACATACAATAGAAGCTTACAATAATTAAAACTGCTATTGAAGATTCCTTAGATAATCCAAAGGTACAGTAACAATGTCTTTTTTTAAAGATTTTATTCATTTATTTGACATAGATCACAAGTAGGCAGAGAGGCAGGCAGAGATAAAGGGGGAGGCAGTCTCCCTGCCAAGCAGAGACCCCAATGTGGGGCTCGATCCCAGGACCCCGGGATCATGACCTGAGCTGAAGGCAGAGACCCCAACCCACTGAGCCACCCAGGCACCCCAGTAACTATGGTTTTATGTATTTGTAGACTATGCTTTCTTTTGAAACATCTGAAAGAACTGACCTCTCCTCCCAGCTCTGATATATGTTACTGTTTCCTTGGTTGAGAATTAAATGAGGTTGTTGCCTTATAATTATGAGACAAGTAATGAGAAAATATTTATAGTTGACTGCATGTAAGTTAAGATTAGCATTTAAAATAACTCCCTAATATTGACTTCATTGTAAATATTCCAGAAGAGATTAGATTCACTGCCTGAGTATTGGTTAGATTTTATAATCTCTGAATGTTCAATCCAAACCTGATTTTACAATTCTCCTTTAGAGCAGCAATGTAGCGAGTAGGTAGCTGGGTCTTATTTCTGTTCCCATTTGGTTGCCCCTGATGTCAGGCAAGTTGGAACCTGCCCAATTCCCATCCCTTAGTCCTCTCTTTTCTTTTTTTTAAGATTTATTTATTTATTTGAAAGAGAGAGAGAGAGAGAAAGGGAGAGGGCACACACATGTGCACACACACACACTCACACATGCATGCATGCACAAGCAGGGGGGAGGGGCAGAGAGTCTTAAGCAGACTCCACTCTGACCGCAGAACCCAACACTGGGCTTGATCTCCAGACCCTGAGATCATGACCTGAACTGAAACCAAGAGTTGGACATTTAACCGACTGTGCTAGCAGGTACCCCAGTCCTTTCTACCTAAGTGGCAAGGGCCAATTAATTTCCTCTTGAAGGCTCAGCAATGTCTGGGGCAATTCTGCTCCCACACGGGTGAATGAAAGGAGTTTACATATTCAGCATGAAGTCACCCTCTCTGCTCACTCATCTCTGGTTTAAAGTTTCATGTCTAAAACCTGAAATCAAGTCACTACCATGCTCCTTGCCCTCTAGAACCAGCAATCAGATCTTTGCCTTATTCCCATTGTCTGAGCCTGTCTTGATAAGATGGCTAGAATTGCCTTTCTTGAGAACTGAAGCTTTTTGTTTCTCTTAGCATTTCTACCTATCTAGCATTGGTTTCCTGCCTCTACACCTAAGCCACTTGCTCACACCTCTTTACAAGTAAACCTCTGTGCTCCCCAAGAAAACAAAACGGAAGCTTTCCTACCCATTTGCTATAATGCTATCCACTCCAGATGGGAATTATAGAATCAGAATTTATGAGCAGAAAACTCATGTCTGTCGAATTTGCAGTTGTTACCTCTTCCTATGTTCTCAATGACAGACTCTCTCCATGCCCTATCAGATGCCTTCACTTCTATCCCTTGATGAGTCTCCCAAATACCAGCCCTTGTCAGAGCTATTACCTGCTCTCTGTCCCTGATACTCTGTTTATTATGCTCTGCTTACTTGCTGAACCATTCAGCATCACTTGCTGCTGGTCTGACTAATCTAACCATTAAGGAGATGGGTCCTTAACACTGTCCTAGTCATTTTTTAAGTTTATTTTTAAATTTTTTTTTGTCCAAGTCACTTTTAATGTTTCCTACACATGGACATTTCCATATCCTGTCAGGTTCACTGAGATTGTAACTGTCATTCTGAGGGAGCAAAATATATATTGTAGCTCAAATTTTTACCTTAATTCATGTAATAAAGCATTGTGTTCTCAGAGACCCATATATAAAGAAAAGATCTGTCTTCAAAATTGGAAAACACTCTTCTGCAGCGCCTATGGCAAGGAGAAATGACTCACCTCTCCTTCACTGACACTTGATTCTCTTCATCCATCTCACAGATCTGCTCAGGATTTGGAATTAGGAATATATCACTGCAACTTGCATCATCTTTTTTGTATAATAGGAAGCACTTGAGTCTTGCTTTGTTATTTATATTGCAACAGTCAGAAAACTCCTGTTTGTCAGCCTTTCCTTGGTTATTACAAATGTGCTCTAGGAAGGTAGACATCTGCAGGAGGAAATAATACTTTAAAGGGGAAGCATGTGTGATCTACTTTTCTAGGAAAGTTAAAGAATTATTATCAAGAAAAGGCCACTGAGGACATGCTCTTACAGTCTGCGTTTAATAATCCCTGGACATAGTTCTTTTGAGCAAAAGTTTTTTAGGTTTTTAAGTCTAAATTCCCACATGCTAGACATGGACCAAATGGAATTTACCGTTCTCTCCTTTCCAAAATAATTGTGATTTCAAATTCATTTTCATACAGCTGTTGCTAGGCAGTAAACATAAGCCAAAATTCCAGAGCCTAACGAAATCAAGATCTTTTTGGTAACTATCCACCAAGAAATAAATGAAGTTGAATTTCCTTGCTTCCTATTTGTTTTTAGTTTGGTTTCCATAGGAAGTTATTTTAAGAGCTGAACTCTAAGGCAGTGTATATCGTGTCAAATGTTCAAATGAAAGTGTAATAACTCAGTTAGTTTCAAATACCTTGGAGTGGCAGTAAGTGTGTGGGATGTGGTAAACCTCAAATAAAATACATGTCCAGATTTAGGGAATAAAGGCAGGAAAAAGCCCATCATTTGAAGTAGAAATAAAAAGGGGTCACTATAAAACAACTGAGATTAGTGACAGGCAGAGGCACTTCATTTCCAATGTGTTTCTAGGAACATCTGGGTGGTACAGTCGGTTAAAACATCTGACTCTGGATTTTGGCTCAGGTCATGACCTCAGGGTCCTGGGATGGAGCCCCACATGAGACTCCACACTCAGCCAGGGAATCTGCTAGAGGAGTCTGTCTCCCTCTACCTCTGCCTCTACCCCCACTCTCTCTCTCTCCCTCTCAAATAAATATATCTTTAAAAAATAAATAAAATGTGCTTCTAATTAGACTGATGGTTTTTCTATGTCTACTAAGAGTCTAGTAAAAGATAGGTAGGTTTTAGCCCCAAGGAGAGGGAATAGTAAAAATAATAATAAACTAACCAATAAAGAAGAAAACTATTGATTTATAGTTTAAAATATTTGGTATGAGACAAGTGATCCAAAAAATGTGTAGATTGCACAAATATGTTAGTGTTCATGAATAATTTGTTCATTGTAAGATACACATACTTTATGAGACAGAAGTAATCCCCAAGATTTTCTACTAACTAGGGAAAGAGCACATAATAATATTCACTTCTTTCTTCTGTTTCATATACTCTTAGAAACATTTTAAAATTAGTATTTTGGTTTCCAGGAACATTTATATGAGGATGTCAGACAGTGATATTCCAGTGGGAGAGGCAGAGCAACCAACTAAAATGAACAAATTGGCCTCTAGGTTGTAATCTGTTCTCTTGAGCATTTGGTTCTCTGAGTCTGATCTCCCAGAGATGAAATGAAGAATTTGGGCTTATAAACTTACAAAGATTATATTTTGAGTGTGATTGATGTCCGTATTGTTGCCTTAAAGTCCTCTACCTAATTCTTCAACATCTCACTTCATAACAACACCTTTTGGTTGGAATTTTAGTTTAAAAAAAGAGAAAGACAAAACATGATTCACCTACCAACTGGTGAGAGCATTCTGATGGTGACTCGTGTGCCTTGAGGATCTTGCACTTGTCTGCAAGATCTACCACCTCTTCGACTATGGTTTGTACTTCTTCAAAAGTTAATTTCTGGAGAAACTGAGCCACCATGATGCTGGTGCTGAAACATAACACTTGTGAGAGTGTTAAAGGTGAAATCAAACTCTTCCTCCACCATCATTAGATCACTGCCCCCTCTCCCTTCCAAAATGATTGTGATTTCAAATTTCAGAGAAGAGAATATTGATAACAGAACTCACATGTCTTTTAAGTTCTCCTGCAGGTAATTCTGGCTATTAATGTGGTGCGAGGCTGGAAAAAAAAATAAGATTTTATTTGCATGAGAGGATATTTTCAAATTTGAAATCATCCTTTATAATTCTGTTATCCATATTTATTCACTTATAAATTTCCAGATTTATTTTATTTACCATCAAGAATTAAAATGAATTGCCAGACTATATCTTCACTTGTGTTTCAACTGCATTCTGTGAATGAATTTCTTCTGTTCAAATATATTGTGTCCTTGAAATCTGGCATTAGCCCACAAATAGTTGCACGTACTTGTGTTGACACACCTGAATTAATTAACATGATTTGGTTATTTAACTCTTTATATTAGAAGTTACTAGCGTATCCAAGGAATGCTAAAAAAAATTAGGGGTAATTCATGTAATAAAGCATTGGAAGCAAACATATAAACATTAGCACTTTGCCAGGCTTCATTTGACAAAGACAATATCTCACCCATTTTGGATTTACTCATCAACTTTATCTTTCTTATCACCTCCACTCACCACACACACACACACACACACACACACACACACACACAGGCACACACAGGCACACACACAGACACACATGTAAGTTCTCTACTGAAAACAGTATCTTCTTCTACTAACCGCTTCTGAAGAACTGAGCAGCTTTCTGTTAAATAAAGAAACCATCATCATATCTGTTACAGGGAAAGGCTTTGGAGCCAGTTACTCTGAGTTCAACTTCTAGCTCTGATTCTGAGTGTGGCCTTAGGAAAACAGCTTAAGCTCTCGTTTTAGTTTCTCTACCTAGAAAACATAAATAAACTCTACCACGATGGATAGTTGTTCGGATTAAATGGAAACATATGAGTGTAGCACCGAGCACAGCACCTAGCACCAAATGGGTACTGAAGAATGTAGCTCGTAGTATTATTCCTGCTACAATGAACACAGTTGCTTTATCCAAAATCATTTACCCAGTTTCAAACACAAGTTTGAAATGTATCGTTCCCTCACTGGAGTGGAAATAAGGCTAAAGTGAGATCTTCCTGTGTGTGTTGCCTCAATATATTAGTTCTCTTTCTGCATCCCTTCCACAAACCAGTTTCTAGCAATTTCCAATGACTCTGCTGACAGTGATGAGCTTTGAGGAAGACAAGCCATTCCCCATATTTTGGTCTACATTTTAGTAGTCATTATGCCTTATGTCCTGGTACAGGGATGTGTAGATTATAAACAGGACCCCTACCTGCAGCTAGTAAACTTCTCTGAAGAGTCTGACACTGAACATAGCTGAAGAAAACAAGGAAACATATGGGTCTAAGAGTCTTCATCGTTCCAGATGAAACTTTAAAGAAGGTGCTCTATCATCTCAAAGAATTGAAGAATCCTTTTTATACTCTTTTCAAGTAACAACTATTAATAATTAACCTTTTCCTGATGAATATTTTTTCTGGGCCAGTACGACCCTGATGAAATTGAAAAAATTCATGACAATGGAGAAATATCGTTACTGGATGGCATTCATTAATGAATACTGGGTTTTAAAATGAGTCATGTCAATCTACTTGTTGTTTTTCCAAGATTATACCATGTAGGCCTCGTAGTAATCAATAAGCACCTTTGGTACATATCTCATCTGCTGGGAAAGCCTGTTGACACGGACAAAGTTCTAAAGTGGCAGGAGGGAAGGTAAACATGTACTACCACAGATTCAAATAAATGGTTAAAGCCCTGGTTCCAGTGCGGGCACATTTTCAAGTCCCTGGAAGGGGTGGGGGAGCATGGGCCTGGGGAGCAGACCCAAGGAAATGGAACCTAATTTGCTGAGTGTTTATTGTGGGTCTGGTGCTTTATACGATATATTTAGACAACAGTATTCTTATTTCTTGAATAAGAAATTAAGACTCGGGATCATACTAGGTATGACACTGCCCACCTAAAAGGGGCACCTGGAAGACTCAAGTTCTAGAAAAGGCCGGGAGCACCTCGTGCAGTCTGCCTAAAGTCCATAAAGCTGCTGGCAGCACTGGCGAGGGTGAACTGAGAGCAGTGCCCGGGCAGCCTCTTGGCCCAGTCGCTGTATGAGATTGAGAGCGTCATGGAACTCAAGGGCAGACACAAGGACGACATGGAGCTGCTGGACCTGCGAGGACATCAGGATGCAAGTGTGCAGATGAAGCGCGTCCAGTGAGAAGAGGGAATTGGCAATGAATTTGGGCCTTTTCTTCTATTGAGTCAAGGAATGAACTTTTTTTTTTAAGATTTTATTTATTTATTTGACAGACAGAGATCACAAGTAGGCAGAGAGGCAGGCAGAGAGAGAGAGGAGGAGGCAGGTTCCCTGCTGAGCAGAGAGCCCGATGTGGGGCTCGGTCCCAGGACCCTGGGACCATGACCTGAGCCGAAGGCAGAGGCTTTAACCCACTCAGCCACCCAGGCGCCCCAGGAATGAACTTTTTCAGTGACCCAGGCCGGGCAACCAGAAATCGCTTTCGAGTGCAGGCAGCTCTTGAGGCTCATTTCTGAGGCAGACCCAGAGGACCTGGATTTGCCCTGCCAGGCCAGGGCCCGTCCACAGAGACCTGAGAAGACAGCCGAAAGCAGCACCTGGGAGCCTCAAGTTCTGGGGAAGCCTGGGAACACACCATGTCGCCTGGTCTGTAGGGTACAGGTGGAAGAGTCTGGACTGCTTTGCAAGGACGCGGCTTACCAGGCGGCAGGAATATCCTTCACTAAGAGACACCTGGGAGACTTGACCAATCAGCCTTGCAAGGGCGGATTCCAGCATGCTGACTGTGGTATCCTCAGGAAGAGACACTCGGGAGTCTGTTTGTTACAGAAGCCTGGGACTTCAGGAAATAGGCAGACCTGAAGCGCTTGGGTTGCCCTGCCATGTTGGAAACAGGAAGAAACTGAAAATTTGAACAGACCAATTACCCCAATGAAATTGAATCAGTAACCACAAACTCCTGAGAAACAGAAGTCCAGGGCCAGATGACGTCACAGGCAAATTCTACCAAACATTGAAAGAAGAGTTAATATCTATTTGTTTTTGTTTTTCATTTTTTGAGATAATACCTATTTGAAGCAGGAGAGCTAGGTTCTTGTCTCACAGAGTCGAAAAATTAATTGCATGGACAAAGGAGAGTGAGCAAAGCAATCTTATTAAGTAAGGATACAGACAAAGCTCTCAGGAGTGGGAGGGTCCCACCAGGTTTGTCAACGTAGGCCTCCACCGACAGGCTTTTATCTCAAATTGACCAGGGAGCTTGTGGCCTTAACATCCTTCTAACATCTTGGCTTGAGTAAGGACTGGCGATAACGTCTTTAATGGCTTACTTCTACTTTCAGGTCTGGTTATTCTTTGTTGTGCACAATATGACTGCCATAAAAAGACCCCACCTCCGACGCCCAGGCCAAGGTGGTCTGATTTGTACCCTTATCTCTGATTTCACTGTGCCTCAGCATTTCTGGGATTTTTGGTGAGCCTGATCATATGGCCCGCTACCTAGCCCTGCCTGCCCCTTACTCATATTCTCCTCAAACTATTCCAAAAAATAGAAGAAGAAGGGAAACTCTCAAATTCATTCTATGAGGCCAGTATTACACTGATACCAATACCAGATAAAAACACCACAACCATGACAGATTGTGGACTCCGAGAAACAAATAGAGGGTTTCCAAGGGGAAGGGTGTGGGGGGATGGGTTGGCCCAAGTGATGGGTATTAAGGAGGGCACATATTGCATGGAGCACTGGGTGTTATATGTAAACAATGAATCTTGGAACACTACATCAAAAACTAACAATGTGTTGTATGGTGACTAACACAACACGATAAAATTTTTTTAAAGAAACACGATAAAAGAGACGTATAGGCCAATATCTCTGATGAACATGGATGCCAAAATCATCAACAAAATACTAGCAAACTGAATCCAACAATACATTTTAAAAAAATCATACAACACAATCAAGTGGGATTTATTCCCAGGATTCAAGGGCCATTTAATGTTTGCAAATCAATCAACATGATACATCACATTAACAAGAGAAAGGATAAAATCCATGCAATCATTACAACAAATGCAGAAAAATCATTTGGCGAACTACAACATTCATTCATGATACAATCCCTCAACAAAGTAGGTTTACAGGGAACATACCTCGTTATAATAAAGGCCTATATCAGGAAAAAGACAAGGATGTCGACTCTCACCACTTTTATTCAACATGGTACTAGAAGTCCCAGCCACGGCAATCAGACAACAACAACAACAACAATAAATAAATAAATAAATAAATAAATAAATAAAAGCATCCAAATTGGTAAGGAAGCAGTTAAATTTTCACTATTTGCAGATGATATGCTACTATATCTAGAAAACCTTAAAGACTCCACCAAAAAACTATAGAACTGACAAATGAATTCAGTAAAATCACGTGTTACAAAATCAATGTATAGATATCTCCTACATTTCTATACCCTAATAATGAAGCAGGAGAAAGAGAAATTAAGAAAACAATCCCATTTACAACTGCACCAAAAATAATAAAATACTTAGAGGAAACCTAACCAGAGAGGTAAAAGACCTGTACTCTGAAAACTATAAAACAGTGATGAAACAAATTGAAGATGACACAAAGAAATGGAAAGACATTCTGTGCTCATGGATTAGAAGAGCAAACATTGCTAAAATGTCTATACAATGCAAAACAATCTATACATTTAATGTAATCCCTATTAAACAGCATTTTTCACAGAATTAGAACAAACCATCCCAGAATTTGGATGGAACCACAAAGGATCCCAAATAGTCAAAGCAATCTTGAAAAAGAAAAACAAAACTGGAGTTATCACAATTCCAGAATTCAAGTTATATTACTCAGCTGTAGTAATCAAGACACGATGGGACTGGCACACAAATAGACACATAGATCAATGGAACATAATAGAAAACTCAGAAATGAAAACCACAATTATGTGGTCAATTAATCTTCTACAAAGGAGGACAGAATATGCAATGGGAAAAGAGTATCCTTGACAAATGGTGTTGGGAAAATTGGACAGCTGCATGCAAAAGAATGAAACTGGACCACTCTCTTACATCATACACAAAAATGGACTCAAAATGGATTAAAGACCTAAATATGAGACCTGAAGCCATAAAAATCCTAGAAGAGAGAACAAGTAGTAATTTCTCTAACATCGGCCATCGCAACATTTTTCTAGATATGTCTTCTGAGACAAGGGAAATAAAAGCAAAAATGAACTATAAGGACTATGTCAAAATAAAAATTTCCTGCATAGTGAAGGAAACAATGAACAAAACTAAAAGGAAACCTACTGAATGGGAGAAGACATTTGCAAATGACATACCTGACGAAGAGTTAGCACCCAAAATATATAAATAACTGATAAAACTCAAGAACCCAAAAAACAAATAGTCCAATTAAAAAATGGGCAGAAGACATAAACAGACATTTCTCTAAAGAATATATCTAAATAACCAACAGACACATGAAAATATGCTGAATATCACTCATTATTAGGGAAACGCAAATCAAAACTACAATGAGATCTCACCTCACACCTGTTAGAACAGCTAAAATGAAAAACACAAGAACAACAGGTATTGGCAAAAACGTGGAGGAAAATGAACTCCTATACACTGCTAGTGGAATGCAAACTGGTACAGCCACTGTGGACAACAGTAGGGAGGTTCTTCAAAAAATTAAGAATAGAACTAAACTGTGATCCAGTAATCACACAACTGGGTATTTATGCAAAAAATTCAAAAACACTAATTTGAAGAGATAAATGCATCCCTCTGTTTATTGCAACATTATTTACAATAGCCAAATTATGGAAGCAACCTGAGTGTCCATCAACTAACGAATGGATAAAGAAATATGGTGTACACATACGCAATAGAATATTTTTCAGCCATAAAAAAGAATGAAATCTTGCTGCATGAATGGAGCTAGAGTATAATGTTAAGCAAAATAAGTCAGAGAAATATAAATACTGTATGATTTCACTCATGTGGAATTTAAGAAAGAAAACAAAACAAAGGAAAAGAGAGAGAAACCAAGAAACAGACTCTAGGGAACCAGCAGACAGTTACCAGAGGGTGGTGGTATGCGGATGTGAAACAGGTGAAGGGGTTGAAGATTAAGTTGTCGTGATGAGCACGGAGTACTGTACTGAATTGTTGGATCTCTCTATTGTCTACCGAAACTAGTATAATACTAATATAATAATAAAAACTAATAGAGTACCGTATGTTACCTATACTGGAATTAAAATAAAAAACTTATTTAAAAAATGATCAATAACGGCAAGAGACTCGGGGTCATATAATTTGCTCATGGACTTACGGGGAGAAATCCAGGTTTGACTTTGGATCCCACAATGCTCAAGAGCTAGTACAGGAAACTGAGGTGTCAGCATTCCTGAGCTAGTGTCACCTTCACCTAACACCCAGTTTGGGGGGTTAGGGGAAGAAACGGGTACTTACTGATTAAATAAAAAGTCTAAGAAAAATGTGAAAGCCAAAGTTTTGGAAATGTTTTGGAGATCACAGGTTACTACTTGAACAATTCCCATCCTGAGTTTCCTTATTTATATATGGAGGGTATGGACCAGATAATATCTAAGACTGACAGTCCATCGCGTGATTGTGCTACCCATATATTCTTATTTCTGGTTTCCTAGGCAAAAAACAAATAATAATAATAATAATATATATATATATACTTTATATTTATTTTTATTTAATATTAATCAATTAATTAATTAATTACTACATATGTATATCAAGTGAGAAAGATTTATCTACCTGAAAAATAATGATAAATCTGTTCTTATTTAGCTTTGGGACATGTTGGCTAATGATAAAGAATATAGATCATGTGTGATGGAAAACTAGGGTCAGCAAATCAAAAATTATCTTTGGCAGGTTTTCATTACTTTTTTAGGTCCTCTAAACAGTGCTAATGCTCAGCAGCTCTTCCGTTGCATATTCTTAGAGCTGTGCCCTTGAGCTCTTACTCTGAGCCTCCCAGGACAATTAGAACTGGACCTATTACTCTAGGGATGGCCAACATTTTGGATGAGAAATGCCAGACTGTCACCCACTGCAGATATTACTAAGTGATCACTGCTCTCTTTTCACCACTCAGCGCCACAAGAAGGCCACTATTAATTGATTGGAGATGATACTTTAAAAAAAAAAAAAAAGGAACCATTGCATGTGTGCTGAAATAATTCCTCTTTTTATTAAAATAATGGACAAAATTTACATCCTATTTGAATTCTCATCTCAGAGTAAAAGATTCTTGGAAACATAAAATGATGTTAAGTCCTTTATCAGTGACTGAAGGCAGAATTTCAGACCAGAGGAAAAACAAGTAGTGAGGCAAAGGCAAGGGGATGGGTTTCTTGATAAGCAAAGGCAAGGGGATGGGTTTCCTAATAAGACTAGAAAGACAGCACAGAATTTGTTCCCTACAAGAGTGAAATCTTTACCCTGACGTTTAAGATGAAAAATGGAAGGTATACAAGACAGTGATGATGTTTAATGAATATTATTTCACCACAAACCAAATTCTTATCTGAGTCATAGAAACAGAGTTGGAAGGAACCTTAGAAAGACCAGGACTGGATTCCTGGATCCCACAGAAAACCTGGATGGGGATTGCTCATGCCTGTGCAATTTCGACACTCATTACTGTACCATGAGGCCCACCCCACTTAGAATTATCGCTAATACTAGAAAATTCTTCTTGCACTGAATTCTGGTATGGTCTAGTCACTGGTTTGAGTTCTAAGCAATACAGTGTGATGTGCCCTCATTCTAAATCCTCTCTTTTGAGGCAAAATACATCTTTTTAATAAACCATTCCTCCCCTTCCTTTTCCCACATCAAGTTGGTTACATGCTTTTTAATAGTATGTTCTCTGGAATATCAGTAGAGAGTTGTAGGGTAAGTTCCTCTGTGATTATAGAGTCTTATAATTAGAGGCTATTAATAAGTATCTAGCATTTACCTGAGTGAGTGTGCAAATTGAGGCCATGGAAAGGGAGGGATGAAGTCACTGGCAGTTCATAAAAGACACTTGAAGAAAGGGTGTTGGGCACCTGGGTGGCACAGTCAGTTAAGCATCTGACTACAGCTCAGGTCATGATCTCAGGGTCCTGAGATTGAGCCCCACATCGGGCTCCCTGCTCAGCAAGGACTCTGCTTCTCTCTCTCCCTCTGTGCTCTCTCTCTCTCGCTCTCTCTCGCTCTCTCTCAAGTAAATAAATAAAATCATTTTTTTTAAAAGGTTTTTATTGTCTCCCTGTACAATATGGGACTGATTTCATTTTAACCCAGCAGGCTCCTGGGCCTCTGGTTTCATATCTGTTGTGTCTAGCCCAGTATTGGACACGTAGCTGAATCCACTATTAGGTACCAAACTGAATTACCTAACTGGGAGCTGATTCACTTCTGTTTGTTAAACTTACTATCCAATATCTAAGTGAAACTTTCTTCCTGTTCTCCTCATTAGTAAATGGAAATGTTTGGCAAAATGGCAAAAGGACAAAATAACTTCCCAAAATAAACATCTATTACCTGCTGGCCATGGCATCGGGTACTTTGTATAGCCACTCAATGCATTTCTCTAAAGCCTTTGTGAAGTGGAGATTATTCTCCCATGTTATACAAAGAAATGAAGGTCTTGGATTATAGGGAACTTGTCAGAGGCCGTACAGGAAGTTACCGGCAGCAGGAATTTGATGCCCCACCCCCGCCGGTACTTCCCCTACAACTTCTGCTTAGATTGTAGTGCCTGTGTGCTCCCACAGCAGGGGAATTCTTCTATCCTTATGACATAATATGTGATTGCTTGTTTACTATCCTTCCCCTGCCATGGGGAGCCATCTCTGATCGCCTCATATTCGTATGTGCAGTGTCTGACACACAGTAGGAGTCTAATAATAAATATTTGTTGATGAAATAAATGAAAATCCCAAAGACTAAACCATAAATGCTGTGCTAAAAGAACTCTGTAATTATTCCCATGCATTATCTCTTAAATGGTCATCATCTTCCATTCCAGACATTGAAGCACTAAAAACTTTGAAAGTTTAGAAAATAGTCAACATAATCGGGCCACAAGTCCATGACCAACCTTCATTTCCTGGCTTCCCAGTTCCCCCAGCTCTCTCTCCCTAGACATCACCGACAAGCACTTACATCTCCGATATTAACAGCAATCCCGGCTTGGAAGAGTAAGACAAAAGAGCCATTGTCACTGATGCCTTCAGTGCTCCTCCCTCTCTATGAATGACATCCAATATCCACCCTAGGACATAGGGTGTACAGAGGTCAAGAATACTGTTCTGGGATTAGAGGAGTCAAATGCAAACTTTGGTTCTGCCGCTTACCAGTTGTATGACATGGAACAGATGACTCTACAAACAGTGCCCTGCTTGTAAAATGGGAATTAAAATGAGATCTACTTCCAGGGCACCTGGGTGGCACAGTCAGTTAAGTATCCAACTCTTGGTTTTGGTTCAGGCCAAGATCTCGGGGTCATGGGATCAAGCCCCTCGTTGGGCTCTGTGCTCAGCGGAGTGTCTGCTTGAGGATTCTCTTTCTCCCTCTCCCTCTACCCCTCCCACCTGTGCTCACTCTCTCTCTCTCAAATAAATAAATAAATATTTTTAAGGTAAGGTATCTACTTCATACAGTTGTTAGGGAAAAGTACTTCGAATGATGTTTTGTACATTGAAAACATTCGGTGGCAGTGGGGGATGCTGGGAGCAGCCACAGCAGGAGGGCTGCCCGGCCTCAGCTCCCAGTACCCTTTCCAGCAGCAGCAAGGACAAGCATTTGTGAGGGGTCTGCCCACACCACTGCTGCTCCCCAGCCCCGCCTTCCCTGGAGCAGTGTACATCTGCCAAGGAACTCATGGTGCTGATGGGACAAATACATCCTGATTGACTGATTTTGTTATCAAGCTGACGCATGACATCAGTCTTTGAGACATAACTTTATGATGTTGTTTATTGCTCGCTACAATAACATGATTTCAGGTAAAGGTTACAGAAGAATCTTTTCACTGCATTCTTCTCAGAAAACAAGATCCACCGCAGGAAAGATAGGAAGCAGGGAAGTCGGTGTTCCTCTCTTTTCCCCACAACCTGGGAAGCAAAAATAGTATTTAATGCAACACACGAATGTGAAATCGTATAACTTGGGTGATGGGAAGTCATGTATATAGAAAAGTGTGAGTGGTAAGGAGTTTGTGCTTCTTGTTGACCCAAACCTACTCCCTGTGGTGGTCCAGGCCTCTCTTCCCAGACGCTGAACATCATTTGTTCCTAAAGTTTGTGTACGTGTCTTACCTAAACTGCAGAGGAGAGAGCATCTTTTACATAGCTTTGTGAAATCACAAACATATCGTTTTTCACTTAGGAACACACTGTTGTGGCAAGACTCTTAGGCCAGGTTACTGATACCTGTCTGCCCATCATCAGCCCGCTTCTCCCTGTCAATATTCACAGATTTCCATTGCCTCTCTGCTCTGGTCCAGACCACTGAGTGCGGTAGCGGTGAGTGAGAGGTAGAGTGAGAGGACCGAGACGGGCGTGTGAGGTACGAGGCACGTGGAATGAGCTAGAAACAGACACTGAAGCACCAGAAGGGAAAAGCCCGAGTGACCACACAAGCCACATGTACTTTTGGCATTTGACTCAGCAGGGATTACCTTTGGTGGGTTTTATTTTGTGTTTCTCAAGCAGCCTGGATTTTGGCCGCCACCTTGGGCCCCTGAGAGGGGAAAAAAAGAAACAAAACACATAGAAGAATTTAAGACATGATTATTTAAATTTGGAGACACATGTTGCCTTGAATTTTGGGAAGAAAAATTAAAGCAGTCCCATCTTGTAGAAGGGGAAGATTCAATGAACACCCTTTCTTCCAGTGCAGTTTATGAACTGCCAGTGACCTCATCCCTCCCTTTCCATGACCTCAATGTACACACACACTCTGGTAAATGCTAGATACTGATTAATAACCTCGAATTACATTAAACATATTTGTAAAAGCTAATAATTTGAACCACATACACACACACACACAATTCCCACAGACCAAGCACTCCCTTGGAAAAAGTAGAGGGCTATCCACCAGAATGAAGACTGGGTGTGAGTGTGCGTGTCTGTGACCAGGTGGGGAGGATATGAGGGGTCCGAGTTTGCGTGTGTGCACGCGCATTGTGAGTCTGGGGTAGAGTGGGAGTTGCTGGGAATGAAAAGGTGAGAAAGGAAGTTGGAAATCAGTGAAGAGCTACTTCCAAGCAGCCTCCCTCTGGGGCTGGCATTCACGCGTCCCTGAGAATCCACCACAAGCTGGCAAGAGACGCCAGTCCCTGGAGTGAGAACATCAGGGAGCGGGTCTCCTCTCTTCCCCCTCAGGGCGCGCAGCCCCCACCAACGCCTCACTTCACACACATGCATGTTCACCTGAGGGACGCTGCGGCAGGGCCCATGAAGGTGAGCCAGCTACCCCCTGAGAGATTTCGCGAACACCCTTCGTCCTCCCTTCTCTTTGGAGCTGATTACGATTTCCTTTGCAAACCAGTCCAGCTATTTGTTTTATTAAACTAATGAGTGATTCAAAGAGAGTAAGAGAGTAAGGACCAAAGGTCTAATTCAAGGATAATGATCCCCATCCTCATTTATAGGTGGTGCAGTACAGCTCGGTGTAAGCAATGTGATTAAGATGGCTGGAATCAGGACCTGGGTTCTCCTGGCATCTTTTTCTTACACCGTGGGGTTACCAAGGAGACAGTGCTGAGGCCCTTCCACAGGGACATCTGCCTGGGACATCAGGCTCACGGTGCTCCCAGAGGCCTCAGACACATTGCAGGGAGGAAGCAGGGTCCTACTGAGAGTTCGGTTGTATTTTGTGTGACCAGGAATACCGGATGAGTTTCAGCGGAAAAGAAACGGAACTACCTCTTCACGAAAGCAGGTTTCAGAGTCCTCGGCTTTGCAACATTTCGCCACCACGTCCGTGAAGTCTGAGAGCAACGACCGCAGTGCCGCCTCTGTAAGTTCAGGCCCTCGCTTCACTACATTAACAAGAAGCCTGTGGTCCAGAGATGCCAAACAGAATTAATTCAAGACTCCTTTCTTAAGCTGCTCTTCCCCAAAATGCTTGTCACAATTTCACATGTCTTAGGGGGAACTTGACTTAGGGGGGAGTATAAAAAGTTAAAATAGTCCACTTCGAAGGAGTCTCCTGAAGCTTTCCTGTTCAACTTGTGGGATGGATTTCACGCTAACATTCTTCAGAGGGTGAGGTCATTATAAACAAAAATGATATAAAAAATGTGAGCATAAATTACATCTTTCTGATGTGCAGTCCTGTGGGTTATGTGATTACTTTTGGTCTTTCTAGAAAATTCATTTTCAAAACAACCTCTATTCCCTTTTCCTCAGTAGCTGAATGCTGTTCCCACTGCACCTGATACAGATACTACTTAAATCCCCCTTTGAAGTCTTACTCTTTTGCATTTATAACATTGCCTGAGAAGACAAAAGTAAAATTCTTGTCCCTTTTAGGCCTCTCATTTTTTTTCAAACAGTAAGCAAGATTCTCAGGGAAAATATCTATGACATTCCCTCATGAACTTATGAACTTGCCTATGACCTTTTTGCTGGCTTCCCTCAGTCACCTTTCCAAATCACACTGTACTCGACACTCCATGCCTAGGAAAAGAAAAGACTAGCGAGGTATTGACTTTCAAGCAACAGCCATTAAAAGGCCCTGGTGTTTTTCTGGATTGGAGAGCGTGGGCAATTTGATGGAAGTAACGGGATTAGAACACCAAAATCAGATGTATTACAGTATGCCTTCTCATTAACACATGATTTGCCTTCAGGCTGAAGAAAAAGGTGAATGGAAGAGAATGTTTATACCTGTCCTTCTTCCTTTGGAGCTCCTCATTATGAGACTGACATAAGTCTGTATGAAAGACGAATAAATCCTGAGGTGTAGATGGAGGTCTATACGTTTTATCAGCTTCCAAGCCCTCAAAGCAGGGTCTTCTGAAGGCAAAGTTCGTTTTACAACAGTGGTCCACATCTGGGTTGATGTTCCGATTTTCATTTAGTCCGCATAACTCTCCAAGAACTAAATCCATCTGTCCCAGTGAAAGTCGGAATTTAGACATGAGTTTAAAACTTGAATAGAGTTTTGAAATATGGTTAGAAAAACCGTTAGATTGTTGTAAGATGACTATTAACTGTACTCAGAAAAACCCAGGCACTTGTAAGCTTGATACTACATACAAAGTAGAAGCTTACGTTACAACACAATTTCAAGCCATTGTAATGCAAGTGCTATAGGTTAATTTCTTGTTAGCACATATACAAATCTGTAATTATGAGCCCTAGAGAGCTTCAGGACAACCAACTGAAAGTGGCAGCCAAACACAGTGGCCCTTTGATTTATTCCTTTCCTAGGGTGTTCTAGGTTATCCTCCAAAATCATCTCCACCCCAGCCCTAAAGACATACATCCAAGTTGTGATTGGGCAGAAGTATCAATTCTCTTACTGAGCAGGTGGGACAAGACTGAATTTGTAACATTAAAATTTCTTATATCATTCTGAAACATTTGCCCTAACAATTTACAAATAACAAATTAGTAATAAGAAGTAAGAGGGGTGCCTGGGTGGTTCAGTCAGTTGAGCTTCTGACTCTTGATTTTGACTCAGATCGTGACCTCTGGGTTTTGAGATCAAGCCATGCATCAGGCTCTATGCTCAGCCTGCTTCTCCCTCTCCTTCTGCTCCTTCCCTTGCCCTCTCTCTCTCTCTCTCCCCCCATCTCTCTCTGTCTCTCAAAAATTAAAAAAAAAAAAGTAAGAAAGATGATTTGGAGAACCCCCAAGAAAATATTTAATACATTATCCTTTGCTTTTTAGGATTGTGATGCAGTGAGGCCCTTAAAAAACTTTGACATTCCTTGCTCAACAATGTTGAAAACCGTGAAGAAAAGCATGTAACTCCTAATTGCTATAGATCAATGAGTACTGTACAGCAGATGTCTTTTTTTTTTTTTTAAGGAATAGTTAGGTACATGGGCCATGCTCACCAAATTGTCAACACAGGCAAACTCTTCACTCAGTGTGCAGCAGGTGGCCAGAGCTGTCACCATTTCCTTGCCAAGAAAGGTCAGTTCTTCAGTGGAGAGCTGGGGAGCTATCTTTGTGAGTTTGATAAGGTAGCTGAAAGAACATTTGTCTGTTTGGTTCTAAACAAACACAGATACCCATTCTCCCTTGTCTAACTACTTGAAACCCTAACTCTTCAAGGCTAGGGACAACCAAGGTAAGGACAACATGAACCTCGGCTTTCTCATAAAATGGCGGAGAACTGTCTCTTCACTCCCTATTTCCCCACACCCTGTCTCCTAGATTCTGCATTTTTGGTTTCCTCCTAATTTCATGGTAATCTCAGAAGTTTTCAAATTTTCTCATCCTGTCTTACCTGGGAGTATAGGAACTTCTGGACTAGGATGTAAAATATCTTGGTTAGTATGTAAAATTCTGCTTGAAATCCCTTGCATAGTAAATAATATTTTAAAGGGAGAATTTAATTAATAGATCCATGTTGGAAAATGATAATCTAAGGTGAAGGAAACATATCTTTAATGGGCTGAGTTTGAGTTCTCAGCCAACAGCCAGATTGCAGAAACAGTTATTTTTTAAGCTCTGTTTTGTTTCAAAGACGTTTGGTTTAAAAACACACTATATTACCCTGTAATTAATTAAGAAAATCCAGAATAAACTGTGTATCACTCATGAATGCTCACAAGAGCACTAAAACAAATATTAAAATGTTAAACAAATCCAAAATTATTTCTATAAGCTCAATAAGGTGGGTCCAAAATCTGGGCAAACCATCTTTTCCTTGGGAAATTGCAACCACCTGACGTTTGCGCTTTCCCCCCACCTTCCTAAATGGGGCAGAATCCAGGGAGTCTGGCAAGGTATTGACAAAAGCCAGTCCAAGTGAAAACTAAAACATTAGAGAATCAATTTTCTGGAATCTTGTATTTTTTTCATTTCTAGCCTCATTCCTATGACAGCTTGATGCACATTCTTGACTTTTGTGTTTTTATTCTTTCCCAGTTGATGGATTTGCCCATAACTAAAAGGCTGAACTGAATTTTTGACACTTTGTGGCACTCTTTATCTTACTTATCCTCGTCACAAGTGTTAATCAACTTGAACAAGCAACTTACTAGTATTTCAAGTCATCTTTCCCCAAATTCTGGAAATGTTCACATTCTCGCTGTACTATCTTGAGGCTTTTCTCAGTTGTTTCATTGAATTTGTATTCCTAAAAACAAGAACAATCATATTTATGAACATTTTCTCTAAAATTTAATCATAAGCTTCATGTCAGCTTGTCAAATAGCTTTTATTTGTATAGTATTTTGAAACTATCATTACCATATATTGCTCACTAAATGGAGAGTGGTTTTCTTTATGAGTTAAGAATTTAAATCTTTTCAACTATAAATGTAGAGATGGCTTTTACTAAAATTTGAAACTCCAAATTTTTCATTATGATCCTGTACATTTTTTAGAGCTTTCCAGCTTGCAAAGTATAACTCAAATCTTATGCTGACAACGATCACATCTGATAATCACTTTCATGAGGCCAGAGTAGTCTCTTATCTTTACATACAGGAAATCAGCTTTATGAAGTCAAATGTCTTGCCTAGACTGACCCAGCTAGTCAATATTGCTACAGAACCTTTTTAATCATATTTATCTTTATTTCATGTCTTCTTTTCCATCATTTAGAATTGGAACTTAAAACCCCCAATAATTGTCTTCAAATATTTGACAAACTCTATCTCCTCAGCATAAAATTGGGTATCTACTGAGCGGCAACCAGAGAGAAAACTACACACCAGTGAATGGGTGTGTGGGACATACTTCGCCTCCATATAAAAAGAGAATTTTCTAGCACTATGATTCATTTAAGGGTCAGGAACAGACAGTGGCAGAGCTAGTCTGAAAGTCAAGTTCTCTTGCTTCATTGCTCAAATATGAATGGGTGTAAACTGGCTTTTATGGTAAGTAGAAGCAATTTTTTAAATAAAGCAAAAGCAATACATATCAAATGAATGGGAAACAAATCAGAAATGTCAGACAATTAATTTACCTAATACATTAGGAATGCTTATGAGTTGACACTAAAACACACTAAATTCAACAGGAAAATGGATAATGGGCATGAACAACTTATTCACAAGAAATTTATAACTACAATAGCTAAAATCACATGGGAAAACCCTATGTTAATTATGGCTATTTCTCAGTGACAGTATCAAAGCTTTCATTTTTATCTTTATAACTTCTGATACTTTCCTAATCATCTTTGACAATCATTCATTACTTTTACAATCATTAAAAAAATCCTATATGGCTTAATAAAATGCAAAGTACATAAATAAAGATCTAAATGTAAAATATTGAATCGGAAGATTTCTTCTTTTTGCATCAATACACAGAATTAGTAGTTCAAGACATTGTGCAGAAACCTAACACATTATCAGTCTTCCCAATGATCAGCCTGCACTGAATTTGAGTACATTCAGATGGGTCAATTACATTTCCTACTCCCTAGACTAGAGTAAAACTTTGATGTCAGTTATGAAGTGTTTGTTGTTAGGCTTTGTTTTGTCCTGTTCTGTGAGCCCGGAACGGTGGAACCTACTGCATGGCGGTAACAGTCGGGAGGATTTTCTGTGTGGCAACACTCCTTCAGAAGGTTTTCATACACCCCAGCAATTCTTAAAAGCTCCGGTACAGACAGTTCCAGATGTCTCCTTGAGTGTTCATAAAGAAACCTGTGATGTGTACAATGTTTCTAGCATTAGACCTTAGAGAAAGAACAAAATATCAAATCTTGCTATCTCTTAAGCTAGTCTGATCTTGTAACACTGAGTCTGCTTTCAAATGCTAATTTCCTCCTCAGATTTGCTCAGGGAGTGATTTCAGAGGATATTTTGACTACAGGACATCATTTTACAAAGGTTCTCTTCTGTAGTATATTTTAAACCAACAGTGCCTTTACTTGAGAGGATAGAATGATGAGTTATTCTGAGTTAATTATTAAGAAGATTTATGTGTAAAACATCAGAAATAGTATATCATGCCACCAATACTTAAGAAAATACATAGCGAGTCTAATTCTGTTGGAAACTGCATTCAAACCTCCAACTTGAGATGGTGGAAATATGGCTTGCTCCCCACTCCAGGGCCATCTTGGGGAGAGACTGGGAAACAGTTCTGCCTGTAACTTCATCCCATCACTTCTCAAGTATGGGAGTCACCACCCCTAGAGCTCTAAGTATTGGCAGTGGTTTCCATGGCCTCAGTGAGATGCTCCAAGGATCCAGGCTGTGTGATTTGGGGAGAAGTGAGAAATCAAGTGGAAAGAGGCTAACACTTATTAAGCCCTTAGTAGGTGCTAGCACTGGATCGAGCTCTGGGGCATAAGAGATAAAGAAATGCTACCTACCCTCTGAAAATACTTTTCTCTTTAACTTCACTTAGTCCTCAAGATCAGTACTAATTTTTAGCTCAAGAAAGGAAGTCTCAGACCGGGGAAGCACCTTGCTATTAACGGGAAGTGTAATATGTGAACCCAGGTCTAGTAGGATGCTTAATTAATTTTTCTCTAAATCAAGCTGACTCTCTTTGCAGGAGAGGGTGTCTTCTCTAAGCACCAAGCTGTGCTCTTTACAATAGTCTTCATAATAAAATCTTATGGGGGCTCCTGGGTGGCTCAGTTGGCTAAGCATCAGCCTTTGGTTCCATGATCCCAGGGTCCTGGGATTGAGCCCCGCATGGGGATCCCTGTTCAGCAGAGAGTCTGCTTTTCCCTCTCCCTCTGCCCCAAGCCCTGCTCACTCTCTTTCTCTCTCTCTCTTTCTCTCAAATAAATAAATAAAATCTTTTTTAAAAAATCTTATCTACCCATCCATTCAAAATAAGTTGTAATACCTCACAAAATTTTTCAATTCCAGGGAACTCTGCATCCCTTTTTGGTTCACAAGCTTTGATTCTCTGATTAATCTTGGTGTTTCTGACATTGTCTCTTCTGCTTCCCCACCTGCCATCTCAATCCTATTTGTGTGATATATTCCCAGACCCTAACACAACTGCATTTACCCTTCAGAGAATCAAGGGCTATTCTTAAAATCTGATATAAGCCATGGACCTTTCTACAGGAATAAAATATAATTAAAAAAAAAAAACTGCCAACAAAAATTCCTAGAAGCGTACCCTAGCCTGGAAGCACAATTGTGATCTTGCATCAAATGCTGCACCTTAAAACTCTGTTTCTGGCGCAGCATGCTCAGGGTTGCTCTGTGATTTCTCCTCAAACATTATGTTGTAACTTGATGGTGATGATCATGACAATGGTGATGATGATTAAAAAAAAATTGCTTCCATTCAGTGAGCACATGTGCCAGATAGAAGTGAGACACGCTACCTCTAACATTTTGTTCAGTTTAAGTTAATAACCCCAACCCATGAAAAACAATAGGACACAGTGGCTGGATTCTAAGAGCAAGAGTCTGGAGCCAGGCAGCTCGCGTTCGAATCCTGGCCCCACCACATATTATCAGTGTCACTTGGGAGCAAGTTACTTAACTTCTGTGTTTCCATCTCCTCACCTGGAAAATGAGGACAATAAAAGCATACCAACAACAAAGGGTTGTTTCAAAAATTAAATCGGTTAGTAGATGAAAAGCATTTAACATTTGGTAAATTTTCCCTAATCTCCATCCTCCAGAGCTCCGGATTCACATACAAAATTGTCTCATGATACTTGGGACCACATGGATGGACCTGGAGGGTATTGTGTCAAATGAAATAAGTCAGACTGAGAAAGACAAATACCATATGATTCCACTCATAAGTGGAGTCTAAAAAAAGAAAAAAAAAAAAGACTACAAACAAATGAATAAACAAAAAGTGGAATTAGACCTATAAATACACAGGACAAACTGATGGCTGTTGGAGTCAGAAGGGATGGGCAAAATCAGTGAAGGGGAGTGGGAGCTACAGGCTTCCAGTTATAGAATGAATCCATCATGAGAACAAAAGGCACAGCACAGGGAATCTAGTGAATGGTATTGTAATAACCATTGTGTCATTGTGTGTGGGATCCAAAGATAGCTACACTTGGTGATGAGCCTAGTATAATGTGTAAACTTGTCAAATCACTATGGTGTACACCTGAAACTGATGTAACATTGTGTGTCAACTATACTCAAGTAAACAGAAATTGTTTCATGGCCTTCCCAGTTAGTTACTTCATGTGTATCTCAAAGTCAGCGTCATCAGATCCAAACATATTCTCTTTCCCACAAAACCTTCAACCCATACTTCCCATCTCATTGAATCTGAAAACTACTTACCCAACCACCTAAGCCCCAAACTGGGATTCATTCCAGATGGTTTCTAAAAGACAAAAGTGATTTTGCCCTTCCTTATTCTTCAGGGAAAGCCCTTCAATGACATCTCGTTACTTAGCACGCCTGCATGATCTGACCGCATGTACTTCTCACTACCCTCCTCTCTCACTGCAAATACCCTACACAAAGTCACAAACTCACCAAGTGGTTTTATACTTCTATCCATGATCTCCCCCTTCTGTCTGGATTACCAAAATGTCTTTAAGCACCTCTTCCCTTTCAAGCCTTTCCAGGTTTCCCAGGTAGAATTGACCACTTCCTCCTCTGTCTTTACGTTATGGATTACACAGTGCTATCAGAAATAAAAGGACATGTCCTGCACTCATTTATTTATAAGTCTGTCTCTTCTGCCATGGCATTCCCTGTTGATGAAAGCTTACTGTGGATAAAAGCCCTGTCTAACCTCGTATAGTGCCTGGATTAGGTTTCATTACCAATAAGCTTGGAATGAATGAATATTCTTATATGAATTTTATATATGATGATTAACTTGTTCTAGTGACCCAACCAGGTCTCAAATCCTGTCCCTTTGGCTCCAAGTCCACTAGATTTCCTTGAACAGCTGTGGAGTGGCCTATCATGGCAGTTCAGCCAACAAGTTCCTAGACCAGACCTCCTCTGGTCAAATCCTTACTCAGCCAGCTTTTAACTGTGACCCTTCAACAAGTGAATTAGCTGCTCTGTACCTCCATTTACTTATCTGAAACAATGGGGGAACTCGTACTGGTGTCACGTGACTGTTGTGAGAATTCAAACAGATCATCTACATCGAGTATCAAGCCCATGGTCTGGCACATATCAAGTACTCAATAAATGTTAGCCGTCCCGGGAATCACACAGTTGCATCTCCTTAAAATCAGGTGAAAATACCATAGTCTGTAACCATCAATTTTTAAAATTATGTGGTACCCAATGATTTGAATGGTTCCCATTCCTTCCACCCAAATTAGCCAAAATAGGTCAAATCATAAGTTTCTGTTTGCCTTAGAAATTTCAGTATAGATTTATGTTACTCAGCCATGAAGATCGTTTGATTAGCATCTCGCTCTTCACACACATTTTCGCTTTCAGTAAATTTCGCTTCTCTTAGAGCTAAGTCCTCTGGTCTATCGTCTTTATTCGAGGCAATGATGCACTCGCCACGCTCTGGTATTTTCTTTTCACAGCACTCTTTGATTTTGCTGGAGATGGAATCTTGTTTGGAGCAAATATGGCTCATAACCTTGCTCTGTATGACAGAAGAATGAAAAATTACTTTATTCTCATCATTCCTTCAGGGCTGGATTTTCCTTCATAATGAAATGATTGCATACACAACCAACCATGAGCCTCACATCTGATTTTCATCAACACACAAAATTATTCATCAGAGAATTTGAAAATAATACTTAAATTTTGTCTTAATGTAATACACATGAAGTTTTCACATGAAGGCAAGTTTTATTGCTAAAGATTTTAAGTGATATAATTATGAAAATAGACTCTCCTATAAATTCCCATTTTATTGTTAAGTATTAATCTTTTAAATACCTCACTCCTAATACTCTGATATATTGGCATTTTAAATTCTGTGTTATTTCTTTCCTTTTAAATGAATGCCACCAAAGACATGTGACTAGAACATCTATAATCCTAGATGTCTTTTCTCATACCCTGGAACTATATGGCCAAGCACATAGCAGAAACTCAATAAGTATTTCCTAAGTGAATAACTACTCATAAGTGAATGACAAAATGATTAACAAATGGACTATCAGAGCAACTACCAGATGGCAACTCTCAAACATAAGAAGCTATCCTACTCACTGTTACCATTTCCCCATGGTTATTATTAATTTGAAGCTGTTCAAATTGCGAAATGATATACAAAACCAAAACCCTTACTGTATCCTCTCTCCATTCTTCAGCTTAATTCTGACCTCCATGGCAAATAGTGGGAATTAGGGAGAAGGTGAAGTTTTCTTATTTACACATTAGTTGGATAATTTTTTAAAAGCTGATCTGCCCCCTCATCTCTTCTACAGACTCCCCAGTATGAGTCTGCACATTTTCCTCCTTCCTGTTCCACTTTCACATGTACTATGTTGAGTTTCAGAAAACACTAAGCTATTCCAGGCCTCTCTGACTTTGCCTAAGCTGGTCTGCCTCTTCTTCTGGTGAACACTGAGGATAAAGGATGGGATAAAGCTCTGGGTTGAAGCAAAAAACGGGATGTAGTTTGTCGGCACCACGTTTCCAACAGACCAGATAGAACCAGGAAGACAATCCTTGCAAATAGATATACATTTTACTGAAGGCCATCACTCTTCTGGGAAGCACATCTCTTTAATGTCTGGAATTCACTTCTGTTTTGAATAAACTACAATTTAATAACTCTTATTTCTCCATGAGAGCATTATAAAGAGATATCAAGGTCATCATACGATCTCTTAGTTTCAGCTCCACAGAAAAATCCTCCATTATATTCTAATTCAGTATATAACATTTAATATAATAAAATACACATTTCCATAACCAAACAATACAAAAATACTGAGTGAGATTGTTTTTAGTTGAAGTCCGATTAAGGACAAAATAATCCTTGGGGACATCTGTTGTCCACTGCTTGAAATAAAATGTATATCTCTTCATATTCTAAAAATCAAATTAACATACAGTTTCGCTGTGAATTTAAAAAAGTAAACTAATTAAAAGTCACCAAGAAAAAGTCTCATTTCAACTAAGAAGGCAAGATTTTTCTCATTTCTGTTTAAAAATTTACTTATTTATTAATTTATTTAACAGCCGCAGGGAGAGAAAGAGAGGGAGAGAGAGAGAGCAGGAGGAGGGAAGAGAGAGAGGGAGATAAGCAGACTCCTTGCTGAGTGGGGAGCCTGGCACAGGGCTTGATCCCAGGACTCCAAGGTTGTGACCTGAGCCGAAATTAAGAGTTGAAAGCGTAACAGACTGAGCCACCCAGGCACCCCAGAAGGTGAGATATTTTTAACGAAATTGTGTTACTTTTGTGTGCATGAACAACTTAAACTAAGTCGATGATATATTTACCAGTATATGCCCTTAGAAAAATCACTTTAAGGAATAATGTAAGAGTTATTTTAAATTAACTTCACTTATTTGACAGGACTGCTCTGAAATCGCTTGGGGAAACTCAAGAGAAAGCAGTTCTTAAAAATATGATGGTAAAAACTGTTCTCTGAGTTTACTACTTAATGTCAAATATCTCTAAAAGAAGATGTGCAATAGTAAAGAAAACTTCAATCTGCCTTAAGTGATTCTAAATTCCTAAAGTTTTATGGCAAGTACATTTAACCGTGTAAAATAGAATCTGTTGAGCAATCTCACAATAATCCCATGTAGAAAAAACCCTCAAAGTTTTATTTGAGCTTATTTGTTAATATTTTATTTTTTATTTTATTTATTTTATGTTATCATTTAACAATGTATTAACATTCTTTCTTAAGATGTATTTATTTATTTGAGAGAGAGAGAAGGGGGAAGGGGCAGTGGGAGAGGGAAAGAGAGACTCCTCAAGCAGAACCCTGCTGATCAGGAAGCCCAAAGCTGGACGGGGGCGGGGTGGGGTGGGTAAATCCCTGGACCCTGAGACTATGACCTGAGCCTCTGAACTGACTGAGCCACCCAAGCATCCCTTATGGGCATTCTTATTTTGTGTGGTAAATGAAGTAGCCACATATCAGGGCAACTTCAGAATTAAAAAAAAAAAATGGCTTCCCCAAATCACCATTTGCATTTGGCTTCAGAGAATATTTACCCTGTCACGGATACACTGTACGGCATCCCCTTCACAGCATCCATCATACTTGGAAGAAACATCTTCTAGGAGGGAGATAAGTTCCTTAAATTCAATCTTGGGAAACTTTTGACTAAGTATAGCAACATTTCTGGAAAAAGAATTGACAAACCACTAAAACAACTTGAACAGCAAGTAAGGCAAGGGGGACTTCTTTGCTGGTAAAAAGCTGCAGTGAGAATTGGAACCCTTGTTTTATTCCCAGGTATCTGTACCAAAGAGCTGTTTATGTGTGGCACAGCCTGCAGGATCACTCAGCAACTCTGAAGCTGATATTTTGAGTCCTGGACCAAGAGCAGGATAAAAAGCCCTGAGATATATATTTGCCTCTGTAATTTTTTATATCAAAACACACTTTTGTCAGGATCACAGCTTCCTGCTGTGAGCCCATGGCAGAGATAGATAATCCACTCCAGAACTCTTTCCTGTTGATCTATTTGAGATCTCGGAGATTTTCTCAAAGCATTGCAATAATAGCACCGTTACTAATTGGTCAAGATGAGCACTGGAGATAAAATTTATCCTTTTAAAGTTGTCTCCTAGTCATTAAAGTCAAAGACTAGGGGTACATCCCATCAAAAGCACTTGGAGGTTTTAAAACTCTCGTTGGGAACTTCCAGACCAACTCAGATTCCCAACTAACCAAAGAATATCTCAGAAGTAACTCTCTTTCTCTCTAGAGTCTCTCCACCTCCCAGGTCTTCTCTCGTCCTTCTCTAATGTCCTTGTTCTAGGTTATCTGTGTGGACTGAGAACTCCCTCAACACCCGTGGAGAAGAATAAAAATGAAAATCATCAACAATTTTATAAAAATGGGACACAGAGGAGAAAATATAAGCAAAGACAAGATTCATATTAAAACTCACATCAATCCTAAGACTTGCGGTCCAAACTTCATAAATGCCCCACAAACATTTTTTTGAAAAGAAGATGATGCTTTTAAATATTGTATGAAAGGTTCTGCCTGAAGGAGAAAAAGGAAAATCTATTAAAGCAAAAACAAAATCCCACTATTCTCTTATTTCTTAACTATATCTCAACCAAATTTTCAAAATTAGCTCAGAAACAGAAAAATCTATGGGATTTTTATCCTAATACATTTATATATCAAAAGACACATGCATTTGTGGCACATTATAAAGTTAGGCCTGCCTTCCTGATGACTGAATTATGCTTGGTAGGAAGGTAAGCGGTACAGTGTGCTGTGAGCTTGTCCATCTGTAATGGGATGATTAAATTTTATGGATGGCCAAAAGAGTTTGTCCAGAATAAAAGATAAATGCCATTTTTAGCCTAGATATTCACTCACTAGGGCTCTCTTCCAATTTACAAGGAAGACAATGCTAGAAGACAGACCCTGGAAATAGGCGGTTGTCTTTCAAGGGTCTCAAGTATTAAGAAATTTAGATCAGCAGTAGGTGGACAAAGGGTTGAAAACACCAGTGAATGTGGCAAGAAAATGGCTGATAAATGGTAAACATCCTTTTGCTATAATTTGAGTTTAACTAAGGATCTACAGTGTGGGGTGACTCCTTATCATTTTAATGAAATAAATACAATACTCACCTTTGTCCGAAAGCAATTAGCTTTGTCTTGTTCTTCACAACAAGTTTTAGTCATCTCCTCAAAACGAGCAGCAACAGTTAGAAGCGTAGGGGCAAAAACAAAGGGGTTCCTTCTGGAAACTTCATAGATGTAACTATAAAAGGAAAAAGAGGGAAGGAGGGAAAGGACTTTAAAGCAGGAAAGAATTTTTTTTAAAAATGGTAGACAAAGAGTGGGAAGAAAATGGAAGGGAATGGAAAGAGAGGAAAAGACGAGAAGATCAAGTTAAAAAACGGAAAGAGGAAGGACTTCTCATTATGGAAGCCTTCAATATAAGACAGCATTATCCACTCTCCAGTAAAAGTTTTGTCAATTAAGTTGCCAACCCCCAAATCAGAGTGATGATTACAGTTTTCATCCGGAACACTGAACTAGGGCTGCTGCTATACAATCAGTAGCTTTCCCTACCACATTCAAAGAATAGCTGCCTGTGCACATGCCATCTGAGATTCGGGGATTTTATTGACTTATGTTCAAATCCACTTGTAATTTAAGTTTCAGTGAGCACATTAGCTTTCCAGAAAAAGTCTCTGCTTCTGTAATTACTGCACCATTGCAAACGGATTTTTATAAACTCCCATTGATTTAATGTTTACCGTCAGTAAAAGCTGTACCTTCCCTTTGGGAAAAGTAGATCATTCCCTCCAGGAGCAATCTGGCACCATGCACACACTCTGTTCTAGGGCTTACCACATTAGAAAAATATGCATCTTTATTGAAAGGAACTGGAAAGTAGATTTCATATCTTATTCATATTTATATCCTCAACACTGAACACAGAATGTGACCCACAATGTACACTGAATGAATTAATCCATCAATGAAACTAGCTATGTTCCTTTGGAAAAGATACTGGACTCGGCCTAAGAGTAATTCTTCAGTTAGGTAATTCTACAGCTAAAAGAAAACTTACTTGTTTAGAAAAGATTCTCTGTTATTTTTATAAGTCTGGCATTTCTCTTCAGGATCCAGGGTAGGAAGAGGAGGCAGAAATCCTACATCAGCTTTCTTATTATGGAAGAAACAAAGTTTTCTTTCCAAGTCGACCTTACTGCAGCAGTGTGAAAAATTATGTTTTTGTGGCAGTCCCTTCAGAGCACATATATTTTCCAATAAAACATCATTCTAGACAATGGAAAAGTAAAAGACATCTTTTATTCATTATAAGGTTTTTCAGCCTTCTGGGATGACACATGGACTACAATGAGGGATGAGTGTCACCCTTCAGGAAAGAGATTCCAATTTCCCCAGTATTACCAATGAAGCATTGTTAGCCACACCTGTGACAACCATCCCAACCTTTGGGGAACTTTTTCTACCCCATCCTGGCTCCCTTTAATCTCTTACCCCTTCTTTGCTACTTACATTTCCCTTATATGACAGCTTTTTTCCTTTTCTCTCAAGGTGATAAGGTCAGAGTGTGACTGTGTTGGTAAAGTATTAGCAGTAGTGTTTCATAATAGTCTTCTAGAAATGCAGATAGTGGGGTGCCTGGGTGGCTCAGTCCATGAAGCATCTGCTTTTGGTTCAGGTCATGATCCCAGAGTTCCAGGATCTAGCCCCATATTGGGCTCCCTGCTCAGCAAAGAGTCCACTTCTCCCTCTGCCTACTCCCGCTCTCCCTCTCTCTCTCAAATAAATAAATAAAATCTTAAAAAAAAATAAAAATGCAGATGGTGACTCTATTTGGTAGTGGCCCAGAAAAGGGGATGTGAAAACTGAGCATATATTGAGACAGGCAGCTAAGGAGGGCACCTCTGTACTTCTGTGCACGTTGTCAGACTATTGGCTGCCTCCCTGCCTGTATACCCATGGCGTGGACTGCAATCTCATAGTCAAGTTCCTCCTGTGCACCGTGGTACATAATCGCATCTCTCCAAGGAAAGTGTCTTATCTTAAATCCCAAAGTCAGGCAAAAAAAAAAAAAATGTGGGGGCATAGAGCATCTCTTTCTTTTAATATTTTAAGCCAAAAATTCTGTGTAACAAATAAGCTTATTTGTTTCAGAAATGCAAACAATTTACTTACAGCTGATTTAGAACACATTAGGAGAGTCCTGTCACCCAAGCATTTATCTCGATATTCCGTCATGGCGTTTACCAACACTTCTACTTCTTCAAAGGAGGCCTCCTGAATATGTTGAGCGAATATGATGGTAGTGCTACAAGAGTCCACACAGAGTACACGATGACCACCTGTAGAATTTCCACTTCGGTCCAACAAAAACTCATAGAAACATTCACTTGCTGACCAGACTCAGGAAATTATCAAAGTGTGAGGGCTACAAATTTTATAATTTCTTGACAATTTAGATGCCTCATCTGAATTTTATGAGTGATACTGTATTTACTTTTTAAATACAGCTTCTATTTAATGGAATTACTTTTGAGAAGCATTAACATTTCTGGAATATATCAGAGAAGATCATGTAAACACCATCATCATTAGAAATAGTTTAAGGAAACTCACATATATCCAACATTCTCCTCTATAAATTTCTGGGTTATACTGACATCATCTGAAAAGCAAAGATATATAGGTTATTATGTATCTTGGTATTTGAGAATTTTCCCACCAAATAACCATACGTGATGTCTACATTTACGAAGTATAAAATAGAAAACTAATTGTAGAAAGTAATTTGGCATACTTAACAAAGAGAGAAGTCCTACGAACCAAATTTGAGATCTTAATCATAGCTTACTTTGTGCTCAAGAGATACTCATTAAGTTGAATTGGCTTGAATTAGTTTCAAACGGGCCAGGCTCCAAATTTGCCATTGATGGCTCCCCAGTACAAATGTCAAGTCCAAGCACCATTTTCATACTAGGTACTTATCACGTATGACTAGGAAAGTAGTATGAAGATTAACCGAGACATGATGCACTGTTACTACAGGGCCCAACAAGAGATGCCATCATGTGCTAGTAGTCAGTATAGTTTATAGTGCTAGCTAGACACAGATATTTAGATAATCTCTGGTCTAGGCTAAAATCACTGACTCCCTCCCAAGGAGCATATATTAATCAGAGCACACTTATATTTGTCCACATAGACTACTTTTATGGAGTCCCTACTTTTGCAAGGTATTGTGCTGGACAATATGAGGTAATCAGTGATAATTAAGACATCTTCTAAGTACTCTCATAGTGCAAGAGACTTATGAGCAGGACTATAATCCAATTTAGAATGTACATGACATTCTGAAGGAATATGGGTAAGTTTATGGCAGGAATGCTTTATGGTGCTTGGATGAGAAAACAGAAAAGGATTATAGCAAGAGCAGCATAGGAGTTGAGTCTGAAAAAATGTACAAGATTTCAGCCAGTAGAGAAATAAGGAGGTTCATCTCTCTGTGTGGAGAGAATAATGTGAGGGAAATTACAAAGGTAAGAAATCTTGGGATGTATTTAGAGAAAGTCAATTAAGCCACTTTCATGAGAGAGTGGGTCATAAAAAGAGTGGAAACTAGGATAGAAGGAACTTGGATCCATATTTTGGGGGTCTTGCACATAGAGCCCAGGAGCTTGGGCTTCAATTAGAAGCTATGAAGAGCCACTGAAAATGTTTATATAGAATATTAATGTGATTATTTCTTTTTTAATTGAAATATCATTAACATACATTATTATATTAGTTTCAGGCATATAACATATTGATTTGACAATTCTATATATTACTCAGTGCTCACCACAATAAATAGAGTCACCATCAGTCACCCATACAACATTATTACCATATTATTGACTATATTCTTATGTTGTACTTTTCATCTCCATGACTTATTTATTTTATGACTGAAGTTTGTACCTCTTAATCCCTTTTATTTATTTCACCCATTCCTTCACCCACGTCTCTTTGGCAACCACCAGTTTGTTCTCTGTATTTATGAGTCTGGGTTTTTTGTTTGTTTATTTTTGTATTTTATATTCTACATTAAAGTGAAATCATATGGAGTTTGTCTTTCTCAGTCTGACTAATTTCACATAGCAAAATACCCTCAAGGTCCATCCATGTTGTCACAAATGGCAAGATCTCATTCTTTTTCATGGCTGAGTAATACTCCATGTATAACACCACATCTTTATGCATTCCTCTATTGATGGACATGTGGGTTGTTTTTATATTTTGGCCATTGCAAATAATGTTGCAATAAACATAGAGATACATATATCTCTTCAAATTAGTATTTCATTTTCCTTGGGTAAATACCCAGTAGTGGCATTACTGGATCATATGGTATTTTTAATTTTTCAAGGAACCTCCATACACTGTTTTCCACAGTGGCTGTGCCAATTTACATTCCCACTGGTAGCGTATCAGTGTTTATTTTTCTCCATATCCTCGCCAACACTTACTACTTCTTATCTAATTCATATGCAACCACGAAAGACCCTGAGTTGCCAAAGCAATCTTGAGAAAGAATGACAACTGGACATATCACAATCCAGATTTCAAGATATACTACAAAGTTGTGGTAATCAAAATAGTGTGGTACTGGCACCAGACAGACATACAGATCAATGGAACAGAATTGAAAGCCCAAAAATAAACCCACGTTTTTTGGTCACATATAATACGAGACAAAGAAGGCAAGAATATACAACAGGGAAAAGAAAGTCTCTTCAATAAATGGTGTTGGAAAAACTGAACACTACATGCAAAAGGATGAAACTGGACCTCTTTCTAACATCACACACAAACGTAAACTCAAATGGAATGAAGACCTAAATGTAAGACCTGAAGCTATAAAATCCCTAGAAGAAAACATAGGCAGTAATCTCTCTGACATCAGGCTTAGTAACATTTTTCTAGCTATGTCTCTGAAGGCAAAGGAAGCAAAAGCAAAAATAAACTATTGAGACTATATCAAAATAATAACTTTTATGCAGAGAAGTAAACCATGAACAAGATTAAAAGGCAGCCTACTAAACAGGAAAAGCTCCTCGCAAATGACATATTCAGTAAGGAGTTAATATCCAAAATACATAAAGAGCTTATACAACTCAATACCATAAAACTCCCTTGCAGTCCAAGTAAAAAAAATGGGCAGTGAATCTGCATAGACATTTTTCCAAAGAAGACATACAGATGGCAACAGGTGCATGAAAAGATTCCCAACATCATTAGTCATCAGGGAAACACAAATCAAAACCACAATGAGGTATCACCTAATATGATTATTTCTATATGCTAAGAAATACTGGCCAGGTAATGGTATATCTAACATGCATGGAATTAGACACAGTGCCTGACAAAGAGAAAGTGACAAGAACTATTTGTCAAAGAGAGGGGTGGGAGAATGAATGGTTGGATAGGAAAAAAAAAAAAAAAAAGCTCATTAGGGGACTTTTGCAATTGTTTTCTTAAGAAATCAGCAAGACATGAATTTTGTTAGGAGCAATGGAAATGTAAAGGAAAGCATAGATAAAAAATATATTGAAGAGACAAAAATCTACAGGGTTTTTGAAGAAGTCATTACAAGGGGCAAAGAAGAAAAATTAAAAAATGACCATTCTTTCAGCCCTGTGACTGGTCTCACTAGCAGGCACTGTGGGGGTATGAAATTAAGTCAGACACAGACCACATCTTCAGGGCACTGAGATGCTTAGGGAACTTTTGTGCAAGTTACCAAAAAGTCTTTCATTAATGCCAGAGCGATTACAAAAGGACACCTCCTCTACACAACCGGAGTTCAAAATCTTCTCCTTTTGGGAAGAAAACATATATAAGTTTTCTTCCCCAGGCTGACACTGCCTTGGCCAGATTTATCAGTATGTACAAACTTTAGGATATCTATAAAATATATAAATATTTTGATATTTATATGTAATATAAAAGGGTCTTGCATAGGTTTTTACCACCTAGTTGGGAGATACGTTGGACAACCGAAGAATATAGAAAAATCCCAACTCATATCTTGTGTCCCACTGTTAACGTACACTAAATACATTTGTAAGAAATACTAGTATTTTCAAATCCAAAGTTTTTTCCCAGCAACACTTTCTATACTGCCATAAAGCTGGTGACCATGTGCTGGGTGGGATAACCACTATCTCTGTCCATAGATTGGGTAACATGACCATGAAAATACAAAATTTGGGAAGGTTAGTTCGGGATATGTGACCAGTATATATAAGCTCATGAAAGTGGGGGGAAAGTGAAAAATTAAATGGAAATAAAGCAAGGTTAAAAAATAAGAAATTATCCCAACCTAGACATTCCTTAACTAAGACACAAGTAAATTTCTTACCTACATCTTGAGGCTGTGTGGGTAGGGTTAGGGATTCAGGCACAAAGAACAGGAAAATAACAAAACCTGTAAGTTTTAACTGTTTCATTTTTTTTTAGAAATCACATTCACAAAAGAAAGTAATGTAACTGAGGAAGATCAAGTTTTTATATTATTCTTTGACACTATTAGTAAAAAAGTAACCTGTTTAACCTATTTCTCATATACCTCATGTTGGATTTTTATTTGATCACCTGCAGATTATTTTGCTAATTATTAACTAAGAAAAAAATTATCTCTGTGTTTTACTGGAAAAATCTATTGAGTTAGAAAAAAAGTCCACAGGTTAAGTATGCACAATACCTAATCAAATAGACAACCCCCCCCAAAAAAAATCTTAAAACTTTGCAAATGCTAAAGTAAAAGGGACTAGAACAAATAATTCACCAAAGAGAAAGCACAACTAGAAAGATGCTAAGTTTCATTAGAAATCAAATCAAAGGAAGTTAAATTTTAAAAAGTATACTTTTTATATATCTGATAGAATTAGAAAAAAGAAAATAATTAAGAAGTCTAATTCTAGAAAATGTATAGTAAAACAAGTCTCATATAATCAAAGCTTTTGGAAAAGCAGATTATAATAAGGACCAATAGTCTTGAAAATATTCATATTATTTGAGCCAATCACTCAAATTCTGAAAATCTACACTAAGAATATAATCCTAAATATGGAAATGTTTGTAAGTACATGATAAACAGGAAGTGGATTGTTTTAGTTATGTCTAGTAAAAGGACCCAAAAACAGTAGCAACCAAGTAGTAAGGAGCATATTTTGTGTCCACATTTTGGGTTCTAAACACTGTTCTCTAAGGATTCTGGGCTTCTCAGAAAAATAAATAATTCCAGAGCTGGGACATGAAAAATAGAAGATGAGCTGAGACATGGTGCCAGAAACTAAGGAAGTACTCAAAAATTGATGGGGTCATATGCCAAAAAGTTAAAAGCCAATGGGACAATTTGACATCATAAATAATGACAGGAGTACATTATAACCCATTATGTTTTTGAAAAAGTTTTTAAGAGTTTTTGGATCTATATCCATCCAAAATTAAAACAAAAGTAGGGAAAGGAAAAAGCTCTTCTCTACAGAAGAATGCCAACTAATAAATGTAGCTAGAAACAAAGCATCATAGTTCATAACACCATCGTGTACAGTCAGCAGTGATATAGGTATGCTGGGGGTTACTATTAGTCTTTGAAACTAATGAATATAAAGAATGTTAATAACAAGGGAAATATTTGCTACATAATATTTGGAGAAAGAGTAGAAACTAAAATTGTTTTTGTTATGTGTAGACAGTGGTAATATGAATGGGCCTATAACACCAAAAGAAAGGGAGAGAGAGAGAGGAGACTGGAGAGAGAGATAGAGAGAAGACAGAGTATGTTATGGGCAATCAAGAGAGAAAGATACAACCATTTCAAATAGCTATCTATACACTAGGATAATTCCAAATAGATCAGACGTCCAAATGTAAAAAGGAAGAGCAAGCAAACATAAAAGTACTGGAAGAAACACAAGTGAAGTGGGAACATTTTTTCTATGATGCGAAATCCAGAAACAGTAATGAGTTCAACTACATAAAAAGAAATTTCAAGATTTTACATGGAAAAATACTGTAGGCAAAGTCAAGTCAGAGGAAAAACCAACAAATGATGGCTGCGATCTATATCATACCAGGAGCTCTGGAAATTTGAGGAGGCAAAAAAAAAAAAAAAAAAAAAAAGACCAACAATCTGATAGAAAAGTAGTAAAATGATCTGAGCAAATAATACACAAGAAGAAAAAAAACTAAAGGGTTTTAAACACTAAAAAAGATTCTCCTAATAAGAGAAATCACATCTGGGGCGCCTGGGAGGCTCAGTGGGTTAAAGCCTCTGCCTTCGGCTCAGGTCATGATCTCAGGGTCCTGGGATCGAGCCCCACATCAGGCTCTCTGCTTAGCAGGGAGTCTGCTTCCCTTCCTCTCTCTCTGCCTGCTTGTGATCTCTGTCTGACAAATCAATCAATCAATCAATCAATCTTAAAAAAAAAGAGAGAGAGAGAGAAATCACATCTAAACAACACCATAGCAGCTTGTCTCATGTATATGATTGGCAGGAATCTAAAAGTTAAGTAACATTCTGTGAGGCTAAAACTGGGGATATAGTTCCTGTCATCCATTGCCCGTGGAACTGCAAAATGGTGGCAAAGATCTACAGAGAAGAATTTGGCGGTATCTAGAAATACATGCATTTGTCCCCTGAACCAACAAATTTTCTAGTAGGTAGTTATCCTAAAAATACACTACTAATATTTCTAAATGACCGAAGCACTAGGTTAGTCATCGTGGTACTATATGTAATAGCAAAAGATTGGAAATAATTCAAATCCCCATCAATAGAAGTTCAGTTAAAAGACTATAACATATCCACACAAAGAAATTCTATGAAACTGTTTAAAAGCACTGAAGAAAAAAGCCTTATGCATCATATGGGGTGATTGCCAAGATTATGTTTTTAAGTGAAAAAAGCAAGGTATAGAACAATATAAGGAGGGGCGCCTGGGCGGCTCCGTGGGTTAAGCCTCTGCTTTCGGCTCAGGTCATGGTCTCAAGGTCCTGGGATTGAGCCCTGCATCAGGCTCTCTGTGCAGCTGGGAGCCTGCTTCCCTCTCTCTCTCTCTCTGCCTGCCTCTGTCTGCTTGTGATCTCTCTCTCTCTCTGTCAAATAAATAAATAGAATCTTTAAAAAAAAAAAAAGGACAATATAAGGAATGTGTTATGTCTCATGTCACAAAGATAGAATGGTGTCATAAGAACATATTTAAATACATACTTGCTTAGATATTAAAAATAAAGAACAGAATGATTAAACTAAGAATTAAGAAAAGCTGTTATCTGTATGAGGAAGGGAAAAAGTGAGACTAGGGTAGAAGGCATGTCTAAGTCAGTTCAGACAACTATAATGAAATGCCATAAACTGGCTTGCTTATACACAACAGAATTATATTTCTCACGCATCTGGAGGCTGTGGTCTGCACCAGGGCACCGGTGTGGTGCAGGTCTGGTGAGAGCTCTCACAGGCTGCAGACTGCTGACTTCCGCTGGTATCCTCATGTGACAGAAAGAGGGTTATCAGGGTAACACTGGCCCCATAGACTGAATTGGAAAATATTCTCTTCTCTTAATTTTCTGGAAGCATTTGTGTAGAATTAGTATTATTTCTTCCTGAAATGTTTAGTAGAATTCACCAGTGAAGCCTGAAGTTTTCCTTGTGGGAATGACCTTATTTTAACTATATTTTCATTGCTTTAACAGCTGTGGCAATAATTAGATTCTCTGGTTTTTCTTGACTAAGCTTTGTTAGTTTGATAGTTCATGGCATTTTCCCATTTCCTCTAAGTTGTCAAAGTTATTAGCAAAATATTTTTCAAAGTAACCCTTATCATTTTAATTTCTAAGGTGATGTCTCCTTTCTCATTCCCGATATTGGTAATTTGTCTGTGGTCTTTTTTTTCCCCCTGATAAATCTGATGAGAAGTCTATCAATATTATTAATCTTCTCAAAGAACCAGCATGAGATTTCATTTATTTTTATGTATATTTTGTGTTTTCTATTTTGTTGATTTCTGTTTGGATCTTTATCATTTCCTTTCTTCAACTTACTCTTACTTTGTTTTAATTTGGTTCCTTTTTTTTTAGTTTCTGAAGGTGGAAGCTGGGTTCACTGTTTGAATCTTCCTTTTTTTTGTAGTTAATGTGTTATAAATTTCCTTTAAGCACTGTTCTACTGGCATCCCACAAATTCTGCTATGTTGCTTATTTTCATTCAAAGTTTTTTATTTTTTATTCATTTATTTATTTATTATTTTTATCTATTTGACAGAGAGAGAGATCGCAAGTAGGCAGAGAGACAGGCAGGGGTTGCGGGGGAGCAGGCTCCCCGATGAGCAGATATCCCAATGCTGGGCTCGGTCCCAGGACTCTGAGATCATGACCTGAGCCGAAGGCAGAGGCTTAACCCACTGGCCACCCAGGTGCCCAGTTCAAAGTATTTTTAAATGCCCTTTTTATTTTCCCTTTGATTCATGAGTTCTTTAGAAATGTATTATTTAGCTCATGCACATTTTGGGATTTCCAGAGATCTTACTATTATTCATTATCAATTTAATTCCATACTGTCACGCAATTCTCTGGAATCTCTCAACTCTTTGAAAGCAGCATCACAGGGAGAAGACAAATTCATTTTATGGAAATCCACCAGTGCTGGGGGGTTGGGGGGTGGAGGAAAGAAGCTGGAAGAGCTAATTCAGGCTGGTCTATATCCACCTCTTTTCAATAGTTTGTCATCCGAACATTTTGGTCCTATCTTGATATTATGCTGTGGACACCAGGCAATCTGGGCTACTGCTTCTGATTTATGGCAATGGAGCAAATGACAGTCTTCTTTGCAATTTAGCATACAGACAAGAGCACAAGTTAAAATCTACCCCTTCCCCAAACCCTCTTACAGTGTTGGTGGGAATGCAAACTGGTGAAGCCATTCGGGAAACCAATATAGAGTTTCCTCAAAAAGTTAAAAATAGAACTACCCTACAACCCAGCAATTTTACTACTGGGCATTTACCTAAAGGATACAAAATAATGATTCAAAGGGGTACATGCACCCCAATGTTTATAGCAGTATTATCAACAATAGCCAAACCATGGAAAGACCCCAAAAGTCACTGACTGACAAATGGAAAAAGAAGCCATTATATATATATATATATATATATATATATATATATATATAAATTCAGTCAGAGAAAGACAAATACCATATGATTTCCCACATATGTGGAATTTAAGAAACAAAACAAATGAGCACGGATGGTGCAGGGGGTTGTAGGGAGAGAGAAACTGAGTCTTAACTCTAGAGAACAAACTGATGGTCGCCAGAGGGGAGGTGGATGGGGAATGAGTGAAATAGATGTTGGGGATGAAGGAGGGCACTTGTGATGAGCACTGGGTGTTGTATGGACGTGTTCAATCACTAAATTCTACCCCTGAAATTAATATTACACTGTATGTTAACTAACTGGAATGTAAATAAAAACATGAAGAATAAAGAAGGAAAATCTATCCCCCCGCCCCGCCATCACCTACCCACCCTCTTTAAAGCCAGCTGCTCTCAACTGCTACACACACCAGATCTTAAAAGTCTCTACCTTCCTCAGTGGTTTCTCATGTTTTTATATTAATTTCTCAGACCTATGTTTCTCCTTCCCAGTGTGAACTTTAGAAGATGGAGCTAGCAACCCCTCTAGTTCACCATGTTATTAAAAAATATATATATACAGCCCAAGGCATGTGAGATCCATGCACATACCCAGCAAATATTTATACAATGTTTACTATGTTCCCAGCCCTGTTCTGTGTACTGAGGATAACAGAAGTGAACAAAACAGACTAAAGTCCCTCTCCTCAAGGGATTACACTAGTGGGGACAGACAGAAAATAAACAAGTAAAATCCGGTGCATGTCGGTGATAAGTGATGTGGAAGTTAGGTAAAGGGGTACAGCTTAAAATAGGTCAGTCAAGGCAGACATCATCCAGCAGATGATAATGAGTTGAAGCCCAAGTTGGTGATGGAGTGAGCCCCACATATCTGAGGGCAGTTTTCTAAGCAAGAAGAATCAGAAGGGCAAAGTTCTGACCGGGAAGTGAATTGGTAACTTGAAGAACAGTGAAGAAACAGGTCATCGTGTCTGAGCAAAAAGACCCAATGGAAAAAGGGAACGAGAAGAGGTCAGAAAGGTATCACCATGTAGGGTCAGTGCACGGACTTTGCATTTTACTCTGAGTGAAATGGGAGAACACTAGAGGTTTTAAGCGGAAAAGTGGTATAATATACTTAGGTGTAAAGGATCATTTCAATTACTATGTTGAGACCAGAGCTGGGAGTGGGTCAAGGGTACTTGAGAGAAGAGCAATTAGGAAGATATTGCAAGAATCCGTGTGTGGTATTATTGCGGCTTATACTAAGGCTCTGGAGAAGGAGTCTAATTCTGGATATACTCTGAAGGTAGAACCAACAGGCTTTGCTACAGGTTTTGCTGTAGGGGTGATATGGAAAAAGAAATCATAGATGACTCTAAGGTTTCTAGCTTGAGCAAAAAGAAGAATGGACAAGATAGAAGGAGACACAAATTTGGGACGAGATCGAGTTCAGTCTAGAATGTGTTATGTTTGAATTGTCTCTTCATTATCATCATGAAGATGCCTGGGAGAAAGTGACACATGAGCCTGGAAAGAAAGGAAGAAATTGGGTGCCTGGGTGGCTCAGTGGGTTAAGCTTCTGCCTTTGGCTCAGGTCATGATCCCAGGTCCTGGGATCAAGCCCCGTATTGGGCTCTCTGCTCAGTAGGGAGCCTGCTTCCCACCGCCCCGCCCCCACTCTCTGCCTGCCTCTCTGTCTAGTTATGATTTCTCTCTCTGTCAAACAAATAAATAAAATCTTTTTAAAAAAAAAGAAAGGAAGAAATCCAGGGTGGGGATATAAATATGTGTTGTCAACATCTAGATGGTATTAATGCACTAAGTCCAGATGAGATTGCCCGGAGAGGGAATTTAATCAGGAGAGTTGCTCTGGGGCACTCCAACATTTAGAGCTTGAAGAGTTGCAGAAAATGTAGTGAAAACCAAGGAGACGCAGCCAATAAGACCGGAAGAAAATGCAGATGCCAAGTAGGTAAAAGGATAAAGGAGTGATTAAATGAGTCAAGTTGTGCTGGAAGAAACCAGGTGAGCTAAGGGCTGAGAACTGACCCGCTGCATTTTGCAGCATGGAATTCTTTGTAACCTTGACTATGCACGTTTCTACTTTATGGTTTGCCCAACTTGTTTTTCCAATGAAATAGAAATGCTCTAAAATTTCCGTTTGCTATTGTATTTGTGATACTTTGTCCTTGTGTTTCCAATCATTTTTTTCTTTATATATGTCAGTGAAATGTCATTTGGCTCCTAAATTTTCCTAAGAATTTTATCTTCATTGAACTTTCCACTTAATAATAATAAAAAAAATTCCTGTTTAAAGCTTTTCTTTGAATTCTACTTTTCTTTGAATTCTATCTTATTGTGAACTCTGAGTTAATACCTTTTAGAACTACACTAAAATCAGACAAGGTCAACAGATGTTACAACAGAATTGAAAGAAGAGTGTAAAGTACAAAGCAATTGAGTTAGAACTGAAAGCTCATTGTATTGTTCTGGAGCGATTGTTTTTTCTTGGAGAGGAGGTCAAAGCATGAATGTAATTTTTGGATTTCTATTCCGAGCTGCTATGATAAACAGCCTCCCTGCTGATGGGCTAATCTTCTTGCACCACTTACTGATCTTGACCCTCTGCTTCCCACCACACCCGCCCCCCCCCAGTACTCCTCATCCTCTGTATCTCATGAGTTATCTTGCTATAAGCTAACATGGTGACTCTTCTTAGACATCACTTCAGTTGGACTAAAACTCATGAGAATCTTCTCAGTCCTACAGTTCATGTATCTTGCTTCATCTTCTGTATCTATACCCTTCTTACCCACCCAGTACTGTCCTAAAACCATTCATTGTGTTTTGTCATAGGCTATGTTTTCCTCTCTAAAATATTGGACTTCCTCTTTACATTAACTGATGAATGCTCGCTCATCTTCCAAGATGCTTCTTAAAAGTCTGCCTGTCTCAGTGTGAACCTTTCCTCAGGCAGAATTGGCCTCATCTACCCATTGATTTGTCCCACAATTTGTTGCCATCTCTATGGTGACCATAATCTTGTTGCATTGCTATTAGTTGCTTCCTTCTCTGCTGGAGCACCTGGAGGACCGTGATTGCACCTAGAACAGGACCTGGTACCCCATGAGTGCTTAGTATATACTTGTGAACTAAGAAAAATCAACTGCTAAATATATTAATAATATTTAATCAAGACAACTACAATAAACACTTGTATTTTAGTCTGTGAATAGACAACTGAAAAAGACTGGAAAAAAAGTAGAGGTTACATTTTAAGTAGTATCATTCCTGATGGATCCCATAAAATCATAATACTTTTTTTTTTCATCTCCAGTGTATCTGTTTAAATAAAAGTGGTCATTTAATGAACAAAGTGCCCTGGCATCACAGTGCTTAACTTGAACATTTTTTTTTTTTTAAGTGCACCAGGGAATCTAACCTTGATGGTTGTAAGTCTACCCTTGAGTGGCTTTAATCTCCCACAACAACCAGGACCCAATGCTTATTTATCAGAATCTGCTCCAGATAATGGTATACATAACTATTTTTAAAAGCCATCTATAAATTTCCATAAATAAGCACACTAGGAAAAAGGAAACATTTGGAGATACTTTATTTATATGATAGGGAAATCTCACATTAAAGTCTTGATCATATCATTAATTCACAAAAAGGACTATCTCAGTTAAAATTAAAGGAAAAGATTCACACCAAACCATAAGGACTTATTTTGTCTCCTTTTCTTCCCCCTGTAATATGAACAAAAATATATTAAATTCTAACTCAATAAATGGGTGCAGAAGGTAACTGGTTCTATTATTTTACATCAGAGAAATTCTAAATAGAAGGGAAGGTCTTCTGATGGCATTCTCTGAAAACTTAGAAACAACCCAAGAGAACTTTGAGGTTGTTGAGTTACCATCATGGATGCAACTTTGCTCTGGTGTTTTAACATAAACTTTTTGTTGAATCGCATTTATTTTTAAGAAAAGAATTTAATGGTAGGTCTTAGGACGTATTTCACTATGGACCAATATTTTGGGAGAATGCTCACTCTATTTATCCTTGTTTGAACTTTTTGTTACCTGAAGTAATTTAAACTCCCAAAGCAGCACGAGTCTTTGAAATCAGTTTTGGACCCTGAAAATTAAAAACGAATAAAAGTCATCAGACAAAGAAATGAAGGACTGTGTTAGGTATACAGGTAACTCTCCATTATCCAGTGGTGAATTCAAGTACATCTCTGATGTCAACAAGCTGGGACAATGGACGTCAGAGAAAAAAAATCCACTCATACTACAGCAGAGAGAGTTTGTTCTAACAATGCCACTCTCCAAATTGTGACCAATCATCACCACAGCCCTCACCTTCCTCCACCAGTCAGTCATAGAAATTGGAAGGTTTGCAGACAAAGTACAGTCACCACGGGTTAACGGTCTCTATACCTACATGAATGTCTTCTCTTGTCAAGGGACATTTATCCGAAATGGTTTACATCAAACCTCTTTTACCAGTTTTGTCTTATCTGATTTAGTTACCTGTGTTCCATCCTCTTCTACTAAAAACACAGCCACACTGGTAAATATACACTTAGCAAAAACGCAGAATCACAGGATATCTTTTAAAAATATAAAGATGCTGGGCCCCTAGGTGGCTGAGTGGTTTAAGAGTCTGCCTTCAGCTCAGGTCATGACATCAGGGTCCTGGGATCAAGCCCCGATTGGTGGGGGGGAATGGTGTCCTTGCTCAGCGGAGAGCCTGCTTCTCCCTCTCCCTCTCCCTCTGCAGCTCCTCCTGCTTGTGGGCTCTTTCTCTCAAATAAATAAATAAAATCTTTTTAAAAAATAAATAAAATTATAATGATGCTATATTCAAATATATTTAGTAATATAAACTAAATGTAGCCAATTACAAATCCAGTTAAAATTGCTAAATGATAAGCTTAAGATAATTCTTAATCACTAGTCTGTTGGAATACCAAGGCATGCTCCTAAATGAATTCAAAATGTTTTTTATAAAATACTTCCCCAATATCTTGTTTGCACAATTATTTTGCTATTAAATCCTTTTAATTCATTTAGCTGACTTGATCAGTTTTAGGCCAGAGACTGTCTAAATTATCATCCATTAATTATATGTTCACTTTATAGTTTCCTCTATCAGGAAACAAATCAAACTTACTAATTCTCTTAACATATTTGAAAATTACGCTTCTTCCTAATATTTAGTGAGAAAATTGGGATTATTTCTTATATAGCATAAAATCCTTCACTCTATTTCTCAATAAATTAAAATCTCTCCGGCATTATTTTCAAGGTCTAGATTAGTGAACTATTCTTTTCATTATGCATTACAGAAAACAACTCCCAAGGATTTCAAGTGTGAAAATGAACTGCACACACCTCGTCCTCAAAGCAGGCGTCCTGCTCTTGGCCTGGGCAGCACTTTTCCAGTAGACCAGAGAAATCTGCAATGACAGCCTCAAGTTGTTCTTCTGTTATTTGTGGCTTTTGCTTCACAAGGTTAATGAGAAATCTATAATTTAAACAAAAGAGAAATCTGTTATGCAAAGGTACTGTTCTAAAGCCTTCCTAGAGGAAAATTTTTAGAGCCCTTGTGACCCTCCACCACAAACCCTCATTCCATCAACCCCTACCAGACTTACAAGTTATACTATGTCCAATGCCTTCATCAGAAATACGGAGGCTAGAAATAAACAGGCGTTCCACTGCTCTGGATTTGTGCAGATTATAGGTGGAACATGATTTTATAGTTGTACCATACTTAGGTGTAGTAAGACATGGTTTTTTCTTACTTGTCTCCTTTCCAGTTCTCCACTCTAAAGTACATTCTGTCCATACTCAAAAGCCCAGATCTCCAAACTCCTGCCATCCATAATTATCACACCCTTAACTGAGCATTGGCTCCACCAAACACCTACACTACTCAATTAGCAACACCTTCATGTGGGAATTAATGTTGACCAGGGAATAGGGAAGACTTGTCAGAGGAGGCAGCATTCTTACTGTACCTTGGAACATGACATAGGTTGTGACAGTGGAAAAGGGAAGAACGAGATCTCCGAAATGAAGGGAGAGCAAGTGAGTGTTAAAATGCATGGGAATTTGGGGAACATAAGTTGCATCAACTTGGATTACCATCACCATTACAGAATGCCTCCCACAATGAACTGAAATGTGCATTCCATCTCACAACACCCATACTTCATGGTTGAATCAAATATTATGCTTATTCTCTTCAAAAAGTAAACAGAGTGAAAAAAAGAGTCAATGGTGTTTTTCCAGTGTTTTGGAATGGAAGTACCCAAACTTACTGCCAAGACATATCCTAAGCTCCAAAATAGATTGCCTGCTTTCCCTCAGTCCCAACACATAATACAACAAGAGTTACAATGGAGACTATTTTTACAAACAAAAAATTGTCTGCCCCTGTGAATTTTTCCAGATCTATGTTCCAAGGAGGCTGTGAAGACACTGAAAGAGAACTATTTTAAAAGCCACCTTCAGTGTTTTGAGGCAGTAATGTTCTCCTAACAAGCCCAAGATTGTCGGGTGTGTAAGATAGAAATCTCAACTACTATTTCATGTCATTGGTCTTCTCCATGCTAGCAAATGATGATTTCTTACTGTTGCTTCATTGTTTGCAGTGCTACACCCTGAGCTTGGCACAGATCCTTATGGAAGATGAATTTATCGGGAGAGAAGGGTGAAGGGGTGTATGTTTCGTCCACCACTAAGCTGCTGAAACATGGCCTCCTGTTGGCGTATGAAGAAGTGCAGCACTGGCCGACACCAGGGTTTACAGGAGTCTCCTCATGCCTGATGCACAATTGTCCAATAATAAGATCAGCCTGGTTGGAAGAATGAGAAAGAAGGCAGCAAGGCAATTCAACATTAGCCACTAAGTGACTCAGGTTTCCAGAGAAGCATTGCGATTTTTAATGCTCAGTAATATATAATTAATATTACAGAAAAATTTGTTATCTATGGAGGGTCATGTGTTGCCACATTGCGGATTCATTTTTACCCGTCTGTTTGGTATAAACCTCACCATTTAGAGGCAGGTATTCCAAAGGTAACGTTGGAGATAGTCCTTTCAGATAGTTGTCAGCTGTTTGAAATGCATTTCCAATTATGTACCTACTTCCAAAGGGGAAACAATTACCTGCCCTGACCTAAGAAATCAATACATGGCTTAAATTTTTCATGTATATCTAGCTGAGCTTTCCATCTTATTTTTGGGACCCAGAGACTCGCTTTCTGAAGGAAAGAACTGAGCAGCCTAGCCTGTCCACATACACACACACACACATGCATGCATATGGCTAATATATAATCTTAACTGAAAAAACGTAAGTCTGGGGTGCTGGGTGGCTCAGTCAGTTAAGTGTCTGACTCTTGATTTTGGCTCGGGTCATGATCTCAGGGTCATGGGATCATCCTGCCTGGGACTCTGTGATCAGTTGGGAGTCTCTTTTGAAGATTCTGTCTCTCCCTCTCCATCTGCCCCTTTCCTGCCTTCGCAAGCACACTCACTGTCTCTCTAAAATAAATAAATAAATCTTAAAAAAAAAAAAAGAAGAAAAAAAAGAAAAGAAAGAAGGCTAAGGTGTGTTTGTGTGTGTGTGTCTTTTAGGGCTTTCCTAATGTAGACTCCTCCTACCTTCCACACTTCAGAGATATTTCTTAAACACCTGGCAATAACTCGTAATAACTCGTAATAACGCAAGATGTTTTGTGTGCGCACTGTGTATCGGGCCAGTGCTGAATGAGTTACAAGGATTACCTCATTTAAGACAGTCATCCTATGTGGGTGGTACAATTCTTATTCCTAAATGTCAGTTGAAAAATCTCAAGCCTAGAGATAAAACTCGTTTTCCAGAGTGACACTACTAACAAGTGGTGGAAGTGGGATGCGGGTGTGGGCAGGAGGCTTCCAGAACCGACACTTCTGATCTGTTACAACATCCTGTGTCCCTGCAGCCTCTCAACGTGTGGAATTCAACAAATGATAAAGAAGGTGCTGAATCACAGGGATCTTTTTACTCCTAAATTTTGGTGGAAAATTCTGAGACATGATGACTAGCTAGCAAGTAATTCCTCAGCATCAGAAAGAGGAAAAGGGCAACAATAAATGTACAATTGTATTCACAATTGTGATTTTAAGGGAAAAAATAATGAAAGAAAATTCAGCCTATAATCTTATGTATGACACCAGTGACATTAGAAAGTCACGCTACTATTCAGAAGGACTTACCCTGTTCTATACTCTTTACCTTGTTAAAGGGGGAAAAATATCCCTAATGTAATAAGATTATATTACAAAAGGCAAACATATAAGTATGGCTGAAAATAAAGTGACTAATTTTCAGCTCTCAGAAGTGAAGCTTTCATTTTTTTAACCCAATTCACATTTTTTTTTTTCACTGTGTCCATTAGACCGAACTCAGTGCTCATGGGTGCAAAGCGGCATAACTGAGATATATGTGTGAACTAGATGTAAGGGGATAATAGCACAGCAGAGGTGTATGAGACCGGCAGGAAACTCTGAAGAAGGTATGGCCTTGGGTGCTGGAGCTTGGGCCATGGAAAGACGTGCATATGCATCCAAATATCAGACCCACCATTTCCTACCTGGGAGAGCTTGTCCTAACATAACTTCTTTGAGCCTCATTGTCTTTATCTATAAAGTGAAGATGGTAATGGGGCATACCAAAAGGGAGTATTATAATCATTAAATGACATAATACTTTTTTTAAAAAGTACAGTATGGGTCTTTAGTGTAATCCTGAAAAATTCCTATGTTGTTATTAGGGTGAAGTGACTGTCTCCAGGTTGGTTTAGGAAAGGTGACAGTGAGATGCAGGGCCTCAAGGTGTAGGGGAGTTTGAAATCCAATAGACTCACTCCTCGGTTTTCCTTTTCTTCTTCTTAGTCGTCTTCTTTTTCTTAACAGTATTTAGTGAACCAAAAGAAGAAATCACAAACTGAGTGACATGTTGGTTATTCTATCTTTCTTGTCCATAAAGCTTGCTTGAACAGTGTTGGATACACTGGCTGCGCGCCCACCAGCCATTCTAGAAGGACAGGAAGGCTGGCCACATGCCCGCTGTTCAGAGCTGAGTGCACAGCCTCTCCAGCTGAACGACTTGAACTAGTCTGGTAAAGCCATCTCCACAGCAGTTTTTACCATCTCCTCTAAGTGGGAATCACGAGACTGTTTCAAGCCAAATGGGGCAGAAACACAACGGGACTAAAGAAAACACTCACCGCTCCTTCGCCACAAGCCAACTGTTTGTCCTCATTGAGTTGGCAACAAGTAGCTGCTGCCGTTGCCATTTTCCTGGTAAAGGCCATCAGCTCAGGTGGGGTCAGCTGAGGGGCCTTCTTTGTGTATGCAACGAGAAACCTGGAAGAAGCATTTTTCACCAAATCCTGAGTCATTCGTGAGTTTTGGGGCTCCTCACCCCTCCAACACCTTTTTTGATATCAGAAGCCCTGAAATCAGCTCATTTGTTTTAGGCACATGATACTAAGACCACCTTTCAAGATGCATTTACTCTAACAACCACCACGGCACTTCTCTTCTATCAACATATCACAATGTGAAAACAGACTCGGGATGGTAGGCTGACTTCTACTGCCAACATCAAAGCTTCAGTGATTTTAATTTTGATCTATTCCTTGTTTCAACAATGACAGACTCCAAAAATCTGCACAACTGGGGGAAGCCAAAGCCAGTACCAAAGATCATTCACAAGTCATTCTTCTTCCTCCCTAAAAGAGGGAAATGGGGATGCCCACCTCATAAGGGAAACTGGGTGATCAGAGTACATTGCTTTTCAATCTGAAAAGGGGCCTGAAATTAGAGTAGTGTTGGGTGACTAATTTAGGTTGGTATTTCCCTCACTAGATCATCATTTTAAATCACGAAAAATACTGTTTAAAAAAACTTACGCATTTTGTAAGTAGTATTCTCCTAGTTTCTGGAAGAGGCCACAGCTTCGCTTTGCCAATGCTTGGCTTTCTTGGATGTATTTCTCTAATTCTTCTTCCTGAAAATACCAGCATTATTACATACTTTTTTTCTCTTCCTGAACACAAAACTTCGTATGTAAAAATTAATCAATAACATATTATTTTATTATGACACCAATCTTAGAAAAAAGCAATTTTAGACATTTTTTTAAATACTAAAGATAATGAAGTATGAATTGTGAGAATTAAAGCAAATGGACTTTGGGCAGATTAAAACTTTGTGAATCACACAGAATTCAATCTTTGGATAAAGGACTACAGTTCTTTCTGTACAAATTCCTGCTTTTCTGGAACTGTTCAACAATGAATATTAGTTTTATTCTGTGTGTCAAGGACATTTTGGTTACCATTTTTACTTCTAAAGTAGACCACTAGTTGTTTACTATTATTTAATAACTACTTAATATCTAGATGACTACTAAATAGATTAGCTAGCTACTAGTTAACACCTAGATGCTTTCAAACAAAAAGCATTTTTGATGGGTAACCTCCATGAAGTTTTTCAGACTCTCCTCAAAGCTAGAGCAATTTACCCCTTTATCCTGGCAATCAAGAGGGTTTTCAGACTGGGAGCACTTCTCCAATAATTCCTGGTATCCTTTAGCGACTCTTAGAATAACTGGGACAGCAAGTTTCGTATGTCTTCTCGAATATTCATAAGTAAATCTGAAATATGTGTGAAAAATATCCTGTTACTGGAACTATGAGACAATTTATTCCCATGTTATATGGAATGCAAAAGTGAAAATTCAAATACATAAACCTGGAAATCAAATTATGACTTGTACTATATGCATGGTAAAACCATTAATACAAATAACAATCCCTCCAATTGTTCTAAAATGGTATTTTGTTTTCTTCTGCACTCTTCACCTGGGTTTTTCAATTATGAACTTCACAGTCATTCATTCAACAAATGTTTTTTCCAGCACCTACTCTATGTAAGCATTTCTCCAGGCAGTAAGGATTCAATAATGTATAAGATAAAATGCCTGACCTCTCAAAAGCATACCTTATAGGGTGACAAAAGCAGTCTTTTCTTAAACAAGAAATAGGTCATCAAATTCAGGTGGTGATAAATCAGTGAAGAGAAATGAAGGAAGATACGATAGAAAGGGAAAAGTGACTCCTGATTGACAGCATTGTTTAAGAAATGTCACTTTGGGCCTCTCTTTTGGAACAGAACCTGGGTGAGGGAAACCACATAAGGATCTGGGGGAAGGAAGATCATTCTCAGCTGAGAAAACTTCTACTGTGAAGAACCTTTCTAAGTGAAGAACAATTTCTGTTAAACAATTAACATTGGATGTTCAGGTGGGTCAATTTAAAGATAATTCTTGGATTTACTAATTGTATTTCCAAGTTATAGAAGTAAATCATATTAATTCTGCCACCAATAAATTGTCAATGCAGCTTTCTTCAATCTGGACTTTGCTCTTGTGTGCGTAATTTTACTGAGCAGCGCAAACTGTGTGAATGTCCAGTCTGAAAGCAACTATAGAGTGATATCCTTAGGGAATATTAAAAAGAAAATTGGGCCTTTTTTATTATTACATTAGAAGCAGACTCTTAAATTTATAAAGACCTTTGGTGATCATTAGGCATAATATCTTTAGAGTTGCCCAAATCCCTCCTCTCATGGTGTCCATAGACACACACTGTACACTAAAGGACAATGTATTAACTTGACGCTTTGCTTCCCTTAAAGGCAAATAGAATGGGAACATGTCCTATCAGTTACAGTGATACAATCAACTACTATGCTGCAAGTGTCTCAACATATGTTTTGATTTTCTTACAAAAATAAAACATACATTAAATAAATAGCAAATAAACTGTTCTAATGAAAGCCCTTCTACCTATCACTGGAGTTAAGCTTTGAGGGAAAGTTCTTAAAATATGCCCAATGAAAAAGCACATTCTTCACCATGAGCCCTTCTTATCACAAAATATTTATATCATATTTGGAAGCTCAGTGGTGGTCTTCATACGAGTAATCCATATGAAGATGGCACGACAATGCTTCTGATGCCAGAGAAATTGATACAAAATAAAATATAACTTCAGCTAATAACAGCAACAGTGAAAGTTTCATCAGTATAGGATAGATCCCATTTCCTTGTTTCCTACTTACCTGCTTAAATATATTTTGGCTCAGAACATTCTAGCATCAACCTCACATACTAAGCTCAAAAACCATAGCCATCATTCCCCATTTCAGCCACACAAAGCTGTCAGCTACATCCTAATCTTTACTTATGTGAACATACATTTACAGAGTGTGTTACCTTGCCATGAAAAGATCTTTTTCCCTTGAAGAAAAATGGTTGAAATCTCTCTCTCCTAAAAACCTGTTTAGATTTGGAGATAAGCCTTCAGGTCTGTCATCATTTTCTGCATGAATTATGCATTGACCAAGTTCAAGTATGGGCAATTTGCAGCATTCTGCTATTTTGCTTGACAGAATATCTTGTTGAGAACATATGTAGGACATAATTTTTTCCTGTAATAGGAAAAATAGAGTATAAGTTTTAAAGATTTATTCTTTAATGCAGGACCTCAGGGTCAGTTTTAAGAAAGGAAGGAAAGGAGGGAGGATGGGAGGGAGGATACAAAGGCTGAAGGGAGAATAGAAAGGAGAGGTGGGAGGGAAAGGAAAGAAAAAAGGAAGGAATAGAAAAAAGGCATTCTACCTTGTCTCGCATTTTAGTGCTTTTTCACCCTAGTTTGCCTTTCCTCACTCCTTTTCATCTAACCCTTTTTTTTTTTTCAATTCTTCTTTTCATAGTGGTCAGCTAAAACCTATTTTATTGTATTAGGAAGATTTTTAAAACCAGAGAGAAATATCCTCTTCAAACTGAATGACAGGCACATTGGTGTATATCTTCTACTCCTATTGAAATTTGCTACTGGACAAAGTTTGCGGTCAATGTCCTAATACGGAGAGCAAACTTTCTGCTCCACTGCAACAGAATGATCTGCAGTGACCCGCTGTGACCTCCAGAGGGCAGGCTATAATGAAATGGCAGCTCATCTAGGGGGCCAGAATGAAGCAGAGCCTTCATGTAACTGTCAGGGGACTAAAAATGCTATGTATTCTCAATAAGGAAAATTAGAAAGCATTATTCAGTCATTAAAATGAATTTACATGCCGTACTGAAATTAATTTTTCCATCTTAAAGGAAAAGGGTGGTTATGAGCTCCAAAAATGGAAAAAGAATTTTTAAGTGCCTATAGAGGTAATAGTAAAACTGTCAACTAAAACCAAGAAAACTCACTTCAAAGAAAAACAAAAGAGTTCTTTTTATGGTGTCTACTATGCAGGTAGAAACTTCTAAAAAGAAAAATAAATGAAATTGGAAATCTGTCTTTGGGACTATTCCCCCGTTCCTCATACCAGGATCTCTGCCCAGGCTCGGACACTGTCCCCTTGGGGCCTCTCACAGCCTCAGCTTCTGGATGACTTCCAGGACTCTTTCAGCCAAACTGTGGAAGGACCAGCTGAAATAAGCATTTTATCCTCACATTTGACCTTTTGGAAACCATGTCCAAGCCCAGAATTTCAAGCCATTTGAATATCTAAGAGCAATGATTTTAAACTTTCTTGGAGAAGAAGGTGTCCCACCAGGGACTGGAGAGGGAGTAATCTGGGGATAGACAGGTCTCTGGCACAGTAGGTAAGAAGTCTAAGGTTGGCCCAAAATAGATGAATGCCACACTGCTTAATTGGTGACCAACTATGGCATGCTCGAGGATTCTGTGTTGGAGGGGTTGGGGCTTTGGTTTTCAATTCTCCTAGAGCCCTCTATCCATACTTCTCTTTGGCATGTTTAGCTTTGTACCTTGTAGAACAGTTTCTTGTGTTCTTTTTGTTTCTTGTGCTACTTTGCTGTATTCACAGAATAGATCTATCTATCTGATCGGTATAAGAGAGCCCCTTCCATGTGCTTCCATGCTGTCAGCCTGTGGAGATAACAGTAAACAGAAGACAGTCCCTATGCGTCTCATCTCTACCAGACTAGAAATTCCCTGAGCGCGTGCCTTCCTAACAAGTGTTCTTCACTGTGTTTAGCACACAGAAAGTATTCAATATATATTTTTCAAGTGAAATAACAAATGGATGGGAAAACAAATTTGTTATGAGTAAAGAGTCTGCCTCTCCCCTACCCCAAGATCCTATGTGGAGTTTACAGTCTACCTCAGAAGGAGGAATGAAGGAGCACTGATCAGCTCACGGGAGGAAAACATCGCTTAAGTGAAGGTAGAAGATGGTTTCAGTTTCACTACCAAGAAGTCTGTAACTTTCCTCAGCCACCTAGTTACCCTACCCTGTGACCAGCTCGGACAGCTTTCTCCCATTTAGAATGACAGTCAAAAGAAAGAAAAGGAAGTGGAATTATCTCAGGAGGCAAGACTATTTACCCCATCCTGCAGACACTCCAGCACGTTTCCTCTGCAACATTCCTCATGTATGTGGGCCACATCCAGAACCAGTTTCTGAATTTCAGTAAAATTAGCTTTGGAAAACTTTTGACTCAGTTTCGTAACCGTTCTAAAGGAGGGAAGGAAATGGAAGTCACTCCTGGTTATCGACCAACATTAAATAATAGAGTATTAGTGTAGTTGCTGCTCCCAAGAACTGAAATGCTCTTGCTATCTCAAAAGAAGAGGTAAAGTGTTCTAAGTCCTGTCAATTCCAGCCCAATCTTTCATGGCAATTGCTTTCTAAATTGACCTGTCCCCACAAGTAGTTTGGACATGATTTATTTGTCTTTAACACCCTTTCTGTGAATCTAGAGGAAATCTATCTTTCCACTGTTCATCCACGATGCTGGGTGTTTGGAGTTACCATCGTGAGTTGGCAGGAAAAAATTAAAAGGACAGACAATTAAGAAATAGAAAATTCCATGAGAATAACAATCATTTTTTACTTAGGAGAAAAAAATTTTGTGAGAATACAGGAAAGGGTGTATATGGGCAAATCAATGAAGTGAGACAAGAAAGTACAGCAGACTAAACATCCAGACATGTCAAAATGCCAAGCCACGTAGTGTGGCCCAAAAGGGACGTTAGAAGTAAAAAGTCTTGTAACTTCTACATATTTCCTTAAATTTTAAGAGATCTCTAGATGAAGGAAGCAACTGTAGTGTTGCCGCTTCTGATAAGGGTAGATTTTCTTTATGAATGAATAACATTTAAAGGTAATCACTTATGGATAGTGATTGATAAAAGTCATTATAATAATATTTTAATTTATGTTTTATTAGTAAGATAAACTGAAAGCAATTTATGAATCAATTCATGAATCAATCTAATAGCATTGGAAGGTATTTAAAGCAACATCTGACCTATTCCAAGAAAAAAATTTCAGTCTTGGAACTAACTCCATGACTACAAACTTTAACCTAGATCTCCACTGTGTACAATATGCTTAAATGCATAATTTACCAAGCAAAGAAATAAATAGACTTTGAATGCATGGACTTAATACTCTTCCGTTGACATCTCAGATATTTTCCCCGACTAGAAATGTCTCATCATAAAAGTTGAAGCACTTGAAGCCAGTTACGTAGTATCAAATTTTCTAGTGGCCACATTAAAAGGTAAAAAAGGAAACAGTTAAATCCATCCTAATAATATTTTTGACCCCACTATGTCAGAAATAATACCAATTCAACCTACGATTTCATTCCTCTGTGGAAGCTAAAAAATAAAACAAATGAATAACAGAATCAGACCTACAAGCAAACTGACGGCTGCCAGAGAAACGGGGCATGAGCAGGAGCAACATGAGTGCAGGGAGTAGAAGACGTGGGCTTCCACTTATGGGATGAAAAAGTCGTGGGAATAAAAGGCACAGCAGAAGGAGTACAGTCAATGATATTGTGATAGCGTTGTGTGGCGACAGATGGTAGCAACACCTGTTGTGAGCAGACCATAACTTATGGAGAAAATGAGTCACTATGCTGTATACCTGAACTAATGTAACATTGTGTGTCAACTCCATAGGAATCAAAAAATTCTTTAAAAAAATTTTTCAATATGCAATTAGCATAAAAACCTATTAAGAAGATATTATACATTCTCTTTCTCATACTAAGTCTGTAAAATCTGGTATGTCTTTTCCACCTGGAGCACACAGAGTTCCTTATTCACTGCGTGGGAGCTGCATACAGAGAGCGGCAGCCGTGCTGTGTAGCGCAGCCTAGACCATTGGTGATTCTGATTCTGAAACATCTGATGTCAAAGTCTCAACTGTCAGCATACAAACAATCCAAGATCACTGGCCTAGCAGACAAATAGGTGTAAGGAAAATAAATCCTGATCAGGACCTAGAAAACTGGGTTCTGCTGACAGGCAGTGTGGTCTTGAGTAAAGGGCTCTAATCTCCCTGGGTCCCAGTTTATTCATATGTAAAAATGAAGCAGCTGAACTAGATGATTAACTCTTTGGGATTTTTGTGTATTCCTCTTTATCCTAACAACAGAGATTGAGTATGAGATAGAGGTCAATTACGTAGGATTTAAAAAGTGTTAAGAAGTAAAACAGGATTGGAAGGAGACTTATGGAGAAGGACACCTGCTGTGCCCGGAGAGGCGGGTGGGGTTTGGAAGGTAGGTGGGACAGCATGGTAGTGGGGGCTAGAGTAGATAACTGTCATGTGAAGACATAGGGAAGGGATGCTTGGGCTGAGTTATCACAAGATCTCCTTTTTTTTCTGAGAAAGGGTAATCTTTCGGGTGCCTGGGTGGCTCAGCTCAAGTCATGATCCCAGGGTCTTGAGATCGAGCCCGCATCGGGCTCTCTGCTCAGCGGAGAGCTGCTTCCTCCTCTCTCTCTGTCTGCCTCTCTGCCTACTTGTGATCTCTCTCTCTGTCAAATAAATAAATAAAATCTTAAAAAAAAAAAAGTGTTAAGCAGCAAGTCCGTGGGTTAGCATCCTTCCAATCCTGGAGTTTCGTGATCCTAAGCCATGAGCTCTTATCAAAGGAACCTTCATTCTCTATCACAGTGACAATGAGAAAAATGAGCTCAAACAGCAAAATGGTAGTTTTGCAGATCTCACCTTCTTCCCTAGATACTGCTTAAACTTACATGGCTCGGAAGGTTCGGGGTCCAAAATTTTTCATCACTGCGCATATATGTTGATTTAACAAACTGCTGTCTCTTAATTCTTTTGTAATCAGTGCTGTCTAGATACAGAAGAAACAAGATGTTAGGAAAGGATGTATTTTCCTTTACAGGTGCTGATAATTAGAAAAACAACCTATGCAGGTAAACCATCAAACCATAAAAAATTTTTACTAAAATTTAAATGTGATACATTTTTATGGACCTTTCTTCATTCTTTCTTGTAGACTGGTTTATATGCATCGAAGCCAGACAGATGAATTTAGAAGACCTTAAAACAAGAACATTATAACTTTCTTACTTGGGATAATGAGTAAACAACTGTACTTTTAAATGAATTGAAACCTGATAATTTCTTAAACATTTGTCACCAAAAAAAAAAAAGAAAAGTGACAGCCTGACATTCTGGGAATAGTCACAGTTCTTAAGAAGTTTTTCTTATTAGACTTCTGGTGGCAAGTAATTAATTGTGGGTGTTCTTCTAACTCTCAAACTTAAGAAAGCTACTCACTTCTCTAAACCTAAGTTTCCTTTGGTTAGATAATGATATTTACACCTCAGATTTGTCCTGAGGATCAAAAGAAATAATGAGTGATAAAGTATTTGTCATAGTTTTCTTTTTTCCTCTGTCCTTTTGTGTCTCCTTTTCTCTTCCTGCTGATTCTACCCAATCTTTTACCTCCTATTCCTCTCTCTTTCATTTATGTTACCAGCCATACATATCCCTGTCTTCTTTTATCTCCAGCCCCCCAAACCCATGTCTTTTGTCTTGTAATAATTATTGGTCAAAAGAGTGAATACAAAACAGCAAGTCCAGCTGTTTTAGCCCAAAGAATATCAGACTGCTGAAATATGTTTGATTCTGAACATGGTATTGTGCATGCAAAGCATATTCCATTTTTAACTTTGTTTGGTTTTAATGAGTCATAGCCAGATTAAAGTATTGGTTCAGATATCTGTACAAATAGAATACCTTTGTTTGGAAGCATTCAGCTGCATTTTCAGCTTTGCAGCAAGCTGGAATTATTTTGCCATAGTGGTCAGCCAAAGAAAGAATCGTGGGTGCATACAGAAAGGGGTGCCTTCTTGCTATCTCGTAGATGTACCTATGAAACAAAAAGATGCTGTAAGATTTGCAAACATATATTAAAAAAACTACTAGAACTGGACTCTGGAATTTGCTTAAAGAGTCAAAAAACAGTCAAAATTTTTTCCATGTGCTGACAAAAATTTTACTTACTACAGATCCCCAGGGGGAGAAACACTCTGACCACCAATACTATATTTTATCATGAGAATCAAATAGGCAGAAATGCTGACTATAATTCTTATCAAGGTGTCCATTTCAATAAGCACACTCAGACATGTTTGGGGGTCAGGAAATCCAGACCACCACTAAGTAAAATAGAAAAGCGGAGTCTTTTTTTCCTCATCAGTACAGAATGGAATCATCCACGGTGACAGTCTCCATAGCAGAGATGGTCTAAGGGCAGGCTCTCTAGTTCTCTGGCTCAGATGTACAAGACAGATGTGATGGAGAGTTCGATATAGGATTCCCCAACAGAGAACCTGAGATCAAGTCCCTGCTTGGGAATGTACTAGCACTGTGCCCTCGGCCCTCAGTTCGAATTATCTTAACTTTTTAAACTTCAGTATTCTCATCTGCAAAATGGGAGGAAGAAGAATGACAGGAAAGAGGACAGGAGACTTCAAAGGCCCGTGTGAGCATTAATCTGATCAGACATGCCAAGAACCCATGGTCCTATAACATCTTAACTGCTTGGTAATTGCTAGCCATGCTTCTGTACCTTAAACCTTCCTGGAGCTCTAATTATTTTTTATTTTCAGGCAATTTGGTAAACATGAAACACCAGATATTTGACTCCAGAAGGAGTCACTTTGTGTGGTACTAAAATATTCTTGGGTGAGCTAAAATGGAGAGATTAAATGGGTTAAAAAAAAAAAAAAGGTTCATCTCAAGATACTAAGGGAACAACTGGTGGGTCTGGTGTGTGGTCTCTACCACATCTACCAGGCGTGCTGTGGAAACAAAGCTGCACTGAAAATGGCTCACCTAATTTCCCAGGGCCTCAGCAAATGCAACATCATTACCACTTCTCCATGGTCTAGAGTACATCCGTAAATTGCAGAAATATAGATTCTGCTTGATACTGCTCTCCTCCAGAAGTTTTAATCTACCTTTAAATGGGATCCTTACCTATTCATGAACATATCCCTGCTTTCTTCATATGCTTTACACCTGGTGACAGGTTCTGGAACTTGGAAGGGTGGGATGGATGCTGGAGCAGCCTTTCTGCGCGCTAGTAAACAGTTATGTCTTTCCTCTTCACTTTGGCTGCAGCAATCTGAAAGTCCGTATTTTTCAGAAATTTCCTTCTCATGGCAAATTTCTTCCAGAAAGACAGACAGCTAGAAGAAAGATTTGAATTTTCTGCTTATTTGTTTCTTAAATGTATCTATTTTAAAAAGAGAGTGACGGAGCTCATGAGTGGGGGTAGGAGCCGAAGGAGGGGGAGAAGCACACTTCCTGGGATATGGGGCTAGATGTGGGGCTGGATGTGGGGCTAGATGTGGGGCTAGATGTGGGGCTGGATGTGGGGCTAGATGTGGGGCTAGATGTGGGGCTGGATGTGGGGCTGGACATGGGGTTTGACATGGGGTTTAACGTGGAGTTTGAGCCCAGGACTCTGGGATCATGATCTGAGCCAAAGGCAGATGCTTGACTGACTGAGCCACCCAGGCACCCCAAGAAAGTTTTGCTTTTAATGAAGGCAACTGAGTTTACCTTGAAATTCTGTAAAACACATATTTCTAATATCCCAGATCAGAACTACAGACTAAAAAAACAATTGCCTATACAAATCCCAATATGTTTAATTTCAACCTATGAGAACTTCCTTTCATGCCTTTTGGGAAATGGAATTTTAGTTTCCAACCTTGAGAAATACATATGACCGTTAGACAAAATTACTTTCTCTTAAAAGGAAAAAGGCCATACAATATTTTATTTCCCCCCCAAAAAAATTTGAAATAGTTTTCCCCTTTTATATTACAAGCAGTTTGGCACCATGATGTCTATAAGCTTTTTAAAAAATACATAAACCACTTTTTTTGTTGCTTTAACTTTACCAAAATCAGATGATGACATCAAGAGTCTAAAGAATGCCTCTGATAGGAAGCCTGGGTGGTTTAGTCTGTTAGGCAACTGCCTTTGACTAAGGTCATGATTTTGGAGTCCTGGGATCAAGTCCCACATTGGGCTCCCTGCTTGGTGGGAAGTCTGCTTCTCCCTCTGACCCTCTTTTTTCTCTCTCTCATTCTCTCTCAAATAAATAAATAAAATCTTTAAAAAAAAAAAGAATGCCTCTGAGAAATACATGTTTCATTCTTCTCAGGAAATTTTTATTTGGCTTTTATTAACTGCTAAAATTTAAGGAACCTTAGAAATTTTAAGTAAGATTTTCAATTCCCAATCCACATAAAAATTATGCCTTTAAGTTTGCAATGAAAAATCACCAACCGGTAACATCACCGTGAACCTCTCATTGGATGTAAAGTTGCAATATGGAATGTATTTTGCTTAATTCATATATATTTTTAGATTAGCAAGGCAAGACAAAAAATAGAGATGCAAAACAAAGAGTATTATTAAGTTATCAATTTCAGAGTTGGAAAGTATTTTGTATCTTTTAAAGGGCATCTCCTCTGCAATATTCCAGATATATTGACTTTTGGCCATTCATCAACCCCACCATGATAGAAAATTCTTTGGCCTTTTGTTCCATAAGTGGCTAACTCTAATCATTATAAGGTTCCTAGTTTTTTCCACTGAGATAAAATAAACAATCATAACTATGATTTATTGATCTTCTACATTAAGATATACTAAAAATAACTATTCATTGTTTAACTAAAATTCAAAGTTAAGTGAGTTCCATATTTTGTTATTCTCTTTTGCTAATTCTGGCAACCTTCAGTATGTGCTATGCTGCTCACAGAGTGTAACGAACCCACGAAGTGTGGCTATTTGGAGCTCAATGACCTAGTTTAAATCCTGGCTCTGGTCTCCCTTAAAAACGTTGCCTAACCTCTCTGTACCTCAGCTTCCTCAACTAGAAGAGTAGCACTTACCTGCTGGGATTATTGTAAAGATTTAATGAATTCATATTTGTAGGTGAAGTGGATACTCGACCAGTGACCCCAGCAAGGGTCTCTCGGCTCACTGGCCTTCCACTGATTCATCCGGGCTATGCTCTCGGTCATAAACTATTTTTATTCTCAATAGGTATGTCACACTCTCTAGAATAATGCCTGTCACGTTGTATGAGTAATAAAAACTAACTTCTGTTACTATTATTACATCTATTTTTATGACAACCCTGAAATGGAAGCTATTATTATTCTTTATTTTATAGATAAAGCAACTAAATCTCAGAGAAGTCCAGTAACATGTTCATGGTCACCGAGATACTGAAATTTCAGAACCTTAGCTCTTAGTCCCTGTGCTTCTTTTGTCTCTTTACAACAGGTACCCACTCTTTTCTGCCCTCTTTAGCAATTCACAGTTAATTCGACTCCTTCTTCATGTAACAGCTCCTCAAATATTTAAATGTGTTTCTCATGCCACCCCTGTGTCTTCTCCTCTGCCTGCTAAACTTTGGTCAAATATCACAGTGGGATTTTATTAGTAGCAGTATTAGCAGTAGTATTGGTATTAGTATTAGTATTATTAGTATTCACTCACCTGGCCTTCTAAACAACCTACAGGCTGCTCACTGCCAGTGGATTTCTCAATTACAGTCAGTGTATCCTTCACCATTTTGCTTACATCTTTGTAAGTGGCTTCTTGAACAAACTGAGCAAAAAATATGGTAGCTCTGGAACAAAATACATAAGAATACTTAAGAAACAGAAATGTCAGCTGCTTTTTCTCAAGAGTAGTTTTTGTTTTGGTTTTCTGTTAAGTGACCTGTGTAGGGGGTAACTTTTGCTAAAAATTTATGTGAAATTAGGTTCTAGTCATCCAGAAAGAAATGTCCATCTTCTGGCTTCCTCGACCCCAAAATATACACATATCTATTAAAAAATCAAAGTGGAATTGCAGGAGCACTGAGTGTTAGATGCAAACAATGAATCATGGGAACACTACATCAAAAACGAGTGATGTACTGTACGATGACTAACATAATGCAATTTAAAAAAAATCAATGTGGAATTCCCATAATAGTGGTTCCTGCTTTTGAGGTCACCCACTGCAATGTACCTATAACTCAGGGCATCTATATTCTATAGTTCCTTTTAAATTTAAGCAAAGAATTTGTCATTAGATCTCTGCGTATAACTACTCCCAGTCTGATCAAGATCTGATCCAAGGTGGTGTTCATAAATTGATTCAAAGAATGGCTTTAACAGGTTTCTGGGCGCAAGTAGTAGCAGTAACATACTACTTCAAATTCCTTATTAGAAACTTCAGGAGTGTGGAATAGACAGCAATCAAAAGAAAAACACACTCTCTACAAATAATAGGAAGTAGAATATTTTACCTCCTATTATCTGCTACTAAGATTTATGTAGTATTCAGAATAGAGACTATTGTAATATCATCTCATTGGTATTCATTTATATATATACTGGTATGATACTCACCTTGAGTTGCTAGGATCTGATTTGGTTTTTCCCAGGGAATTTCAAGGAATCAAGGTTACTATCTAAGGTGTGGGCCAACAGCTCAACCTCTTCAAAATAAATTTGATATTCAGTATAAGAAATGTCTTCAATTTGTTTTTATACTTTTTAGAACTCATAGGGCTATACAGCTTCATTTAATTACCTCACTAAAATTATCATCGGTTCATATTTGAAGGGCATTTATATGAGCAAAACTTACAGGTCGACTAAATTCACCTCTGCCGAACATTGGGAAGAATCCAAGATGGAAGCTGAAAGGCAAGACAAACTCCATGAGAAATGGCGTTTTCAACCGCAACCAGGAAAACGATCGTTATTTCGCAGAAATGTGTATGTTTAAGTTAGAACTATACAATTTTGGAACAATTTAGAACTATACAATTTTATATTTCAGTTAAAACTATACAATTTCAGAACAATGCAACTGAGATGACATCAAGGAGCATCTATCCAAACACCTTCATTTTTAACTTGAGAAAACTAGGAGACTAAGGAATGGCTAAGTTAACAAGAATAATTGATGATAGAGTTACCACTAAAATCCAGTTGTTCGGTTTCCCCCTGTACTGTGGTGTTCTAATTGGCTTGGAAATCAAAGGATTAAAAATACATTTCAGTCCTCCTTTTGAACATGGTTACATCATAGCTCACTTGCCTACTTATATCGCAGTCACAACATTTCTTCTTTAGTCTAATAATGGTCCATTTTTCTGAAGTGAAGAGTAAAGATATTACTTACTTTACTGGTCTGAGGAGGTTTTATATGTGAAGGAACCAGAATTATAGCCTCATATATAAAGTTAGAGATATAATATAGATACATATATTTCAAAGTTAATGTGTATACCAATTAAATAAATAATATACAAAATATTAATTCCATGTGGACTATATAAGCCATTCAGAGGTAATGTTAAACACCACTGTGATTTTGTAAACCTCTTGTAAAGTCACAAGTTTATTATTCATTTAAAGATGTTCATCACTAAATATTTTTCCTCCATGTGGAACAGTGAATATAAATAAATCATAACAAATGAATAAATGCAAATTTAAGAAATTTGATATAGGGAAAAGACAAAAAAGAAAACACAAAATATCTTACCTATTCCATATGCATTTCTATGCACTGTTCTGGATTCAGAAAAATTTAGTAGGAAAATTAAAGGAATTGATACCACCCACTTCATGGTTGCTATTTTGTTGTTGTCAATGATGGGGGGAGTATATTGAAAATCTGGCTGTAATTCTTTTATACCCTTCTCAAGCAATGCCTGTTAATTAGTAATCTTTTGTTAGTGTATGGGGATATCTGTTACTTTATTTTCTTAGGTTGCAAATGGGACAACTTGTCGATAATTAACAGCCCAGGGATTATTTGCATTTTATGTTCAAGGACACAGACTTCTTTTGGGAGGGAAAAAGAGAGCAAAAACTTGCAAATTCATCCTATTTTGCAAATATAACAAGTACTCTTCTCGATCTACAGCATATTTAAAGAAATATTTTTCCTAAATTGCACAATTATTAGTTTTTCAAATTAAAAAGTTAGTGAAGCCATAAAGACTCCAGACTTCCTATGAAATTCAACTAAATGCATTCCTTCATTTAAAGACTGTTCAGTGAATGCCTGTCATATGCCAGGCACAGGACACTGTATTTGACCAATTCAAATTTCATTGAAGAATACATTGCTTGATTATTACGTTTAGCTCAAAAACCCTTTTCACCTGAATTTATGTCAGCAATGTCCCATTTTTAGTATACTGTGTATGGCTTAACAGAAAACTTTGAGCACACACTCTGATGAACCAAGCCCTGTAATAATTTTGTTACAAAATAGTCTTGAATGTATATCCAAACGGAAGTGGATCAGTTGCACTGTTCATTCAGCAGCTCAAAATGACGATGTTAATACTAAGGAGCACTTACAAAAGCCTCCTGATTCTAGGAGTCTTTCCCCCTGTCTGCTGTCAGGGCTTTTCATCTTAGCGGTACATTTAGAGAAACTTTTAAAATCTCTGTTGCCTAGACTACACCCCACACCAATTAAATCAGAACGTTTGGAGGTGAGACCTACACATCAGTATTTTCTAAAACTTCACAGATTATTCGCTCTTCCAAAATTAAGATGACAAAAAAATAATAATGAACTTCAGGCAAAAATTAATAATAAGGTGCCTTCGTTGAGTGCAGTCATGTGCAGCCATCAAACTTTTGTGGAAGAATATTTAATGATATGGACCTAGGCTCATAGTATGTCGCTAAATAAAAAAACAGGGAAAAGATATCAAATAATCCCATTTTTTGTAATTCTCCTGTCCTTTCCCCTGCTTCAAAAAAAGTGTAGAAGAAAGAAATAGTAGATCACAAATTTCAACACTGGGTTTCTCTAAGTGGTAGAATTACAAATGAATTTCTCTTTCTCACTCTTTCTTTCGAAACTTGTCCAATAAAAAGTTGATTATATAATTTAAAAATAAAGTTTCAAAAATTGAGTGTATTTCTTAAAAATAAATTATATCGCATAAGTCAAAGAAAGACAAATAGCACATGATTTCACTCATACGTGGAATTTAAGAAGCAAAACAAACAAGCAAAAGGAAAAAGAAGAAAGAGGCAAACCAAGAAACTGGTTCTTAATTATAGACAACAAACTGATGGTCACCAGTGGGGAATGGAGTGGGAGGATGGATAAAATAGGTGATGGTTGAGAATTAAGGAGGGTACTTGTTCCACTGAGCACTGGGTGATGTGTGAAGTGATGCATCGCTCAATTGTACACTGAAACTAGTATTATACTGTATGTTAACTATCTGAAATTTAAATTAAAAACTTTAAAAAATAAATTTTACTGCAATTCATTAGGGCAAACATTTAGGCAAAGGTTTATCAATGCCTTTTTATATAAACTTCTAGCACTTCCAGGAGCTACAGTGATTTAACATAGCATGGATAAGTTCTTCATTGCTGGTTAAGAAAAATTCCCATTTGTTTGATAGTTTTTGTTTATTTTCTGCTACACCTTGCCACCTTAGGTTTTGTCTCCTAAGGAACACGCTGTCGGGAACAAACCATTTTCCTTCCTCCCTAGTGAGAGGCGTGGCTGACCTTGTCTGCCCACTTGATTATGAATGGGTCACCACTCTCCCATTATCCCAGAAGAGGGCTCTTTACTCAAATATATGAAAGAAACAGCATTAATTATGAGGAACTGAACCCATTTTACGGATCAAACTGTAAATAGTGTTGCTGGGCAGGGGCAAAACATCCCAAAGCTTTTCACAGTGCCTGGTTCATAATCAACCCTTAGTAACATTTACTGAGTGAATGCTGAACATGTTTGTTCAAAGACAGGAATTGAAGGTAGAGGAAGAGGTTGCATTTGGCAAATCTCAGATTCTATAAGCTCTGTTATCTTCGTGACCTGATGAAACATATTTCAAGTTTTATGCTAATGTATATATATAATCTGCAAGGCAGGACAATCTAATCCCCTCCTTTCATCAAAAGATTAGAGGGGTCATATGCAAAATGCCTGGCAAGTAGTAGGCATTTACTAAAGCTTGATTACTTCAATATAATAAATCGACACATAGCTACAAATAATATGTACACATCAAGCCAAGACATATTCTGTCAGCCACCCACTCACCAGGACTGACAAGATTAAAGCACGGCTGATAACCTTGCTGTCAGTCCATGTCCTATTTGAATCTTTCCTCTGATAATGAGCTGGTTTTGTGCCATCCTTCGATCTCCTTCCACATTTCCTTACGTTGCAGGTCGCTGCCATTCCCTGCCCTGGGATCAGAAAGGCAGTAAAGTATCACTGTTAGACAAGCAAGCTCAGGCACCTGGTTTGAATTTTTTCCCTACCCCTTAGCCCAGCATGATTTCAATGAGCTATCAAATTCTTCTGAGCTTTACTTTCATCATCCATAAAATGAGAGTAATGATCATACCTCCTTCATGACTGGTGAGAATTAAATAAATTAATGAGTGTAAATGGCTCAGAATAGGGTCTTGTACCAAGTAGCACTCAATAAATGGAAGTTTTATGTATTCATTCAAAAAGTTGAAGTCTGTATACCAGACACTGCTCTTTGATGGGAATAACCAGCAGAATTTCTCACTGGGCATAAAGAGCAAGGACTGTTTCTGTTAGCCTGTTCCTTAGGAGATGAACCTAGGGTGGCCACATGTAGCAGAAAATGAATGGAAACCATCAAATGAATGGGAATTTTACTTGACAAGTAACAGGCATCATCCCCGCTCTCACGGAGCTACACCTAGTAGGAGAGACGGACCATTATGTCAGCAATCACAACGAGGTGATGATACAGTGATGGATGGGGTGAAAAGAGGAACAGCTGACATTTTTCAGGGAGGTTAAGGAAGGCTTTGCAGAATAAGTAACCTCTCAGTGGAGACCAGTAGAAAAAAATGGAGGTGGGCCAAATAAAGGGAGGGAAGAATGTCCCAGACAAATGTAGAAAGCAGTGCAAAGGCCCAGAGGTAGGAGCATGGCATATTTAAGGAACTGGAAGAAATGCAATTTCAGTGAAACACAAAGTTTTAAAGATAGGGAAACTTAGCCTGTAAAGGGAATTTCTGGCACAATTCGCAAGGTCCCATCTCATCCCAAGAGAATGGCAGACAAAAGAGGGAACTGATAAAAATCACATTTGTGTTTTGCAACCATCTCTCTTGTTATAAAAGGACAAATTCGTGAAGGAGACCACTTACGAAGCTTTTGCAATAAAGTGGTCCAGGAAGTATCCTGGATAAGAGTAGTGCTAACGGAGAATGACAGTTGTGGGAGGAGTCCAGTGATATGAGTGAGACAAATCCACAGGGACTTACTTATTGAACAAACATTCAGTTTGGGATACACTGAGCTTAAGACAGAGTGGCCAGTTTACTCAAAAAAGTCAGGGTTTTGCCCTGTTGACTTAGTGTAATTATTAAGCAGAACACCTTGGTTTTGCATGTGGAAGTGTCTTTAAGACCTCCAGGTGGAGAAGTTGATGCGCAGGTGAATAGCGCTCCTTGTCCTTTGGGACAAGATCAAGGCTGGAGATGGAGATTCAGGAATCATCAACTTGCATACGGTCATTGCATCCAAGTGACTGGAGGAGAAAGAGAGATCACAGTGAAAAGAGGTACCTGAGGAACACCAGATTTTAAGAGACAACAAGAAGGAAGAGCTTTGAGCCACAGTTTGCCTACTAACTGCAAACAACCCTTGATCTATATGTGTCATGGCTCAAAGTGTAGCCCTAAGTACACATTTCAGGTCAAACGCTTTTCCGTCACTGACCCTGTTTAGTTTTTCATAAATCTACGAAAATAAAAATACCCTAAAGTAACATAACATGGTAAAGTCGATTTTGGTATCAGACAGATTCTAATCTTGGCTGTGCCAGTTAATTATTTGTCATATAACAGTAGACAAATAATTTCTGATTCTTAGTTTTCTTATCTATATAATGAAATGATAATGTTTCCCCTGAATTTTTATATATAGATGAAATAATGTATTTAAAGTATCTGATACCTAAAGACATTTTTTCAATAACAATAATTATTAGCATGATTACACGATTGTTATCAGTATTAAGTATTAGATGGGCTCTTCATCCAAGCAGTTAAGCTGTACATGTGGTTACTAGAAAAATGCCTTCCCCTCAGACAATACCAGATGTATTATTCTTCTAGGATCTGTTTTGATCTTTGTTGGTTTGAATGGGTAATTGCTTGAAAGTTTGTTTTTCTTCTTTTATCTTTTATGTCACTTCCCCTCCTCACCGATGCCATAAAACCTTTATCCATCCTTTAAGGTCTGTATCAAATAATTTTCCATGAATGTATACCTGATTACTCCCTAACTAGAAAAGAATCCTCTTGGGGCACCTGGGTGGCTCCATCAGTTAGGCTCTGCCTTTGGTTCAGGTCATGATTCCAGGGCCCTGGGATGGAGCCCCTGCGTAGCAGGACATCTGCTTCTCTCTCTGCCCTTCCCTCCACCCCCACTGGCGCTCTCTCTCACTCTGTCTCTGTCTGAAATAAATAAATAAAATCTTTAGGGGCGCCTGGGTGGCTCAGTCAAGCATCTGCCTTCGGCTCAGGTCATGATCCCAGGGTCCTGGGTTCGAGTCCCATATCCGGCTCCCTACTCTGTGAGGAGCCTGCTTATCCCTCTCCCACTCCCTCGGCTTGTGTTCCCTCTCTTTCTGTGTGTCTCTTTCTGTCAAATAAATAAAATCTTAAATAAATAAATAAATGATAAAATCTTAAAAAAAAAAAAACCCTCTCCCCTTTGACAACTTATAACCCCCTTTAGATTGGTTCCACATGGGACATCTTTGACCTACTATCATGTTTGTAAGCTTATGCGATTCTTCCCAGATAGTTGACTTCTTGGATCCAAGGACTCCTCTCTGTCACTCCTACAATGCTGAGCACACTGGCACAAAGCAGAAGCTTTGTAAGTAGGAAACGCACGACACTGAATTACATGCTGCAGTCGGGATTTATACACTGAATCAGGGACTTATGCCCTCAGGCATTCATTTGACTCAAATACGCTTCTCATGTTGGCATTTGTATTTTCTCTGATACTTAGCGTCCGGAGGCCCTGGGACAGATCTGCGAGGAGGACACTACCTAGGGTCTTGTATGGAAGCTGATGAGTCTTGTTGCAAGTCCCGTAGCTTAAAGCAAACTCCACAAAGCAGAGGTGACCCACATTCCAGTAGGATGAATGTTTTCAAAGACCTCCAGCCCAATTGGGCCCTCCTGTCCCTTCATATTTAATTGCATTTAGCCTCATGCTGATTCCACCTACAACAGGCCACCAGAATTGCCACCATCCCCCACCATCCCCCCCACCCAGTTTTCTAAGAATCCAAGAGTAGGGGAGGACTGCTTGCATTTATCCTCAGCACCTCTGGTTCTTATTCCCTGGTGCTGTTAAATTTTCTGTACCTGTGCCTTATCTTCTCTCCTATACATGCTGCCCCTTCCCTGTCCTGAACCCCATGTTGCATAACACCCAATTGCGTTTTCACAGAGCCCCCAACACAAGTTCGTATTAAAGAACTTGAAATCAAGCATGAAAAGGACTTTTCAGCTGTATCAATACCACCTGACTCCTCACAGAACCCTGGCCAACCTCCTCCTTTTTTCGTGCTCTCCCCCCTCCGCCCTTCTTATCTTTCCTCATCTGGCTCTGCTTCCGACTCCCCTTCTTATTACTGTTTTCGGGCAGAGCATACCATCTCTCCCTCTGTTTAATTTGAGCCTGTCTAAGTCACTCTTTGGAAGGAGGAGGCCACCTTTCACATTTGCTGACCGCCCCGCCCCCGGCCCCCGCATGCCCCAAGAAGCTATCAAAGTATTTTCCTTCATTCCTTCATCAAAGGGATTTTGCCTCTGGTTTTCAGGGAGAAAACATGTTTGTCTTCCCTTCTAGCCCAAGAACAAAGTGCGAGGGATCAGAGTCAGAAAAGGCTGGCAATCTGCCTGCCCACTTGAAAGGATCACAGTGTCACAAGGTCAGTAAGGTGAAGTAAGACCTCAGTAGGAGACAAGCAGAGATAGAGCAAAGTCAGTTAAGGGTGAATTGGAAATACATTTCACAAAAACCTACGTTCCATTAACAACATTTCTTCTTATATGGGTCTGCTGCTCCTGCTAGGCTAGTCACGGGTCCTTGAAATAGCTGAACTGACCCACATACTCAAACAGATGATGAACAGTTTGAGGGAAACAATCGTGCTTTGAGCCCATCTCCAACAAGTCCTAGAACAATAACTTTTACAGGAAAAGCACTTCCTACACACTTTTTGGCAATGGCATACACTTTCTCTGATGAAGAATTACCTATGACCCCTCTCCCCCAGCTGCTATAGTCATGGCACGTTATGAGAAACAGCAAAGGGAGTCTTTGGCCTTCTGCCATCATCGGCATAATTGCTGGATACTCCCTTTCCTTAGCAAGGTTGGGAAATGGCTCATTGTCATAGGAAATGTAGTAGAATCCCCTCTGTGAACCAGAGATTTCATATAACTGTTATGGACTGAATGTACGCTCTCAAAATTCATGTATTGAAGCCCTCTACCCCAATGTGATGGTATTTGGAGATGGGGCCTTTGGGAGGTAATTAGGTTTAGACAAGGCCATGACATTCAACATGGGATGAGTGTGTGTATAAGAATACACACAAGAAAGCTTGCTCTCTTTTGCTCTCTCTCTCTCTTTCTCTCTTTATCTCTCCTGCCATGTGAGGACATTGCAAGAAGGGGGCCATCTGCAAGCCAGGGAGATAACACTTGCTGGAAACTGAATCTTGGACTTTCCAGAACCACAGGAAAATAAATTTTGGTTTAAGCCACCTGGGCTATGGTATTTTGTGTTACATCCCTGTAAATATACATTCTTTTCATAGGAAATCCATGGAATAAAAAAACCTAGAATTCTTGATTATCTACTGTTCTTAAGCAAATTGCGCTGCTTCCCAGAACATAGACTTTGTATTTCTAAACAAGTCCTCTTTATTTAGGGCAATGCTGCTTGCCTTTGATGTTCCTAAAAAAGAAAAAGAACATATGTGTTTCCAGTATTGTGTGGGAGATAAGAAGCCTGTGAGTGGATTGCATTGTGGCCCCACAATTTCTGTCATGAGAAAGGTAATAAAATGGGCTAGAGCATATCTCCATTTCCTTCCTCAATACTTCAAAGTCATCCTTGCATTGAGTCAATTTTGTCTCAAGCAATTACTCTGTGGTCCACCCCATCACAAAGTTAGAGAGGCCAGCTCTCTTACCCAAGACTATTCGGAATATAGAAGAGCCAATCCTTCAGCATTGAAAAAAAGCAATAGATCTAATATCTGAATATTTTTGGTGGTAACCTACATTTTTTTTTCTTATTGCAATTTTAAAACACAGAAATCAAGGGATCGTCTTCCCAGTGATGCAGAGTCATCTTAATTATGGCACATGATCTGCTTGATAGCCCCTGGAGCTAACTCTGCACACTGCTGCCTCATGGCTTCTGCTCTTGTGCCCAAGTGCCAAGCCCAAAGGCATGGGCTGGCTGTGTCTGAAACTTCAGAGTGTTCTTCTGCCTTGTCGATGTCTCCTTCCATTGCTGGAAGTGCTTGTGATACTCACTGTGTGGTTCCTCACATCACTAGGCCAATTACTTTACTGGGGGTGGGTGAGAGCTTTCACCCACCCACACAGGATGGACTTCCTCTCTCCGCCACTTACTACAACCCCGTGATACTGCTCCTTAGTTTCCAGTGACACTGTCTTTAATTCAGTTCCCCCCTTGAAATTCTTGAGACCAGCTCTTTAAGGAAACAGCCCTTAGTGTTCAGGCATCAAGTGACTGAGTGAATAAAGGAAGAAATATGCAACAGACAGAAATGAGTAAGACCCGAGTGGAGACAAAAAGTAAATATGGAAAAAGGATCTGTTCATTTGCGTGTGGTATTTTTCATACGTTGCCCTGGTAACTGTAAATAGTCTAGTGCTAAAGAAATTACATGAGGTTCACATGAATTAAGTGGAAAAATGCATCAATCTATATGCCGACCACATATGTAACATTTTATGAACAAAAATAATTTATTAGTCAGAAAAAATATTCTACTTTTTCTAAAAGACATATCGCAAAATGCTAAAGCACTTTCTTTGGTGTCATACGACTCTTCATGTACTTATTTGTCAGTTATTCACCTGAGAGATAATTTGAATAATTTTAGATCAATTGAGCTGATGCAAAAGTGACACCGTCATATGGAACATCACTAGGTTGATCAACTATAAACATGCAGTTCTGGAGTTATTGTAATTTGGGGTAATCTTCATTAATTCACATTTTTAAATAAAAGATTTCATTGTTATTATCCTAAATCACAAATGCATGATTCGAATTTGCATAAAATTCATTTTACTACATTTACTGTTTTGGAAGTTCAAGAAATTATTGTAAGCCAAGATTCCATGATTTGTAGTTTAGAATATTTATAACACTTAGCATAAATCAATTTATTCTTCTAATTTTTATTGAATATGTATTATGTACCAAGTTATGTTAAGTGCCAGGAGAGATACAGGGACTTCCAATTGGTGTCCCTTTTTGTGAGAAAAACTATCTAGTTGAAGAGAGAGACACAAATGAACTGATACCATTAAATGGGCTTGCACCTTAGAGTCCTCACCATGTGTGTTCAAATTCCAGGTCTAGGACTCAGATTTTACATGTTTAAAGTAGATATAAAATCTACCATAACTATAGTAAAGTATGAATGTTATAATAATTCAAGTTCAAAAAGTGAAGGGGCATCAGGGAAAGAAGTGACTAACTTAATGCAGGGAAGTTTCCTCAAAGAAGGTGGCCTTTGAGTTAGATTAAGCAAATAAAGAAGAGAAACACATCTGAGGTAGAAGGAAAAAGCACCCATAAAAAAGCATGGTGTGGGGCACCTGGGTGGTTCAGTGGATTAAGCCTCTGCCTCCAGCTCAGGTCATGATCCCAAGGTCCTGGGATCGAGGACCGCATCAGGCTCTGCTCAGCGAGGACCCTGCTACCCCCACCCCACCCCCGCCACCTACCTCTCTGCCTACTTGTGCTCTCTCTCTCTCTCTCTCTCTCTGTCAAATAATTAAATGAGATCTTAAAAAAAAAGTATGGTGTGTTAAGGAATAGTATGAAGTTCAAACTTCTCGGAATCTTGAAGGGAAGGTATAAGAAGAGATAGGAAAAATAATCACTTTAGAAGGTGGCTGAAAAGGAACAAAGAGAGTCTTCAGGTGAAAAGCAAGGGTGGAAAATGTGTGATTCCCTGTGCAATGTCCACATAGCCCACACATTGGTATAAAACAGTGCTCATCACACTGTCAACCACCCCTTCAGAATCCAAATCCCTAAAATGTTAACAACAGTAATGAAAATAACTGGGCCTGTGCTTTTCAACTCCAGGAGGTACTCTTCACATCTTAGTCCATATTAATGATGTCCTCTGGGTTTATGCAACACCAGCATGAGCCCATGTGACATATACTAATTTATTACTTAAGATATAAAATAATGAATAGAGAGAGAAGTGATACATACATCTTGTTTATGGTGCAGTCAGTGTACATGAACGTTCTTCCTCATGTCCAGACAGTGTATTTTCCTGTTCAGGTCCAGATGCCATCTCTTTGTTGGTACTATTTCTTTATTCAAATGCATCTCATTCCTGGCTAATTTTCTATCTGCCTTCTCGAAAGAAACACAGCAATGCTGTTATTATTCATGAGGCGATGGCTCCTTGCAGTCTATTTGTATTGAAACAAATAAATCTCCCTTCTTGCCTCTGTAGTTCTCAATTATAGTCTATTTAATATAGTACTGGTTGAATCATTATTTACAATGATGCATCATTCATCATGTCACCATGAATTCTGGCTTCCAGTGATTATCTTGAATGCTATCGTTATGCTTCTTTGATGATAACCACGAATGCAAGTCTCTGGTCATCCTAAATTTATCATTTTTACTTTCTTGGCATAAACATAGATGAGCATATCTTCCACCCATATTTTCTACTGAATTCTTTGATCATAATTACTGCATTTCTAGAGTGCAATCTCTTTCGATGTTAACTGCACTCCTGGTTTCCATACGCAACCACCAACAGGGATGATAGGTGAAACAAGAAGAGTGATTCCATTTCTGCAAGTGGTATGTGGTAGGGTTTAAGACAGTTGGCAGGGGAACATGACAGGACCAAACTGACAGGTGAGAGAAGACACCAACTGGAGGGGCCTAGTGTCATTGCAGAGCAATTGTCTCCAAAGTCCTTGAAACAGATAGACATGTCCACCCCTGAAGACTACGTGACACTTGATGTGGAGTTTGTGGAGAGATTGGAGTGACAACCCTAGGTGCCAGTGGAAGGGAGTACATAAAAGACGCCTGTCACCACCTACCACCTTTGTGTATGGTAGACAGAAGCTATCCTATTGGAACACATACAGAAAAAAGCTTCTGGATGGGCCCATGCATGTAGCTCAAGCCAAAAGTCAATCTCCCAGACCCTAAATTCATCTTGCGTCCAATGCAAGTGAGTGATTCAACCAGAACTCAGAAGTCACAACCTCACTGGAGAGGACAGGAGAGAAATGGGACTAAGAACCTTTGAAAAATAGGGTTTTGACTGAAAATTAAAAGGTATAGAGACAGTGTACTCTAGCTGGTAAATTTGCTTCATATGGAGGTGTGGGTCAATAATTCTGAAACTTCTTAATATGTATCCCAAGGTTGAACAACTAAGTACATGCATGGTAGGTAATGGAAGCCAAATTTGTCACTTTCAAAAAGGGAAGTAACAAATATGCAAGAAAGGAAGGCTTGAATGAACTTTGCGTTTCTGGGAGTAGTCAGAGACATCAGTATGAACTCAACTGTAGATAGATGATAGATAGATGATAGATAGATAGATAGATAGATGATAGATAATACAGAATAACTACAGGTATATGTGTGTACAGGGGTTAGTACACAAACCCATATTTCTTAGCTCTCTTCCATGAAAAAGTCTAGAAGCAGTGAGACCACGTTAATATGTGCAAGTGCTCAGATTATTGTTTAAATACAAATTATCTATTCAATAGAACTAACGCTCCTTGAAGAAATGGCTGTTTCTGGGTCTGGGAAAGGGAAAATAACAAGATGAGCCTGAAGCATCTCAAAATGCCAGAAAGTAAAGAAGTGTTCAAAAAACCAAGTTTGGGGGCAGGTCAGAGGGACAGGGAGGCCAAACTGAAAGGACTCACAAAGGCCAAAGCTGAAATAATTTGAGCAACAAAACACATAATGTAGCACTGAATTATAACCTACAGTACAAAGTAAACATGCACAAATTCATATTCATATAAAGTGAATTAATAAATAAATGGAGTAAAGAAGAATTCTAAATAATACATGTCAACAGTCCCCCTTCTAGGAGCTTCATCCTCTCCCTCCCTCACTTTGAGTGTAGGCCAGATTTAGAGAAGGACTTTCAAAAATAGAGTATGGAAAGGGAAAAATAGTAACTTTAGATTGGAAAAACTTAGCAAACACTACCTTAACCAAGTGCTCAATCCTAACATCCCTGGCAATAAATCATATGAATAGCATGTACTCCCTCATATGAAAGGAAGAGAATACCATTTCTCTCTCTCTCTCTCTCTCTCTCTCTCTCTCTCTCTCTCTCTCATACACACACACACATAAACACACACATCAGTGTGTCTGCACCATTCTGGTGGCCCAAATGTTTGCATTGTGCAGCAAAGGCACCCTGCAACAGCCACCCAGCCAGAATAATGCGCTTGTCAGGCTGCCCTGTCAGATGTAAGTAGGCCTTGGCCTCCTGGACCACTCAGACTCAAACGTCTGAGCTCCCCAGGGGAATCTGAACCCTCAGGAAGCAGGGAAACTGAACTCCGGGAGTTCCATGTTTTGAAGCATCTTTGTCCAAAAGTTTTAAGTCCTCCTTCGCGTGCTGAGTGACAATAACCCCCAGAGAGGTCACGCAGACTTGGTCCTTGTGGGTCCAGTTCTGGGAAAGCATCTTATTCAAAATTTTCTAGATCTGTCTCCAGAGTCTTAGACATGCCAGTGCCTACCATCTCCACTTCTCCCCTTCTGGCCTCTCTCCCCACTTTGTGATGATTGCATCCAATGTGGAAAAGTATTTGATATTGTCAGTGGTGAGGCCAAAGTAGGTAGTGGGTAGAATGGGTAGGGTTAGGAGCTGGAGGGCTGTGGGATACAATATTCCAGAAATGGAAGGAGACTTTTTTTTTTCTTACTTAAGATGAAACTATAAACATCATTATTAGGGAAAAATAAGCAGGTTGTGGATGGCAAGTACATATGAAACCAGCGCTATAAAAATTTCTGAAGTACATGACTTAATGAGGCTATAAATAACTTTAGGTATGTAAATTCATAGATAATTGTCTGATATCAGTGTTTACCTCTGGGGACAGGGACAAAAGGCTCAGTTTTGGGTGTAACATCTCAGCTCTTACAGGAACATTTTATCTTCCAACTCTTGCACTCCCTCAATCCTAGATATCTTGCTCACTCTTTATTGTACCTTTGTCTAGATCTCCTGATCCCCCCAACAATGCTTCTCCAAACTGCTTAAGCTTCTTAAACTGTTCAAGTATTGTCATCCTAGACTGATTCACTTTTTTTTGAGGCTCAGTTTTTCTCCCTAGTTCAATTAACCATCCTTATAATCATCTCTATCCTCTTTGTCCCTCACATTTCTTAGTCTTAGTAGTAAAAAAAAAAAAAAAAAAGCCTATACCAGTTTACATCCTTTTATTCAGAATTATCATAATGTTAAAATATTCCTTTGAATGCTTATGATCCATAACTCAGAAGATTATTAATGTTTTTTAATCAGCCCCTAAAGAACTAGACGGAAGTGGGAAAAGAAAGAACAGTGGGATATTCACAGAACCTACAAAATTTCCAGGATGGCAATACATCTGTGAAAAATAACAGTCCTAGACAACAACATCAGATTCTTTTCATTTTTTTATTAATTACAGCACAGAGAAGAGGGGCAAAAATGTTTAAAGAAATTTGTGTTCTTTAGTCAAAGGGTTGGTTTTACACCAACAGAAAAGAAAAACAGATGAGTAAGCTCTAGGTCTTCATTTCTCTTTCTTTCTCTTATTCTCAGGGCAGACTGAAAGACAAAAAGACAAATATGAGTACTGTTTGCAAACAGTATGAGTTTTTGAAATCTATTCAAATGAATGTTGAATTGCTTGGATTGTCTTCCTGCAATTTCCACTAAAGAAAATCATTCAGCCTGTCCTGGACTCTGAATTCTTCTCTTGGGCTAGGGGAGAGGACACACCAATAATATTGTAAAGTCCTCCCTTCATCACTGGTGTCATCATCTCCTCAGGCTTCAAAGTCCCAAGCTTTTCATCATCACTTCTCAGAGTCACTTGATTAACACCTACTTCTTACCTAAATTAATTACCATCAAAACAAGTGTTTTCTCAAAGTTAGACCTTTCAGAAGAAACTCTTGCCATTTAGGATGAAAACAAAATCACATCTTGAAAAGATCAAACTCACAGGACATATAAAGTTGCTTCCTCACTTGAATGCATGATCTGTAGGTATTTCCAGGTGGGCAAAGAGCAAGTGAAAACCTCACAGTGGGGACAGACCTCATGTCAGTTTGGAAAATATGAAAATAATTCATGCTAGAAAATAGTTGGACAATCTGCTTTAAAAAAGAGAATTGATACTCTCTTTTTTAATTTCCCCCAAAATATGACAACCAAAATGGGTGAAATATGTTTATGTTCAAACATTTAAATTTTAAAGTGGGCCTTAGTAGCAAGTTACTCACTATAAAGTGCAAGTTCACATAAGGTAGGTCTGTCATACTCTTCAATGAAATTAGTCTTCTACTGGGCTGTTAGATTGAACCATTCAACTGTTTTTTACCTTAAAAATGCACTTTCATATGGTCCAGGCTGATACCTAAAATGCCCACTGCAAACCACTGCTCAGTTGAATGGTTCTGTCTACTGTGTCCTATTAGGTCAAAATGGGACACTGGCTAACTCTCAAGCTTTGGTTTGAATTTTGAACTGTGGCTCCACCTCTCAAGCTGGGTTGTCCTTGTAAATTATGGAACCCAGGTCTATCTGGGCCTTCATTTTCTCATCTGAAAAATGGGAAAAATAATGACACTCAATTTAAGCAACTATTCTGAGAATTAAATAAGTTAGTATATATAAAGGTCTTAGACATGACTGGTACTGGTCTATGGGGCTCTTGGCAAATGGTTGTCAATATTTGCCATTTTAATAGCAACTATTATAATTACCTTTTTTATATAATTACTTTTTTAAAATAAAAATTCAAAGTATAGTTACCTGAGATGTTTGTGATGATGTTCTTTTAGGCTAAGGCAGCTTGAGCGGCATCAACAAGTTTTGGACCCTGAATACAGAGAAATGACAGATTTGGGGAAAGTGTAAGCATCACTATTATGATAAAAAGTTAACATTTATACAGCCACTTGTGATTACAAACTAATTTTACATGAATCCCATTCTTTAATTCTAGTTTAGTACCAGAATTTCTACAAGGAAGCTTACTGACATCCATTGTTCCCAAAGGAATAAAAACATCACCTTCAAGTCAGAGGGGAAATATTAAATGATTCAGACACTGAAATAAATTTCCTCCATTAAGCTATAACATCAAACTCAGATTAAACCCAATCACAAACCAGCACTTTTCAAGAACATGTTTCAATACATTAGTATTTTGTTTCAAAGACTGGAGCCTTACAAATATTTCTATCTATATTCATGAACATCACAACCTTAGAAAAAGAACAAATACTGGAACATCTACTGATATGCTCCAGTGCAACAGGAGATAAAAAATGAGAGACGTTTAAGTAATTTTGTCAGATAATTGTGTAATTCTCTGCATAACTGGAATAAGATTCTGGTCCTGAATGTACTGTGTCGTTCGGATATATAAACCCCTAAGTTGTGGCCAGATCAAATGCAACAAGAAAGGAAATTAGCCATATTGCCCCCAAGAGACTCCAGCACCTCCTCAGCGAAGCAGCCTTCTTTGTTTTCAGCTGCACAGCACTTGTCCACAAAGGCTCCAAAATCCCCCATAACAGTTTTCAGTTGTTCATCAGTTGCCTTGGGTTTGTGTTTCAACAGCTCAACAAGTGCACTATATTTGAATGAAAACAAAACAACAGCAATAAAAATCAGGGAAAGAGTTGACTTACGTAAAGAAAGACATGGAATGAGTAAATCGCAGGATTAAAAGGCACAGGTAGGGAATAGAGACAATGGTACTGTAGTAACACTGTATGGTGGCAGACGGTATCTACACTTATGGGGAGCACAGCATAATGTACAGGCTTGTCAAGTTGCTATGTTGTACACCTGAAAATAATGTAACATTGTGTGTCAAATATGCATCGATTTTTTTAAAAAGGGAAAGAGAAAAATGGAGATGGGAAAGACAGTTGTATTATTGTTTAAGTTTATAAGTCTTAGAGCCAGGCAACTCTGAGCTTGAGGCCCAGGCTTACCACTATAAGATTTAATATTCTCATTTGCTTAATGAGGAGAATAAAAGCCATCTTCATAGGGTTGGTGGAAGGATCAAATGAGATAATCAATGTAAATTGTTTGACATATGTAATATCAATAAATCTCAATAAGTCAATAGATCTCTTGTCAGTAAGTCTCTAGGAAGGATATGTCATTGCATTTATACATTATTCAGATTTTAGATGTTATACTATATTAAAAAGAAAAAAATTTATACCATAGTGAATTGAATTTTCTAGTGATTTAAGAGCTAAAACTGATTCTTAAAAGAAATCGGAGGGGCAGACAAACCATTAGAGACTGTGGACTCTGAGAAACAAACTGAGGGTTTTGGAAGGGAGAAGGTTGAGAGGATGGGTGAGCCTGCTGGTGGGTACTAAGGAGGGCACGTACTGTGTGGAGCACTGGGTGTGGTGCATAAACAATGAATCTTGGAACACTGAAAAAATATAATTAAATTAAGATTTTTTTAAAAAAGCTTAATTATCTTGTTAGACTCCATTTAAAAGTTTCTAATCCGAAAGTCTTTATATTTGGTCCATGAAATTTACCCCATTTAGTTAATACTGGGAAGGCCATAGGTAATAAAATCATCCAAACTTATGTGAGCTGGTGGTCCTAGTTCCTTGACATCCACAGAGATAAAATAGTGCTAGAGAGAGAAGGGTTTTGCAATATTACTCATAAGTCTATGGCTATGATTAGAACACCCAAGATGATAACATATGGTGCTAAATTTCATGCACTTCTAACCCCTATTGACAGCAATAGGGTGTACAGCTTTCAAACTCATTTTTCTAGATGTTTTTCATCCAACTTGCATTCTCAAAAGTTATATGTTGAGGATTTGCCTTGTCTGTGGGTTGCCATAGAGCAAACTTAAAATAATCATTCATGCCTAGAAATATATTCCTCTATGATTTCTACTAACTAATTTGACATTTGCACAAATCCATCAGTTAATTGTTCATCTTTTTCTACTGAACTTTTCTTAAGACCTTATTCCACTCTAGCTTTTATCCACAAGACTATTCTGAATGATTTGTAGGGAAGATTCCAATATAGAGGTTTATTGCTAAGAAAACAAAAAGCTATCCATTTTATTCTTGACATTTTTATCAGCTTACTAAGATCAATACTTAAATACTATTTTCCAAAAAATATAATCACTACTTCAGAAAAAGTTACACATTTCAATGTACAATTCTCACTCTCAAGACTCTAAATGCTTACAGTAATGAAATACTACTCACGATTGTTTCTTCACTTGTTTCTCAGCCTCGGGAAGTGTGCATAAATCTGCATGGAAGGTGAATGTTTCAGCATTAAAGTCTTTGGGAACATATGTCTCATCGACTGCCAGAGCAGAAAAGCATGGTCGTCTGTTCACCAAGGACTCCGTGCAGCATTTGGTGACTCTCTCGCTCACTGGGGTCTTCTCGTGCAACACGCACAATCGGTTCAGGACCATGGACAGCTAAAGGACAGTGCAGGAGAGCAGACATTCAAAAGAAAAATAGTAATAGTTTTCCCTTTACTTTCCAATAGACCAAAGACATATTATATTTTACCTAGCAACATTGAATCCAAGGTTGATTGGAGGAAGTGATTTTGTTTCACTTTAGAACTACAGATAATGAGGGACTTTTTAAAGAATGTTCTCTTTATGTCTACATTTTAATAATTCACTTGAGAAAATAATTGATTTAAATAATTTCATGTGAGTCCTCAGATATGTACAGGAGTGGGAAGGAAACAGTCTTATACAGACACACATTTTTAAGAGACCCCAAAAAATATGAAAGTTTTTTAAGTTCCAGGATGAAACATTGAAAACTCATGGAATTTTGGTCAATTTATCATTTTAGGGATCTTGTACAAATCTTCATTCAGGACAATAAGGGGTGACCAAGTCCTGGGTGCCACTACCAAATACACACACATGCACGTGTATGCGCACACATGTTAGTTCACCCCTGTTTCTGAAAGTTAGCTTCGTTCATATCTAAAGGCAAAAATTCATCATTATTAACTTATTATACTTGAAAGACTTACATAATCTTCAGCACAGGACATTCTTTCTGTTTCGGGTTTGGTACAACACCTGGTGCCCACTTTTCCTAGTTTTCTTGAGACCTCCACAATAGTTGGAGTTGACACTTGGGGGAGTTTCTTGGTGTAACGAACTAAGAGCCTGAAACAAAATTGCTAACATGTTTTCATGTTTTCTCTAACATAGCAGGTCAAGCAGAGAACACTTAGCCAAAATTAACTAAAATAATTACCCATCCATGAAATCACCTTTGTCTCCAGGTTGGTTGAATAGTATAGGGGAAGACCTTGTCCTGAGTAACTAGTTAAGCTTATCTTTGTTTCCACCTGTGCTGTATCATTCTAGGAAAGTAACTTATTATAATTCAGTGATATTAATATATTTATTTATTGCTTCTTTCTTTCCATAAAACCTACTGGGGTCTTGATATATATCAGCACCCTGCTAAATTTGAAAGGTAGGTATAAGTTTTCTCATCTATAAAACGGGAAAAGTTATATCTGACTCATAAGGATGGTGCAAGTATTAAAATAAAGTATGCAATCAACCTGGCATGGGACCCAGCACATAATAATCACTTACTAAGAATTCCAATCACCACTGAAAGTCACGTATGGCTACAATCTGCTCAAGGGAAGAGATGATATCTGGTTCACTGTTGTTATACCTAGCACCCATAGTCAGAAGAGTGCTAACATATGTAAACCAAACAGTAAATATCGATTGAATCAATGTGTCTCTTATCTTTACCTCCACAGATAAGGCTCTATGTGGATCAGGACATTAGTCCATCAGCTTATATATTACTTCTTGAGCTACTATTATTTAAAGCCTACCACTTCCTCCTTTGTAAAGCATTGCTACATTTTGTTTGCCCATTAGCTATTCCTTAACCTTCAAGGGGCATCCTCGTTTCCTACATTCCATGATTTGCTATTTTCCTTTTCAATCTCAAGAGGCCAGTGTTTTAAACTGCAGTCAAATACAGGCCTCTCCTTCCCATTAATCATTTTACTCTCCCTCTCTAGTCTTTCTTGATCGAGAGAGATTAGAAGTATATAATGTATTTTTATGATTAAAATTTCCATGATAGGTGGTATATATATTAAGTCTTAAATAATTACAACTTGATCAAGAAAAAAAATCAACTGATAAACAAAAATACTTACGCATTTTGGAAGCCATACTCTCCAACTTTTTCAAAAAGTTCACAGTTTACTTTGACTAAATTCTGAGGCTCTTCCACAAGAGGTTTAAATTCATCAAGCTGAAAGAGAAAAGAATTGTGTTGACAGAATTCCACCTGAGCACCACACAGGTTCTTTTTCACGACTCCAAGCAGAATGAGATCCCTCCTCCTTCTGCCCAAAGCCATGTAATTAGATCTTTGATGTCAAATCTATCACAATATGTCCAAACTGTTTATTTGGCAAGGGTGTATAGTATAAGAGATTAAGACTACTCAGGCTCTGGATTGTGACTGCTGGTGTTCGAGCCGGGCCATCCGACTCATTTTCTAATCGTGTAATTACACCTCCCATATTTCTAAGCTTCAGAACCCTCACTGTTAAAATGAGAATTAACAAAAAAGAAAGGAGAAAAGGAAAAATAAGAAAGAAAATGGGGATAAAGATGGTATTCACCTTTAGAATTGTTCTACAAACCATTTGAGTTAATGAAACTAAAACAGTGCCTGGTAGGTAATAAAAGCTTAGTAAATGATAACTATGGCTATATCATTATAATTAAACCAGCTCTCCAGTTGGATACTGAGTTCCCTGAGATAAGAGATTTTACCTTGGTCATAGGCTCCAGTATGGTGCCCGGCGTATAGTAAGTTCTGGATAGAGGAAAGAATAACTTTCCTGTGATTCTAAAGTTTGGAAACTGCTATATATGCCGGGAGTGTTAAATAGCTTAAACATGTTAAAATCCTCTTAAAGCATAGCTAAATATGGCCAAAATCCTCAAGGTTTCCCTTCCTTACTTCATATCTTGTAAAGCAATTTCTACACTTTTCCCCCAGGACCGGAAAATATTCTAAATGAATAGATTTCATAATCGTCCTTAAGATGCTAATTCTTGATATTTGATAAATCTTGGGATCTGGTTAACTTTATATCTAAGCTAAGTCTCTTAACTTACAATTCAATTTATCTTATTTTGTCCTCAGGAGCATAAATAAAAGAAAAAGAATGGTCAAGATTTGTGAAATTAGAGATTGCTCCCTTCAGATCTTTCCTTTCTTGGCTCTTCTAGGTCTTACTAACCATTCTATTTAGAGCTATTTTTCCTGTAAGGTTTAAAATCACAGGATTGAAACTATGTCAAGAAAAGATCTAAATTGCACTATGTAGCAATTCACATGCTTGGATTACTTCTCTTTCTCATTATTAAGGATCATGAGCAGGAGCGCTACACTGTTTCCCACTAAGGAACGTACCACTTTGCCATAGCAGCTAGGAGGATCATCGGTGGCACAACACTTCTCCAGAGTGGCTTCATATTCCTTGGCAAGTCTCAACAGCAAAGAGACAGAGTACTCAGGATGCCTTCTTGAATATTCATACAAAAACCTAGTTCAGATGAAAATAAAATAGATTTCATTGGGCAAATGAGCAAGAAAGATCACATAACTCACCTCAAGAGTGACTCCTATCCCAAAGGTCTGAAATTGACTAGACCCCATGCCGGGACGCTTAGTGGCTAAGGGGTTGCAGTTCAGAATTAAAGCTACCTGCGTTCAAATCCTGCCTGTGACACTTAGTTTGCCATATCACCTTAAGCAACTTATTGAAACCATCACAGTCTTAGTTGCCTTCTCTGTAGCACGTGGATAATAACAGTACCTATCTCATAAGATGGTTTGCGGGAAATACATGACATGATCTTTGTAAAGTACACGCTGTATGGCACAAATTAAATGTTTGATGAGTGACACCTGATATTATTATGTATATTTTTTATAACTTGGACTATACCTCAAAAGGGTTCTGATAAATAAATAGAGATGTATTCTTGAATTTCTTTTTCCTCTTTATAGGAGTGAAATCTTGAAGGGTACACGATTTTGTGAAATACATTGCAACATTACACTATTATAATCCAACAATAAGAATGCAAAGTTTACCACCACACTTACTGATTACATATAATCGTTTATTTTGTCACTTAATTTCATGCTGCCCTGCCATGCTACTGTACTCCTGGTCTGTTCAACCAAATATAAAACACGTGGTAGCAGACCGCATAATTCCTCTTATACTTCCTTATATAGATAGATAAATGGCAGGTAGATAGATAGATAGATACAGAAATACAGTGATGTAAAGATGCACCACATATATTCACACATATCTGTTATAGTAAGTTCAAGAAATACTCTTTGAATGAATAAATAAATAAATAATATGTTCATAATTAATGTATACAAAAATGTTTCTAGAGTATTCCCAGAAATATCCCAGAAAATGAATGGGGTCAGAATAAAGATAGAAACTGCTCTATTCTCTTCTCTTCTGACTGAGTTTTTGCCATAAGCATGTATTAATCTATAATAATTTTTTAAACTAATCAATTTTCCCTCAAAACTTAAAAGCTAGGAGAGGGAAGGATAAAGAAGCATTGTAGACAACATGGAAATTGTAGCAATGTCAAAGAAAAGCCTAGTTTATCTTTCCAAATCCCGAGACCATCCAAAAAGCATGGAAGGATTATTCCTTATCCACTTACGTGCCCAGGAACACATCTTTTGCCTCCTGATAGTTTTTGCAAACTTCCTTATCTTCAACAAAATCAGCAGCTAATGGGGACAGGTCACCAGGCAACTCATCTCTTTCCACCTCTGTAAGGCACTGGGATTTTTCCAACACAGGCTTATCGCAGCATTCCTTCAGTTTAGTGGAGATTGAATCCTGATTTTCACACATGTACTTGGCCAGATCCGCCTATAAGCAAGTCGATAAAAATTTTTCAATGTAAATGGACATCACTGCACTTTCTCCCCAGATACTTATTATGTTGGCAAAACATGTTTACTGTGTTCTAAGACCATACATATACCAACATGACTTCTATAAATACTTTCAGTTCATGTTCCTAAGACTAGGGACTCAGAACTACTAAAATATTGTCAATTAATTACAAAAGACTGGTCAGTAACAGGGAGCCATCTCTGTTATTATTAGTTTTATATTTTGACTGTCAAGTCATTTAAGGTTCTAAATTAAAACTCGGTACTATTTTTCCAAATAGTCCCCTCACACATTTTGAAACCAAATAACTAAATAAAATGTGAGAGATCTTTGAAAAATTAGTCAAAGGCCCATAGTCATAGGCCCTACTTACGCATGTAACATTTTTGTCTTAAATTTTCCAGAAAGTATTCTGAGAGATTAAGATTCTGGTATTTGGTCATATTTTTAAGTTTGGAAAAAAGTGATATCATGCTAAATATGTGTATAGTTAACACAGATGGTTAACTGAAAGAGAATAAAAAGGAGGGAAACTACATAATTTCCAAAGTTCTCTTTAGGTAGTAGCTCTTCTCCAACTCCACCCACCTCCCAAAAATGTCTGCTTAGAAATCTCCCTTAGGGGACGCCTGGGTGGCTCAGTTGGTTGGGCAGCTGCCTTCGGCTCAGGTCATGATCCCAGCGTCCTGGGATCGAGTCCCACATCGGGCTCCTTGCTCAGCAGGGAGCCTGCTTCTCCCTCTGCCTCTGCCTGCCTCTCTGTCTGCCTGTGCTCGCTCTCTCTCCCTCTCTCTCTCTCTGACAAATAAATAATAAAATAAAATCTTTAAAAAAAAGAAATCTCCCTTAGTAGGTGCTGTCAGTGTAAACTTGTGTCCTCACAATATGACTGAAAGGGTTACAAATTAGTGAATGTGTTTGTCAGATCGTTTAGGGAGTGGGATAGCCAGGTTGAAAAAAAAAAAAAGGTACCACACGGCAGGGAAAGAATTGAGCAGATTAGATACAGAAAACAATCTCAACCCACTGTCGGCTTCAAGGATAATACTAAGCAAATTCATCCTACCCGCTGAAGTGTGTAAGTTACTAACAGAGCATACTGTGGATTCTTTACCCTGTCATCTGCACATTCAAGAAGGTCACCGTGGCAGCATTCCTTGTGGACTTTGGTAAGATCTGTCACCAATTTGGAAACCTCTGCAAACTCAGCTTTGGGGAATTTCTGGCTCAGGCGAGCTACTGACCTAAAAAGAAAATTCCATGCAATAGTTTATGTCAAAGCATGAGGAAAATACTACTCAAAACAAGAAAATTCAGGATAAAATAACATATAGATATAATTTGTAAAATCCATTTGTTCTTATTTTAATGCTAGTTCTGAACCACATGGTTATCTGAGAGCGAAATATTTCCTTAGGTCATAATTAGCTATTGTAAGGGTGTGTGTGGTGGATAGAAGTCCAGCAATTCATGAAAGCGGAAATCAAAGAGAGATTCTAGAAGGAGCAACATGTGGAGAGCCATCCGGTTTGAAGCCCAGACCTGACTTCTAGATGTGGTTGTGTCACTCATTAGCAGTGGGACACTAGGCAAGTTACGTAGCCTCTCTGAACCTCAGCCTCTCCACGGTCATGACAGCATGCTACACTGAAAGACTGAGGCGAGGACTAAATCAGTCAATCCATATGAAACCATTTTATAAACTGGAACCAAGACACTGATCCAGTGAGGAATCTAAGCTTCCCGCCAACAGGGAAAAAGCTAATATCCACATGATTTCCCAAATCATGTCAACATTTCCTCCATCGGATGGAAGTTCCTTCTTCCCCCAAACCAATCACAGCCTGTTCAACTGCATTTCGTTTCATGTTGGGGGTTTTTGTTTACTGACTTAGTTAGTTGATCTTGGTGGCATGGGGGTAGGGATGGCCGGCAAAGATTGCTCAAACGATGGTTTCTAGAGAGCTTGTAGAATGTCTGCTATTTTCATGTTATCTCTTGTTGCTGTTGATTCATTGTTGACTAGCAAGTGAGGGATGGGGAAGGGGATTTCTCTTGGCTTAGAAATTGAAGGACGCTCCTAGAACCAGTGAAGGAATATAAAAACAGAGACCCAGACAAAACCAAGGGATTAACAACAGAGCTAGAGCTATGAGAAAATGAGTACTAACCCTGATGGCTAAATTAATTAACAGAACATAAAAGGAAAAACATTTCCAGATAACTGGTGTTGTTTGGGGGAATAAAATTAAGTAGAAGACCCTGACAACTGCTCTATAGAAAGAGTGGATCATTAGAATAAGGTCCCTAGTCTTTCTAAATAAGTGGAATTTAAATATTGTCCTAGAAGGACAAAAAAAGATACCTCCTAAATTCTGTGACTACCTAGAAAAATGTGATAAAAAATAATGAGGAATTGTCACTGATGCTCTGATTTTCACCACTGTCAAATTTCTACATTTTAAACAACCAGGAAGATGTATGTGAAAGTACCTCCATAAAATGCCATATAAGTGTACATTTTTGTCAACTGAACCATAACCACTTACATCATTATAAAGATTCAAACTAAGTTTAAAATACCATGCTTTGAAGGCTCTATCTCCGAATTTCTGGAGGCTGGCACACTTGAATCTTTCTTTGGCAGATGAAACCAGTACTTTTTCCCTCAAAGCCTCAATCTGCAAAAAGAAATGATTTGGGAAAAATTAGAAAAGGAAAGTTCTATGCAAAGCACTTCTTCATAAGTTCAGATAAGACTGTGCCGAATTAAAATGTAAAGAGATAATTTACACCTAAATTCCCAAGCACCCACTATTAGCAAATAATTATTTTGCTATGCAGGGAGAGCAAAATCAGTCTGGTCCTAGTGGAAAACTCTAGGTGGTTAAGAACCAGAATAGAGACATCACCAAGGAAAAGGGCGCTGACAGGAAATGTGGAAGACAGAGTCCACTAATATCCCAGAAAATATAGCTTTGTTGAGTTCTCAGTTTTGCATATAATTTATCTCAATATCTCCTCCACCAACTCTCACAACATCACTAAACTCCCTAGAATAGGGAGGAATGCTTTTTTGACCATGTAAAGGAGTTTGTCTCAGAGACACAAATTCCCTAAATCTAGCCACGAGATGCTCAAAGTCTGACGTTTGATATGAATTGGTCCTCCCATTCCTCTGGACAATACCTTGGGTTCCAGGCAGGCGGCCTTATCAGCAGCTTGGCAACATTCTGCAAAAACTCCTTTATATTGTTGAGCATAGTAAAGGAGTTCTGGGGCATAAAAGTAAGGATGTCTTCTGGCAACTTCATACAGGTATCTACATTTTCAAAAAGAAAAACGGGCAGTCATGTTTCTATAGCAAACAGTGGTATGGGGACAACTGTAATCAACATTCTCATCTAATTTACCAGTTAATCTCAATATGTACATGAAGACCTTGCCTTTGTCATTCTGAAAGTCAGTGAAAGGTTGAACTTCTATATATAAATTATGTACAGACATATATATGTTTTATATATATGTACACATATATACACACACATCGGTGTAAAATAGTTAAACTTTGGTGATGCAATGTTTTTGACCAAAATGAAATCAATTCTGAGAATAACTAAATATATATCTTCATAATATTTTACCACAGGCCAATCTCTCCATTTTTTGTTTTGTTTTGTTTTTTGTTTTTTACATATCACGTCCTATTTCAATGAACTCTAAAAGCTCTTTGATCCCATTTTTTTCATCCTGGATAATTTTGTAGTATCAGATCTTACTGCTTTGAAAATTGTCATTAGAATAAAAGCTTCGAAGCATTAATGTCAAGAATATTTTTTACGGGGCGCCTGGGTGGCTCAGTGGGTTAAAGCCTCTGCCTTCGGCTCAGGTCATGATTCCAGGATCCTGGGATCGAGCCCCGCATCAGGCTCTCTGCTCAGCGGGGACCCTGCTTCCTCCTCTCTCTGCCTGCCTCTCTGCCTACTTGTGATCTCTGTCTGTCAAACAAATAAATAAAATATTTTTAAAAAAAAGAATATTTTTTACTATAGTAACAGCTATAAGTCTCGAACTTGTTTCATAATTTTTCATTTTGAAACATAAAAATCAGATGACTTACTTTCCCAGAAACTTCTGTTCATTTTCCTGAAAGGCAGTGCACATGACCTCAGGGTCTGGGGTCACCAGCGGAGGGAAGCCCGGGTTATCATCTTTGTGGGTCAGGAAGCACTCATTTCTCTCAGGCTCCTGTTTCTCACAGCAGTCAGCCAGCTCGCCATACTTTTCCCGAAGAGAAGCAACTGTACACAGTTTGTCTCCAAAGAGAGTGTGCTAGGTGGAAGAGAGCAGGCTTCAGGTCACTGGGAGATATTTTATTTTCTTTGTACCCAAAGAACAGTATAAAAAAATTGAAAGTATGGGTAAACCTTGGTTAGGAAATCATGTACACATATACTTTTTTCTCAGGGTTAGAGAGTTCCCCTTGATTTGACCATGTATGGGACTTTTGTAAGAATTGACCATCACCTGACTACTTAGGGTGGGTAGGGCAGAAGGGCAACACAAAAGAATGAACATGGTGCTTATTTCTACATATTGCTACAGGTTAGGAGAGCTGATAAAAAAAAAAAAAATCAAGGGAAAATAATCCTCTAAGTAACAAGTGAATTCACAGTAGGGAAGAAAGTATTCAGATAGTTTCTCATTTGATCTGCTCCTTTCTGAAAGGTCCAACTTTTAAGTAGATACTATTCAAAAACTGAGGAGTAACACAATTTACTGTATATTATTATGTAAAATGTAGATCTTTTTTATTCTAGAAACATTTGCCTCAAAACACATTCCATTAAATGTATTCTTTTTGTCCCTATTAATTTTTTATTATGAAAGTAATTGGCTCTTCAGGGAAAATATATTGCTGAAGACAGAATTCATTAATTTTCTGAAAAATGCATTTTTAAAAATTCATATTTATAGCCATAACTTTGTGTTAAAAGTATTGAGTTAAAGTACTGATTCTAACTGGAGAGAAAGATAAATAGAGAGAAAGAAATAAGAGAGGGAGAGATGGGGCACCTGGGTGGCTCAGTGGGTTAAAGCCTCTGCCTTCAGCTCAGGTCATGATCCCAGGGTCCTGGGATTGAGCCCCACATCGGGCCCTCTGCGCAACAGGGAGCCTGCTTCCTCCTCTCTCCCTGCCGCCTCTCTGACTACTTGTGGTCTCTGTCTATCAAATAAATAAATAAAATCTTAAAAAAAAAAAAAGAGGGGGAGAGATTTCAGTGATAAACACTGGCCTTGCCCTGGACAGGTATACACACGTTGAGTGGTGAGAGAAACGTAAACCTCTCCCTGAATTCAACACCTACATGGAAATACCAAAAGTTCAAAGTCCTTCAAAATGAATAAATGCCTATTTTTTTATTCTGTGTAAAAATATAACTATCCCTAAAATGAGGACTATATCACTGTACTATTATTTTACCTAGGAAACAAAATCAACACAAAAATCAGATGAGTGTCTCCGGAAGATAAAAGCCACGCTCTCACTGTTAGCCTCAATGAAAAGAAATCAAACCTGGGATTTTAAAAAGAGACTTTTACAAATCACAAATGTCCATTTAAATACACTGTAACTGTTGTGCGTGGTCTTCATAAAGAGATGTTTTTAAAACTGTGAGTATAGCTGGAACATCTCTGCCATAGAAGAAACAAAGGCTATCCCCACTTCTGAGAGTTGCTTACAAATTAATAATTGAGGAAACAAAAGTGGCATTGTTTTTCCTTTGAAATGATCAGGATTACTTATAAGAAGAAGAAATAATACTCAAAATCAAAATGTACTTACAAGGGATTTGCCGCAGTCGGCCGCTGTCTGGTCAGCAGCACAACCTTTTGCAAACTCAGTCACTTCCGTTGCTAATTTCACATGGTCTTCAAATGGGCACTGCTGGAGATACTGAGAAAAGGCAACCAGCACCCTGAAACAAAGGACAAATATAAAAATGTAGCATGGGGCACATGGGGGGCTCAGTCAGTTAAGCGTCAGCCTTCAGCTCAGGTCGTGATCCCAAGGTCCTAAGATGGAGCCCAGTGTGGGGTTCTCTCCGCAGCGGGAAGCCTGCTTCTCCTTCTCCCTTTACCCCTCTCCCTGCTTGTTCTGGTGTGTGCTCGCTTGCTCTCTCGCTCGCTCTCTCAAATAAATAAACAAATAAAATCTTTCAAAAAAAAAAGAAAAATCTAACATGGTGAAGTGTTAATATAAAGTATCTTGCTTTATATTATATATATCTATATAATATATAGATATATATATATTTTATATATCTTGCTGGACAACACACTGTGTCTGTATATGTTCTATATTTTATACATCTCACTATTAGCCAGAAAGTCTATTCACATCAACTGTTATCTGAAGCCTAACCAGGCATATGTGGCTTCCTGAGCAAAGCAGACATGTATTTACACCATGTTTAAATACATGTGTGTGCCTGTCAGGAGATGTACAAACATAGAGCAGGCAAGTGAAATGTATTTTAAATAAATCTAATTATTAAGACTAGGGACATTACATAGGTCCTTTGACTATTTAAAACCAAAAAACCAAAGCCACACACACCTCTCACTTAATCAGGCTGTACCATGAGATTGGCCTTTAAAAAGTAAACTGTTTTCTCATTTTGTACTAGATCTAAAAATATTAAAATGTTCTCAAGAAACCACATACCTATTTGGTAGGTAAAGGAATTTAGTAAGTGAGCCGCAAAAGGAAACATATATTAAATTATTTCTCACCATGCAGGTTATGGAAGAGTTCCGGAGCCACACTGTCCAGTACAGTGGCCAGTAGCCACATGTGGCTGCATAGATTTAAATAAATCAAAATTAAATGCAACTTTAATTTCTGACCCTCAGTTGCACTTGCCACATTTAAAGTGTTCAATAGCCACGTGTGGCCAGTGGCTGCCATATTGAACAGCACTGATGTAGAATATTTCCATCAATGCAGAAAATTCTATTGGATAGGATGGTTCTGGAAGACGGACTCTGATGACAGAGGAATATAAGAACTTCAGAGTAATAACCAACACTATTAGGGACATTAAATTTGACTATTGAGTATTTTTTTTTAACTTACAGGCCTTTGAAATGTTCTTCTCCCAAATCATTGTACCGATGAGCAATCTCACTCTGTTCTGGAGAGGAAAAAAGAAAAAACAAAACAGACTTACTTACATTCTGAAGAAAACAACTTAGTTATGATATTACTTTTTGTGTGTCTCTCCTTGTGACTTAGGTATTCATTTGCTCCAAAGTACCGGCCTCGGATCCCTACAGAAAATCTTGGGTTGGTGGTGAACTACTTCTTCTGCATTAAAACAGATGAGTTATTCAATCACCGATGATACTATTTGAAAAATCGTTCAAACTGTTAAATACTTATAGCTTTATATTCAAACTTGGATAAGATCTAATGTTCTTGCATTGTCTATTAACAGCTTCTGAAAGGACAGTCTAAAATGAAAAAATATAAATACAAGTTCTGTTTATAAGATTAGCAACACAGGTTTTTGTTTTTTTATAAACCAGGTGCATCCTTTGGGAATTGGAGCTATGAATTCTAACATCAACTATATCCTGCGAAGTTTGTCACTCTGCCTAAGTTCCTTCATGTGCAGAAGGAAGTTACAGCTACTAAACAATTTTCACCATTTTTTTTTTTACCTAGGATGTTAGAAATATATAAATAAGATAACTTCCTGGGCACCTGGATGACTCAGTCAGTTAAGTCTCTGCCACCTGCTCAGGTCATGATGGTCCCAGGCTGCTCAGTGGGGAGTCTGTTTCTCCCTCTCCCTCTGCCTGTCCCCTCGCTGGTGCTCTCTCTCTCTCTCTCTCACTCTCAATCCCTCTGTCCCTCTTAAATAAATCAATAAAATCTTAAAAAAAAAAAAACCTCCCTGAGGGATCACAGATACAAAATATCATCACCATCTAGAAATGTATGCTAAAGGAAAATGCTTCTTTAAAGACGCAGAGTTTTCTAAAATTTTCTCTTACTAGGAAAACACAGTAAAAGTTGAACAATAGGAAAATAGAATTCTTACGTGCTTCTCGACGAGTCAGGTCCCTGGAATAAGCAGAGCTAAAGAGAAAGAGGAGGGAAATAAAAGTTACCCACTTCATTGTGCCAAAGGCTTGTGGGGTTGATAGAAAAGGTAGGAGGAACAGAGGGAAATTCTCACTAATATACTTCTTTAACCAATAATTGTAGATTATTAACCAGACTCATCTTTGTATTTCATTGGTCCCCGACTGATTACAAAATTCATATTATTCTTGCCAAAAAAATTGTTTGACTAAATCTGTTGCGTATGTTTGCCATTTGGAACTGTTTTCTCCACAAGACGACCTTGTCAATTCATTAGTTATGTAAAACATCTTATCAAATTTTACATAAGAGTTTAAACGATTTGTCCCTATTATTCATTACCACGTTCTTTAGCTGTGATTTACCATTTGACATTTTAGTTTTTAATATTTGCAAAATTCTAACCAAACCAATGACTTAGCTTGGAAATAAGACTTAATAAAAGAGCTAAGCTCTGAACTGTATCTATTATTAACTCCAGGTATGCTTTTGTCAATAAATAATGAAAAATTCACATACACACATGAGGGCTTCCATGTCTTTTTCATTCTCCTAAAATTGCTCTGTCTAAAAAAAGCTGATGTTTCCTCAAATGCAAACTAAGAGAAAGCCACAAGAACAGTAACAATGAAAATGGATGTTCAGAAGTTCTGCACTCCCATCCCGGCTGTGACCCACATGTGATTCAGGTCCTCTGGTAAGACACTTAGATGTAATGGAGGTATGTCTCATGGAATTTTCAGTTAAGGAGATATGGGGACAAATGGATGCAATGGCAGTAATGACAATCTCTACCAAAAAATGTATATGGGATAGGAACGTCCGGGGGACTCAATTGGTTAAGTGTCCAACCCTTGATCTCAGGTCAGATTTTGATCTCAGGATTGTGAGTTCAAGCACCGTGTTGAGCTCCACACGGGACATGGAGCCTACTGGAAAACAATATATATATATATACACACACACACACATATGTATGACAGGTTGAGACTTGATTACACCTCCAGAGGTGATAAGACTCCTAAATCTTTACCAGCTATCATATTCTTTCTAATCCTGATTCCCCTTCCTTTCTCCCTTTTAATAAAAAAAACAGCCACATGTTTTTCTTTAATGTTACTTTTTATTTCAAAATAAATTTAACATCATGTCTGAAAACAAAGCAAAGACGATTTCAAAAAAAATGTTTTTTCAACTGCTTCCCTTATTCTCCCCACCGAAGATTATGATCTCTACCTATGAAGAGCTGTATCTGCTTTAAAGATAAGGAGCCACAAATTTCAACCAGTAGGAAAATTGACTTTCTCTGATACCACAAAACAACAATTAGTTTCAAACAGTCGATTCGCTTAATTAAGTAACTGAGTCAGTCAATACTACCAGTCAAGTGCCATATGGCACATATAGGCAGAGAGACTAACAAATACTGAAGAGAAGCATCACTGTTTTTATTCAGTCACATGATGAAAGGTATGTACGTCCCATGATCATATTTTATTTTATGTCATTTTCAGGCATGGGTGCTAATTAAATAATTCAAACACAGAAGAGACTATAGATACAAAACAGATAGGAGATAATAGGTGATAGATGATAGATTAGATAGATATAGATGAAGTTTTCTTAAGTAGCACAAGGGAGACCTGCATAATGGAGTCTGATTTATCTTTCATGCCACAGTTGAGCAGAAATAAAAGAATGTCTGCCTGTGGAATTGTTCCTGTTGGAAAAAAACTATTTTAACTCTGAAAGCCTATATTAGAAAAGACAAAAAGGATACTATTCTAACTTTTTAGCCTTGTAAATAGAAAAAATAATTCCTTTTTTTTGTAAATTATATTTAATATATGTATTTTTTTTGCTTCCAAGAATGAGTAAGCATCTTTATTTGAAGTCAGTGTCCAACCCTGGGTTTTCTTTCTATAAATCCTTGAGGAAGTCTTGATCAAACATGCTATTCATATCATTGAATGTAATTGTATTGCTAATTCACAAAACCAGGCCTTCGTCATGCACATTTATACTTTGTGAATGTTCTTTCATTTAACAAATGAAAATAATATTAGTGTCACCATCTACTTTGCACAGCAATACTATATGGTAATATAATGGTAAATATAGAACACCAAAAAAAACATCAAATTCATCATTGTTCTAGAAACCTGAAATTGATTTTCCTATATTTAATGAAGATTCCAAAGCTTTAAGGCCCATAATTTCAAATATAAAATTAAAAACACCTGAATTTTTCCTTATGGTACCAACAAAGTGCTTCCACGGATGTATCCTTATTAGGGATTCGTAGGTGGTTGAGAAATAACATACTTAATTCTTAACACTATCTGCATGCTTAAAATCTATCTTAATTAATAAGAAACACCAAAAAATACATTTTGTGGATTCTCAAAATAAGAGTGCCTATATTTATCTTCTATTAGTTCTGCATGTACATTCTATACTGAAAGAAATAAAACCACATAATTGTTAGTTATTTCTAAGTATTCTGTTCTTCAAGCTTTTAAAATCTTATGTTTAGTTAGTCATCAAGTAAATGTAAATGTTTAAACCAGGAGTTATAAATATGGCCTACAGAATCTAGTTTCTAAGTAAATAGGAAACTATCTCCAATGACTTTTAAACATTTTCCCATTTTTGTGGAAGAAGTTTAAAAAGAGAGCGTCGTTAAGAAAATTGCTTCGTATGGAAAGAAGAATAATATTCTGATCATTTAAAAGAGAAAAATAACTCAATTGAAATATAAATATAACTAGAAATTATTAAATCTGAGTTTTAATCCCTCTTGTCCTGTGGTTTTTTGTTTGTTTGTTTGTTTTTTGGTTTTTGTTTTCTTTTTTTGACAGGATAGAAAAGGCACAGTTTTGGGTTTTTTTTTTAAGATTTTATTTATTTATTTGATAGAGATCACAGGTGGGCAGAGAGGCAGGCAGAGAGAGGAGGAAGCAGGCTCCCTGCTGAGCAGAGAGTCTGATGCGGGTCTCGATCCCATGACCCTGGGATCATGGCCTGAGCCAAAGGCAGAGGCTTTAACCCACTGAGCCACCCAGACGCCCTGAAAAGACACAGTTTTGAAGCATATGAAGCATCTCCTTGGACTAGTCCCTCATTTCCTTGTCACCTTAATCATAATCTTAAACCTATGCCTTTCTACTATTCTGTGGATTCCGGAAGCTTCTCAGCAAGTCATTCCATCCAGGTTTCTCTCTGGCTGGCCAACTTCTTACTCCAGTCCTTAATGCTGTTTCCGTCTGGAATAGAGCACTACCTCAGAATTACCTTCTCTTAGAAATAAAGTGGAACATGCATAAAATGTGGAAAAAAAATGTCTAATAACAGCCTCAGTATTTTAACAGACACTTTACAGAGACAACCACTGAACCCAAATTAACTCCAAAATACTAGAAATTTGGATCCTTTTGGAAAGAAAAGTGGAGACAAGAGAATCTTTTCTTAGCCTTCTTCCTACTATCCTATGGACATGTGCAGATCCTCGCTATCATGAAGGGCCTGGACTGCTGTGTGAGGCATACAGAGAAGTAGACAAGTAGAAGACCCCAAAGCATGAACTAACTAGCTGAAACACTTAAGTGGTTTAATTTCTTAATTTCTTATTCACTTGTGAAGGTACATTTCTCATTAAAAACAAGAAAATAAACTGTCCAAAATGTGTAGACTTTCATGGGTGTTTCTAATGCAAATTTAGAAAGTTGTAATGTGATCCCAGTATCAGCTGTCCCCTTATCTCCCTCCATAAGCCAATATTCCCCAAAATACCACTGAGATTTCACAGAAGACAACAGGAAGAACATTTACATTATAAAAACCACACCAGATGACCATCTTTGGCTTGTTCCACCTCTAAAGTCCCTCCCTCCAAAACTCTCATGACAGAAGGATTCCTTTTCTCATGGTACAACGCCTTTCCTCATGGTACAATGGGCCTATGAAACTTACTTCAAATTTTTACTATGCAGTTTAATTCAGCTCAATGCCAACTTCTAGTTCTAAGCTCAAACACACAGATCCATATAGATCTCCATGCCATATGGGTCAAGTTGGATGTAATTATCTTTAAGAACTCTTCACCTTGAACTTTCTCTGATTCCATATACCCACTGTCTCATTCTTATAGACTGGTAGAAGGTAGAATGAATATATCAAGTTAAAGAATTGGGATCCAAATTTGAGAATTTGTTCATTGCTGCCCATGACCTGCCCAATGGCTCCTCAGGCATAACCCTCTATCTAGTTCAGGTTGACATTTTTAAGAAATAAAAAGATCTTTTAAACTTGCCTTATTACAAGTAAAATGACACTTTCCAACATCTTTTTATCATTTTTCCATTCTGAGAAAAATATAGCTAATGTCTGAAAGCCATGCTTATTCATTCTTCATATACATTAACACCCAACAGAATCTATAACATATAAATTGAAATTGATGCTAGTAATTCTTTTCTCATAACACCACCTATGGATGGAAATCAAATAAAAGAATACGCTACTGAGAGTTTAAAAGTGCTTAGTCTACTCATATTCTATATTTTTTCCAAACATAATTGAAGAGACTTACTACCTAAAAAGAGGTTAATTTAAAGTTACAAAACTGGACTTTTTAAAATCTCTTGCAAAACAACAAAGGTTGAGTAGCTAAAATATTCCTATGCTAATATTTCAGTGGATTATACACCTAAAACTAATGTAACATTGTATGTCAACTATACTCAAATTTTTAAAACTAACATGATAGATGAATGGTTAAATAATACATGATATATACTTGTGTGTGTGCACATATATGTATATAAGTGGTGGAATATTATTCAGCCATAAAAAAGAGTGAGCTCTTGCCATTTTAAATGACATGGATGGAGCTAGAGGGTATTATACTAAGTGAAATAAGCCAATCAGAGAATCATAAATACCATATGATCTCACTCATATGTAGAGTTTAAGAAACAAAGAAAAGAAACAAAGGGAAAAAAGAGAGAGAAACCAAGAAACAAACTCTAAAGAACAAATTCATGGTTACCAGAGGGGAGGTGGGTAGGGGATGGATGAAATAGGTGTTGGGGTTTAAGCAGACACTTGTCTTGATAAGCACTATGTATTGTGTAGAATTGTTGAATCACTGTATCACATACCTGAAACTAATATAACACTGTATGTGAAATATACTGGAATTAAAATAAGAAACTTAATTTATTCTTTATTATGTTATGTTAGTCACATACAGTATGTTATTAGTTTTTGATGCAGTGTTCCAAGATTCACTATTTACATACAACACCCAGTGCTTCGTGCAATATGCACCCTCCTTAAAAAACTAAAAAAACTAACAACAACAAAAAAACTTCAGTGGACCAAGTTTAGAAAGTTTTCATTAAAGTGTGATTTTTTTTTTCTTGATGTCTTCTAAAGCTTAGAATTTGTTAGATGTTTTGTAATCTCCCACTGCCAGATTCTAACTAAAACTTCTCTGGCCCACCACCCAGCTAAGCCTTGAAAATTAAGTCTTGAAATTCTCATCAACTTTTCAAGTATCTGTGTATGGGCTAACATTAAAAAGTGAATTATTTGATAAAAAAAAAAAAACTCGTAACTCTCAAAAAATGTATCTAATAAATAATTGGCCTACTTTTTTTTTTTAAGATTTTATTTATTTGTTTGACAGAGAGAGAGATCGCAAGCAGACAGAGAGGTGAGGAAGCAGGCTCTCTGTTGAGCAGAGAGCCCGATGTGGGGCTCAATCCCAGGACCCCGGGATCATGACCTGAGCAGAAGGCAGAGGCTTAACACACTGAGCCACCCAGGCGCCCCGGCCTAATTTTTTTTAAAGAGAAATTCATTTGTAGCATGACTGTAATAAACCAGATAATGTAAATGTTTTCGAAATGATTTTAAATGTAATTATTGCATATTTTGAATTTTTCAAAATTTGTTTTTCATTATATAGACACTGAAAAGAACAAAACTCTTTTACTAGAATAATATTTACAGGACTAAAGTTTTTGTGTATAAATATAGTTCATTTAATAATAATTTATTGCAACAAAAATATGCATTCAAGTAGCATAAAGAAATAATTTCAGTAACATATGATGTCAATAATGGCACTCTGTTCAAAACACTTCTGATTTAGTTATGATACATCCAGTATACTTAACATCAATAGCTTAAATTATAAGATAAAATACATATAATTACAATTTTAATTAAACTTTAATTGTATATTCTCACTAAGTATTCAATCACTAGAATTATATGAATTAATCTCATGGCATTTAATGTCTTAAAGGCAAATGGCTCTTATTGATGAGTCCAAATTTCTCTTTGTGGTTACATGGAAAATTGGCAAAAAAATGTACATCAAGAAAGATGGTATCTAAAGCAAACATTGTCCTGGCATCAACAAACCCACTATTTAAGAACACCAGTGTTCCTGCTGACAGAGCACAATCCAGAAAATAATGTTTTATGTCTATTTTAAGTAGCACAATCTAGTCTTTCATTCACGCAAAAAAGTTATTGACCACTGACCGTCAGGTATTTGCTAGGTTATGTGGACACAAGAGATTAATAAGATACAGTGGCTGACTTCAAGGAGCCCACAGTCTAATAAGGGAGACATACATAGAAAGGTAATATAACACAACATTGTAAATCAGTTTATGTGGGGTAAAAGATACTTTATCCTGGGGTGATAAAGTAGTAGCAGAGACGTTCTAAACACAAAGGTCATCTCATGAATAAATAAGATTTGTGGGCCCTTAACCTCTTAACTAGCTGTAACTCAATGTTACAAATGTAACTACACTGCATTTGCATTCTCTGGGTTCATTTTTGCTTGTGAAGTAAATCTTCCCAAAGGAATGGAGTGAGTAGGTATAGAACTAAAGGAAATAAGGAGGGTAGGAACATATGTAATTTTGTAAATGTTTGATAAAAGACCAAAGAGCAGAAAGCAAAGAGGCCCCAATTTAGAATATGATGGAAATTTTTGCAGGAGTAAGAAAGAAAAGAAAGGAGGACCAGTAGGCAGAAAAGAAAAGAAGAATTTGTAATTATTTGGATTTCCAAGTAAAGCTAAGGATGAGATTGGACGTTTTAATATTACAAGCATGCACAAAAAAAAATTGTTCTTATGGAAAATTACAAAATATACATAGGAAAATAGTTTATCTAAGATGATTGACAAAGTTGTAAAACACCTAAATATTTAGTGATGAAAAATTGTTCTTGATTCAAGACCTATTTATTTAACAATACTATGTGCTTAGAAGTCTGAGAGGAATGTTCTAAGGATCTAACTGTTAAGCTGAGAATATTTTAAACGGACATGAAGAATGAGGGTAGAAAATAGCCTTCCAGGCACAGAGGATATCATGTGCAAATGCTTGAGGCAAGAAAAAACATGAAAGAAACTGAGAAACTAGGCAGAGTTGGAGGGAAGAACTGTGTGAGATGAGATATGAGATTAGATGTCTAGCTACAGAATTTTTGTTTTACTCTGAAAGTAATGAGAAGAAGTTGAATGATTTTATTAGTTCAATTATAAAATCTAATTTATGCTTCAGAAAGATTACTTTGGCTCCAACATAGGAAAGAGACAAGCATTTATTTGACTAGTCAGGGAACTAAATCAATAATCTTAGGAACAGATGGTAAGATCTTGAGTTACATAAATGATGTAGAAACAAAGACACGTGGACAGACTGAAGAGATGTTTAGGGGCGGTACTGGCCTTGGACCCAAGTAAGTCATCCTCTTCTCCAATCCATGCTTTAGGAGGCCTCCTCTGGCTGTGTTCTGCCTCCGGGGGCATAGAGTCTATAAAACCAAGGGTATGTGCCACCAAAACCTGTCTTCCTCCTTTCCTGAACAGGCACCCAGACCCTAGAATTCCCTGTCTAAAAAGGCTGAAATTTTTTGAGAGTCTAGAGGGTCTCTAGCATGAGTACATCTTTTCAAGGGCAAACCAAGTCCCTGATGTATTTACTTCTAGGCCTGAAGTGGCCAAGAGACAACTGTTTGGAGGAGGTATGGATAGAACTGGGACATCTGAGGAGGCATTTCCACATGAACATACCTGAGATCTCTTCATACTATAGAATGAAGCCAGGGGTAGGCAGAAAGGAGAGATGGGCCAGATGTTGGGGCTCATTCTTCCCAGTACAAAACTCCAAGAAGATAAAATTAACAGGATTTGATGGATTGAAAATAAGCAGTGAGAAAAATCAAGGTGTCATAATGATTTCTAGCTTTCTGCCTTGTATAATTCAATGATTACGGTATGACTACTGGTCTATGGCACATTGGACAAAGATCATTAATATGATTTAGACATGTTTGATTTCAGGCATCTTTGAGACATCTGAGAAGAGATGTCAAGTAGATGGCTACAGAGTTTAGAGGTCAGTGGTGAGGCCTAAGCTTAGAATATAATTTGAGTCATCAAGCACTGCAGGATTGAGATAGCCTGGGGAGAGAATAACATGAAACAAGGAGACACCCATTATGGAGTCCTGAGAAATACCAAAGATCAAAGAACAGGTAGCCAAAGAAGAGGGGTGAAAAAAATCAAAGCAATGTTATACCAAGGAATGTAAGGGAAAAGGATATTTAAAGTGGAAAGGAAGAGAGTTACAAATATTACTGACAGGGACAGTAGACAAGAATTGAAAAAAAAAAAAAACAACATCTGTTGCATGGGGGTTTCTAATGTCCTAAATAGAGCTGTGTTTGATCATGAGACTCATGAGACCAAAAACCAGATTAGAGTGGCTAGAGAAGTAAATGGGAGGTGAGGATAAAAACTAAAGTATAGATAAGTATTCTAAGAAATTTGCATGTAAAAGGGCAAGGGAAGAGGTGGAAAGTCAATGACAAAGATTACTTGTGATCATTTAGAGGCCAGTGAGAAGAGTTCCACTGATTATAACCATTTTCTCTGTAAAAGAGTGATTTTTAAGAATGAAATGTTTAGGTGTCAACTATACTCAAAAAGAAAAAAAAAGAATAAAGGGCTTGGAGTTGAATATTTGGGGGAAATGGAGAAGTCTGTAGTCAGAAGAAATGAGGGTGTGCACTGAGTAGAGACTTATTGCCTTGGGATAAATTGAAAAGTAAGAAAAGTTCATTACGGAACTCATCTTCCTTCCTGACCCCTCACTAAGACCCATGATATTCCCTTTCTCCCATTCCACTGCCCTCTGCAAACCTCAAATACATGGCTTAGATTCACCCAGCACTATTCTTCTTCTAGGTACCCCAAGTCCCCACTGTACCCTGCCTCCAAGTTGCATGTGCCCCTGCTCTAATGGACACCCCATGCTGAAACTGTCATTTATGAACTTACAGACAAATTCATGTAGGTGTTACAGAGCTACAGTCACTTGAAAATAAATCCACAAAATCTAAAAGCCTGTCCATATCTCAGACTCATGCTCTCAATCTTGTCAACCCTGTGTTCCCTCCACAAAACCACACACAATCTTCCTAGAAATAGAGCCATTTTAGAAGGAACTGCTGTTCTGTCAGTGAATTCCTAGTGGATGGAACCTCAGAGAGCTAACAAGTGAAGGAAAAAACCTGAGGCAGCAGTCCCATGGTTCTTCAAATCTCACCAGGTAGGTCCTAACTTACAGAATATTCACTGACCCTTATAAATTACCATTTGGGCCTGAACTTGGTGCTTGGACTATGGAATCTCTATTTGGTCGTTCAGAAACTTCTCTCTTTCTTTTTCTCCCTCTCTCATTTGACCATTAAGACTGTTAGATTAATGTTTCCTTACAGATGAAATGTTGCAATTTGTGTCCTACGTCCCCAACATAATAAGGTCCTTGAAGGCATCAACCATGTCTTATGTTCACCATATCTAACAACAGATCCGAGCATTCCTTGGTATAGGAGCCATTAAAAATTTTCACTCAACGTCAGTTTAATTTGACTAATCAAGAGGCAACTGCACCCATATGGTAAGAGGCCTTGAGTAATCTGATATTCCTACTCAACATCCTCCCACACTCTTCATGCTCATTGAACTCCTCCCTTGGAATTGATTTGGTTAGAGAGAGAAACTCAAGGTAAACAAGCTAGCAGATGTTGACTTACTTTGATCTTGACCAATTTAAGAAACAAAAACATTCTGTCCCATAGGCATACCAGGTCTATTTAAATAGCCCAGTGATATACCCTGTTGGCCTAGGAGCTACATTCATTGTCCAGAATGTTGCTCAATTCTCCACATGTGCCATACAGCTGGCATTTCTTTGCCCTCTCCATCCATATCCAACCATGTCCAAAGCCAATACTAATTCACATTTATATTCTTCTGTATTCAGCTTAGCTCAAGCAAACTTCAAATATGGAGTTCAAATACCAAAATCTTTCCAATAATTCAACCATCCTGTGAAGCAAGGCCATCTGTAGAGAAACTGTCAGGGCCACTGACCGCATGGGTGCTATTGCTTCCTCACTAGCCAAATGAAACTGACAGCTACGTTAATCTAAATTAGTCCATGTATAAGTTATTCTTTGGTTCATTCTAACTATAACTTAAAATTCTAAGTACTCTCCTGGGAAATATAACATATGAAATGTGTCTACCAGGATGAGGAGGGGAGGATAAGAGGATCATTCCTTTACTTGGTAGGAAAAATCTGGCTCAATCAGACATTAATACAGACATCTTCCTTTTTTAAACTCAAACATGTTTTATAGGGAAAGAGTATCATATTGCATACTATTTCTATTATTATTTGTTATCCACACTCTGTGGTATGTCTAACTAACTTATTCATATGTTGGAGTCTATTTGTAGCCATGATCATCTAGGAAGAATTTCTATAACCTGCGAACTTTAACTTATTTCCTGATGCCTAATAGCACAATCCTAAATCTATATTAGCTTGTTCCTTATCACAAGAAATTTCTGCTATCCATCAACTACTATAAGGTACTGGTTTTCAACTATCTTTAGAACAGTTTTTCAAACAAGGTCATGAAATTAATCTAGAGTATCATAGCCAATTTTTTTTAGTAAAGTAAAACGAATCGAGTGGGTCAGAGTGCATTATATATAGTAGGATAAATATTATTCTGTGAAATTTTTGCTATATGCATCCATATTAGGTCACTGTGTAAAATGTACTTCTTACTGTGGTCACTGTCAAAACACTTAAAGATCCTTTCCTCACCTTAAAATCTACTTCAAATAAGCTCAGTATGTCAGTATGTTCAAAATCAATTTGGCATTTTTCCACCATGACTCCCAATCTAATTCTTTTCCAATTTTTTCCATGTGGCTTATTATACCATAATTCTCCATGTCATGCATTTTATACTCTGATAGTAATTTTAACACCTCTTTCTCGATAATCTCAAGTATCCAGTCTGTCCCTACATAGTTCTGATCCATCCTCCAAAATCTCACATTTATCCTTATCCCAGGACACTTACACACTTTTGGTTCAAGCTCTCACCAAATCATGCTTGAGTTATTACGATAAACTCTTAACTAGCATTCATACCTCAAGTCCCTATCGACTCTGGTTAATCCTAAAATTTTCCTTTCCCTAAAATTTTGTAAAGTTTATTTTAATAAATTCCAGGCTTCATTCCCTAGTATTCAAAATATTCAGAAATCTTATTAGTTTATAGTATCCATAAAAGCAGAGGCTCTATCTTTTCCCATCACTGCAATGTTCCCAGTAGATAACACATGATCTGCATATAATATGTGTTCAATAATATTTGTTGAATGGATGAGGAAATAAATGAACAAATAAATGAAGAAACAGTCTCCCGTAGCATATTTTCTCTTTCTCTGTCACATGTCAGTTCCTCCATTAAGTCAATGATATTCACTGTAACATTTTTGCAAGCCTACAAAGTATCAAAGTATGCAACACTGTATAGGTGAGAAGACTGTGCAAGGTGTGGAGAAGGCTGTGCAAGGTGCGGAGAAGTCATCCCGTTGGTTTCCTAGAATGCAAGTTCATTTTCAGACCAAAGCGTCTGCATGCTAGGTTGTCTCCCACCATGATGGTTGCCCCCTGCTTTCTATTTATAGAAATCCTCCTCCTCTTCAGAACATAACTCAGAACATTCTCTCCCTAGTCTCATTTTTTTCACTCTCTTCTGACAATATCTATTACTTTTTTAGTTCTTAGTCATATCTTTTATATTTTTATGGTTTTATTAAATGTTAATTATTTTATGAGAATAAGGATTTTCTCAATTCATTGTATTCTCGACAAAATCTCAGTTTAGTATTAGACACTTAATAGATAGTTGTTAAACCCATGAATTAAATCAAATGAGTAAAAATCGCCAAGTTAATATATTGTGGAAAACACTAAGGAAGGTTATTGAATATCCATCTCTAGCAGACTGAAGGTTCATGTAAGTAATCACATGCACTATTGGCATGCCGTAGGTGCTCCACAATTATTTGTTGCGTGAATGAATGAACAGTTTCCAGTCTAGTGTCCACCAACTCCTTGATATCCATGAAAGCATAATAAAAGTTCATGAGCTTATTGTCAATATTGCAAGTAATAGCAATAGAAAGTTTATGTTTATTCGTGGTAAGGAGACAAATGCAAAAATCTCATGTTACAAAGAGTACGGCGTAAACATGGGGAAGCAAAAGAAAGCAAGGAAGTATGTGACTATTGAAGTGAATGCTTAGTCTCCAAGATCAGAGGCTTAAAGAAAAGGATAGATTAAAACCTTAAAAAAAAAAAAAAGAAAGAAAAGAAAGATCCCAGTGCCTTCAAGGAAATAGAAGTCCCCCAACATTCTTACTGGTTATTATTCCAATATAACACACAGCTGGGCCCACCTTACCACATCCTGGTTGATACCAACTTTATCAACTTTTCCATAAAGTCAAACTTGATTTAGTACAGTCAATGATGGACTGTCTTTATGCCAAGTGTAAATCCCTTGTATAACTGACTGTGTAATGGCTGAAGTTGAGAAACTGGGGCAGAAGTATCGAGTGGCTCTAAGGATTGCCAAGGATCCAAGATTTGAATGAATACTGTGCACACACAAGGGAATCTATACAGATGACTGCTTAGTACAGAGAATAACTCAGCAAGTGTTATACTGTGTTATATGGTGGCCACAGTTGACCAGGACCTTGAACGAAGGATCTGGTCGATCCCTGGAGTTCCCATCATGTACATTTCTAACCATAGGTACAACATTGAGCGGATGCCAGATGATTATGGAGCCTCTCTGTTCTAATTCTTTTTTTATTTCTTTTCAGTGTATCAGAATTCATTGTTTATGCACCACACCCAGTGCTCCATGCAATACGTGCCCTCCACAATACCCACCACAAGGCTCACCCAACTTCCCACCCCCCGCCCCTTCAAAACCCTCAGTTTGTTTCTCAGAGTCCACAGTCTCTCATGGTCCATCTCCCCCTCCAATTTTCCCCAACTCCCTTCTTCTCTCCATCTCCCCATGTCCTCCGTGTTATTCCTTATGCTCCACAAATAAGTGAAACCATATGATAATTGTCTCCTTTCTAATTCTTAAAAGATAGAGTTCCTCTGCCTTCCTTTACCAAGTTTTTCTGTTGCCAGTTCACATTAGCAACATGCTATAGCATGAATTATTCTTCTTCCCTTTTTCCTGTGTTATGAACTGAGTATGATTAAATATACTCACTTTTTTATGTTGTTTTGAAATTGATATTTTGTATCATTTTAAATATTGCTGCACCTTTTTATAAATAAGATGATTGCTCATAAAAAAAAATCACAAGTTAATTTACATTAGGTTAAAACTGTATGAACACTGTGGTGCTTGGGTGGTTCAGTTGGTTATAAGCTCTTGATCTCAGCATTGTGAATTCAAGCCCCATGTTGGGCTCCATGCCCAGAATTTACTTAAACAAGCAAGCAAACAAACTGTATCGACTCTGCTAAAGCACTGCTAAATACATCAGAAGGAAAGTGACAGCCATTTATTCCACATTTACAAAGTGCCTAAGATGTGCCAGTCCCTATCCTCAGCAAAGAACGACTTTAGGAGGGCAGCACCGTTGTTATCTCTATTTTGCAAATGAGGAAACTGAAGTTAAAGTAAAGAAACTGAGATTAAGGAGCTTGCCCAAGGTCAAAAGTTAGTGAGCAACAAAGCAAGGATTATGAACTCCTGCATTCTTCCTTCAGGAGAGTATAGATCTAATCTATGTATAGATTTAATCTAGGTATAGATCTAATCCATGATGTCTTTCAAAAACTAGAGCAGTTATTCTCTACTGATAGTCCCTAAAAACTGTCATTCTTCTCACAAAGCTACATTCCTTGGATTCCTTGGCACTGGCAGCCAAAATGTGTTTTCCTTTGGTCTGAGCAGTAAAAATCTGGTATGAGGATCTATCCTTTTTGTTTTATGCTTTATTCCTCACTCCCCTAAAATAAAGTTTCCAAGTGTCACACAGGCCTTGCTTTTTATAATCCCAGTGACTAGAGCAGCAAGATAGATAGTTGGTAGAGGTAACCATGTAAGCCAGAGAGGAAGAGAGGCACCAGCTACCATGCTGGTCACCCAGCACTAAAATACCCATGAGTATTTCAAATTTCAGGTAATCTGACAAAACGTTAAAGCTGGATTCCACTATTTCATATTATTTTATTCTACTCTTTTTAAAACAGTCATACAAAGCTTAATTTCAAAAATATCTTAACCAATATTCTCTTTAGTTATTGCTTTCCCACTTCTAGAAGACACGAAGAAAGAACACTCTTTCATAACTCCAAAAGCAAAGTCCTCTAACCCACACAAAGACCTGGTCCTCTAGGAGATTAGGTTTGAGTTTGTTTTCAGTTTAACTGTACTGACGATTGCCTTTCAAGCTGAGTAGGTTAGATGAGACATCTGTGGAATTTGTTTGAAGACAGATGGGTGCTCAGATACGAAAATGCTGGATTAAGCAGAGGCAGAGTGGACTGGAATGATAAATACAAAGTTAAGCCACAGCAAAGGCAGCCACCACAAAAAAAAACAAGGTACTCATGGTAATGAGTATCCTTTTCATAATTATCTTGAAGTGTTATGGATGAGATGTACTGGCACTTCATAGAACTGCTACTGCATATTCTTTGCTCTCTTTCTCATTTTTATTCAGATCGTTTGAATGAATATCTGGTGTCTATTACATTTCTCATAGATTTCTAGTCTCTATGATAGATAGTGTATGAGGCATTATCATACCTTCATAAAGAGCAGTTATTTCACTCTCTGTGCCTTGATTTTCTCTCTTCCATATTGGGGATAATGTTAATTCATGGATTTCCTATGAGGATTCAGTTAGTTAAAGCATGTCAAGTGTACACAGTGCCTAGCACATATCGGCACTCAATGAATTTTAGCTAGCATTCTTATTATTGCCATGAGAAAAAATAAGCTAAGTCTCTTACTAAAGAGTGTTCAAATGAAATTGTACATACAAGCATACAGACGAGAGTACGTTAACTAAGAAGACAAAACAGCATGCTTCTGACCACAGTCTGGCTGTTAGAGACACTGCAATTGTCCACATAGCAAGGGCTGGAGAGATACTGGTAAGCTGAAGGTCATAAAATCAGGTACTGAGAAAGAATTTGACCAGGGAAGAGCTACAGCTTTACAAAAGGGTATCACACAAGGCCTGCCTGAGGAGGTGACATTTCAGTTGAGTCTAAATGATGAAAAAGATACAGGCATGGTGAGATTGGGGCAGGAGGCAAGGGATGTTCAAAGGAAAAAAATACAGTAAGAGAGAAGATTCTAGAGGGGCTGGAAAGGAGGCTGGCATGGCTGTAGTGCAGTGACAAAGAGAAGAGTAGGAGATGAGGTCCAGAAGGAAGCAGAATGTGGGCTCTCTAGACCACAGTAAAGAGGCTGAACTTAATTTTGGCTGTTACACGAAGTCATAGGTCAATCTCTAAGCAACAGAATGGTGAGATCTGATTTAAGCTTTAGAGAGACCTCTGTCTAGATGTCCTGGAATGCAGTGGGCAAGCGTGGTTGTGGGGAAACCAGCATGCCGTGGCACTAACCCAGGTGAGAGATGGTGGTGGTTTAGACAAGGATTCTAGCAGAGGAAATGGGGATCAGTGGGCAGATCCTGAATGTATTTTAGGAGTAGAACTGTCAGCTCCTACTGACAAATTGGATGTCAGGTGGGAGGCAAAAGTAGCACTTGGTAATGAATCTTAGATTTTGACCTAAACAAATGAAAGAATGCTGGAGACATTTACGGAGATGGAAAAGGCTTAGGGGAGGGATGAAGACAGGAAGGCAGTAGAAGATACACCAGGTTTAAGGAAGGTAATTGATAGTGCCATTTGGCCCTGTTAAGTTTGAAATACCTGTCAGATATCCTGGTAGAAATATCATTGTTCAATACGTGAATCTGGAACTCAAGGTAGAAGTCCTGGCTATAGGTGAAAATTTGAAAAAATAATACAGAGATGTGTCCAAAGGCATGGATTTAAGTGAGATTATCTGCTCACCCAGGAGGACAGTGTGAACAAAGAAGAGATGGGTGCTAAGGACAGAAACCTCAGTACTATAAGATGTAGAAGTCTGAGGGTGGAGGAGGAAGCCTCATTAATGGCTATAGAGCAAGGGGAGAACTCAAGAGTGTCTATGATGTAGCAGTCTGGGAAAGAAGACCCAAACATTTATGCAGTTGCTGGTAACTGTCAGTTAGGACAACTATTGTTACTTTATTAGTACCTTGAAGGCAGCAGAGGTCTTGAGTCTCTACTTCTCTTATTTCTGCATCAACAGCACTACAGAGCTAAATATATGGTGAAAATATGGTGAGAACTCACTAAGTAATTGTTGATTGATTACACATATATGTGACATGATCAAAACCAAGTTTACCTTGTTAGGAAAGATAATAAATTTCTATTTTTACTTATCTGTAGCTCCACTGAATTGCAAATGGATATCTCTGTATAATCTCATCTGGTTATTTTCATGAACAACTATTAATTATTGATTAGTCACATCACACTCTCTGATAGAGGAAGCAATTGGTATCTTGACCCCAAGATTTAAATAGTCTTATGCAAAAATGAGATTGATTTATAGTTATGCTTGATTTGGACAAATAGTTAATTCAAAAATTTTTCTTGAGAATATACACTGTATTAAAATCAATTTGGGGCCTTTTTGAAAGGCACAAAAATATAAATATGCACAATTTCTCACAACAATTTTACAAATTAAAAAACAATATGGGCCAAAAAAAATCTATGATACAAAACAGTCTATGATTGCTAAATAGAGATGCAAGTAATAGCACTTTCACTCATTCATGGTGCCTTAAAATTTTAATATATAGAAGTATTCAACCCCTTAAGCTTTAGAATCACATCTGAATCTTTTCCTAAATCCTTTTGCATACAATAAAGTATCCTGAAGAAATCCTTCAATGTATTAAACAATAAATTCATTTAAAGAGTTTTGAACTATACTGTCAGACCATCCATTGCATTGAGGGTCAATGACCTGATGTTTACACTTTAATCCTTTACCACAGATAATTTGCAAAACTCAGGCGGACAGCAAATACTTTACAACTCTAATCAACAGAGAGTGAACTATGTTCATTGAAAAGTATACTCTGGGCAAATGAATTACAGAAAGTCCACACGAAAGAATGACCTTCAGGGAGTAGCCTAGCTTTGGGGAGAAAGAGAAATGCTGAGTTCAGTATTTGTATTATCAGTCGGGGAGATCTTATGGGCAGAGATTCAACAATTGAGTCCCAACATTCTATAATGTGGGTGACAGCTAACAGCTCTGAAAATCACAAGTGGTAAACACAATAAAACAATCACTAACTTAAATATGACAACGACCTAATGTTCAGAAACACTAAGAAAGATTTGTTATGTCTCAAACGTTTTGCTAAGCCCATTTTAAACATCAGTGGAAAGACATTTTGCAAGAGACAATGTGGTAAGTAAAACTATGGATTCTAACACTAGATTTCTCTGCCTGGGAAGACCACTCTACCTCTTCCAATGTGAAAAAAATTTTTTTTTAAATATTGCAAAGGGTGGCCATAGTACACCCAAATTAGAGAAGCAATTCCAGACACATTAAACTTAGCTTATAGAAATTCTTTCTCCCTCTAATCTGCTGTCAAAAACCCAGGGTGTGTTACAAGTAGACCACGTAGATCTTACTTTTCCACTTCTATATTCAGCTAGGAAAGTTACTAAGCACAGTGACTGTCTGGATATGATCCTGCCTCTGCCACTCGGTAGCTTTTGACATTGCACAAGTTACTTAACTTCTGTGTGCCTCAGTCTCCTCAACTATAAGTTGGGGATATGCATTAATTTGAAAGGATTCAGTGATGTAATACATGTGAAGTGCCTAGAAAGTATCAGGCACATACCATGTAACCTAAATAAACTCCTTTATTATTTTATCTATTATTATTGTTACACGTTGTTACACAAGTACATGTGGATGTGGATATGTTTGTGTCTAAAAAAATCCAAGCAAACTAATGAGAACGAAGAGTCCAAGATGTTTAGCAAGCAGAATAAACTTTAGGTGGCAAGGGGGAGAAAGAGGAGAAAAGACACAGGTCCACTCACATATATCCTGTTCTTCATTACAGGTATGGGCAGAGTAACTCTAGAATATACTTGTCAAGGCTAACCTACACACTTCTTGTAAAGAACCTTTACATCTTCCATTTAAAAAATCTTAGAATGAATAACCCTAAAATTTATATGGAACCAGAAAAGACCTCGTATAGCCAAAGGAATATTGAAAAAGAAAGCCAAAGTTGGTGGCATCATAATTCCAGACTTCAAGCTCTATTACAAAGCTGTTATCATCAAGACAGCATGGTACTGGCACAAAAACAGACGCATAGATCAATGGAACAGAATAGAGAGCCCAGAAATAGACCCTCAACTCTATGGTCAACTAATCTTCGACAAAGCAGGAAAGAATGTCCAATGGAAAAAAGACAGCCTCTTCAACAAATGGTGTTGGGAAAATTGGACAGCCACATGCAGAAAAATGAAATTGGATCATTTCCTTACACCACACACGAAAATAGACTCAAAATGGATGAAGGACCTCAATGTGAGACAGGAATCCATCAAAATCCTTGAGGAGAACACAGGCAGCAACCTCTTCGACCTCAGCCGCAGCAACATCTTCCTAGGAACATCGCCAAAGGCAAGGGAAGCAAGGGCAAAAATGAACTATTGGGATTTCATCAAGATCAAAAGCTTTTGCACAGCAAAGGAAACAGTTAACAAAACCAAAAGACAACTGACAGAATGGGAGAAGATATTTGCAAATGACATATCAGATAAAGGGCTAGTGTCCAAAATCTATAAAGAACTTCGCAAACTCAACACCCAAAGAACAAAGAATCCAATCAAGAAATGGGCAGAAGACATGAACAGACATTTTGGCAAAGAAGACATCCAGATGGCCAACAGACACATGAAAAAGTGCTCCATATCACTCGGCATCAGGGAAATACAAATCAAAACCACAATGTGATATCACCTCACACCAGTCAGAATGGCTAAAATTAACAAGTCAGGAAATGACAGATGCTGGTGAGGATGCAGAGAAAGGGGAACCCTCCTACACTGTTGGTGGGAATGCAAGCTGGTGCAACCACTCTGGAAAACAGCATGGAGGTTCCTCAAAATGTTGAAAATAGAACTACCCTATGACCCAGCAATTGCACTGCTGGGTATTTACCCTAAAGATACAAACGTAGTGATCCGAAGGGGCACGTGCACCCGAATGTTTATAGAAGCAATGTCTACAATAGCCAAACTATGGAAAGAACCTAGATGTCCATCAACAGACGAATGGATAAAGAAGATGTGGTATATATACACAATGGAATACTATGCAGCCATCAAAAGAAATGAAATCTTGCCATTTGCAATGACGTGGATGGAACTAGAGGGTATCATGCTTAGTGAAATAAGTCAATCAGAGAAAGACAACTATCATATGATCTCCCTGATATGAGGGAGAGGAGATGCAACATGGGGGATTAAGGGGGTAGGAGAAGAGTAAATGAAACAAGATGGGATTGGGAGGGAGACAAACCATAAGTGACTCTCAATCTCACAAAACAAACTGAGGGTTGATGGGGGAGGGGGGTTGGGAGGGGAGGGGTGGGGTTATGGACATTGGGGAAGGTATGTGCTATGGTGAGTGTTGTGAAGTGTGTAAACCTGGCGATTCACAGACCTGTACCCCTGGGGATAAAAATATATTATATGTTTATAAAAAATAAAATTTAAAAAAAAAATCTTAGAATGATATAATTAAAAGCAACCAGATAAACAAACAAAAAGCCAGATTCTTAAATATAGAGAATTGGTGGTTATAGAGGGGAGCTGGGTGGTGGGATGAGCAAAATAGATAAAGGGGATTAAGAGGTACAAACTTCCAAATATAAAAAATAAGTCACGGAGATGAAAAAGGACAGCATAGGGAATATAGTAAAAAATCTAATAATGTTGCATGATGAGTACACTTATCATGGTGAACATTGAGTAAGGTATAGAATTGTTGAGTTAGTATGTTGTACACCTGAAACTTATATAACACTCTATGTCAACCATATTTCAGTGTAAAGAAGCAGCCAAAATTAATCTGGAATTCCTAAGGGGGTGGGGAATTTTTTAAAAAAAACACCAAAAAATCTTTTTTTTTAATTTTATTTCATTTTGTTTTGTTTTGTTTTGTTTTCTACATACATGCTAAGTGCCTAGAATAGTGCCAGACACCCAGCAGAATCCTGATATGAGTGTTAAAACAGTTCTGACTGCCACTACCAGGCTGTGACCTTGGAGTGAATTACTTCTCTGACTCAACCTTATAGCAACAAATGCGAGGGATAATAGTTACTGTGTATTATTCATAAGTTTCCTCTGGTGTTCAGCATTATTTAATTTTTTTTTAAATAAATTGAGGCTCATTGTTAGAGAGTCCTACTTTATCATTCTCCCACTCGTCACAGGAGAGATCATTTCTCTAACCTTCTGTCCTCATGTGACAGTAAAGAAAGACTCAGGATCCCCGTATTTTGTATGGAGATTCCCAAAATCTTTGCAGTTGACACTACAATCACCGGGTATTTACCAAACAGAAATAGAAATTGAAACTGAAGATGACCTCTTCCCCCACAAAATAAAATACCGGTACCTATGCAGTGGAATAACATTTGATCTGGTAAATTTTCTTCCTTTCTCCAAAAAATGTTGATTTTCCTTTTTTTCTTTTGTGTGGTCATACATAGGCTAATCTGTTCTGAATGCTTTGGAAGAAGGATATTAAAGGATGAAAAGCATGGACAGAATTCCTTTTGATTCTGGCTTTTAAAAGTTAAGCTTTAAAAAAAAAACTTAAGCTTTTAGAGTTGCTGAGCATATTCTTGAAGTAGACAAAATGCTGGGGAGAAATACTTGAGGAGAAGCAAAAGCCATGAGAAGACACTAAAAATAAACTCTTGGGGAGAGAAGACGTGGAGGGAAGTGCAAGAATATGGTCCCTGGAGGTTGGAATGAAAGACTTACCTGAGAGATGCTCTTTTTCTTGAAGAGCAGAGGAAAGGTAAAGAAAAAATCTTGAATATTATTTATTTTCACAAAATTATATCATTTATAAATAGTAGAAAAAACAAATCTATTTAAGTGATTTTTTTCATTGTAGGTGGCATCTTGGTTCTTACAAGTATGCATTTGTGAGAGCCTTGGGCTTTGCTAAAAATTGGTGCTTGAGAAAGAGAGGGGGGCCCTGTGTTCTACCCCGGGCAGGGCTTTAGGAGGCTACAAGAACCTAAAGAAATAACTGTGTGGTGTGCCTTCATCAACTTTAAACTGATGAAGATGAAACTTTCTCCACTTCAGCAGGTTTGAAATTGAAATGAATTTGACCTACAAAAAATTAAGGAAAGTTACATTCTAACACAGCTACTTTATTTACAAAGCACACACATACACACACACACACACACACTTATTTAAGTAAGTTAAAACTAATTGTACTTTGAAAATTGATCTATGTCACCCCCAACACATACTTGTTGAATAAAGTTAAGAGCAAATATTTTCAACGTGAAGTTTTTAACATGTTTTCATAAAATCTAGTGTGTAAGTAAATTTTATAGCTATGTGAGATTAACTACCAGAGTTCTGTAATTTGCTAAACCTGTGGGAAATTGGAAATGTTAATATCATTTATTTGAAAAATTCAGAGAAATAACTGCTCAACTTGTCTTTTGAACTACACATATTTCATGAAGTTAAAATGAAATGAAAACTGATCATCTCATATCCCACTTGATTTATGTTATTCTTCCATTTTAATATGATATCAGTTATAGATTTAATTTAATAATTAAATAATAATTTACTTTAATAGTAGCTTTTGAGAGGAGGGAAAGAAGAGAAAAGGAAAGCACTAAAAAACACAAATTCAAAAAAATAAAATTAAAAACACAAATCAATTGATACCTCCAAATTTTAGAAACGTTACAACAATAAAACAAATGCACTTCTTAGATTAGGGAACTATGGTATTTTAAAGGCCATCTTTTGAAGTTAGTATTTTACTTGCATCCAGAAGGATTATTTGTACTGTTCAGTTGAGTGCAGAGAATATAAATCTAAACGACCCTGTTCCTTAAAAATCAATAGACTTAACTTTCCTCAGGGAAAAATCTAGCAAAACAGGAAGCTTCAGTGCTTCAAGTAACAAATCCTTTTGAACCTATCCATTGCCGTCAGAGTTGTTCAACTGATTCTAATACCTAAGAGATCACACATACCCTCTCATAAACTCTAACAACTTTGAGTATATATAAAATTCATAGATCTTTGTAGTGTCTGATATTCTGGTCTCAAGTTCAAAAATATTTGAAAGATTTTATTTATTCACTTGAGGGAGAGTGAGAGGGAGAATGCTAGCAGGAAGGAGAAGAGGAGGAGGAAGAGGAGGAGAGAGAGGGGATCTGAAGCAGAGTCTGCACCCAGTGTCTCTGGGGGGACCCCAAACCAAGAGCCAGAGGCTTAACCAATTGAATCACCCAGGAGCCCCACAATTTTTTTTAAAATTTTAGAAAGAATAAATTGCAGCAAACCTTGTGTTTATAAGCACACCCCATAAAAAACTTGCTATGCCAACAGAGAAACTATAGAGCTAATGAATTCAGGACATTTTGACGATTTAATTCAGTTTGATTCACATTAACACAAAAGATTCTGGGTGCTATGAAAAAGTAAACGAAGAGATGTGTGATGCCACTCACATAATTAGAGAATCAGGCAACAGAAAGAGTGTATCAGACCCCATTCATCAGATCTAGTCACAAGGACCATTCCATATTAAATATCCTTTTAAAGACTGAAATATATTAGAGAATGCACAGTAGATCTTAATTCCTTCCCCATCTCTGAATTTACTAATACCACACTAATGAGTCACTGCACAGACCCATGAAAACTGGAAACCTACAAAGCAAAACTGAAGTGTATGTGGAGCTGGCTAGACCTTCTCCGTGATTGATTGGCATATAGTAAATGCACAACAAGTCCTTGCTCAATAACAAGAAAGTGAGTGATTCATTCCGCATACCAACATCATTAATTAAAATGTATGCCTTGCGGCGATGATAAACTTGTATGGACAAAGGTCCTTTGGAGTTGTCTGAAAATAGTTAAAACTGTGAATCTTAAATCTACAATTTCTAGAGATCTACCATCTCAGATACATATGGAACTCCAGAGAATGGCATAAAAGTAAGATTGAGGGGATTGGGAGGGAGACAAACTATAAGTGACTCTTAATCTCACAAAACAAACTGAGGGTTGATAGGGGGAGAGGGGTTGGGAGGGGGGGTGGGGTTATGGACATTGGGGAGGGTATGTGCATGGTGAGTGCTGTGAAGTGTGTAAACCTGGCGATTCACAGACCTGTACCCCTGGGGATAAAAATATATTATATGTTTATAAAAAATAAAATTAAAAAAAAAGTAAGATTGAGGGTCAAGAGACTCAACTGACTCCAACAAAGGACTAATGGCTATCAAAATTTTAGGGATAAAATACTTTTTGAGAAACACTCCTTATAAATAATAGGTGTCCTTTACTACCACCCACTGTCACTGCCTCTCTCTCTCTCCATGGGTGCTTCAGCCAGGATGGCATGCAATATCTCACATGGTCAGTTGAATCAAACTGAATTTAGTTAATTCACACTTGAGAGTTTTCATGCTGACATGAGCATTGCAATACAGTTACTTTTCCTATTTTACCTAATACAATGAGGGTATTTTTTACTATAGATTTTTCTTGATCTTGCTATAAATTAACGCATTGATAAAGTGAATTCCTTATATGAGACGTCTTAGATTGTTATTGCTCTATCCTCAATGGTCTGTGATTTCCATAATCCACCAATTCCTCTTAGTTTTTTTGTTTGTTTGTTTTTTGTTTTGTTTAGTTTTTTTATCAAAAAGAGTAGAAGTATTTCATTTAGCTGATCTGTTTTCAGCATTTGTAGCTCTACACTGCTCCCTCTAAACAAAGGTTCTGGTCTCAGGGCTCACATAACCCACCAGAAATACCAGAAGGCCAAAGTCAGAGTTGACCTAGGGAAGCACTACAAAGTAGGAGGTTTTAAAATCTGAAATTTTGAAATAGCATATAGAGAAGGTTCTCCTCATACTTAAAATCCAAATGCACAAAAAGAGTTTCTTGAATCAGAGAAGGATGATAAATGAATATCGGGAATCCTGAACTTGGCTTAGGTTTTCTTAGCTCCTTTGTCGCCTTGGGTAAATTGAAGCTCTTAGATTTCAGTTCAACTTTGTAGGTTTTTGTAATCCAGTGGACTGCAAGTCATTTGGATATTTTGTAAGCCCAGCTACATGACTATCAGTAACAAAGCTATATAGGGTTTACCTGCTTAACAGGAGTTTATTTAGTGGTGTTGGACAAGTAATTCACTTTTTTGAGTCACTATTTCCTCATCTATGAAACAATGAGGTGGAGCTGGATGATTCAGAAGGTTCTTTCCACAATTTTGATTCCCCTGAAACTACTAAAAAGTGAAGATTTTTCCTCTCTGTGTCTAAAAGCTAGTAAGTCCCTAAGAGTCAAAACTGGGTAGTGCTGGACCAGGAAAATGAGGTTTTACTCCTAAGAAGAAATAATTAAAAAGCACTTACAACAGACCAGACTCTGTACTAAGCACTTTCCACATATGCATGAATTTAGTCTTGACAACGGAGATGGGTACTATTTTTATGCCCATTTAACAGATGAAGAACTTGAAGTATCAGATTAAGTAGTTTAGCTTATTCAAGGGTGTACACTGGTAACGAGAGGGGCCAGGATGCAAATCCAGGCAGTTTGGCTTCAGGAATCAGTTCTCTCAATCACTCCACTTTGCTGTATGCCTAAGATTTATAGAACCGACAGGTTAATTGGTTAATTAAGATGCACAGAATTCTTCCAGAGTCCCTACATTTTAACCAACATCAAGGGGCAAGGCTGATTTTGTATGGGTTGTCAGAACTCTAGAAGGAAATATCTCAAAACTCCTGATGTTACAAATTTGATGTAACTATTGTTAAAAGTATCATATCCTTGTAAAAATATCATAACCCTGAAATTCCATTCAACATTATAATGATATTTGCTATTATATTTTGAAAATGAAAGTCCCATGAGGAATTCAGCTCTTGGCTGTTCTTCTTATTACAGCATGAATTTCATCTGAATTTCCACCCTGCCTTTTAAAGGCACTCTTAATTATAAAACAACTCTCACTCTTGACTGTAGGCTCCTTGAGAATTAAAACTTTATCTGTCTTGATTCTTACTCTCTCCCTAGTGTGTATGGTACCAGGGACATTTAATAAATACTTGTTAAATGAATGAGCAGATATTCAATAAGTGTTTGTTGAATTAATAATATAAAACATGTAAAATTATTTTTAGACAAGTAAGCAGTTTATTCTGCTCCCTCTTCTTATGACAAAATAACTACATTTAATGGAGATCCATACTACCTCCAGTATTTTATTTATCAGTTCACTCCTTTTGGAACAAATGATTTGATCCCTATTTATGGCAAATCACTACTTGAATTTTCTGAGACAAATTCTGTTCAATATTGTCTTCACTTAAAAGAATAAGTGAATATGACTTAATACATTTTATTTTATTTTATTTTATTTTATTTTATTTTATTTATTTTTTCAGTGTTCCAAGGTTCATTGTTTATGTACCACACCCAGTGCTCCATGCAATATGTGTCCTCCTTAATACCCACCACCAGGCTCACCCATCCCTCCACCTTTCTCCCCTCCAAAACCCTCAGTTTGTTTCTCAGGATCCACAGTCTCTCATGGTTCATCTCCCCTTCCAATTTACCCCAATTCACTTTTCCTTTCCTTCTCCTAATGTCCTCCATGTTATTCCTTATGCTCCACAAATAAGTGAAACCATATGATAATTGACTTTCTCTGCTCACCTTAAAGCTTGCTATTTATACTCACAAATAAAAATGAAATTGTTATATTTTTGGTTCAAAATATGATCCATATAACTTAATTAAATATGTACTAGTCCTCTATTCCAGCACCTTTTAATGATTCTTATAATGCTATATATCAATGCAACATAATTTCTCATATAATTTTAAATATAATTCTTTCAACAATACTGGAGACAATGAGAATAGCCCAGAGAGAAAAAGAAACTTGTTTAAAATGAAAACTCAAATAGGTGGTAGAGCCCAGACAAAACACTAGGTTCTTCAAGTTGGGGTCTAGTAGTTTTCCATTATCCCAGTTTTCATTTAAAATACCTAAAATAGATAATCTATGAAAGAAGAGATTGGGGATAGCCATTTGTATATCTTCATTGGAGAAGTGTCTGTTCATATCTTCTGCCCATTTTTTGATATGATTATCTGTTTTGTGTGTGTTGAGTTTGAGGAGTTCTTTATAGATCCTGGATATCAACCTTTTGTCTGTACTGTCATTTGCAAATATCTTCTCCCATTCCGTGGGTTGCCTCTTTGTTTTCTTGACTGTTTCCTTTGCTGTGCAGAAGGTTTTGATTTTGACGAAGTCCCAAAAGTTTATTTTCGCTTTTGTTTCCTTTGCCTTTGGAGACATATCTTGAAAGAAGTTGCTGTGGCTGATATCAAAGAGGTTACTGCCTATGTTCTCCTCTAGGATTCTGATGGATTCCTGTATCACGTTGAGGTCTTTTATCCATTCTGAGTTTATCTTTGTGTACAGTGTAAGAGAATGGTCGAGTTTCATTCTTCTACATATAGCTGTCCAGTTTTCCCAGCACCATTTATTGAAGAGACTCTTTTTTCCACTGTATATTTTTTCCTGTTTTGTCAAAGATTATTTGGCCATTAGAGTTGAGGGTCAGACACATGAAAAAATGTTCATCATCAGTAGCCATCAGGGAGATTCAAATTAAAATCACATTGAGATATCACCTTACACCAGTTAGAATGGCCAAAATTAGCAAGACAGGAAGCAACATGTGTTGGAGGGGATGTGGAGAAAGGGGAACCCTCTTACACTGTTGGTGGGAATGCAAGTTGGTGCAGCCACTTTGGAGAACAGTGTGGAGATTCCTCAAGAAATTAAAAATAGAGCTTCCCTATGACCCTGCAATTGCACTACTGGGTATTTACCCCAAAGATACAGATGTAGTGAAAAGAAGGGCCATCTGTACCCCAATGTTTATAGCAGCAATGGCCACAGTCGCCAAACTGTGGAAAGAACCAAGATGCCCTTCAGCGGACGAATGGATAAGGAAGATGTGGTCCATATACACTATGGAGTATTATGCCTGCATCAGAAAGGATGAATACCCAACTTTTGTAGCAACATGGACGGGACTGGAAGAGATTATGCTGAGTGAAATAAGTCAAGCAGAGAAAGTCAATTATCTTATGGTTTCACTTATTTGTGGAGCATAACAAATAGCATGGAGGACAAGGGGAGATGGAGAGGAGAAGGGAGTTGGGGGAAATTGGAAGGGGAGGTGAACCATGAGAGACAATGGACTCTGAAAAACAATTTGAGGGGTTTGAAGGGGCAGGGGTGGGAGGTTGGGGGAACCAGGTGGTGGGTATTAGAGAGGGCACAGATTGCATGGAGCACTGGGTGTGGTGCAAAAACAATGAATACTGTTATGCTGAAAACAAACTAAAAAAAAAAGAGATTTGGAGGAAAATTTTTTCTCTACCTTTTAAAGATTATTCTGGCTCATCTCAGAATTAAACTAACATGAAACAGACTAACAAGAGAAAATAAAGTTTAACTTCTAATGTACGGAACCCCACATACATGAAAGGTTTAAAGATAAGAGAGGTAAAATGAGGTATATATGCATCCTGAACTAAGGAATGGAGTAGTGGCCTGGGCCTTCAAACGGGAAGAGGGCAATTCATAGGGTAATAAATAGAGATGTTTGGTTGTTAGATGTTTGTCTTGGCAAACCCTGTGATGGGCCTCTCAGATAAAATTTCTCTGGTAATAACTCTTATTCTTCGAAAGATCCCCAGTTTAGATCCTTCTAGGTAGTTAGCTAGATAAGCAAAATTTTCTCTTGGCCCCACAATGTCTCTCAATGCCTTCAGCTCAAAATGGTTCACATGCCAGAGTCATACGTTTTGGGGATTCTTGTTCTGAATCCCTTCAATAGGAAGATTAACCAACTTCTATTCAAATATCCAAGATAAATACATTTTAAATATATATGTCAAATAAAATATTTTAAGAGCAACACTTTAAAAAAAAGGATTTACTTTTGTGTCATGTGAAATAACTGTGGTTTGGTTATACACTGTAGAGTAGAAAGGCAAATTTGTTCTTTTGCGAACTTTAAAGAAAACACAGAACCTATCACATTAAAACTGGGAAAAGGGAAACCCGAATGAGCTTCAGGAGATACTCACAGAGTAACTAAATGTGCTTGCATACTAAGCATCTATTAAATGATTTTCGTTGGCAAATTCAACCCAAACCAATTACTGTGGGTATGTTTTCATTGAAAGATTCGTCTTTGTTAACCAATGCCCCAAAAATCTCTTCATTTAAAACTGAGATATCTGATTTACAGAATAAAATCAAGTTCAATTTCTCTTTCAGCAACTTAGAAACTAAACACTAGAAAGCCTAAACTTGAGTTCAGCAATTCAGTGGCAAGCCGAATCCTATGGTTTGTACAGAGACTGTCTAAGAACCCTAATAACTGTTTTAGGCCACCTGACATTGAGTTGAATAAATCGCATTAAAATTAAACTCTGAAAAGATTCATCTAACATGGTAGGCATGAAATAACTCAACACAAAACAAAGGCACCCAGCTCTAAGAAACCAAATAATCCTTAGCGGAGTAGGATTCCCAGCCTCTTGAGGTGAACATTAATGATTAAATTGTGGATGATAGGTCTCAGAGGAATAAATTTGTACTTTCACTGAAAGAGAGTCAAGGTTATGGCTGCTTCTCTGAACAAATTCTACAGCCCACGCACGGTAACCTTTGAAATTTTGACGAAACATCAGAGTCTTTCACTGATTGCCTCAGCCTAATGCAGCTGGTCATAGAACTTTGAACCGGCCATTTTTGTTTGGAAAACTTGTAGATACTGTATCTCTTTAAGTTAAACAAACCCTTGGACGTACACACATGCTGTTTAATGAGGTTGTCCCCTTCAAATGGAAATTTTCACTGGTAAAGAATTGAATGAAATAGTACAAACCAAACCAAAGAGTCCTACACCGGGAAAAAAAAAAAAAGGAAAAGAAAATACATTTCCTGTCTTTTCTCTCACCTACACTTTATTTGAAAAGACTGACACCTCTACATTTTTGCTGCCCTTCAAGAGAATGATCTTGTATGATCTGGACTCACACCTGTTTAAAATTAATCTTAAAATACCTTTCTATAATATCATAAATATCATAAAACTCCATCATTTTTGCTTTGCAATATCTTCTATTCAAATACAGAGATGTTTCCTAAGCAAACTTCTGGCAGTGTAATTCCATTTTTTGGTTGGATTTCATGAAAAATCATAGGCAAATTTTTTTTTAAAGATTTTATTTATTTATTTGACAGACAGATGGCAAGTAGGCAGAGAGGCAGGCAGAGAGAAAGGGGGAAGCAGGCGCCCCACTGAGCAGAGAACCCGATGCGGTGCTTGATCCCAAGACCCTGAGATCATGACCCGAGCCGAAGGCAGAGGCTTTAACCCACTGAGCCACCCAGGCGCCCCTCACAGGCAAAATTTTATAGAGAAAAATATAACCCCTTGACAAACTAAAGCCACATTTAATTCTATAACAAATAAAACCTGAATTATTTAATTAAATAAAAGAAATTGGTTTCCCATAAACATTGACAATAATGTTCAGAATATTAATAACATTATTGGCCTATAATTACAACAGCTTTGAATAAAAATACTAAAGAGAAAATAAACAGCCATGTTAAACTGTAATGGTATTCATTTATATTTTTGTCTTTCATTGAGGTTTTAAATACATTTGCTTTTACTTTTTGTGTAGGTTTTTCTACTGCTTCAGACTAGGCTAGAAGAAGATGAAGGTTAGAATAAATTCCAGTATTGAGAATGTAAAAATTAACATATTCCAAGCCCTAGCATAACAATGTGGCTAATTATAATGACAACTCAATGAACTATTTTTATTGTCTTTTCATTTCCTAAGCTTTTAACCCAATCACAAGCTAAGATGTGATATAAAAGCTGAAGCCTCAGGGAGCCTGTGTGGCTCAGTCAGTTAAGCATCGGGACTCTTCATTTCCACTTAGGTCATGATCTCGGGGTCCTGGGTTGGGTTCTGTGCTCAGTGGGGAGTCTGCTTGAGATTTGTCTTCCGTTCCCTCTGCCCCTTCCCCCTGCTCGTTCTCTCTCTCTCTATCTCTCTTTCTTAAATACATACATACATACATAAATTTTAAAGAAAAAGAAAAAAAAACCCTGAGGTCCAACCTATATATCCATTTGCTGTAGGGCAAGTTGTATGACTAGCCATAATGTCACAGTAGCAGAAATTCAGCGGGAAGTCCTTTCCTCTACATTTCAATCCAACACAAGTATTATTAAAACATGTTGTTCAAATGCATATATTTTCATGTTGTTTACTCTATAGTAAAGAGCATTTTAAAAGTATTTTAATTCATACACCATTGGGTGAGGCTCCCCTTATCCAGTTTACTGCTGGATAGCCAATACCAATAATCTTACTTCTGTTCTAATTCAGACATTTGGGTCACATCTGCCTACTTGATTTTCTAACTCTGTGTTAAACTCACTGGTATTCCATCAAAGCAAAGACAACTTCAGGAAGATTCTCCTTCATCATGACAAGTAAGAAGAAATTGTTTAAAAATCTAGAAATATTCATAATTTTTTAATTGCTCCAATTAAATATATATATACATATATATATGTGTGTGTGTGTGTGTGTGTGTGTGTGTGTGTGTGTATATATATATATATATATATATATATATATAGCCACAACCAATGAGGGGAGTCTCAGAGAGCCTGGAGCTCTACAAAGCTCACTACTTTTCTGGAAAAGGAATCCTGAGAGTACAGGATGTCTGGACAGCAGCAGAGGCAGAGTTTGCTGAAGGTGACAGATTACCAAAATGGGAAGTCTTTCAGGCACATGAGGCAACACATGGTGCTCAGTTCTTAACAGGAATTTTCAGCTCAACTTGAAGTAAGGTCTGACCAAAAGAAACGTGTGTCATAACCATGATTCCTGCATGCACAATTATCTGCTAATGACCACTATATGACAACTATTCATTTCCTCTTTAATTCCCCCCTAGTGGTTTCCATCTCCACGACTGCTCTGAAATTGCATCTTATGCCAGGTGGTCACCTCCAGTAGGAAAGTTTTGCTATGTATTTCATGTCAATGAAAGGATTCGGCCAGTGGCATTTGATTTGCCTCTTTTATGTTGACCCGCATAATACACCATTTATTCTAGTTCCTTATCTTCTTGAACCAACTGTTTTCTTTCTTGTATGGTAACAGCTCTCCTTTTTATTTTCCAACAAAGGGCTTCTTTGCCTTCTGCTGAATCAATCAGAAGTCATTTAGCTCTTTCTGCTTTCAGTCTCTTGTTCGCGCTCATTTTGGTTTTGCTGTTGTAATGCATTAATGGGTGTACATACTTCAAACCACGAGGAATTCTCCACAGTGTCCCCACAAATATCTTCCCAGAATGTCATGTGTTATCATTACTCTTCTTTGGATGAAAAATTTGTACTGAATTTCTATTGCCTATAAAACAAAATCCAAACTAATAATGCGCTGAGCCCTGTGTTTGGTGCACAAAGAAAAGCTGCTTCTCTTTGGCCTAGAAATGAGACCCTTTCATGAGTGATCTGAATCACTCAACCAATTTGGGATAAAAGTGTAGGCTTTTTTAAGGCAGTGAAAGCCTATGGATTGGTGACATACAACATGCCGAAAAGAGAAGACAGTACATAATTGGTGTTCAATGAATCCTCATCCATGAACTGGAGAGCCAGGATTCAATAAGGGGAAGAAAGTACATAGAAGAGATAAGAAATAGGCTTGGGATAGAAAAGCTGAGGATCCAAATGTGCCAAATAGATTTTAAAAGGGTGTGGGAGTAGATAAGAGAAAGTAGTGGATTTAGAAATGGCATGAGCTAAATGACAGTAAAAGAAGTAATATCCATAAAGATCTGGATATCAACAGTAATCCACAAGTATCTCACAAGACAGGGAGAGGAAAACCTTGAAGTGAGAGCATACAATTATTTGTGAAGCAAATGTTAGGGAATTTACTGAAGGCAAGAAAGCAGAGACAAGACACATAGACATAAACATGAATATATATACATATTTAAAAAGATGATTTTTTTAATGCTTTCATTTTTTGCTTCCTTGTGTATGATATCCCTATTCAATGGCTTGGGGAGAATTAAAACTGTGCTAGCAGGAATGCAAAGAGAAAGAAGTGTTAATAGGCATCTGTCATTATTACATTTTCAAGAGACACAATAACCTTGAGAGATTTTTGTTCAGAGAAAAGATTTACTTTAATCTTGTTCATCCATCTATTAAAAGCAAAACCTGAATGGTCTCAACCAACATTGTCTTTTTTCCTTCTTCTTCTTTGTTTACAGGCTTTAGATAGAGAGAACTCTTGAGTGTGAATAAGGGACGTTCCATTCTATCCAACAATAAAATGTGGAGCAGCTTTCCAGCGGGAGAATAGAAGGAGCAGAAGGAAAATTTGAAAGGAATGAAATTAGGATTAATACATGACTAATGGCACTCAGAGAACTTTTTCCCCATCAAGGGTAATAAGATGAAGGTAGAAACACAAATAATTTGAGGAGAAACCCCAAAACAGTTTCTCCTGCTTCCCATTTGGAACTCTCAGAAAGAAGATAGTGTTCACCTGGGCCAACCATGAAGCCCTTGCGAGTAGAAATTAACACAATAGCACAGTGACAGAGAGATATTTTGCCATGATCTACAACATTGTTTTGTTCATTATTACATTTTACATGTCTATTTCATGGGTTTGAAGTTGGGGTAGGACAATCCTATTTGGCGAATTCATCTGTTACTGTACCTGAGTGTAGCCAAATATGGCCTTCACAGAGCTTTATCCTAAGTACATGGGTTGAATTTAGCATTTTTTTTGCCCTGTGTGGATAGCACACTGTAGAATCTCGTGGAATAGGACAAATAAATTCAGGAATACTAGAGAAAAGACTAAAAAAAAAAAAAAAATCTGCAGAAAAAACATTTGGGAAGCTAAGTCCTAATCACTCCTTTAAGTTAGTTCCAAATCAAAAAGAAATGGAGCTCTGAACAGTCACCATCATTTTAATCATCGATACTGACCTTCTTGAACTGCCTTGTGATAAGAACATGTTGTTCTGGGCAGGTCTCAAGCAGAGTAGCCCAAACTATTAGAGAGTAATAGTCCCTTTGGCAACAGTTTAGTCACTAAGTCCAATGTCACAAAAATAATCGAGAACATTCACAATGTGTCTTACTGCAGAGAACTCACCCACACGTTTGTCTATGTGTTCGACCACAAAATTTTACTACTTCTACAGATAGCCTGTTGACTCTGGTCATGAAATACTAACCCCAGGGTTAAAGGTCACATAGTACCTCCAGGTAGAGCTCACTCATTCACCTCCACCCTTCACCTCTTCACTCTGAACAAAATGCCATATCTCCTTTATTTCAAACAGACTTTTGGTATTTACTTCTAGGCAACCTACAAGAATTACTGACTTTCTTTTGTGTATGACTAAAATATACTAAACCAAAAATTAACTTTTCCTATTTTCACTTGCATGGAGAGAATTTTCTCTCTCTGACCTTTTATTTACTTCTAAGTTGATATTCAATGGGATTTTTAAAAATCTGGCCACGCAGGAGAGTATAAATGGAAATAACCAACAGCATTTGCCATTCTGAAGCCACTAGATAAATGTGAACTAAAGTAACATAGTTATGATCCCAGTACCATTTTAAGGAATAGGTCTCAATTTTTTATGTGCTTAAAATCATCAATGGGTGATAAGACATCTCTTGGTAAATCATATTTCCCAACAATATTCTACACTAATAATGATTTATTCCTGATTTTAAAATGATTGTCCATATCTAAAGGTAACAGTGCATCTGTTCAGTGGAATATTATGCCCTGTAAAAGAAGAAAAAAAATCCTTATAAAAATATATGAAGTAATATCTAAGGTATATCATTCAGAAAAAAATATGTGTGATAAAATAAAATAAGGACAGATATTAAAAAGGGGAGATATATATAAAATAAGAGCAGTGTATAACATTCTACATCCCCTTAAAAGGGGAGGCATATTGGGAGGGACATACTTATAAATACTGACTAGTTCCAGATAAAACAATTTGTGGAAGGATATGCAATAAAATGGTAACACTGACTCCTGGGGGAGGAACTGGATGACTATGGAACAGCTATGGAATGGGCACTTTTTATTGAACACTCATTTATGACGTTCTAAAAACTTGAATTGTATTAATGTATTCTCCATTCAAAAAATCTGAAACTAAAATTGACCAAATATTTAAGACAAAAAGAAGATTGAAATTAAAATTAAATCAACATTTGTCATAAAGTAGTCTTTTACGAATCTAAGAACTGGCAAATTTTCTTCCACCATCACATTAATCCTAGGGAAGTATGGGTTATGTCTGAAATCACATATTTTGGATATCTCCTCATACGATTAACAGAAAAAAAATTCTGGTCTCCTACTTTTTTTTTTTTTTAGATTTTTTTTATTTTTTTATTTGACAGACAGAAATCACAAGCAGGTAGAGGCAGGCAGAGAGAGGAGGAAGCAGGCTCCCTGCCAAGCAGAGAGCCCAATGCGGGGCTCGATCCCAGGACCCTGGGATCATGACCCGAGCCGAAGGCAGAGGCCTTAACCCACTGAGCCACCCAGGTGCCCCTGGTCTCCTACTTTTGACAAAAGCTGCTGGTGGGCTTGGTCTACATATTGCCATTTTATAACCCTGGTTATAGGAACTGGGGAGTATGAGAAATTTCAGGAAGAGCTTTCAGAAATTACTTCTGTCTTTGAAGTCTTCAAACTCAATGTTAAATCTCAATCATGGCACATATATTTTTTTTAATTTTATAAGCACTGTAGGATGGTAAAAATGATGTTTTAAGAGAGAGGAAAAACAAAACAGAAACTGTACCTTTTCACTCCAGTTGGAAACTAACCATCAAACTATACGGATGGGCATTTTATTGAGCAGCTCTCTAGCACTGTGTCATTTTCTCAAGCAGATACCACCTCTGATTCAACCCTGTAGAAGCAGTACCCAGAACTTTAATTTTCAAATTCTGTTCTATGGAACACTGGGGTGTTTCATTTTGCAAATACTTGATTTGGCTTACTTCTTTTAAACTATCTACAGTTTTACACATATAGAAATTCATATCTAAGCATATATATGTAAACATGTTTTATGTCCAAATTGGAGACTTTGGAGACAATGATCAATTAACTTTTATGGCAAGGAAGCTCATTTATATACAAGTCAAGGAAAAATCTTCTCTTTGCATCTATTTGAACTTCTTGAAAACATCAATGCTTAGGAAGGTTGAAACTTTGTAATAGTATTTTTGTAAAATTCAGAATTGAACATATCGTTGTATATAAAATTCTATGTAAAGGATTTGTTCTCTCTTCTGCTCTCCCAGCTAAGCAGGCAATTTCAAACTGATTCTACCTAGTCCCTCCTGGGTCAAGAAGATATGGCTTCAAGCCATCATCACTCCCAAAGATGGCTAAAATCTTCACCTTTTTTGAGGCTGTGTGTACTGTAACTGTCCTGGGCCACTTTCAGGCAGAAGATTATCTGACTGGAGGCTGAATGGAACCTTAAGGTACAGAGGATGTCATTCCAAACTGGACAAATGTGGAGAACAGATCTTGTGATTTTAATAAGATCAAGATAGAGCTCACCCAAGTTCTGTGCAGCTTCCTGATGCTGGAATGTGTAGTCCAGGATATTGCTTTGGCTGGTTGATGGGAGTGAGTAGTGTATATGATTCCTTCTCTTTCCTCTTCTCTGGCTGTATTTCTTCTCTTAAAGATAAGGAAATTTACTCTTTAATAACCCAGATTTTTCTATATTCTGCACCTCACTCCCCTCCCCCCCAATAATAGTGCACTGGCAGAAAGGAAAATATCCTTAGGTTATGAGCAAAAAAATTTTGTGAGCCTTGGTTCACATATCTGAGAGAAAAGTAGACAAAAATTAATACTTAGAGATGCACATGCCATGCTCAAGTAAATGTCAATCAACCTTTAGGTATATTGGCCCGTTGCATACTTGTCTCAAATCGTAATCATCACATGTGCAAAAACCAGTGAATGATTAGCAGGTAGCATTTTGAGGGTATCATAGTTTTATCACTCGCTGTAAACTTGGTTGATTCTTGTATAGCATTTATTATAAATAATGTAAACAGTTATTAAATATTATTGGTGATATAGCTACGAAATAAAATTATTGCTATTCCTATGGAAGATATTTACTTTGAAACTGAAAACTATTTTATTTTTCCTTTTGCTTTTTGTTTTATTTATTTATTTATTTATTTTCTTTTACAGAAAAAGAGAGAGATGGGGGGTTGGGCAAAGGGAGAGGGAGAGATCAAATCTTAAACCTACATGATCTGAGCCTAAATCAAGTGGCTTAAGTGACCAAGCTACCCAGGCACCCCCATTTTGTTTTATTTTCAATTATTGCCATTTGCAACTACTTTTCTTTTTCTCTAACTTTATCAAGGTATAACTAACAAAATGAGGATATACTTTAAAGGTATAATGTGATGATTTGATATGTGTATACATGGCAAAAGATTCCTGCAAAGGTTAATACATCCATCACCTCATACAGTTATCTTTTTTCTTTTATTGGTGAGAATGCCTAAGATTTATTCTCTTAGCCAATTTAAATTATACAATATAATATTATCAACTGTCATCAGTATTATAGTCATCATGCTATACGGTAGATCCTCCAAATTTATTCACCTTAAAACTCAAAGTTTGTACTCCTTTACCAGTCTTTCCTTATTTTCCCCCCACACACCCCCATCTGCCAGTAGCAACCACTATTTCACTGTTTCTATGAAGTCCATTTTGGGGGGGGGGGTTGTTTGTTTGTTTCTTTGTTTTTTTGTTTTTAAGATTCCACTTAGAAGTGATACCAGGGCTAAGCAGGGTCGGGCCTGGTTAGTACTTGGATGGGAGAAGTGATACCAGGCAGTGTTTTTCTTTCTCTGCCTGTCTTATTTCACTTAACACAATGCCCTCCAGGTTTATCCATTTTACAGAAAATGGCAGGAATTTCTTCCTTTTTAAGGTTGAATAAGAGTATGCATATATTTTATTATTATTATATTTCTGTTTACATTTTTATATATCACATTTTCTTTATCCATTCATCCACCAGTGGCTACTTATCTATGTCTTTGCTATTGTAAATAATGATGCAATGAATATTGAAATATAGATAGCTCTTCAAGATATCTATTGTTTAATGTGTCTTTGTTGTTGTTTCAAATTTTTATTTAAATTCTAATTAGTTAACATATAGTGTAATATTGGTTTCAGGAGTAGAATTCAGTGATTCAGCATACAACATACAACACCCAGTGCTTATCACAAGTGTCCTCTTTAACACAGATCATGCATTTAGCCCATCCCCTATTCACCTCCCCTCCAGCAACCCTCAGTTTGTGCTCTATTATTAAGAGTCTTTCATGGTTTGCTTCTCTCTCTCTCTCTCTTTTTTAAATTCCCATATGTTCATCTGTTTTGTTTCTTAAGTTCCACATATGAGTCAGATCGTATGGTAAATGACTGTCTCTGCCTTATTTTGCTGAGCATAATACCCTCTAGCTCCATCCATGTCATTTCAAATGGCAAGATTTCATTCTTTTCAATGGCTGAGTAATATTCCATTGTGTATCTATACCACATCTTCTTTATGTGCTTGTCAGTCAATGGACATTTGGGCTTTTTCCATAGTTTGGTTATTGTTGATATAAGATAATGATTTCATTTCCTTTGGGTATATACCCAGAAGTGGGACTGCTGGATCATGCAGTTTTTCTTTCTTTAATTTCTTGAAAAACATCTACACTTTAGTGGCTGCACCAGTTTACATTTCCACCAACGTGTACAATGGTTCCCTTTTTGCCACATCCTTGCCAGTACTTATCTCATCTTTTTCAATAATAGCTGTTCTAACACATGTGAAGTGATATCTCCCTATGGTTTTTAATTGCTTTTCCCTCATGATTAGTGATTTTGAGCACATTTTCGTGCATCTTCAGTCATCTGTATGTCTTCTTGGAAAAATGTATATCCAGGTCCTTTGCCCATTTTAAACTGAGTTATTTGGGGTCTTTTTTGTTTGCTTTTGGTTTGTTTTGATTTGGTCTTTGCTGTTTAGTTCAATGGGTTCCTTCTGTATTTTGGATATTAACCTCTTATAGGATATGTGTTTTGCAAGAATTTCGTCTCATTCCACAGGTTGCCTTTCCTTTACCATACAGAAGCCTTTTAGTTTGATTTAGTCTACTTGTTTGTTTTTGCTTTTGTTGTCAAATCCAGAAACTCGTTGCCAAAACCAATATCAAGAGACTTATCCCCTGTGTTTTCTTCTGAGAATTCTATAGTTTTGGGTCTTATATTCAAGTCTTTAATCCATTCTGAGTTAATTTTTGTGTATGGTGTAAGACAGGGTTCTAATCTGTTTCCTAGAAGTGGCTATCCAATTTTCCCAGCATCATTTATTGAAGAAGCTGTCCTTTCCCCCATCGTATAGCCTTAGCTCTTTTACTGTAAATTAACTAACCATACATGTGTGGGTTTATTTCTGGGCTGTCTATTCTGTTCCATTGATCTCTGTGTCTCTTCTTATGCCAATATCATACTGTTTTGATAACTACAGCTTTGTAATATAGTTAAAATCAGGAAGTGTGATGCCTCTAGGTTTGTTCTTGTTCCAGATTGCTTTAGTTATTTGGGATCTTTTGTGGTTCCATACAAGTTTTAGGATTGTTTTTTTTTTTTCTATTTCTGTGAAAAGTGCCATTGAAATATGGTTAGGAATTGCACTGAATCTGTAAATTACTTTAGGTAATATGGACATTTTAACAATACTAATTCTTCCCTTTCATGAACATACTCTCACAGAAAATGCTTGCATGCCCACTGAGAAACTGCTTATTTGATTCTTGTGGTCCTGTGGGACTTGTGAGTGTGAAGCTGCATTGGCTATCAGAGCTAAATTATTCTGCAACCCTTTCCTCTGATGGCAGCCATAGAGTTGGGGCAGTAGGTATGTGGACAGACTCCTTCCAGGAAGAAGTTGGTGAGTTGGTTTAATCACTGGAGTGAGCCAAGGGAGAAGGCAGGAGAAGTGCCCACCTGCTCTTTCGGGATCATAGGAGGATCTCATCGAGCAACTAGATACAGGCTGATTAGAGATCAAACTCTCATGCAGCAGCTAAGAAAGTATGGGTCAAACCTCTTCCAGGGAAAAACTGGGAGGCAGTTAATTTGCCTCTTTCCTCTTGCTGACAGGTAGCAGAGGAGAAGAAAACCAAGAACTGAGCTCTGGATTTATATGACTATGTCAAGCCCAGATATAAGGGAGGAGTCCAAATAAAAAAGAAGTGGCCAGTGAAGTAGGGTGAAAATTAGAAAAGTATGATATCCAACAAAAGCTTAAGGATAAAGAAATGATCAGGGGCGCCTGGGTGGCTCAGTGGGTTAAAGCCTCTGCCTTCAGCTCAGGTCATGATCTCAGGGTCCTGGGATCGAGCCCCACATGGGGCTCTCTGCTCAGCGGGGAGCCTGCTTCCTCCTCTCTCTCTCTGCCTGCCTCTCTGCCTACCTGAGATCTCTATCTGTCAAATAAATAATAAATAAAATCTTTAAAAAAAAAAAGAAATGATCAACCATGTCATACTCTCTCCAGAGTTTGAGGAAAATGAGGTCTGAGATTTGGCCATTGGTTTTGATGAGATGAGGGTCATTGTTGACATTGACAACGATGGTTTCAGCGGAGTCATGTGGCTGTCAGCCTGGCTGAAGCATAGAAGAGAGAAGTGGGAGCAGGGCTGAGGAAGTAGGAGTGGAATAGTAAGTAAAAACAACTTTTTTTGTGGATGTTGCAATAAAGGGGAAAGGATAAATGAGGCTGTAGCTGGAAGAGGTCTTGGGCCAACAGCCAAGGTCACTTTCAAAGATGGTGGTGACATTTATATTTTGATGGGAATAATCCAAAAGAAAAGCAAATCTGTTGATGCCAGAGAAAGGAGCTAAATAAAGAAGAAAACTCTTGAATAGGCCAGTTGACATGGGATCCAACATGCAAGTTGAAGAATTGGCTTCAGACTGGAGCCAGAATAGTTCAGTCACTGAAAAGAGAAAATAAAGTTTAAGGATAGGGGCATGTGGGCTGGTAGTTCCTGAGTTGGAAAGATGAGGTAGTTCTCTGATAGTGTCTATATACCCAGTGAAATAAGAATTGCAGTCATAGCTTAGAATGATACAGAGGGGAGAGAAATTTCTTTTGCTTTCCAGACCTTTTTTTTTTTTTTTCCTGGGAGGCTGAGACAATTCATAAGCATGTGAACTGTGCAATCACACAGGACCCCACATCCAGAAGGGATTCACACTTGGTTTAATGGCCTGCTGTCACAGTCTTGAAATTCTTAATAATTTTGGAACAAGGTGCCCAACATTTTGGTTTTTCACTAGGCTGCACAAATTATGTATCTATCCCTACTGGGAGCTCTTGAAACTTTGTCACCAATGTTCTAGAATTTCATAAAGTATCTTGATATGGGTCTTTTTCAACCATTATATTGGGTCACAGTTGTGATCAGAATAGTAATTAATGTCCTCCACATCTAAGAAACTTCCTTAAATTGCTTCATTAACAACTTCCTCTTTTTCTTTTTCTCTTTCTACAATTTTTGTAATGTGAATATTAAACTTCTTGTACAAATCTTCTGGCTTTCTTCTCACTTTTCTCCCATTTTTCATGTCTTTGTAGTTTTTGTTTTAATTTCTAGGCAATTTCTTCAACTTTGTTTTCCAATCCAAATTCAGTTGAGTTTTTTTCTCTTCTATCATATTTTTAATTTATTTTTAGTTCTTACATTCATGTTTCTGTGGCCACCTGTTCTTATTCCATAGATTTTGTGATATCCTCTCTCTCTTTTTTTTTTTTTTTTTGCTTTTTAAGTTTTTATTTTAATCCCAGTGTAGTTAACATACAGGGTTATATTAGTTTCAGGTGTATAATATAGTGATTCTGCACTTGCACACATCACCTGGTGCTCATCATGACAAGTGCAACCCTTAATCCTCATCCCGTTTAACCCATCCCCCACCCCACCCCACCCCAGCCATCAGTTTGTTCTCTATAATTAAGAGTCTGTTGCTTGGGTGGCTCAGTGGGTTAAGCCACTGCCTTCGGCTCAGGTCATGATCTCAGGGTCCTGGGATCGAGTCCCACATCGGGTTCTGCTCAGCGGGGAGCCTGCTTCCCTCTCTCTCTCTCTGCCTGCCTCTTTGTCTGCTTGTGATCTCTCTGTCAAATAAACAAATAAAAATCTTTAAAAAATTTAAAAAAAAAGAGTCTGTTGCTTGATTTACCTCATGTGATATCCTCTCTTATCTCTGTAAGATTAACTATAGTTTGTTTTTCTTCTGCTACTAGTATTTTCCATATCCTCTGAATTATGTTTGTTTGTTTTTCTTATCTCCCATGTAAGAGGTTCCTCTCAAATGCATAGTGATTCTTTGATTTTTCATACATGTTTTAAAATAAGACAGAAGATATTACTTGGAATTTTTATAGGATTTGTGGGACTTATTGACTATGACTTTTGCTGCAGTGTGATCACAGGTCGAGATATTTTGCTGGTCTTTACTCTTAGGTCTACTGATTTCCTCAAAGAGGAATATCTTAGTTTCCCATTTAGGCATAGAAGTTTGGCAGCCAATGCTCTGGAGATCATTGGACAAAGGGTGGGGGGGGGCAGTGGGATTTCACTAATTAAAGTACTGACTCTCATTTGTTTTCCCTACTTTCAGTATGGTGTCTCATCTTTACTTTTTCCTGAGTCCAGAGATTTTCTGGTTCAACAATTCTACTAAATCTTCAGTCTCCTGCTATCTGAAGGGAAAAGTAGTAATCTGAATGCATAGAAAAGAAGAGGGACCTGAAGAGGTAAGTGTCCTTTTAATTTCATTTAATCCTGTAGTTAGAGCTACCATCTTTCACACCCACCTTTGAAATTATCAGTTTCTCCGATTTATAATGATAGCCTAAATTCTGTGGCATGCATGTATTAACTTGATTTTCATTGACCTTCACATTAGTTCACTAGAGCTGCCATAAAAATTATCAAAAACTAGGTGGCTTGAAACTACTGAAATGTATTATCTCAAGAATAAAGCCAGAAGTCTAAAATCAATACATCAGTAGGGCCAGCTTCTCTACAAAGACAGTAGGGAAAGAACTGTTCTCTCTAGCTTCTGGTAGCCTCAGGCATTTTTGGCTTGCAGATGTAGCATTCCATTTCTTCACATGGCACTCTCCCTGTACGTTCTTCCAACTCTTTCCTTTGTGTGTGTCTGCCTCTGTGTCCAAATTTCCCCTTTTTATAAGGACAAGAGTCATGTTGGATTAGGGTCTATAACAATGACCTCATTCGCCTTAATTTGGTTAAATCTGCAAAGACCCTATTTCCAAATAAGATCACAGTCCGAGGTGATAGAGGTTTGCACTTCAATATGTCTTCTTCTGCAAAACACAATTCAACCTATAACAGCTTTTCTCCCTATGTCTCTTAGGTTTCTGCTTTCTCTAGTTAAATGTTACACCTTTTCTGTTCACTTTCCAGATCTCAGAATTTTGTTACATATTTCTTCAGTGATGTTACTTACTTTCCAGTTCTCTTTGTCCTTGTAAGTTTATGTTTTTGTTATTTTTTTACTATTTTGATGGGGAATATAGATAACTGTGTGCTCAATGTTACATATAACAAGAATATCCAGAATAATCTTCTGGAAACTGAAATCATATTACATCATTACCCAGCTCACACTATCCAAAGACTTCCCGTTACACGTATAACAAAATCCTAAACCCTTATCACAGTCCACAAAGATTAGCGCCAGGCTAGCCCTCTAAAAACATCACCTACCACTCTCCCCTCAAATGCCCCACTCCAGCCAGACCGTCTCCTTGCTATTCTTCAAAATTTCCAAGCAGGTTTCTCCCTCTGGCCCTTTAGATCTCTCATTCCTCTTCCTTCAGATACTTACAAGGATTGCTCCCTCACAATACAAAAGTCTCCTCCTGAGAAATAAACTCTCCTGGACAACTGTCTGACTTTGATTTACCCCCAAACAGACTCAGGGATCAGGACTGGGTGCAAAATGTTTATTTGGAAGGTGATCTCTGAAGGCAGAGTGAGAAAACTGGAAAGTAAGACCAGAAAGAAAGGAAAGCTAATGAAGAATGTGGATGGGTAGGTTTGCTCCTGTGGGGACTGCAGTCTGTCTCACTGGAGACTCCTTGAGAGACTGAATGGAAAACACTTCAGAATAGTCATCTCTGTCCCTCATTGAATGAAGATTGTTTCTGGGGACATGAATGCCTGGATGGCTCTCGTATGCACTCACAGCAAGTACTTAAGGAAGCAACACACAATGGGCTCCAAATAAACACTTATCAGATGAATAAATGGGATGTGTAGAATTTTCCAGAGACAGTGGATATGATAATAGAAAAGAAATATGAAAAGATTTTTAAAAGGTTTTTTTTTTAAGATTTTATTTATTTATTTGACAGACAGAGATCACAAGTAGACAGAGAGGCAGGCAGAGAGAGAGGAGGAAGCAGGCTCCCTGCTGAGCAGAGAGCCCGATGTGGGACTCGATCCCAGGACCCTGAGATCATGACCTGAGCCGAAGGCAGCAGCTTAACCCACTGAGCCACCCAGGCGCCCCTTAAAAGGTTTTTAATAATATAAAAACTCAAACAAGATATAGAATAGTGTTATAGTATGCTTCTTTTTTTTTCTTTTTTTTTAATAGGTACATATAATATTATTTGGAGTACTAAACTTCTATAACAAAAGGACCTCAAAATACAGTGGCTTAAATAACATATTAACTTTATCTATCTGTAAGAAAGCTTACAGATAAATCTGTAAGATATAAGCAGTCTGGGAGTGATAGGGTAGCCCTCCTTGACATGAACTCAAGATAATTTTTCCAATCTCTCCATCCTCCAGCTGTAGGAAGAGGGGGAAAAAAGCTAAAGGGAAGTAGCCCCTTTCCTTTTAAAGACATACCTAGAAAAAGCATAGGTCATATTTTACATACATCCCATTGGCCAGAGTGTAGTTACATAGACAAACCGAGTCCCAAGATTGGCTGGAAATGTAGTTGTTACCTAGGCCTACCCTGCTATACTTGGGAGTCTATTATTAAGGGAAAGAGGTATTGGTGAACTACTGGCAGGGTCCCTCCCATAGATTATTTATCTTCTGTATGAAAGGGGATCCTAGAAGGTAATTTAGGGTCTAGTGTAGTTGTTTGGTAAGCCATTTCACATGACTTGGAATAATTGCCATATATGTATATCACTGTAGCAGTATTAAAATAAACACATCATCCGGGTTCAGAAATTATCAACATTTTGTACTGATGTTTCATCTGTAATTCATGTTTTTCTTCTGGGCTATTTAAAACAAATTCCAGATATAATGTTAATTTTCTTTTCCTTTACACCCTTTCCATAAGTCCAAATTCTACTAAAAGTCCTCAAAAAATAATAGGTGCCCTAGGCTAGGATGAAAATTTTGAGCATGGAAATGCAAGAGAGAAAACTTTCCTGGCAAACTGGAGAGTCACCCAAAGACCCATGGTTTTCATTGTTAAGTGCTTTACATTGAAAAAAATACTTTTTATTTCATTTTTACTAGTAAATGCTGTTTTGTAATAATTTTCTTGGGCCTAACAAGTGTCACTTACAAATCTTTCATATTTAAAGCTTTGTCATCCTCTCAGTGACCAATTTGCAATTGACTCACAGTTAAACAAAAATTTTCTGAAAATGCAATTTTCCCTTTTGAATTTTCTCATTTGAAAGTATAATGCTCATTATGTTATAATATTAAGTAAAGGAAATTCAGAATGGAAATTTTGTGTGTCCTGTGAATATAAGTGTATTTTAAAAAAAATAGATATATAGAAGAAATGTGTGCGGAAACTAGAAGACAAAATAGTGATATGATAACATTTCTTGAATTGAGGCAAAATTTTTCTCCCATTGAAGTTTCCATAGATTCTATAATGTAGCTATAGTACTTCCATAGAGAAATATTATTTTTTAAATAGAAAAAAACTATAGATTCTAAGGACTTTCTTGATGTAATTCCCTAGTCTCTTTGTTTTTCACTTCATCTGATGTCTCGCCAAATTACAAATTATTTCTAATGTTTACCTAGTTATGCAATGTATACTAAGAGCTCCAGGTGGCTTTTTACAACAAAGTTAAGGCAATCTTGTTTCTATTAAACACACTCCATGAAAAATTTCAAAAGATAAATGATGCAAATATATTTTGACAGGGAGACCAAACACTTTAGAATACTTAAATCTCTTATTTGCACTCGAGGGTTTGTGGAAAGGCTCTGTACAACTATTCATGTGGTGAGAAAATTCTGTTGAGTATACAAAGGAGACAGAACAGGAAGTTAGGGAACCTGAGTTCCGATCTCTGATCTGCTCCAATAGCTCTGCAATTTGATGAGTTTTCTAACCCATTTGGGCCTCAGTCCTCATCTGTAAAGCCTACAGCTTATCAGCCTCTCCCACATCAGAGTACTAGCAGGCAGACAATGTTAGAGAACATTATCGTTATTTTGACATTATTGGTTGGGAATCACAATCCAAAGGCAAATGAAAAGATAACTGGGGAAAGTGTCTGATTAGCAGCCATCCTCAACAGGCCTAATTGAATTCTACAAACTTAATGTAAATCAAAGTTGTGAGAGAAAAAACAGCAAGTTTAGTGACGAAGGGATAAGAAGGAGAAAGTTGGAAAATACCACAGAGTACTCAAAAGAAAAGCATGGAATTTTTCAAAAACATTAGCTTTAATTAACCAAAAATGTGTATATTAGTTATTTACAAATTGTGTTTGCTCAGAATGTCTCCCCTTCACTAGACTGATTTCCCTGATATGGCTTAGACTGGTATGCTCTGCTGTCTTTGTCCATCAGTGCACGCACATGGGTGCTAGGCCTGTCCGCAAGGCTCTTTGGCCTGTTTCAAGTGCTCAGATCACATTTGTGGAAAAAAATTGAACTAATTATACACGTCTTTGTAGTGTAGTATGTAGGCTTGTACAAAGAAAGCTACCCAGTTCCAACAGGAGCTTAGGGTCCAGGAGAATTGCTGCAGCTTCTTAAGGACTATTATTTGAATGTTTAATACATTTTAAGTGGCACATAAATTAAAAGGCAAGAAATTTACAAGTAACATAACTCACATAAAAGAAAAAGAAATAACACTGCACCAAAAATTCTTTCTCTTGGGTTTCTAGGAATCAAAAAACTCTCAAGGCAAGCAAAACCCATACACTTAAAATATAAAAATATCTTATTTCCCTAATCATTAGGTACTTTAGAAAGAACCTAAAGGTAAAGATATCACATCTCTAAAAAGAGTGTTTTGCACTGCTATTGTACACCATTAAGCAATTCGAATTATGTTGTCAGCCAGCAAATATTTCAACCACCTCTGGCTTTCTTGGTGTTTATCCAAATATTTGCTTTTCACATAAAGTTCACTCTATGGCCGTGATAGCTTTTAAACATTAAGTTCCTCTACCTTTGGACTTCAGAGCATTAATAGATGATAGTCACTTGTACAGTATTTTATATGAGAGGAAAAATATTCCATAGTGGTTGAAAATGTATAATTATAATAAAAAACTAGCATTTACTGAGCACTCATCATGGTCCAAGCACTGATGTTTTACAGATATTGTTTCATTTAAGCCCTCACAGCAAATAAGGACATAAGGCTTGGAGAACGTAGGTAACTTACCCAACGCCATAGACCTAGTTAGTAAGCAAGTCAGGATTCAAACCCAGATCTGACTTAAGCACCTGGCTCATAGCACTCACCATGCTGTTAGTGCAGGAGCATTTAATTAAATTTTGCCCAAGCGCAGTGTTACAAGAATGCCAGGTATGCTGGGAAAGACTTGGATGGCATAACCTTTCCAGTCCTTCTCTATGTAACTATAATTTCACCTGTGTCTAGGGCTAGAACAAAGGAAGAAACGGGAAGACAGGAGGGAGGTGGGGATAGAGGATGGGAAGAGAATAAAGAGGGAGTGGGGAGGAATTCTGTATTTTCCTCCCCTGGAAAAGAAAAGTTAAACTCCAAAAATACATCATTTGGATCGTATTCGTTGGTTCTTATGGGATTTCTCTCAGATCCAAACCCATTCTTCTGTTCCCCATTTTGTAAAGCTGGGACCATGACTCTGAAAATTTCATTTCCCCTTTGCAAGCAAATTCCTGTCTGTCAGAAGGGGCTGCAGAAGGAGTTTAAAAGGCAGGAAGAGGACTAATACATAGAAGAAAGGGACAACATGGATGAAGAAGAAACTGATGGAATAGAAAACAAAATGAAACAGAGAAATTCAGTAAACACACAAAAAAATGATTATTTGAAAATATAAATAAGATTTTCCAACCTCTGACACAACCAATCAAGAAAAAAGAGAGGAAAATACACACACAGAGTGAACAGAAATGAAATGATGATAATAATAATAGGGGCTTCTGCCTCCAGGCATGATGCACAGGTGAGTTAACTCTTACAAATCATCAAAATTCCAACACCCAGTGGAAAACGGACCAGAAATAAAGGGAAAATGTGAGATCATCCGAACATGGGATAGGAAAATTCAAACATATACAAAGTAGAAGAATAGTATAATGAATCTGGGACCCACACGTCTAAGGAGAGAGCACCGTCGTGACTGCTCCTGCTTCTGCAGCAGCACAGTAAGGCCGGTCCTGGAAATAAGCAAAGATGGACTCCCATCCAAGTACAAACCAGGCCCGACTCTGCTTAGCTTCTGAGATCAGATAAGGTCTGGCACTTTCAGGGTGGTATGGGCATAGACATAAAATAAGACAAAACCAGAGAAGGAGACAAACCATAAGAGACTCTTAATCATAGGAAACAAACTGAGGGTTGCTGGAGAAGAGAGGGTGGAAGGATGGGGTAACTTGGTGATGGGCATTAAGGAGGGCACGTGATGGAATAAGCACTGGATATCACATAAGACTGATGAATCACAGACCTGTACCTCTGAAACCAATAATACATTGTATGTTAATTAATTGAATTTAAATTTTTTTTAAAAAACAGTGGAAAAAGGGGCACCTGGGTGGCTCAGTGGGTTAAAGCCTCTGCCTTCGGCTCAGGTCATGATCTCAGGGTTCTGGGATCGAGCCCCACATGGGGCTCTCTGCTCAGCGGGGAGCCTGTTTCCCTTCCTCTCTGCCTGCCTCTCTGCCTACTTGTGATCTCTATCCGTCAAATAAATAAATAAAATCTTAAAAAAAAGAAAAGGTAAGACTTCAAAAAAAAAAAAAAAAGTAGGACCTCCTTTAAAAAAAAAATAAAAAAATAAAAATAAATAAAAATAAAAACAGGGGAAAAAGAAAAGGTGGAAACTGGAATCAATTGTTGTTGTCCATGTAAAATGGCTATAGTGAAACTGTCCTGCACAGTCAGCCTAACAGGAAGGAGCAAACAAAAATTGGAAAGTATCAAAAATATGTTATTCACAGCAATAGTGAAAGCATGTGACATTTGTGTACAATAATGTACAACGTTTTTGAAGGCAGTGTGGCAATATGTCTCAAGAACCATAAGAATGTTCATACCATTTGACATAGTAATCCAGACTTTGTATTTTATCCAAAGACAGATTCAGGAATGTGCCCCAAAATTTATTCACAGTGAGTGGTTTATGAGTATTAAAATTTAGCTACATGCACAAACATGTCCAGTGAAGATAGGGTACTCCCTTTTACACTAGTTCCCTGATTACTTGCATAAGTAGGTTCCACCTATATAGAATGTCTTTAGCCCAGCTCCTAATTAAGCAATTCTAAAAACACTAAAATTTTCCCCAGTAAAATTAGTCAAATAAAATAAGATCACAGTGGTCATTCCAAGTGAAAGATGACAAAAATAGTGCCAGAGATTTGTATTGTATAAATTGCTGATCTCCATTTCAAGCAACTAGTAAAGCATAATTAAGAACTAAGAGGATAAAATTGGAAAAGAAGCAAGAAAAAAAACCCTCATAGCCAAATAACTGAGTATAGCTCTTTGAAGGGTTAAACAAGAGTTAAATTAATATGGCGAAAAAAAGAGAACCTAAATAATTAAACTTGACCAAGGAGTTTGCCCAAATAACCTCCTCCAGGAAGTCTTCCCAGATAACCTGTAATCTGGGATAGTCACCATGTCTGTGAGCTCATACTCCCCCTGTGCTTTCCTCTAGTTCATTATTGCTTACAGTGCTCTATAAGATAAAGGTTTGTTTATTCTCTTATCCCCCACCTGATGGTGACCTTTGAGATTGAACACTGTGTTTATTTCTGGGCCCCCAAAACCTGCTCAAAGAAGGATTGATGAATGTTGATGGAATGAATTATGGATGGAGGAATAGGGAGGAGAGGCTTTTCTTTCATGAAAGCGGGGACAGACTTATAGACAAGACAACAAAGTGCAAGGATAAATTCATATTTCTTTCAGTTTCAAAAATATGAATCATAGTATTTCCCCTTCTCCTCCAGGTCTGTGTGACACCCTTCTCCACCCTGATCTCTGGCAGAGGAGGCTGGCCTGTGGGAACTGCATCAACTGAGTCTCTGATCCTCTAGCTGCCAGGGGTTTCTGTCAATAGGAAACCCTGGGGGCAGACTGGGATAGGTAGGAGAATGCAGTGAGGTTATAAATTTCCCAGGCTCCCTCCCCACTGGTTACCATAGACTAGCTGCATCTCCCCACTGGAGGTTCAGCTCTAAAAAAAAAAAAAAAGAAAGAAAGAAAGAAAAGAAAAAGAAAGTTCAGCTCTGGTAAGACAGCACCCTCCCCCATATCTCACCTTTTTGGGTCCCAGTATGTGCTCCCTTCTTTAACTTCTTGAGGCCTTAGAGGGGTATTGTCCCCCCCCCCCGCCCATGTTGCTAACCTGGGAAGAGTGTGTTTTCTAAACTCTGCCCACACCCTGACAGCAGTCCTCCTCTCCAATTGCCTACTTTGAGGTGCCTTCTGATTCTTCCTGGCAAGAATCCTGACTCTTCAAGGGTCTTAGTTCATAATCTTGCACAAAATCTTGAAAAGGGGACAGATTTTATGGTTGACATTAGGGTCCTCTAATGGGTTTTGGGAGGTTTTTTTTTAATCAAAAGATATAATAATGACTATGAAGAGTCTATTCTGAGGCAGCATTAATTAGCAGAAAAGTGTTAAGAGAATCACTGTGACCAAAGGTTAATGCATTTGGGTGTTATTAACATGAGCTATTAGAAACTATAACTGTAATTAGAAAATACTGGGAAAAAACCTGTAAGTTATAATCCAGGAAAAAAAAATCATTATTATAAGTATACCATCATAATAATGATGCAATTTAATTTTGAAATTTTAAAGAACAATAAAATATTAAAGATCACTATGTAATAAGCTTCTCTATTATGCTATCCATTTTTAAATCTTATAGTCTCAGTGTTTAGAACAACACCTTGTACACAGGAACTGAGAAAGCATGTATTAAATGAACTAATCAGGAAGAACACTGAAAACAAAGTAGAAAATGCCATATTACACTTGCATATTGCATTTTGCTCATTATCTAACAATAAAAACATAACAGACCTAAAAACAAACCCAGAATGTAGTAAACACTTATGAATAAATAAATAAAAATTATTGGTATGTGAATAAAATTAAATTATTGGACCTGTAGCAGAACAACAGATATCATTTATTAGGTATCTATACTCTGTTAGGTACTTTAGGTATGTTAACTTCATCCTCACATTCCTGTTCACTTGAGGTGACCAAGGAAGTCTTCCAGGAGGAAGTGATACCTTTGTTGAGGTAGGAGCAGGAATCATCCATGAAGATGAAAAAGCAAAAACAGGTTTAGGTAGAATAATAACAAAATCACAGAGATAAGAGAGCAGAAACTTAAGACATTTCAGTAATGAAGAAAGAGTAAAGATTGGAAACAAAGTGGAATTTTATCCCAAATACCATGAGGAACCATTACTTCTACCTAGAAATGTCATTATCTAATATTGGTTTTAAGTATGCATATGGAGCAGCAGTGAAAAGATGATTTTTAAAAGGATGAAAATGCGTAATAAAGGTAACTAATAAGTATATTATAAAGCACTGTCCAGACACTAGGTCTCATATTACTTAACCTGTCACCATACTAAGTGACCCCCTGCCCTACTTTATTAGTCTACTTTCTCAAGCCCACCTATGGCTTTATGTTGGTAGACTGTTCAATCAGGCAGACTTCCAAACGCACTCAGGCCAACCGCGTCTTTGAAAGTTTTGTGTCCTTTGTCTAATGCACTGCTTTACAGAACTCGATGGGACAAGAGTGCCACCTCGTGTTGCATCATTGACCGTTCACAATCCCCCAACATGCTTTCTTTTCGCTTGAGCTACTTGTGAATGAGGCTATTGAAGGGTCTTGTAACTTGTAAAAGAAAATTGTTAACAAATGTCCTCACAAGTACAGCAGAGCCCAGGACCTTTTCAATACAGTGATGACGCTAATGCTTGAATTTAGTAGATTAGTTGCTACATGCCAGAAAATGCTTAGCCTTTGTGCTTTAAACTCTTGCTATTGTTTTCTACAGATTTATGGGTCTTTAAAATCTTATGTTTAAAAATACGATGGGAGTTATAATGCAGGAACTGAAGTAGGTTGAGTAAAATCCTGCCCTGCTCTCTTTCGTAAAGGCCCATATTCAATAATAAGTTCTGAAAAGGGATTCCAAGAGATTGTTTGAAAGTACATTCCTTGATGTCTGCAAAAGAGGCTGCAAGGCCCTTGCAGGCAGACCAACTATTTAAACTATTTTAAAAGAATTATTGGAGAAAGAGTTTCCTTAAATTCCTGGAGAAGGAATGCATGGATTCAATTTGCCTCCTCCTCCCCACACTTCTCCACAGGCCATTTTACTTTATTTTTCTCCTATTCCAGCTTCATTTTTTTCTCATATTTATTAAAAATTGGTTCCCAAAACCTGGGAGTTTATTGCCATTGCTTAATCAAAAGATAAGCCAATAGATTGCTGCTGTACACGCATGATGAACATGTAATGCAAATTAACATCTGTCCAAGAAAATAAAATTATCTTTACTGAGTACTTCCCATACATTAATTCATTTAGTCTTCACAGAAGTCCATGAATGTATTACTGTTCTCATTTTAATGTGAAAAATTGAAACTAAGAGAGGTTTATGCAAGTTCATACATCTAGGATATACTATAGTCAGTTCAAATCCAGGTTTCTCTGACTCTAAATACCTATGCCCATAACCATTATGATTTACTGACTCTAACCATAAATGCCCAAATCACAAGCATAAACAACCCTTTAATTACAAAAGATAATCAAATTATGTATAAATGTCAACACTTACAAAAATTTGGAAGTTAGATGATCATTCAAAACTTACTGCAAAACTATAGTAATCAGGATAATGTGGTACTGGCATAAAGATAGACATATAAATTAACATAACATATTAACATAATAGAATTGAGAATTCAGAAATAAACCCACATATCTATGGTTAACACATTTTAGGCAAGAGTCCTGTGACCACTCAGCGGGGTCTGCTAAATAGCCACATGCAAAATAATAAGATAGAACCCTTACCTCACACCATACACAAAAATTGACTCAAAATGTGTCAAAGATGTTGATGGAAGAGTAAAAATTGTTAAACTTTTAGGAGAGAAAACTTAGGCATAAATCTTCGTGATCGTGTATTAGGCAATGATTGCTTAGATATGACAACAAAATTGTCACAAAGGACCACATATTGCAGATTACATTTATAAGAGTTGCCAGGAATGGATAAATTGATAGAAACAGAGAGTACATTAATAGCTGTCTAGGGCTGGGGAAGATGAAGAGATTGAGGGGTGACAGCTAAAGGGATGCAGATTTTTTTTCAAGATAATGAAAATGTTCTAACATTGACTGCAATAATGGATCCATAACTGTGAATATACTAAAGGCCATTGAAAAGCGTAGTTGAAATGGCATATTCGTATAGCATGTGAATTGATCTCAATAAAACCATAAAAACCAAGTTAGTTGTATGTGATCGTCATTAAGGAATATCTTGCCTTGAACACAGAAGCAGAAAAATCACTGGTTCTGAGAGAATGTCATAAGTTAAACATGAATGTAAAATATTGCAAGTCTCTCAGTTTCATGTAGCTGCCATACAGAAGCGTACTAAAGACGTATTGGGGAGCGCCTGGGTAGCTCAGTCGGTTGGGCGGCTGCCTTCTGCTCAGGTCATGATCTCAGGGTGCTGGGATTGAGCCCCACATGGGGCTCTCTGCTTGGCGGGGAGCCTGCTTCCCCTCCCCCTCTAACTGCCTCTCTGCCTGCCTGTGCTCCCTCTCTCTCTGTCAAATAAATAAATTTCTTTTAAAAAGACATTATTGGTTTCCAAAATAGAGTTAATGAGCACACAAAGGAAAGGTACATAAGGTAGTGAAACTGCTGGAAAACATTACCTTGGTGGTATTGAAGATACAAGTTCATGCAGATAACTCATTATCGTAGACATTTAAGAGTTTGCTTTCAGGTTCCCTTTGCTATGGGAGTAAAGAGGAAAATGAGTCAACATTTTTATGCCACAAATGAAGCATTGGTAAGCTTGGAGAGTTTTCAGCTTCTTTAATCAACTTTAAAATTACAACAAATAGAGAATCAAGAAATCACGTTACTTCAGGAGAACTCCTGCCCTTGAATTAATATTTGGAAATGATGAATTGCTAAGGAACACTGTAATTTAGGGTAGATGAGTAATGCCTTAATGATGAAGAATTGCTTTTGAAAAATATTCATTTTTACTTGGAAGAACCATTCAAGGATTCAAGGTAGAAATTACAAGGACTATTCTGAGTAGATATATAGAATATTTATATATAATAACATATTCAGTAATATAGTATCTATAGTAGAATTCAATGTAAATTCCTTATGTAATTTTTAAGTTGGTTTTTTTAAAATATATATATATATTTTTTAATGAAGGTAAGAGATCCTGAAGGGAAGAGAAGGACTGGGGGAGATGAGATTGAAGGGTGATGGCTGAGGATGCATATATGTACTAAGACATAAATATATGCATATATTTATTACCTTTTTTCATTTATATTAAATTTTAATTGGAAGTTATTTTAATTATGAACTGACATTCAATTATTGATGAGTTTATAAACTATCTCTTGATAGATAATGCTACAAGAACAAAAATATCAGTCTCAGGGGCTTACAACAAAGACGTTATTTTACATGTCAGTTGGGGGTCTACTGTGTGCTCCTCATTCTCTCTCCTTCAATATCCAGGGAGAGATGCAGCCTTTATGTGGAGCTTTGTCATTGTTGTGGGAGAGGGAAAAGGGAGAGAGCAGAACCTAGGATGGCTCTTAGAGCTTCTGATCAGCAACGGCACACATAACTTCTATTTATGTCCCATTGACCAACTCATGTTGCCTAGTGATGCTTGGTATCACTGAGCTGAATGTAATCTTTCCACAGGAAGGGTACTACTGGTCACATGGTTGAGCTTGACATCACAGGATGGTGATTTGTCAACTTTTCACAGGAAGAAGCAGCCTTTACCAGTATGTAAAAACAATAATCTACCATCATCAAGAATCACAGAATCTGCAGGAAACCCTAGCGATCATCAGTTTCATCTCATTCAATCTCATCTGTGCTTGAGAAGTCAGAGGCCCAGAAAGGGAAAAGTAATTTCCTAAGTTCTGCAACTAACTCAGGGCCAAATCTCTGATTATCTCTCCCTCTAGAAAGATTCACCTTTTGTTCACATGAACAGCCTATAAACAAAAAAGGAGTGGTTGGGTAAACCAACTATGGACCTACACAATAAAAAAAGATGCCAAGATTAACTACTTTCAAGAAGCAAACTCAAAGTTATGCTACTACTGATGAGTATCATTTATCTCCAACAGGGTGCCTAAATAGAAGAAGAGATATTACTTCTATTTATTTTTAGAAACACTAGAAATCAAGTCTTGATTTGTTGTTTTAATGACAGATCTTAAAACATTATGGAGTTAATGTTAATAATGCAGATTCAACTTAGAAGTGCATCGTGTCATACCATGTTGTGAATAGCACAAAAAAATGGAGAAATATTTTTTCAGCATTTGTAAATTACTATCTGATTCAGTAAAGAAGGCACACTATTGAAAAACAAGTGAAGTTCTGACATTGGTCTTTAGGGTTTTTTCTGTCTTACTTGTTAAGGTATATGAACGGATCAACTGACATCATGTTGTAACCACACCTGTTCATTAATGGCAACCAGAGAGCAGCTATGGTTGTAAGAGTTTGGTAAAAGTAAATGAAAGAATTCTGAGAATCAATTGGTTATATGAAATGCACAGTAAAGAATAGTATTTTATTACTATTTATAAATTGTTTGCTATACATCTTTCATGTCAATAAACTTTATAGTAAACATATATATGTATATACATATATATATATATATCCTTTTTTTCAGAGAGCTTGTTGTTAAACATTTATCAGCAAACACTTGGAATATAGAAAGCTTCTGATATTTATCAAGTACTTTTTCTGTCCATACATTTAAGTACTTGTAAAGTAGTAAAGATCTATTTCTAATTGTTGTGTCAAATACAAAAATGTAGTTTTCTTAAGGAGTTAAAAATCCAGCAGAAGAAACAAGTGGCATAAATATAACTATAATGCAAATCAGTATGAGCAGCAAAAGAGAGCAACCAAAGTTGTAATGAAGCAATGTTCTAATGCACTTTTATCAGAAACTTCAAATCTAGAATTAGAAATGATGTTTATACACATTACTAGTCATGAGGACAGTTTCACTGCAAATTAATCATTAAATTTAGTGCTTATCACAATGTCTTGTGCATAGTCAATGATCAACATATGTCCCTCAAATTGTGCTAAAGGTAAATGTGCCAGAAAGATAAATAAATAAAAATAAATCTGTAGAGTGAGCGACTGGCAAAGACTGGGTGTGAGAAGAGGCCCACTGATGATTAGACAAAAAAGGAGCAAGAGGCATGGTAGGGAGATGATATTCAAATAGGCACACCTGTGGTAAGACAGATGGTAGAACCAACTAATCCAGAAGGGAGTAGGTAGTTGGCATCCTCCGACGTTCTGGAACTGGGCTCTAGCTTGAACAGTTTCTTCGAAAGAGCAGGCTTGAGGGGGGAGGGGAGATAAAAAAAGAGAATGATCAATTTGTCAGGCCTCCCATTTCAAGTTACACTGAAAAAGAAGCCTGGGGCTTCTTTTCAGAGCTTTCAGTTTTATTTGCTTCATGAGATTTCAAGGGTCTCACATACTCTCCCCTTAACAGAGTCTCACCTATGGATACTTTTAAAACCCACAAATAAAGAATAGGATTTAAATGCATGTGGATGGTTGAAATTCAAATTAGCCTCAGAATGAACATACCCAGACAGCAAATAAGCATCAATGACAGGTTGTCAGATTTTTCCTGGTTTTGATGGGATGAATAGATAAAGAGAAGAAAGCTGGAAGAACCTGAAGAAGGGAAAAGATGGCAAAAAGAAAAATCTAGGAAGAAAAACTCTGAGACTTCACATTTTGACCTCAAAAAAAATTGTGAGCACTGGCCGTTGTACCTTAGTGATGAATCACTAAATTCTACACCTGAAACCAATATTGCACTGTATGTTAACTAGCCAGAATTTAAATAAAAACTTGGAAAAAATATGAGTGAACTAAAAAAAATTGTGGACTAGGTTATTTTATCACATAATCACAATGATATTATACTATAGGCTTCATAAAGATTTTTTGGTTTTTATCATTTTTAAGCTGAGAAGGCCCCATGGGCATTTAACTAAGGTATTAAGATGAGTAGATTGGTTTTATTTCCTTGATTTCCACATCAGAACAATGTATCTATCATTCTATTTTATAATGTGATACACGGCAATAAGAGACCATAATATGTAGAGTCTAGTGCATTTAAAGGATTAACTTACATAAACAACAGAATTTGTTAACTTGTTAAAATGAATAATAAAAATGGGGACGCCTGGGTGGCTCAGTTGGTTAAGCAGCTGCCTTCGGCTCAGGTCATGATCCCAGCGTCCTGGGATCGAGTCCCACATCGGGCTCCTTTTCTGTGGGGAGCCTGCTTCTCCCTCTGCCTCTGCCTGCCACTCTGCCTGTGCTCGCTCTCTCTCTCTCTGACAAATAAATAAATAAAATTTTAAAAAAAATGAATAATAAAAATGGCTATGACAGTTTAAAAGACAAAGAAACCAAGTACTAAATTTTAAAACACATAAGTTGTACCCAGAGTGCATCTAAATGGAAGGTTAAAACTTTAACTGCATTCATGGGGAGTGGGAGAAAGGGAGGAAGGGGAATTAAATTTGTTGAATGAGTATTTAAATTAGAAAGAAAGAGAGAGAAAACACAACAAACTAACTCCAGGAAGGAAATAATAAAGCTATACCCCAAAACTGAAGAAATGGCAAAGAAACAAAAAGAATATATAAAAGAATATTTTCTTTTCTAAAGAAAATATAAAAGCTAGTTGTGAAAAAGCTAATAAAATAATCAATTTTCAGCAATCAAGGAGAAAAAGATAAAAGAAAATCACAAAAACTGTATTAGGAATAAGTGAAGAGGAAATCCTTGAAATCATAAAGAACATGCCAATGCTTGTTATATATTTTATATTTCAATAGACAGTGTTCACATGATTCTAAACTTAAAATACTCCAAGTGCATATAGTAAAAATTCCCTCCCCCACCATATCCTCCAACTACCTTGTATCTTTCCCAAAAGCATCTTAACATTTGTCATTTATTCCTGAACACTTCCAAGGACATTTCACTCACTTCCAAATTAATATAACTATGACTCCTCTTAACCATTTCTCACACATAAAATAAATTAAACTGGTGGGTTTACACTTTATTTTTTTAAGATTTTGTTTATTTGATAGGAAGAGAGGGAGAGCACAGAGGGAGAGTGAAAGGGAGAAGCAGACTCCTCGCTGAGCAGAGAGCCCAACATGGGACTCGATCCCAGGACCCTGAGATTATAACCTGAGGTGAAGGCAGATGCTTAACCGACTGAGCCACTTAGGTACCCTAAACTGGTGGGTTTAAAAGATTCTTCAGGACAAAATTTACAAGTGTATTTCATAAAACCTTACAGAAACAGATCATTCCTATCCTCTCCAAGCAGTTTTAGATCACAGAAAGTAAGGGAGAGTTACACACGGACACCAAGGCAAATTGGTTCATTTAATACCTATTCTACCTCCTTAGAGCAGGCAGAAACCATATAACACATTGCATTTCCAGAATCTCTCTTGCTTAAATTCCAGATATGATTCAGTCTCTGCTCTGCAACTTAACCTAAATAAAACTTCAATTTGGGAGTGAATTAAATGGGGAGGGAGGCAGGGTATGGAGCATCCCCTGTGCTGCAAGTGGACTGTGACAAGCTGGGGGTGGTTCCTGAGCCAGTAGCTAGCAGTGCCCGAATTGTAGATGACTTCACGATTAGCAGAAGTAATGTGATTTTGGAGCTGGCAAGAGAGAAGTCTCTAGAGCCCAGCTGGCAGGTAATTTCGAGTCAGTAGCTTCCTGATCATGGCAGGGATGTCAGCTTCTTAATTTTTCTTTCCTTTTTCTTTTTCTTTTCTTTTTCTTTTTTTTAGATTTTGAAATAATGTTTTTATTTTTTCAAATGCTAAAAAAATCTAATTAAGTGGGTATACATTTCTTATATTTATTCATTATAATCTCTCAAACTCCTGATTGCATCTTTAGCATGATCTATCATGATGACCCAGTTCTGCAATAGAGATTTGGGTGTAATTCCTGGAAATTCAGATAAAAGTCTCTTTCCACTACAGTGATGTATCTCTAAGTAAGCTATTTAACATCCTACAGGATAAATCCCTTTTTGTATAATAGAGAATCTGTTGCTTTAAACTGAACTCTAACTAATATACTATCCAATTTACCGAAAAGCTAGAGAACAATATGAGAATGGAATACTGTATGAGAATGCCATTTATAAATACAGGTGCAAAATCCTAAATAAAAAATTAACAAATCACATTCAGCGGTGAATAGATAGACATAGAGGTGGCCAAGTGGAGTTTATTCCAAGAACTCCAAAATGACTCAACCTCAGAAAACCAACTGATGTGATTCACCACATTAATAGACAAAAGGAATAACTTATGATTATTTCAATTAATGAAAGAATGCATTAGAAAACGTCAATACACTTTCATGATTTTTTAAAGTAGCAAACCAAAAATAGAAGAAAATGTACTTAACTAAAAGTCCTTTTGGGGAGTGCCTGGGTGGCTTAGTCATTAAATATCTGCCTTGGGTTCAGGTCATGATCCCAGGGTCCTTGGATCAAGCCCCACATCTGGCTCCCTGCTTGGGGAAGCCTGCTTCTCCCTTTCCCTCTGCTTGTGTTCCCTCTCTCACTGTGACTCTCTCTGTCAAATAAATAAATAAAATCTTAAAAAAAAAAAAGAAACTATATTTTTTTAAAAGTCACTTTTTAAAAAAACCTTCCATAAACATCATACTTAGTGACAAAAAACTAGAAATATTATTTTTAGAGTTATAATACACAGATGTCAACTAAAGCCCCAGCCTTTTAACAATGTGCTGGAACTCTCAGAAAATGAAATTTAAAAGGAAAAATTTTTTTAATTATAAAAATTATAAAGAAAGGATTTTATCCATCTTCTTCTTTGCCCTCATTGTGTAGCAATAAGCTATTACCCTTCATAGCGTCAATCACCTCTGCCAGTACTCAAACCTCCTTTTTTTCTTGTTTTCCCAGTGGCATGAATTGCCCAAATGGCCAGTGGCTCTGTGCACTTTCAATTCAATTCAACTTTACTTATGTTCCCTGATGAAACTACTTATTTTAGATATTAAGATCTCTAGGCTAGTAAAAACTAGTATACTGAAGACAAGATGCAAAAAAAAAAAAAAAAGTGTAAGTAGAGCATTGAGTATAATTTTGTAAACCACCACTTAAAAACATTGCATCGGGGAAATACAAATAAAAACCACAATGAGATACCACCTCACACTAGTCAGAATGGCTAAAATTAACAAGTCAGGAAACAACAGATGCTGGCGAGGATTCAGAGAAAGGGGAACCCTCCTACACTGCTGGTGGGAATGCAAGCTGGTACAACCACTCTGGAAAACAGTATGGAGGTTCCTCAAAAAGTTGGAAATAGAGCTACCCTATGACCCAGCAATTGCACTACGGAGTATTTACACAAAGATAAAAAGGTAGTGATCCAAAGGGGCATGTGCTCCCCAATGTTTATAGCAGCAATGTCCACAATAGCCAAACTATGGAAAGAGCCTAAATACCCATCAACAGATGAATGGATAAAGAAGATATGTGTGTGTGTGTGTGTATACATATATATATATATATATATATATATATATATATATATACACATATATATACAATGGAATATTATGTACCCATCAAAAATGAAATCTTGCCATTTGCAATGACATGGACGGAACTAGAGGGTATTATGCAAAGCAAAATAAGTCAATCAGAGGAAGACAATTACTATATGATCTCACTGATATGTGGAATTTGAGAATAAGACAGAGGATCATAGGGCAAGAGAGGAAAAAATGAGACAATACCAAACCAGAGAGGAAGACATATCATAAGAGAGTCTCAATCTCGGGAAACAAATTGAGGGTTTGTGGAGTGGAGGGGATTGGAGGGACAAAGTAACTGGGTGATGGACTCTGGGGAGGTTATATGCTGTAATGAGCACTGGCTGTTGTATAAGACTGATGAATCACAGACCTGTACCCCTGAGACAAATAATACATCATATGTTAATTAATTGATTTTTTTTTAAATGCCATGTGACACTGGGGAACAAAAAAACAAACATTGCTTCTCCATCATGCATTCTGGTTGTGAGAAAAACAGCACCACATACTGGTTGCTGGTTCCAACCACAGAATGCATCATACAAGACAACATCCTGACCTCTCAAGGGACGGCATTCCTACCTAGCACTGTAAGTACATTTTGACAACCTATGAGGCAAGTGTAAGGGATAAACTATTAACTATAAAATCAATTCCTCAGAGGCAATGCTGTGTGGGATACAATGACTGTAAATAAAACAGTCAGAAACTCAATGCAAGAAGAGCATGGTAAGCAGAGAAATCTGATCTACATTCTTTCTAGTGACCTGTCCTCCACCTACTGTAGTCTTGTTTTGGTATTGTAAGAGAAAGACTCTAGGTGTGGCCCTCATGATCCCCACTTCCTGTATTCATGCCTTTTTGTAATTCTCATCCCTTGAGTGTGGGCAGGACTTGTGAACTGGTTCTGACCCACATACTATAACAAAGGCAATGGGATGTCATTCCTGTGATTACATTATACAACAGAAGATGATGGATATCATTTTTGTGCTTACATCATGTTACAAAAGACTACATCTTAGCACCTAAAAGTGCTTTCAGGTAGAACTGACTATATAATTTGTGAGGCTCAGTGCATAAGCAAAATGTGGGGCTCTTTATTCAAAAACTGTTAGAATTTCAAAACAGCTACAGAAGAACATTAAACCAAGTGTGGGGCATTTTAAGCACAGGCCCTTTGTTATAACATAGAATATATGTCCATAAAGCCAGCTCTGCTTGTGTTTTGATGAAATAAGTGCCCCTGTTCATGAAGACTGTATGTCAAAGAAATGGGGACAGCTACCAGACAACAGTCAGCAAAAAGCCAGGCCCTCAGGCATATAGCCAACAACATGAATGAGCTTAGAATTGGATTCTTCTCAAGGTGCCTGGGTGACTCAGGTCATGAGCTCAAGATCCTGGGGTTGATCCCTGTGTCAGGCTCCCTGCTCAATGGGGTGTCTGCTTCTCCCTCTGCCAGTTCCTTTTATCTCTACTGTCCACTCCTCCATTCGTGCTCTCTCTCTCTCTCTTCCAAATAAATAAATAAAATCTTTTAAAAAATAGAGAGAAAGTGAGAGTGAGAATTGGATTCTTCCCTAGTAAAGACTCCAAATAAGACTGAAATCTGTTCAACACTTTGCCTGCAACCTCATGAGACCCTGAGCAAAGGACCCAGCCACACCATGTGCAAACTTATGACCCATGGAAACTGTGAAATAATAAATGTGTGTTGTTATGAGCTGTGATAATTTCTATGCAGCAATAGAAAACTAGTGATTTATCACATAAAAGTTTGAGGATAAGTTGCTGCTGTTGGTAAATTAGGTATTGAGTAATGGAGACAATATCACCCTTCAGGAGTAAACAATGATGTTGCTGAGTCCATATATAGCTTCTATTCCTGCAGGATGGCCATTTTATTCATGAGCCCATTGAAAAAGTAATAATGTGGCCATGGAAGAAGGCTGACTCACAGTTAAAGGAACTGTCATTTTGTCCATCTGATTATTAAGATACTCTTCTATAGTAAGAGTTTTTTTTTTTTTAAGATTTTATTTGTTTATTTGACAGACAGAGATCACAAGCAGGCAGAAAGAGAGAGGGAAGCAGGCTCTCTGCTGAACAGAGAGCCCGATGCGGGGCTTGATCCCAGGACCCTGGGATCATGACCTGAGCCGAAGGCAGGGGCTTTAACCCACTGAGCCACCCAGGCGCCCCAGTAAGAGTTTTTTGATAAGCATTCATTCAGGACACAACTCTTATGTTTTAGGTCCATTAAAAGAGGTCTATCCATGTATCTTACTTCTCAAGCCCCCTTATCTCTAAGATTATAATCTTCTTCTTCCTAGTTCCGTTAGCCAATGACCATGAATAAGTACAGATTTGTGACTGATACCACACCTTTCATAAAAATTGGAAAATGATCTGAAATACTAAAAGTTCCACCCATTAGGAGGAATTCCTTTTTATGGTCCTTACAGGCCAAACCTTAATGAGGTTGTAAGGCAGTAGCAGTTCATTTCCACTTGGTGCCAACAACTCATCTAGACTAATCTGTTAACCAGAGTCACATATTTAGGTAATGAAGAATTTCCCATAAGTCCCTAAATAAAGTTGAGGGAGAAATGACAGTGTTGAAGAAGTTGCATAGTCAGATTATGAGTCATTTGCAACCTACTTGTGCCTCTAGATATCTTGAGCCTTGGTTCCATATATTTCTTCCATTAGATGATGGAATACTGCTGGGCATGACCAACTTTCTGGTTGTTTTGATTTGATAACATATTGTTCATTAGGGAAGCTCTAATCAAATAGTCACTTGGTCCCATAGTCAAGAATTTATTGTCTCCCATTATTAGAACTGTGTCAGATACAATACTAAGCACTATGGACAGACACTGGGATGGGAGGAGGAGATACTTACAAATATTAATTTTTGAAAAGACTGCCTTTGGGACTGTCTCATTGGAGTTGGAAGATAGACACAGAAGTTTATCACCAGGACATATGTAACATATCAAAGGCTCAAATGGATCATGTGTATGGTGCTATGATAGTGCAGTGAGAAGAATATAGCTGCCTGCACAACAGGGAAGAGCATCGCAGAGGAAAAAGAAACATATGTAAGTGAGACCTCAAAATGTCTACAGGAGTATATGAGGTAAAGGAAGAGAGGTGCATTCAAAGCAGTACAAATTCTATTTGTAAAATCACTAAAGCTTGTTATATAGCACAGTGTTTTTCTGAAAAGTGCTTTTAAAGCATTTTCCATGCTTGATTTTAAACAAATAATACTTGGGGGCAGGACTGTGGCCCAAGAGAAAACATCTAGGAAGAAATTTTAAGCTCATAAGAACTTATATTTAACCTCAAACTAAAGTAAAACATAAAGTTAATAGAAAAAGCAACATAATACTCCAATTTTTGTGTACTTAAATCTCAGCTGTAGTTATATTACATCATTGAAAAACTTTCCTACAAATAAAGCAATTATAATTTGTTCAACCAAAGATAGTTTATTCATAGAAAACCAATCAATAATAAAATTGACACTAGCAAAGTGGAAAACCTAGAAGAAATGGATAAATTCCTAGAAACATACAACCTACCAAAACTGAATCATGAAGAAATAGAAAATCTGGACAGGTCAATTACTAGTAAGAAGATTAAATGAGTAATCAAAACCTCCCAACAAAGAAAAATCCAGGAGCAGATGGCTTCACTGCTGAATTCTATCAAATATTTAAAGAAGGACTAATATCAACAAACAGTCAAGGGGAGGAAACACTTTCAAACTTATTTTATGAGGCTAGCATTACCCTGGTACTAAAACTCGTCAAGGAAACTACAAGAAAAGAAAATTACAAGTCAATATCTCTGATAAACATTCAAAGGATCATATCCCATGATCGAGTGGGACTTTTTCCTAGAATGCAAGGATGGTTCAACTACACAAATCAAGAAATGTGGTATACCACATTCACAAAATGAAGGATAAAAGCTATATGGTTAGCTCTTTATTTTTTTTAAGATTTTATTTATTTATTTGAGAGTACCCATGCATGAGAAAGAGCACAAGCAGGGGGGAAGGGTAGAGGGAGGGGGAGAAGCAGACTCCTCACTGAGGAAGGAGTGTGATGTGGGACTCAATCCAGCACCCTGGAATTATGATCTGAGCCAAAGACAGAACTTAACTGACCAAGCCACCCAGGGAAAAACCATTTGACAAAATTCAACATCCATTTTTGATTTAAAAAAAAAAAAACTCTCAAGGAAGTAGGTATAAAGGGAATGCACCTTAACATAATAAAGGCCATAAACGACAAGCCGCAGTTAACATCATATTCAATAGTGAAAAACTGAAAGCTTTTCCCTTAAGATCAGGAACAAGATACGTATACCCATTTTTACCACTCCTGTTCAACATAGGACTGGAAGTCCTTGTCAGAGCAGTTAGGCACAAAAAAGAAACAAAAGACATCCATTTTGAAAACAAAGAAGTAAAACTGTCTCTATTTGCAGATGACATTATATTATACATCAAAAACTCTTTAAGACTTTACCAAAAACTATTAGAACTAATAAACAAATTCAATAGAGTTGCAGGATACATAATCAAAATATAAAAATCAGTTTCTGCTTTATACACGAACAATGAACTATCAGAAAGAGATTAAAAAAAAATTCCATTTACAATTGTGTCAAAAGGAACAAAGTACCTAGGAATAAATTTAAACAAGGAAGTGAAAGACCTGTACACTGAAAACTATAAGAATTGACAGAAGAAATGGAAAAAGACACAAATAAATAATACTATTTTTACATACTCATGGATTAGGAGAATTACTATTTTTAAAATGTGTATACTAGCATAGCAATCCTTATCAAACTTCCAATGGCATTTTTCACAGATATGTAAAAAACAATCCCAAGATGTGTATGGAAACAAAAGACTCTGAATATCCAGAACAATCATGAGAAAGAACAAAGCTGGAGGCATCACACTTCCTGATTTTAAACTATATAAAAACTATAGCAATCAAAACATATGGTATTGGCATAAAAAAACACATATAGTTAATGGAACAGAATGGAGAGCCCAGAAATAAACCCACACATATATGGTCAATTAATTTACAACAAAAGAGCTAAGGATACACAATAGGGAAAGTGTAGTCTCTTCAATAATAGTATTGGGGAAACCAAAGAGACATATGCAAAAGAATGAAACTGTATCTCATCTTAGACTATATACAAAACTTAAATCAAAACAGATTAAAGATTTGAAATAAGACCTGAAACCATTAAACTCCTAGTGGAAAATATAAAGAGTAAACTCCTTGATATTGGTCTTAGCAATGCTTCTTTTCAATACCAAAAGTGAAGACAATAGCAAAAATAAGTAAGTAGGACTATATCAAGCTAAAAAAGCTTCTGCAGAACAAATTAAACCACCAACAAAATGAAAAGACACCTGAGAAAGGAAAAAAAAAGTTTGTAAATCATATATCTGATAAGGGGTTAATACCCAAAATATATAAAGAACTTACAACAGCTCAATAGGAAAAAGCAAAAATTTCCAATTTAAAAATGGGCAGAGGAACTGAGAGGACATACAGGTGTTCAACAGGTACATGAAAAGATGCTCAATATCACTAAACGTCAAGGAAATTCGAAACAAAACCACAATGAAATACCACCTCACACCTGTTAGAATGGTCATCATCAAAAAGCCAAGAGATAACAAGTGTTAGCATAGGATAGGGAAAAAGAGTACACTTAACCACTGCTGGTGTGCATGTAAATTGGTGTAGCCACCATGGAAAACAGTATGAAGTTTCCTCAAGAAAATAAAAATGGAACTACCATATGATCCAGCAATTCCACTTCTGGGTATATATCCAAAAGAAATAAAAAGAGGATATCAAAGATATCTGCATTCTCATGTTCACTGAGGCATTATTCACAATAGCCAAAATAGGGAAACTTAAGTGTCCATCAATGAATGAATAAAAAAAATGTGGTGTGGTCTGTATGCATTATATATATGTGGTATGTATATATTTATATTTATACATATATATAGTGTATATATATACAATATATACACATTTGTATATATAAATACAATATATACATATAAGAGTGTATATATATTCATAAATATATATATATATATATGAATATATATGCAATGGAATATCACTCAGCCATGAGAAAGAAAGAAATCTTGCCATTTGTGATAACACAGATAGACCTTGAGGGTATCATGTTAAGTGAGATAAGCCACACATAGCAGGACAAATACTGCATGATATCACTTATAAATAAATCCCCCAAAAAAGTCAAACTCATGGAAGCAGAGTAGAAAGTGGTTGCCTGTACCTGGGGGGTCGGGGAAATGGGAAGAAGTTGGACACACGTTCAGCAGTAAGATAAAGTTTGAGTATCTAATGTAAAACATGGTGACCACAGTTGACAACACTGTATTGTATAACTGAATATTGCTAAGACAGTAAAACTTAAGAGTTCTAAATACAATTAATTAATTAATTAGTTAATGGGATGTTGGATGTAATAATGCACCAGTAGGGAGAATCTTTTCACAACCATACATTTATCAAATCATCACGGCATACATTTTAAATATCTTACAATTTTATTTTTTAATTATATTTCAATAAAGCTGAAATTTTTTAAAATGAAAATTAAATAATAATAAAGTTTATTTTTCCACCTTAAACTTTCAAAAGTTTTATTAAAGCTTTTGAAAATGTTGCCATCTAGTGGTGTCAAACTTTTTTTTTTAAGTTAATAATTAGTAAATCATTCAAACATGTTTCCTAGGAAAACTTTTGTTAACATTTTTCAAAGAAATGTTGCACTTGTACCTCTACTTTAAGAGAAGGCACACTGGATTTAGGCTACTGGGTTTTAGAATTTGGCTTCCAAACGATCACAGACAAGTTGCTTAATCTCTCTGTAAATGCACATAAGAATAGCACATGCCTCCCCGGATTGTTAAGTAGAACTAATGGGAAAATCCATATAACGTTGTTTAGCACAGTCTTTGGCTCATAGCATAAACTCAATAAGCAGTAATTATCCTCTCACTTGATGCGGAGAGAGTTGCAATCTTTGGGCTGTCCACGGAATTGAAGTTTGAGTGATACAGCACTTAAAACTATGGGACTTTATATTGTCAATTCTGATTACAGTATTATACTTTTTTCTTGGAGTAGCAGAAACATTGTGTTGGCATATGGTTGCTATCTAGATGGCAGGTGTTAATGACCGATATTATCTAAGTTTGAAAGATTTCTGAATCAAACTATGATTGTGATTTACTGTTAAAATGTTTATAAAGTATAATTTACCCCTGATTTGGTCTGTTAGTTCGTCTACAAGAAAAGATAAATCTTTCTGTGAGAGCATGAATGGACGTAAAGGAAGGACAGTTTCACTAGTTGGCTGAGAAACTTCAGGCTCATATAAGAGGCAGCCGGACCTAAAACTGCCTGTCAAGAATGCAAGGCAGATGGAACTGGTCCTCTCCGTTTATGACATCCTTTGAGCTTTAGTAGTGCTATGATTTATTTTATTCTTCAAGACAGTCCTTGAATCTTATTTTAACTTGATTTCACCTGTCCAGTGAAGCATAAGTAGTGTGATTTTAAAAATATGTTTAACAAAAATGTCCCCTAAGATCTCCAAGAATATGATGACAAAATGTTAGTCAGATGACACCAGTATTGAGAATTTATAGCTAGGCATCCAGCAATATTCATAATATTAGTTAGTGGACTGGAGTCAGTTTGGAGGGAAAAGCATGCCACAAGACTCTGTTATGAACACCCTTTCTGTAATATTTGTATCAAAACCTTGGATGAATAAAGCTTGCTTTGTTTAAGTGGCAGAAAGTTCTGGATGAACTGATGTCAACAGCCTGTAAGATGGCCCCAGAGATTCCTGCCTCCTGGCGTTCAAACCTTCATGCAATCCCTTCCCCTTGTGTGTAAACTGGTCCTAGTGACTCACTTCTAATAAATATAATAGAGCAAATGTGACGGAAGGCACTTCTGAAATTAGATTACAAGGAGATTAGGGCTTCCATTTTGCATGTTCTTTCTTGTTCTCTCTTGCTAACTTGCTGTGATGGAATCTACCTGCCTTATGGAGAGGCCTGTGTGGAAAGGAACTGAGGGAGACCTACAGCCAACAGCTAGTGAGGAGCTGAGACACCAGTCCAACAGCCTGTGAGGAACTGAATTCCGCCAACAACCACGTGAGTGAACTCAAAACCAGATCCTCTCTCAGCTGAGGCTTCAAATGAGATGGCGAACCCAGACAACACTTGCAGCCTGGCGAGGGACTTTGATGCAGAGGCACCCAAGTAAGCCAAGCTCTGGATTCCTAATCCACAGAAACTGGGAGATAATCATGTTTGGTATTTTTTAGCCACTAAGCTGGGAGCGGATTTGTTGAACAGCAGTAGATAACCAATACAACTCATCAGGAGTCAGCAAGCTATAGTCTGTGGCTAAATCTGGTCAGAGGTCTGCCTTATATGGCCTTTGACCTAAGAATGATCTTTATATTCAAGAGATGCCTTTCTTGCTTGCTTTCTTGCTTTCTTCCCTTCTTCCGTTCCCCCTCCCTTCCTTCCTTCCTTTCTTCCATCCCTTCCTTCCTTCTTTCTTTTTTGGAACATGTAGCTAAGACCTCTGGCCCACAAAGCCTTAAAATATTCATGATCTAGATTTTATAGATCTAGATAAAGCTCACCAACCCCTGAAGTAAATGATATGACTGATAAAAGAATCAAGATTCAAAATGATGACCTTAATGGACTAAATTAAAGAAATGAAGTAAATGAGATAAAATTTGGCAGTAGTTCATTAAAAGTTCTGCCCTTAAGGTCAAAAATTCAATCTCAGAAACATAGGATAGTGATCCTGTGAAAACAGAGGATTTTAGCAGAGCCCATGCTCACAAAGAGCTAAAATATAATGTAGAGGCTTAAAAAGGTTAATATAATTCAAGATTGCATGAACATAAACATACATCCATTTCATACAGAAATATAGCCTCAAGACTATTCTATCTTCATAAGATCACATGTAGAGTACTTCAACATAGATAATTTAAGAGCTATTTAGAGACGATGGAAAAGGCTTTTGTATTTATTTGGATAGAGAGGCTTTTAAATATATTTCTTTAAATAGTTGCAAGATACAATTTTTCAAACCAACATGATAGTGAATCACTAGTATCCAAAATTATGCAATTTATGTGTACTAATCTTTCTATATTTTTTACTTGATTCTTCTTTTGATATCTGTTGGTATTATATAATATGCTTATTCTTGTCTTCCTGCTTTCTTTCCAAGTATGTCCACAGTTATAGAGGGGAAGGGACAGACATCTAAGGAAATATCTGTGTTTGACTATGGAGGTGAGAGATGGTTTGCATATTTAAGAGTATTGTATTTTATGGCAAGGATGTGGAGAAAAAGGAACCCTCATGCACTGTTAATGGGAATGTAAATTGGTGCAGTCACTGTGGAAAATAGTATAGAGGTTCCTCAAAAATTTAAAAATAGAGGGCACCTGGGTGGCTCAGTGGGTTAAAGCCTCTGCTCAGGTCATGATCCCAGGGTACTGGAATCGAACCCCACATTCTCTGCTCAGCAGGGAGCCTGCTTCCTCCTCTCTCTCTCTGCCTGCCTCTCTGCCTACTTGTGATCTCTGTCTGTCAAATAAATAAATAAAAATCTTTAAAAAATTTTTTTAAAAATTTAAAAATAGAAATACTATATGATCCAGTAATTCTACTATTGGATGTTTACCCAAGGAGAATAAGAACACTAATTCAAAAAGATGTATGCATCCTTATGTTTACTACAGGATTATTTAGAATAGCCAAATACAGAAGCAACCTAAGTGTCTTTCAGTAGACTAATGGATAAGGAAAATGTGGTTTACGCACACACATACACACACAGGAATATTACACATGAAAAGGATGAGATGGTGCCATTTGAGACAACATGGGTGAACTTAGAGGTTATTACACTAATTGAAACAAGTCAGATTGAGAAAAACAAATACCATATGGTTCCATTCATAGGTGAAATCTAAAAAACAAACAAACAAATAAATAAAAGACAAAAAGCAGAATCAGACTGATAAATACAGAGAAAAGCTGATGGTTGCCAGAGAAGAGAGGAATGGAGGGTTGGGCAAAATGGGTGAATAGGAGAAGGAAATACAGGCTTCCAGTTATGAAATGAATAAGTCACAAGAATAAAAGGCACAGTGTAAGGAATGGGTAACAGGGAGGTATTGGGACAGATGGTAGCTTCACTTGTGGCGAGCATAGCATAATGTATAAACTTGGCAGACCACTAGGTTGTATGCCTGAAACTAATGTAACCTGTGTGTCAACTGTATTCGTATTGGAAAAAAAAAAGAGTATTGTATTTTAGAACCTCCTAAAATGGTGTCTATCTCTGAGTGCCTATGTTTGTATATGCTGTACACATCTGGGCTTACAAAGTATCCCAGAGTTTTGAGGAAAAGTCATTGCAGAATAAAATGCACCCAGAAACAAACAAACAAACAAAAAAGATAATTTTAAGCTAGCTCTAAATTCACATTTCTGTATATCATGAATGTGAGACATAGAGACTAACCAAATACGTTTGGGCTTACTTGAATACAAAGTGTTTTAAGACTGACTGGGGATATAACATACCCAAGAGACTCAATTGGCTCCATTCTTTCCTTTTTTAAAATAAAATCTCCTCTCTCCTTGCTTTTCTAGAAATCTACTGCAGTCTATTTTAACTTCATAGTCCATGACTCCTTGTTGTTTACTCTTACCCGTGAGAAATTGTTCTGAGTGTAGTAAGCAGTGCCTGACGCACATCCAGTCAGCTTCTTCCACACCAACCAAAGGGAGGGCAGTCAAGGAGGAGCACTGATAAAAATAGCCTTTGATGCTGAACCACGGAAAGCAGAACTGTGGAGGCACTAACAAAGTTCCTTTGGGAAGATTATTTCTCCCTCAGAATGAGTGAAAAGTGACTGCTATTTTCATACTCTAGAGGGAGGTGCAGATTGGCACGAAGCTGACTCAGTGGTAAAAAAAGACAAAAGGGAGATTAAAGGAAAAGAATAAGCACACCAAGGAAAGGAAAGAATTGGAGTGCTTTCTGCTTATATTGAATCCTTATTTGAATAAAATTACTTAAATACTTAAGGTTGAAATTTTAATTTTGAGCCTCCAATTGGGTAATGCTTACCTTTGACTTTATTTTGTTCTACTAGCCCAATACTGGTGGTCCTCAACAATAAACTTTATTTAATATTACGTCAGAGATCATGATACTCAAGAACTAAAAAACCTCTAACTGGTAAGGGTGTAGATGGAAATCAGCATATGATAATCTTCTTAATTATGAGTGTCTGTGTAAATGAATTATTTCTTATAAATTTCAATTTGACCATGAGAAACTAGGGGATGCAAATATGTATATTCTCTTATATATATATATATATATATATACACATATATACATATATATTATGAATTATATAATATGTATATATGTATATCCTTTTAAGTTGTTTTAATAATTGAGGGGGGAAAAAAAAGAGAAAACCGGGAATGACATGAACCAGTAAATTAACCCGCTTGCTCAAAATGAAAATTATAAGCATATATGGCCGGTCTTTCTATTTGTATATTTATCACAAAGTAATTCACCAGAGATTGTTAAATGTCTTTAATATATTTAAAAGATGACTCTTAATGCTCAGTATGCTTCCACTTGTCTGAAAATTGGGAAGCCACATGTCTACAAATACTCTTTTTTTGTTTTAAAGATTTTATTTATTTATTTGAGAGTGAGCATGAGTTGGGGAAGGTGGGAGGTGGACAAGCAAATTCTGTGCTGAGTGCAGAGCCCGATGGGGGACTCGATCAAGAAACCCTCAGATCGGAACGCCTGGGTGGCTCAGTTGGTTAAGCGGCTGCCTTCGGCTTAGGTCATGATCCCAGAGTCCTGGGATCGAGTCCCACATCGGGCTCCTTGCTCTGCAGGGAGCCTGCTTCTCCCTCTGCCTCTGCCTGCCACTCTATCTGCCTGTGCTCACACACTCTCTCTCTCTCTCTCTGACAAATAAATAATAAAAAAAAAAAGAAAAAAATCTTTAAAAAAAAAAAAAAAAAAGAAACCCTGAGATCATGACCTGACTCTCTCTCTTCGCAGATGACATGATACTTTATATGGAAAACCCAAAAGACTCCACCCCCAAACTACTAGAACTCATACAGCAATTCAGTAACGTGTCAGGATACAAAGTCAATATACAGAAATCAGTGGCTTTCTTATACACTAACAATGAAAATACAGAAAGAGAAATTAGAGAATCGATTCCATTTACTATAGCACCAAGAACCATAAGATACCTGGGAATAAACCTAACCAAAGAGGTAAAGGATCTGTACTCGAGGAACTACAGAACACTCATGAAAGAAATTGAAGAAGACACAAAAAGATGGAAGGCCATTCCATGCTCTTGGATCAGAAGAATAAACATTGTTAAAATGTCTCTACTGCCTAGAGCAATCTATACTTTTAATGCCATTCCAATCAAAATTCCACTGGTATTTTTCAAAGAACTGGAGCAAATAATCCTAAAATTTGTATGGAATCAGAAGAGACCCCGAATTGCTAAGGAAATGTTGAAAAACAAAAATAAAACTGGGGGCATCACGTTACCTGATTTCAAGCTTTACTACAAAGCTGTGATCACCAAGACAGCACGGTACTGGCATAAAAACAGACACATAGACCAGTGGAACAGAGTAGAGAGCCCAGATATGGACCCTCAACTCTATGGTCAAATAATCTTTGACAAAGCAGGAAAAAATATACAGTGGAAAAAAGACAGTCTCTTCAATAAATGGTGCTGGGAAAATTGGACAGCTATATGTAGAAGAATGAAACTCGACCATTCTCTTACACCGTACACAAAGATAAATTTGAAATGGATAAAAGACCTCAACGTGAGACAGGAATCCATCAGAATCCTAGAGGAGAACATAGGCAGTAACCTCTTCGATATGAGCCAAAGCAACTTCTTTCAAGATATGTCTCCAAAGGCAAAGGAAACAAAAGCAAAAATGAACTTTTGGGACTTCATCAAGATCAAAAGCTTCTGCACAGCAAAGGAAACGTCAACAAAACAAAGAGGCAACCCACGAAATGGGAGAAGATATTTGCAACTGACCTGAAATCAAGAATTGGAGGCTTGAGCTACCCAGATGCCCTGAGAAAATATTCTTTTTGGTATGAGGTATATAATTATGTGACTATCGCAACTTCATTTTGAATTTGAAGTTTCTCTGTTAACATATTTGGCCTTAGCAGATTCATAGGTAAGTTAGAAATGAAAATGTCACTAAAATTAGCATTGCTTGATATATATTTTATCACTTTATTGTTAAATATGTTATGATTTATATTATTAAATATCATATTGTTATAAATTTTATATCCAGACAATTCAGAACTTCTATTTATTTTTCTTCCAATTTTTATGATGTAAACAAAATAACAGTAAAAAAATGAAATATTGGCATGCCCTTCCAATATAGTTACTGTTTCTTTTTCCTTATTCTCTTATTATTATGTCCATATGCATGCATATTTTAAATTGTTGCTTTCATAATAGACAAAATGTTATGCCTTACCTTTTTCACTTAAAATTATGTCAAAACTGTTTTTCTACTTGCTATATGGTTCTTATCATCTGAATGTGTAGATACTCAAAGAAATTGTAAAATGAGTTAAGTTTTCACCTGTGGGAGGCCAAGTGACTAGCCATGTCCACAACATGCCACTCACCTTGGTAAGTTTTTCACTGTTCCCTACTTTACAGACTGGGACACCCAATTTGTTCTCTGCCCCAATTGAATATAGGGATATCAGTTCATTCTATCAGTCTCTGAGACTGACATATGATGAGACTAAAATAGCAATTTATTAATTTACAATGGGAAGTAAAGAAGTAAAAGTACAAGCCTACATCCCTGTGTTTGCTTTGACCTATCACATTCTCTCCCTCTAGGCAAGCTACATGGGAGGTTGCTTGATTAGAATGGACTACAAACAGAGTCCTTAATGGAATTAAATGCCTGTCCCCATAATGGGTTCAAGAACTTCTAAGTAGGATAATAAAGTCCTTATCAGTGTTGTATGGGCAGACCTGTTTTGTCTCTAAAACTTCTCCCTTCCTGTTGCTTCCATTGTAGAGCAACCCTATCTTCAACTGGCATTAGTTAGAAGTCTCAGTAAGTTCATTCTGGTTACAGTTATATTCTTTAGGACTAGCACCCATTTCCCTTCTTCTGACTTGATGTATTATGCTTTAACTTTACTATTCTTTCTTGCAAAAATATTATTTTTCTAAAATCTTAGTTATTGAAAAACTTTTCACTTATTGTACACATGTGACCCAAATATACCTTATGAATGGCAGCATAGTATTCCATGGAATTTCTCCATCATTAGCCATTCATAGCTTTCCCTTCCCTATCCTATGAAATTATAATGCATGTCATTTTCTTCTTCCTTGGAATTTCAAAATAATAAATTCCTACTAGTATTAGAAAAGCAAAAAGAGAAGACATTATGTAACTTTTTGTATTATTACCTAATTAGTACACTAAATGGTTTGAGCAATTTAACTGATACCAGCAAAACATAGCAATTTCAAAATAATCTCACCATTGGTCATTTAAATTTCTCTGAAATTTTAGTATGTCAATAGGAATAAAACTAGAATATGTTGCTATTTCAAATTACATTTTTTTGAGGTAGGCTCTATGCTCAGCATGGAGCCCAACATGGGACTTGAATTCATGACCCTGTGATCAGGACCTGCCCTGGGAGATCAAGAGTTGGGCACTTAATCGACTGAGCTACCCAGACTCCCAAGTTACATTTTTAATTATTATTGAAACTGGTACTTTTGTATGCTTCATTATTAATATTTTTCTTATTAAATAAATAAAATTACATTTTTGTTCATTTTTTTGAGAACTTGATATTTATAGCGTATCACTTTCCATGAACTCTTTATAGATATAGATACTATTTCTGTCAACATAGAGGCTAAAATTTCCCAATTTGTTGTTTTAATTTAAAATATCCAGATATATACTCTTCTATGTTTTATAAACATTTTCAAATTCTGTTTTGGTCATTTAATACATTTGAACTTTTACTTTTTTTGATAAAATCTTCCTCATGCACTTCTCCACTATTTAAAAATAACTGGCTTGACATATATTAAAATAAATGATTACTTATAGCTAGTTTTCCCCTCCAGTGTTGCTAAGGGAATTTATCAACCATCCTTAATTAACGAATAAACCCCTGCAGCCCCACATTGCACCATCTACTATATGGAGTTGCCCCTGAAAAATGTTATTATCGATGTGAATTTTGATTAAAGTTCAAATTCAAAACTCCTGTCTGTTCTCTTTGTTCATTATGTTTTAATATGTTTGACCTGTCTCTCATAATTCAAGGAACACAGGCCTCGATTTCATCATTCCAGAGAATGACTGCCTATCTTTTTGAAGTGCTCTCCATGAAACCCTCAATAGTGATTTATTTAGATTGGGTCTTTCTGGGCTTCTTTTTCTAAATACAGATCATATCATAACATAACATATTTATTATGTCACATTATGTTATATATATAATATCTTTAGTCACTTAAATTCTTTTGCAGTTTGGTTTGCATCCCAGTAATCTAAGGGAATCTTAAAATTAATAATTACACATATTAAAACATGTTAAGGATAATATTCCTCCAAGTACAGTAAATTCTGTTAATCACCTAATCAACTCTACAGATAGATAAATGGATGGAAGGAGGGAAGAAGAGAGGGAGCAAGGAGAATGAAAATAGAATTTACAATTACAGTCATATAACTTTTCGTAGAATATAAATGAAACAAAATTTATTTCTGATATGATTTGTAAATGACTGCTGTTTGTACTTCTACAATACTATATTAGGTTCCAACCATACTTGGGTATTCTGCAAGTGTAAGGTATGATTTCGTATATCTTCCAACCCTTGTATTCCCAAATTCTAAAAACAGGAATGCATAGATTTAGATATGTACTGCCCAGGGCAACAAAAAGAGCCTTTCAACTATGCAAAGACAAGTCTTTTCCTGTTAGTCTGGTCTTGTCTGTTTCACTAAAAGTCTTATGTGTATCTCTAGATTGCCACAATGTTCATCAGTAATGTAGTACATGAATGAGGGAACGGAGAATTAAAAAAATTCAGAACAGAAGACCCTGGGATAATAGCTCTGAAATAATTAAGTCACTTAATATATCGCTATAGTAAGGAGATATTGTTACAATTTCTCACTCTTAGTGTAATATGTGTAAAAAAGGGAGGTGCGGTGGGGACAGGGTGGAGAAAACAATGGAATGCTATGATGCTTAAACTACTCCTGCGTAAGCCCCATGACCATGTTTAAAGATTCCAGTATTCACCTAATGTAGTCAGATTACTTTAGAGGACAATGATTTTTAAGTCTTTACCACCCTCAGCAAACATACTTGAAGGTGGAATTTCACACTTAGAGATTACAACAAAGTTTTCCAGCTAAGACACTTGGGCCAATACATGGCTTTGTTTGCAACAACAACAAAAAAGTCTTATTTGCCTTGTGAGCACAGAACCAACAAAAATTATTGAAAGTTATAGATAGCCACAGTTGATTTTATTCATAGTTGCTTATGATTCTTATTTTGGATTTAGCATGAACCCTAAAGCACTGACTAAAAAAAAATGTTTTAATAAGAGAAAACTGTCAAAAATATATACCTATGAAGAGCTTTGGTAATAACACGTAACTTAAATTCTTAGAAAGATATGACTTGCTCCTAAATATTCTTTAGGAAGTGAGTTTTTAAAAATCTATTTGTTTTTAAAATATAAAATATTAATAATCATGCCATAAACCATCTGAAAAAGATCCTTTCTTAAATGTATATGACCTTCAGTTAAAGGAAATAAAAATGTCAGCCCTTAGATTTCATGCACCATTACATAATTTTTCCATTAATGTTTCATCATGCCTTTTTCTAAATGTTCCAACTTCAAGTTGAAGGTTGAGGTAGAAGGCACAGAACAGAAGTTACACAAACTGTTACCAATCTAATCTTGTTAAAAAAGTGTTTTCAACAATGAATCCCTATTTCCAACCACCTCCAGTCTAAACTACTTCTCAGGGTCCCACAGTTTCCAAAATATGGATCTAACTTTTCCACTTTATTCCCAATAGTCCTCATTGTCCTTCTTTTCTCCTGGTTGGGCCTATTAAATTCGTTCATCCAATAAATATTTGTTGAGTGCCTACCATGTGGCAGGCACGAAACCACAATGTAGTGGTGGCATAGGCTCCAGAATCACAGACCAAGTCAAAATACAAGCTAAAATGCCACCTATAGTGAGATTCTTTAACTTCCATTTGCCTGTTTTCTTATCTGTAAAAAGAGGGTAAAATAGTATCATAAATTTATTATAAAGATTATAGGAAATAATATATGTCAAGTGCATACACCAGTTTCTGACACCTAGTAAGCCCTCAAGAAACATTAGATGTTCTTAGGGAGTGCATAATATTTAGGAAAACCAGAGAATTGAAACAAAATTGGTAAGTGCTATTCCGGGGAAAGTACGGGGTGTTATGGCAGGGCCAAACAAAGCAACTACATTGTCAGGAAAGGTTTACCAGAGGAAGTGACACTGAAGGTGAATCCTGAAATATAAGTTGGAGTGACCTTGGTGATAGCAGAGAATGGTCTAGGCAAGAAGAGCTATATGTGAAAAGGCCCAGAAGTACATTAACATGGTGTTTTGGAGAAACTGAATGAATTTCAGTAGACTTGAGGAATGAGATGAGGACAGAGTAGGGGAGGTGGCAGGATCCATATCCCAACTTTAATATCCAGATCCACATTCTTCAAGAGAATTTCAACTTTATACCAATAGTAATGAGAAGCAATTTGGGAACTTTAAGAAGAAAGTCAGGGCACCTGGGTAGCTCAGTTGGTTAAGCATCTGTTTCAACTCAGGTCATGATCCCAGGGTCCTGGGATCCAGCCTCTCCACCAACCCCCTAGGTTCCCTGCTCAGCAGGAGGTCTACTTTTCCCTGTCCCTCTGCCCCTCCCCCTCATTTGTGCTCTCTCTCTCTCTCTCTCAAATACATAAATAAAATCTTAAAAGAAGAAGGAGAAGAAAAGAAAGAAGAAGAGGAGGAAGAAGAAAGAGGAGAGGGGAAGAAGAAAGGCAATATGACCATATTTGGGTTTGGAAATAAATGGTTACAGATTGGAGAATAGATTGGAGAAGAAAAGGGAGAAGAGGATCATCTCCTGTGTAGTACAATCATGACATGATCCATTATCTTTCAAAGACCAAACAAACAAACAAACAAACACCAGATAAATACCATGGTCCTTGCAAAGCCTTTCTTTATTACTTGAGCTCTTCTTGATCACCATTGATCACTCTCTTTTCTTCTAAACTCCAATAGCTCTTTTCTGGTTTTTGTTTCTTGGCAGTTTTTTTTTTTTTAATTTTAGCAATAGAACTTTAATCCACGACCTCACCACAAGGTTAGTTTCTGAGGGGAGACAGACTGAAAGAAGGAATAGTCATCTATCTGTCTTTCCAAGCACAACTCCAAGAAAGACTCACAATGATAGAGGTGTTGCCTGTTGGATTCCCAGAAATAGTCTCAAGTTGAGTTTAGTGAATAGGGAGTATTCATGGGACAAAGGAGTACCATAGGATTGACATTTGTGGGAGAGAGGAAAAGGAAGAAAGAGTGAGGAAAGGAAGAAGTCAAGCAACAGCCCCAACCAGCCTCATTGGAACCTTTGGAGTTAGAATGACCTCTCAGATGTCAAGACCTTTATACTCCCTTATCAATCAACTGTTGGTTATAGGACTTCCCTGTGGCTCTCTGTAACTGAGGCAATCTTTGACGGCTTTTTATAGATAGTCTCTTCAGCAACTGAGGCCTCAATCCTTCACTGAAAGGGGATCCAGGTGGTATATCAGAGTGTCACTACATTGGGAAAAGATACCCTGGACTACTTATTCAAAAAACCTGACCAAACCCATCAAAATCTTCACCAGACTTTACATATAGCCATTTCATCATACTTCCTAGTAGCCATGATCTCCTTCTCAGGAGGAAGATTAATTTCCAGTATAAATAGACAAGTGAAGAGGAGAACTATGGAAGAGGGGAAAAAGAAGAAGGTTGTACTGAGCACCAAATTTATCTAGAATGTTTTGGGAGAATATGTCCAGCAACATACGTTAGGCAGGCATTTGCTGTTAGATGGAGGACTTAGACACTGAATGTCACCTGAACCTGATCTAGCATTCCCACAGGCCATGCATAGGACAAGTATTTTACATGATGCTCTCATTCTTGAGGAGATGATAGACATATATAGATGGATAGATAGAGAGAGAGAGAGACAGACAGATGGATAGATACAGAGATAAACACACATCTAGCCTATTAAATGGTGTTTTTGAAATAGGAACAGATAATAATTGTGATTAAATAGTTGACTGCATGATCCACTTTGCATCTGTGGCTCAAACCCAAAAACAAAAAAGGAATGTAATTCATTCTTAGAAAATCTATATGTCCCTTAGAATTCCATAGATGAAATATGTATGACAACCTCTCAACCCTCTTTGCTTCTTTGATGGCACCTGGTACTCTTTAAGAGAAGAGTGAGAAACCCCAATTCTGCCAGGAACTGTTGCAACTGCAAATCTATGCTGATATGAGAATGTCCCTCCCCAAGACCTTAGAATAACCCAGAGGGAGTGTGAAATCTAATCCATGTTCAAGAGAACATTTTGAGGAAAATGGTCTCAGACCCACTTGAAGCAATTTAAGTATTTGGTAATTCTTGTTAGCTGTGGGAAATTTTTGATTCTCCATGATCTAGATACATAAAAAAAAAATGTAGCCTTTTATGATTGCCTAGGTTTTGTGGCCCTAGAACTGCTATACCATCACTGAGGAAACTCCAATAAATGTATCTTTGAGAGTTTTGGGTTTGAATGTCTGTGCTGGATTTTGTCATGTGAATTTAGCCAATGCTGAAAACTACATTTCTCAAAGTTCTTTTCCTTCTGTGGTACAAAGTTAGAATTGACCAAAAGAGGAACACATGAGATTTGGGAGGCAAACTTGAAACAGGAGTGATTGCCCTTAGAAGGTCACTGCAGTCAGACATGGTGACAAAAAAGACACAGAGTAGTGGCAGTTCCCAGCTTTCCTCTCCTGCATTTGGCTCATCTTCCCAGCTGCTGGTTCTGCAGGCCTACTGTGACTCCAGGCCCTTCATCAAGTGCTTAACTGTGGACACATTGAGGCAGTAGCTACATGAAGGCAATAACTTCCCAGAAGCAGCAATTTCCATGAACCTTACCCTCATTGTTGTGCTTTGGCCTCCTGAAGGGCTCAGCTTCTTGCTTTTCCCTGCAAAGACTTGTCCACCAGGCAAGTATTTAGAAAGTACTGATTGGTGATGATTTTTGTGAGTCTCTAACTCCTCTCTTCCAGACTTGCATTTCCACAGGCTCCTTTCACATTTAACAAATCCCTTATACACTTTATAATGGCTTTATTATCCTGACAGAATCTTGAATGATGTCCCATCTAGCCAAGCAAGTTAGAGAAACCAGATATATTAGGGTCTATGAAAAGTAATTATCTTTCAGGAGTGGAAGAGCTTCTTCACCTCAATTTCGACCATACCCTGCCTTCCATCTCCTCCTCTCATAAAGAGAACATTCCGTCAGGTCTGTGGAAGAATCCCTGCCATGGGTACTTCAGATTAAGGTGTATTGTGTGCACATATTTCTAGAAAAAGCTGTCAATGGTAATAATTAGTTACACAATATATGAGACTGAATGTGTTTCCTATAAACACTGCCTCTAAGGCCTGGATACACTTACTAGAGAGGTCTTAAAACTCCTCCATGTTGTTCTTAATAAGGAACAGCATACATGACGAGAGCTATGTATATGTCAGGCGCAGGTGTCATATTCGTATATATGCCAGGTTCAAATAAGACAAGAGGAATCTATAAATTTATCGGTGTACAAGGTTTTTCATGCCTGAGAGTCTTTGCCCAAAGACTGACATGGCCCTCCAACCACAGCTAGAAGTGAAAAACTTCATCAGTGAGTGAGAAGAGGCAGATACTTGGACCAAGGAGCATCTGAAAAAGCTGTAGAATTACCGGAAGCTGTCCTGAAAAATCAAAGTGTTGCTTGCGCTAACATAAAGCCCAGACAACGTGACCTGGCTGGATACTGAGGTCCATTCAAGCCCCTCAACATGACTCATGAGGATATCCAGTAATCCTTTTTCTGACAAAACTTTCTGATGCCTAACACTGTTTATAAGATTTGCATCTAGAAGCAAAGCAGGCTCAGGATGCCCTGGGAAAACTTAAGCCCTGATCCCTCAGAGCTCATTAAAAAGAGTTTGTCCAGGGGTGCCTGGGTAGTGCAGGTCCTAGAGGCATGAGATCGAGCCCTGCCTGTGTTTCACACTAAGTGTGGAGTCTGCTTAAGACACTCTCTCCCTCTGCCTCTCCTCTCCCTAAACTAAATAAATAAATCTTTTTTAAAATTTGTCCTGGGCACCTGGGTGGCTCAGTTGGTTAAGCAACTGCCTTCGGCTCAGGTCATGATCCTGGAGTCCCAGGATCAAGTCCCACATCAGGCCCTCTGCTCATCAGGGAGCTGGCTTCTCCCTCTGCCCGTTGCCCCTTTCATGCTCTCTCTCTCTCTCAAATAAATAAAATCTTAAAAAAAAAAAATTTGTCCTAACCCTTCCCTTTCACATAGATTTAGTACAATTCTTAGTGTTTCCACCAAGATGGGGCACAAAGTCTCTTTACATTGGATCATATTCTGCTTCAGATCCTGCCACCTTGCTGATTACAAAGGTGTTTCCTCTCTATAAACTACCTGACAATTTACAGTGAGACCATGTACAGTGACTAGTCTTGTGTTTCTAGAGTGCATCCCTCAAATTCTTCAACGTCTTAGTTCATGCTTCTCCTATTCACTATCCACAGACAGAAGTTAAAAGGAGTGACCAACTAGATACAGAAAGAAAACTTCCATGGTTACACATCAAATAAATAATGGGACTGTGTCATCCATCTTACAGCAGAGAAATTGGCCCTTAACAATTTTTATGTACCCCTTCTTCAATAAATATGGATTTCACGTCCATTTCTTTCCTCTATGCCTACCATCACCATAACCTTTGGCTCAAGTCAATTCCTGGAAGAAATCCAAAACAACTCAAAGGAGTTATGGATATATCCTGATACAAGGTTTCTGTGGTTTTCATATCCACTCTCACTCAAGCCCTGTAGTATGTGAGTCTTCAGTTTCTACAGCCAGCATTTTCCAGACCTTCCAACAGATGGATTTCCAATTTCTATGTCCATGACCACCTAAGTCAAACCCTCTGGCTACTTCCCACTGTCGGTCCCCCTCAAAGAAATTCCGCATACCTTTTCTCCCATGCTTCCATTACATGACAAATTGTATGATCATTCATCCTCTACACCATCATCACCATAGCACTTCCCATTTCCTTCTTCAGATAAGTCCCTGCCTTTTAACTGAAATCTGGATCTCCCTTGAAGATATCAGCACCGCTAGGCCCCTCTCAAGTGCATGCTTTTGGCAGGTAAATAAGAGAGTTTTTGTCTAAATACTTCTATTCTAGTGAAATAGGAGAAAAGATCATCTCCTAAAAGTGATTTCAAAATATATATTGAATCTAACCACTTTCAGCTACCTCTACAACTAACATAGTAGATTAAACCAGCATTACGTCTTGCCTGAATCTACTAAATAAGCATTCTGACTAGTCTTCCTACATCTTTTGGTCTCTTCCACATAAGCAACTGGGATGATCTTGTCAAAATAAAAATCATAGCACTTTCTTGTTTAATACACTACAGTGGCATCTTAACTTTGGGTAAAGACAGAAAGCCTTACAATGGCTTTCTATGATTGGCCTTTACCTATTTCTTAAACTCATTTGGCAACATGCTGTTCATAGCTTTCTGACACAATGGCCACAATAGCCTTTCAACTACTTGGAGCTACAACAATTCCTTTTATTAGAAGGAATTAGGATAGGGGTACTTTATCTTTTCTTTACCTAGTTATCTCCTATTTCCCTTTACAATCTCAGATCAACCATAATTTCTCAGGAAAGTACTATCATACCACTATACTCTCTTTCTTCCTTGTAACACTTAACATATTTAGAGTTTTTAATTAATGGTTTTAATTAATAAATAAATATTGAAATATTTATAAATATAATATTAATATTAAATATTTAACAATTAATATGAAATATAACATCAATATAATATTGAAATATTAATAAATATTGAAAATCCCTTCAAGCAGCTTCCTTTAATTGAGGCCCCCCCACATATTCAGCTTGTGACCCACACCCAATAACAATTAAGCTCTAGTAATGGGAACACTTCTCTGGTAACTAATAAGAATACTCATTAATTACTATTATATTTATATTTGGTTATATGGATCATTATATCACCATATTATGTTTATCATTATATTAGATAAATTTTGGATTAATGTATAATGTCTTTCCCCCACTCAGCTTGTAAGCTGAGTAAGCTTGTAAGCTGAGTAACAGTAGGGACCATGTTTGTTTTTGTTCACCATTGTATTCTAATCCAGAGTTTAATACATATATAGTAAGCAGTCAATAAGTATCCATTAAAGAAACAAAAGCTTAGGTTGACAGTTTTGAACACTAAGAAAGACAATAAAGAGGACAGACTCTGTGGCTCTTCATTATAGATGTGTACCACCCATCACTACTTTCTAGGCTATGTAAGAACAAGATTTCTGACTGTAAAGTAGGAGCTTTCTACTTGCAGTTTGCCATTCTTGCATCCAAAATTCATTTTCACTAGCCCCTATACACATGACACTAGAACTCCACTCTAAACCCAATGCTTTACAACTTACCCCAACTGCCAGAGACAAGGAGCCAAAATACACAGTAGGAAATGGTCTGGACTTTGCCATTATTATAGCTAGCCCTGGTACTTCATCTGGTGGAGACAGTACTTAGTAGAGAAAAACACATCTGAACAACCACTGATGTTAACCTCCTGTGTGAGGTCCAGTGGTTTTGGTTGAGGCACTGCTCCATGACCAAAAATGATGGTTATGTTTCCTACAGAAACAGGGATTGAGTCCCTATAGAATAATGAAGTCGTCTGAAGTGGGAATGATCATTAGAACACAATTTTTAGAGCAAGCCAAGAATCAGAAAGAGGAAACCAAATACCAAAGTCTAGTTCAAAGGACAGGAGAACTGGGAATGGAGCCACAGTCAGAGGTTAGATGGACTATGGAATGAATGGGTGCAGATTAGGAGCCAGGGAGTTGTGTACAAAATAATCATAGTGAGCAGATCAGAATAGACAAATGCCTGGGGCCATGGTCATAAATGAATGTAAAGCACAGAGGTGGACTAGAACATCTTACCAAAGAGAATTGATATCTAACAGGGAAAACCCTGGGAAAGTTTTCCCTTCCTTGAGAAAGAAAGCTTGAGTATTTACACAGGGGTCAGAAGGGAAATCCCTTCAACGAGCTTCCCTTTTTTTTTTTTTTTTTTTTTTTTTTTTTGGTGTGTGTGTGTGTGTGTGTGTGTGTGTGTGTGTGTGTGTGTCAACGAGCTTCCTTTAATTGAGGCCCCTCACATATTCAGCTTGTGACCCACACCCAATAACAACTAAGCTTTCATAATGGGTACACCCCTCTGGTAACTAATAGGGAGCTTCAGGTAATACAGCCCTTCTTTCATCAGGAGTGCTAAATACTCTAACTTCATTGCCATCTTGCTTTTTTCTCTCACTGTATTCTTGTGTTGACATAATTCACAACCTCTGATTTGTCTTCTAACTTCGGGCCTAACATTTATTCTTTGAATTTGACAACAGATTGTTTTATCAACTTTTTTTCTTGGACCATGCTTTATACTTATTTTACTTCCTTTTTCTTCTAGCTATTCCAGATAATTAACTAATCTACTTGATACTTACTGCCTCTAGAGTCCCTTTTCTAGCTTAAATTTGAGAGGTTGATGTCTCTACCCAACCTGCCCTAAACCTTCTCACTCTTGCAGTATCAAGGGCAGGACTTACAAAATATACAACTTAGTATGCATTTAGTTGTTATCTTATAATTATTTGGCCAACTCCTTGTTGTTTCGTATATTCAAGTCTTATTTTACCAAATAAATATTAACTTTCTTAAAGAATAAGATTGATTTGATATAACCTCTCTGGAGCTGATAATACTACTCAATATATTGAATTTGAAATAACAAATTGTTAGTGAGGTACAATGGGTATAGCAATGTTTAACCTCATTCCAAGAAGCCTTCCTGAGAAGATAAATGCTACCAGATCCCATTCAACACTTCTACATTTAAATTTAATTAAATACTGGGGTGCCTGGTGGCTCAAATGATTAAGCGTCTGCCTTCAGCTCAGATCATGATCTTCAGGTCCTGGGATTGAGCTCCACATCCTGGGATCGAGCCCAACATTGGGCTCCCAGCTCAACAGAAAGTCTGCTTCTCCCTCTCTCTCTGCCAGTCTCCCTGTTTGTGCTCTCTCTGTGTCTCTCTCTCTCTTTCCCTCTCTTTCTCAAATGAATAAATAAAATCTTTTAAAGAATGATTTAAAAATACTATAATCTTAATAAGTAAGATAGTTTTCAAAATGACATGTTTGTTTTTAAAGAACATACATTGTATCAAATCATGGAAATTTATAGTTGGAAAGACCCTCAGAAATTATTTAACATAACACCCTGATAAATTAGAGAGTATCTCCTTAATGTTGATCTCTAGGCCTATGGGGGGAATCATTAAAACATAACTTAGTGACAGAAGCAAAAGTATGCTTTGCTGGAAAAAAATGGAATTCAAGACAAACTAAGTTATAGGTATTAGTTACCTCAGTGAAGGGGGCACAAAAGTATGGGGTAAAGGTGGAAGTGTCCATTGAGTTTGAGCAACTAGAACAAAAAGAGTAAGGAGAGAGGAAGGGCACAAGATAACCTAGAGGCAACCAGGTTTTAAAGACCCTGTTGAAAATTATGGACTTTATCCTAAGAACAGTGAGAAGCCATTAACTGCCTTTACAAGTAGCATAATATGAAAAGATTTTCCCTTTATTTAAAAACAAAAACAAAAACAAAAGCTCTGGACTTTTGCTTCTGGTCAAGATAAGTAACCAGTATCAGAGTTACCCTTCTGCCTGAAATAAATAGAAAAATAGATAACATTTATAAAACAATGGCTTTCAATATATTGGTTTTCTGTCAATGAAAGACATTTATCCCCTGTCAAATGAGAACAAATAAGGTAAATTATACCATAGCCCCAGCTTACTGCCTCAAGAAAGTTTTTAGGCTGCAATGCAGGGAGGAATAACCTTGCATTGAGAAGGACCTGGGAGTCTGAGGAAGTCAAGTAGGCTAGAAGTGGCAGGAATAGTACTGGGAAGAAGAGAACTACACGGAGAAAGAATTCTAGAGATCTTTAGAGAGTGCCACGTCAATATTCATGTAAGTATTCATTAGCACCAGAACCACCCAAAATGATTAGAGGAAACAGTATTCATAGCTCACATTGGGATTAGGATGGTGCCTGTTCCCAACAGCCACCAGCCTTAGAATACTAAGAAGAATCTTGCCTCAGTTGTGGGTATTGTTTCGTCATGGACTGAATGTTGTTCTGGTACCATCTAACACAGATTAGCAGCAAAATTTCTTAGAACTAGTAATAATAAGCAAATCTTAAAAGCAGACAAAGGAAAAAGACTATCGTATAAAGGAGACTAAAGATAAAGATGAGAGAACATTTCTTATCAGAAGCAATTCAAGCTAGAAGATAGTGGAAACAACATCCTAAAAGCATTGAAAGAGAAATAAAAATCAACCTAGAATTCTTTACCTGTGAAAATATTTTTCAAAATCAAAGACGAAATAAGGACTTTTTCAGACATTAAAAAAAAAAAAGAAAGACTTGATCACCAGCCAACCTGCACTATAAGAAATAGTAAAGGAAGTCCTTCAAGCAAAAGGAAAACAATACCAAATGGAAACCTAAATCCACATAAAGGAATAAAGAGCTCCAGAAATGGTAACTACATGTATAAATATAAAGATTTTTTTCCTGGGGAGGGATGTTAGCAAGATGATGGAGTAGAAGATATCAGCCTTCTCTCTACATAAAATAACAGTTATATAGCAATCCAAAAATGAAAACAGACCTTGGAGAGCTCAGAGTCAAATTAAAAACCTATAGCAACTTAGGGGAGTAAAAAAAAATGGGGAGTAATTTTACAGAAAGGATCACAAGTGAGATGGGCACAGCTGAGACATCTAGAAGTAGTTAGGAACTTAGAAGGATGGAGGCTATCAGTATCAACCCTACTGTGGCAGGTGCCCCTGTGGTCCCCCAGGACACTTTGTTGTTGATTATCTCAGTAGTCCTTGCAAAGCTATGAATTTTTTGCAAGTTACAGAGCAGAGAACCCCTTAATGTTCATCAATACAGATCCAATGTCCTGGTCCACCTAGGATACCCATATCATTTTCATTGAGGTGACCAATGGCTGTAGTAGCCAGGGACCTCCTAGAAAAAAATATGTTGCTGTACCACCCTCCTACAAAAAAACTACTGTTGTCCTTCCCCAGAACTGGGGCTGCCACCCCCCCCCCGCAACCTTACAACTTCCCTGCACCCAGCATTGGAGGACCTAGATATATAAAGCAAATATTAACAGGTATGAAAGGACAAACAGACAGCAATACAAAATAGTAGTGGACTCAAGCTTCTATTTTCAACAACAGGTAGGTCATCTTGACAGAAAATCAACAATGGAACATCAGACTTGAGCTACACTATAGAACAAATAGGCCTAACAGACACAGAACATTGCATCCAATAGCATCAGAATAAACATTTTTCTCAAATTCACAAGGAACACTGTCCTAGGCCCCAAAACAAGTCTTAACAAATTTAAGAAGGGTGAAATCTTATCAAGCCTCTTTTTTGACCAGAACATTATGAAACAAGAAATCAATAACTGGAGAAAACTGTAAAATTAATAAAAGTAGAAATTAAACAATGCACTCCCAAATTAACAATGGTTCAAAAAAAGAAATCAAAAGAAAAATTTTAAAATATCTTAAAAACAAGTGAAAATGGAAACACAGCACAGCAACACTTATGATACGTAACTCAAACACTTGTAAGAGGGAAATTCATGTGGTAAATGTCCACATTAAGAAAAGAAAAGATAATAACATAACTTAAGGGACTAGAACAATCAGAACTAAGCCCAAAGTTAGCCAAAGAAGGAAATAACAAAGATCAGGAGAGAAATAAAATTTTAAAAATACAGACCAGAAAAACAATAGAAAAGATCAATAAAAAAGTAAGAGATGTTTTTTGAAAAGATAAACAAAATAGACAAACCTCTAGCTAGAGTAAGATAAAGAGAGAAAACGCAAATAAAACCATATATGAAAGAGGAGACATTACAACTGATAACTCAGAAATACTAAAAATCATAAGAAACTATTATTAATAATTACATACCATTAATAATTAGTAATTACACACCAACAAATCAGGTAACCTGGGCAAAATGGATATATCTTTAGAAAGAAACAACTGTGAAGACTGATTCATGAAGAAACAGAAACTCTTGGAAGACCAATTATTAGTAAGAATATTGAATGAATAAACAAAAACTACCCAGCAAAGAAAAGACAGGGACCATATGGTTTCACTGGTGAATTCTATCAAACTTGAGGAGGGAACACTCCCGAACTCACTTTACAAGGTCAACATCACTCTGAATCCAGAGCCAGATAAGAACAGTACAGGAAAAGAAAACTAAAGGCCAATATCCCTTATGGATATAGATACAAAATGTCTCAACTAACTAAATAAATAAATAAATACAATATTATTTGAAGGTAGAATGTGATAAATTAAAGATATGTAATATAAACCTTAAATGAACAACTAAAACTGTACATCTCTTTACTGCAAATAATAAAGAGTCCTAGCTAATAAGCCCATGAAAGCAATAAAATGGAGTAAAAGTTGAACAACTGTTCTAACACAGAAAAATAAGAAAATGGGAAGAAAGAACAGATGGGACAAATGGGAAAAAAATAGTAAGACAATATAAAACCAAAGATATCAACAATCACATTATACATAAATGGTCTAAATACTCTTACTTAAAAATGTGAGATTGTAAGATTTGGTAAAACACAAGACCCAACTATGTCAACATATAGGTTAAAAGGAAAAGGATGGAAATGCACACACACACACACACACACACACACACACACACACACCATGTTAACACTAATCAAAAGAAAGCTGAGGTTGTCATATAAATGTCAAACAAAATAGATTTCAGAACAAATAATATTACCAGAGCTAAAAGTGGGCACAAAATGGACAAATTCTTAAAATACACAAACTGGGCTCATATAGCTTCACTGGCAAATTCTACCAAACATTTTTTTTTTCTAAATTTTTTTTTAAGATTTTATTTATTTATTTGACAGACAGAGATCACAAGTGGGCAGAGAGGGAGGCAGAGAGAGAGGGAAGCAGGCTCCCTGCTGAGCAGAGACCCCCCCCCCCGCACCCCGGTGCGGGGCTTGATCCCAGGACCTTGAGATCATGACCTGAGCTGAAGGCAGAGGCTTAACCCACTGAGCCACCCAGCCACCCCTCTACCAAACATTTAAGTAAGAAATAATACCAATTCTACACAAACTCTTCCAGAAAATTGATGAGGAGGAAATACTTCCCAAATCACTCTGTGAGGACATTATTTATATCAAAACCAGAAAATTCCATTATAGAAAAAGAAAACCTCAAATTTATCTCATTAATATGCCTGAAAAACATCTTAACATCATGACCAAGTGGAGATTATCCCAGGAAAGTAAAGCCATTTTAATATTCAAAGCCAATTAATGTGATCTTTGTAATAACAGACTGAGAGGGAAAAAAGCATTTGAGAAATACAAAATCCAGGCTTAATAAAAAGTCTCATGAAACTAGGAACAGAAAGGAACTTCCTGAACCTGATAAACAATATACATGAAAACCTTATGCTGAAAAATTGAATGCTTTCTTCTGAAAGCCAGGAACAAGAAAAGAATGTTTATCTTACCACTTCTTTTTTTTTTTTAAGAATGTATTTATTTATTTGACAGTTTGACAGAGAGACACAGCTAGAGAGGGAACACAAGCAGGAGAGGGAGAGGCAGGCTTCCCACTGAGCAGGGACCCTGATGCAGGGCTCTATTCCAGGACCCTGAAATCATGACCTGAGCTGGAGGCAGACGCTTAACTGACTAAGCCACCCAGGCACCCCGATGTTACCACTTCTAATCAAATTTGCACTGCTAGCTCTCGTCAGTAAAATCAGGCAAAAAGAAAAAGAGAAGGGAAAGGGAAAAGGAAAGGGAAATGGAGGAAGAGAGGAAGGGAAGAAGGAAGGAAGGAAGGAAGGAAGGAAGGAAGGAAGGAAGGAAGGAAAATAGATCCAGACTGGAAAGGAAGTATAACTCTCTTTATTCACAGGCAGCATGATTTCTATGAAGACAATGTTATTAGAACTAGTATGGGAGTTTAGCAAGGTTGTAGTATCAGATTCATATACAAACATCAATTGAATTTCTATATTAAGTAGAATATCATTTCATGTGCTTATTGCCACCCATATACCTTAGTGAACTGTCTAGTCAAATATTTTGCCCATTTTTAGAAGGTAAACATACACCTACCATATGACCCAGACATTTGAAAACACTCCTACTCACATCCTAATCTCAGGAACCTGTGAATATGTCATGTTACATGGCAAAGGGAACTGGGCAGATGTGATTAAGCTAAGGTTCCTGGGATGTGGAGCCTATCCTGCATTATCCACATGAACCCAATGTAATAATCCAAGGATCTTTTAAAAGATGAGAAAGAGAGCCATAGAAGATATGATACTGGAAACAGAGATTGGAGGGATACCTCTTAAGATGAAGAGGCCACAAGTCAAAAAATTCAAGGAACCTTTAGAAGCTAGAAAAATCAAGTAAACAGAATCCCTCCAGAGCACTCAGAAGGGATGCAATTCTGCCAATATCTTGGCATTTTAGCCCAGAGAAACCCACACATGCTTTCAGACTTCTGACCTCCAGAATTGTAAGATGATTTTTTTGTTTTGTTTTAAGACACTGAGTTTGTAGTAATTTATTGTACTGGCAATGGGAAACAAGTACCCTTGACTTCTGAAAATATTCTTCTGTGGAATCTCTATTTTTATTTGCATAAGTCTATATTTTGTACAAGGATGGAATGAAATTGAGAAGTTGCCTATTATTGTATAACATCTAAATTCAATATAATATTCAAATAATAATAAAATAGAGATGTTTTATTTGATGTGTTTTGTCTATAAAAATATTGGTAAAAGAAAGATACTATGAGGAAAGCAAAAAAAGATAGTAACAAAACATTTGGGCTGAAATATTTATATATTTAATAAAACAAAATCTTACTTGAGAATATACTCCATTTGGAATAATTTGCTCTGAGTTTACCACATACCTATGTTAACCTATAGAGAGTATGTTCCCAAACAAAAATACTAAGGTCAACAGAGGAGAGTCAGTTGAGAGCATCAACAATTTTAAATTTGTTTACTACAATGTTAAAGAAGTTTAGAGATGTTTTTATTAAAAATTACAATCATAGCACCATATTAAAATATATTCTTCACAGGCACTGGGGGTGGGGGAAAATGGGGAGATGTTGGTCAAAGGTACAAACTTCCAGTTGTAAGATGAGTAAATTCTGGTGATCTAATGTACAACATGTCATTATAATTAACAATAATGTATTGTACATTTGAAAGTTTCTAAAGGAAGTAGATTTTAAGTGCTATTGCTACCAACAACAAAGATAATAATGTGAGGTGATAGGGATGTTAGTAAACATTATTGTGGTAGTTATTTCGCAATATAGTCTCCAACTTATGATTGTATACCATTGACTTTATGATGATATGAAAACAATACACATTCAGAGGAAACCATACCTCAAATTTTGAATTCAATTTTCCCCCCAGGTTAGTGATATACAGTATAGTACTCCGTCATGATGCTGGGCAGTTAGAGTGTGCCACTGCTCCCATAAGCTATGTAATCATGAGGATAAACAACCAGTACACTTACAATCTTTCTGTACCAATATAACCATTCTGCTTTTAACTTTTAGTATGGTAGTCAATAAATTACACGAGATATTCAACACTTTATTATAAAAGAGGCTTTGTGTTAGATAATTTTGCCGGACTGTAGCTCATAGGAAGGACCCAGGAGCCTGAGATCATGATCTGAGCCCAAGACAGAGGCTTAACCCACTGAGCCAACCAGGTGCCCCTATTTTTGAAAATCGTTTTTAAACAGGTTATTTTATAGGGTTACCAATATAATAAAACTAATTTTTTAGTTAATACATGTTTTAAATTATTATGTAACTTTAATTTTTTGATGTTCTATTTCATTCTTTAAAGTGTCTAAGTCTGGCCAATAAATTATATAGTGTCTCCAGCCATTAGGTTTCATAGTGACTGATGCCATTCCACTACCACCCCTTTGTTCTCAGACCTATGTGTTCTGTTATTAGGAGAAACAGTATTTGAATCTTTTAAGACAACTTTTCCCAACTTGCCCCATGATCATAAATGAGTTCTTCAATAGATCATTCCACCATTCTATAAAGTCATCGCTTTATAGTTCAGTAATCCCACAGGTTTATAAACCATTTAAAACCAGTGATCACATGGTTGTTATTCTTTTGCCTTAGTTCATTTACAGTAAAACTAGTTCTTTGATCAGATGCAATGTTGTGTGAGGTTCTCTTGTGGGGCATAAGGCATTTTGTCATTTTATAAATAGCGTTGTTGGGACACCTGGGTGGTTCAGTGGGTTAAGCCTCTGCCTTCGGCTCGGGTCACGATCTCAGGGTCCTGGGATGGAACCCCATATCAGACTCTCTGCTCAGCAGGGAACCTGCTCCCCCCCCTCCCTGCCTATCTGCCTACTTGTCATCTCTCTCTCTGTCAAGTAAATAAAAATAAATAAATATATATACAAATGGCTTTGCTAGAGGAAGTATAGCAAACAAGAAAGACAAATACAGCTGCATAATGATGACCCATTCTGTGAGGACAAATTAATGCTACTTCCATGATGGAAGAAAGCAAATAAAATCAAACTCCTACCAGAGGCCTGCTGGTCCCCCTGATATATGATGTTTCCAGCATACAGTACCGGCTTTCTACTGCTGGGAGATTAGGCTCCCAACTACAGCAACAAACAGATCGGCCTTGCAGTAGAGAAGTCCTGTTGTTCTGAGATCATAAATAACTTGTATCTATCTCTGCCATCATGATGCTTTGTTCAGGGAAACATTGAACAAGCACCACCTAACTTGGGAGAAAGCTAACTAACCGGTAGCCACAGAAGAGGTTATATTGGCTACCTACTTAATGATAAACCTCCGCTGGGGGCCTCTTTTGTCGTTCTTGTGGGTATTCACATGAGATAAAAGTATCCTTACACTTCTTTACTTCAGGAGTTCCATCTGCATATTGCTTCTCCAAGTTTATTTATCCTTCAATCTTTCAGCCTTGTTTTCCCCATGTCCCTGTCTGTCCAGCCAAACTATTAACCATTGCCCATATATAGGCATAGGACATTGCTTGGACAAAGTAAGCAAATTGGAAAAGGAGATACCCTGACCAAAGTTCTTCCCCTCAGAGAATTTTCCCTTCTATGTGTATTCCAGTCACCTCTGAATGACTGTAATGTCATAGCATTCTGCTTCCGGCAGGGGCTGGCTCATTTTCCAGAACTATCTGCAAACCAGGCTTGAATTTTTACTTCCTAAGTGAACTGGTAATAGAGAATCCCCCACGTAGTCACAAGTATGGATCGATGGGATAGTGGCAATATGGAAACAGTGGGCAGCTAGTAGTGTGAACCACCTATGTGGTTGTGATATTTACCAGTAGCTTCAGGACTAGCTTTGTTCTAATCTCCTATATGGCACTTCCAGTTGATTTTGTAGTGATTCTGGATGTATCCATCTTTATGATTTATTAGGTTACATAAAACCCAGTTTGTGATGGTCATCCAAGACCCCAAGCCTTAAATTCTCATGGTAAGGCATTAAATCTCTACCAAGGTTCACAAAGCAAGTCGGGGACTGTTTCTCAAATTGAGAGTAATCATATGGCACTGATCCAAAGCCCTAAGGGCCTACATTTTGATTCTCCTAATGGGGCAGGCCACAGGCTCCAAAGAGCATCTTGATCTCTTTTTCATGCTTAATTAAAGCTATAATTTAGCTGAGGTTAGTTCTGCTTTATGCTACAGGTGTGCATTTCCTCCACTCTCTCTTTTCTCTTGGATCAGTGAACTAGCTAGGATGTGTTCTCATGACAGTGACAGAGGGGCAAGAAGTCGAGTAAAGTGTGCAACTGCTTGCGTAGGCTCAGAATTGTTACTTCCATCTATACGACATTGGCCAAGCAAGTCATATTGCTGAGGGGGCAGAAAAATACACTCTGGCTATGGTAAAGACATAGCAAGAATGTGGATGGAGATAGAGGTGAAGAAATAGGGTGAAGCATTCGTGAATGTCCATGGGTTCCTTATAGAAAGTAGGGAGAAAGATTTATACCATGTACCTATGATACACTATCTTCCTCATGTGAACCCTTCTTGGGGTTCTTAGATCTAGGGATTAGGTAAAAAGCTGCCATTTTCCTTTTTAAGTTATATCGGGGCCACCATTTTGCACAATTCACAGGTGCACAATTCTCACTGTAGGGAGTCTTATGCTCCAAGAAACTCCATCTGTATAGACTACAATATAAATGTTGTTAAGAGATATGTGCGACATGGCAACTGTGGTTATTCTTGTGAGCTGCCTATCTATTTAAATCCTAAGGAGCTTCATGGTCAGTTTGCCATTACCAAAGATCCTTTCATTCTCCATATCATTGTAGTATTATACTTATGGAAATCATACCTACCTTGCCTCTATTGCTTAATGCTATAACTTGATTTGTGTTACTGTGGGATAAAATAATTTTTATTAAAATCAGAGAAACTTGGGACCCCTAGGTGGCTCAGTTGGTTAAGTGTCTGACTCTTGATCTCAGTTGAGGTCTTGATCTCAGAGTCGTGAGTTCAAGCCCTACGTTGGGCTACACACACACACACACACACACACACACACACACACACACACTAGAGTTTCTTCTTCATCCTCAGCAGCATTTAAAAAAAAATTTGGCCCTAGATGAAAGATAATAGAATGCTAGAGTTTTTTAAGACTGCTCACCCTTTCATCAATGCCTTCTCAATACCTTGTTGAAGGATGTATTCTTTGGGCCTTTCTGGGAGACAGCAGAGAGGAGGAGAAAGAGTGAACATGATAAATCCTTTCAAGTTTTCCTATTTCCTTAAGTCCTTCTATTCTTTCCTCTACATTTTTGCTAAAGAACTTGCAATCTCAAATCCACTTAACGTTCCATTAGTGAAAACACATTTCAGTCACTCAAGCAAACAAATGATTATAACTACTCCAAAGGAATTATAACTGCATTAAATTAATAATTAATAATTCCTTATACAATAAATTTGACTCTGTAAGAAGTGCATTTGTTGTGAAGAGCACTGGGTGACTTATGGAATTGTTGAATCACTGTATTATAACCTGAAACTAATATAACACTGTATGTTAAAAAATGATCTATCCAGTAAGAGGTAATACCCCAAATACATAAATATATAAAGAACCTGGACAACCAAAACCAATCCCCCATGTAATCTGATTAAAAATGGGCAGAGGACCTGAATAGACATTTTTCCAAAGAAGACAATAGATGGTCAACAGACACATAAAAAGACACTCAACATCACTAATCATCAGGGAAATTCAAATCAAAACCACAATAAGATATCACCTTATACCAGAATGGCAAGAGTTTAAAAAAAAAAACACACAAAACAAGAAATAACAAGCGTTGGTGAGGATGTGGAGAAAGAACACTTATACACCATTGGTGGGGATGCAGTCATTGTGGAAAACAGTATGGACATCCCTCAAGAATTGGAATTAAGAATACCATAGGATCTAGTAATTCTGATACTGTGTATTCATTTTCCCCAAAATGAAAACACTAACTCAAAATGATATACACACCTGTTTTGTTTTGTTTTGTTTTTTTTAAAGATTTTTGTTTATTTGACAGAGAGAGAGAGAGAGATCACAAGTAGGCAGAGAGACAGGCAAAGAGAGAGGGGAAGCAGGCTCCCCACCAAGCAGACAGCCCGATGTGGGACTCGATCCCAGGACCCTGTATCATGACCTGAGCTGAAGGCAGAGGCTTAACCCACTGAGCCACTCAGGTGCCCCTATACACACCTGTTTATTGCAGCATTATTTACAATAGTCAATATACGGAACCAACCCATGTTGCCACCCATAGATAAAGAAGTGGCGCACACACACACACATGCACAAGTGTGAATGTTACTCAGTTATGAAAAAGAATGAGATCTTGCTATTTACCACAACATGGATGGACCTAGAAGCTATAATGCTAAGTGAAATAAGTCAGTCAAAGAAAGTCAAATATCATATGATTACACTCATATGTGGAATTAAAAAGGAAAACAAAGAGAAAAAAACCCACAAACAGACTCTTAAACACAGAGAATCGGGGCGCCTGGGTGGCTCAGTGGGTTAAGCCTCTGCCTTCAGCTCAGGTCATGATCTCAGGGTCCTGGGATCGAGTCCCACATTGGGCTCTCTGCTTGGAGGTGGGCCTGCTTCTCCCTTCTCTCTGCCTGCCTCTCTGTCTACTTGTGATCTCTCTCTCTGTCAAATAAATAAATAAATAAATAAAAAACAAAACAACAACAACAACAAAAAACACAGAGAATAAACTTATGGTTGCCAGAAGGGAAATGGGTGGGGGGATGAGTGAAATAGATAAAGTGGATTAAGAGGTACAAACTTCCAGTTATAAAATAAGTCACAAAGATGAAAACAAGTCAATCAGTTTGTAAAAATGTTGCTTGGTAACAGAAGGTGACTTCACTTATTGTGGTGAGCATTGAGTAATGTAGAGAATTATTAATTATTATGTTGTACACTGAAAACTAATATATTGTATGTTAATTATACTTCAATAACTTTTTTTAATTTTAAAGAGAGGAGGAGGGGGAAATAATGGGTAATTATAAATTGAAGATTAAATATTTTGAAATAAAGATTATAATATAGAAAGTAAGAATATTTTAAAATTAAAATGTTTTTTACTCAAAAAAGTAAAATGATCATTGTTATAGTTGGAGTAATATTAACCAGTAACTGAGTCACCCAGTGCTCTTCACAACAAATTAAAACAGTAACTCCGCTACTGTTTTCTATTGGTTGTCCTTTTTCTTTGTTCCTATTTTGTCTTTCACACTTTTTCTGTCTTTTGTGGTATTAATTATGCATTTCATTTGATTTCATTTTCTCTTATGTCCTAGCATATCAATTTTTCTTTTTTTAGTGATTTTCCTAAAATTTCCAACATACATTTACAACTAACCCAAGCCCACTTTCAAATATCACTATACCACTTCATGGGTGGTGTGAGTACCTTTTAACAAAATATTCCTAATTCCTCCCTCCCAACCCTTGTATCATTTCTGCCATTCATTTCACTTATACACACACATCCATATGCACACCCACACATTAGCGTACATAACCAAATTCTTTGTTGGTATTATTATTTTGAACCAAGTGTTATCTGTTAGATCAATCAAGAATAAGAAAACTGTTATTTCTCCTTCAACTCATTCCCCAATGAATTTCTTTACACAGATGTGTGTTTCTGGCCTATATTATTTTCATTCTTTGAAAAACTTTCTTAATTCTTACAAGGCAGGTCTACTGGAACACATTCTGCTAATTTTTGTCTAAGGAAGTATTTATCTACTTTTGCAGGATAACTTTTCAGGGTACAGAATTCTAGGTTGGTGGAGGTTTTTTTTTTCAATGTTTTAAATATTTCACCCCACTCTTTTTGCTTGCATGGTCTCTAAGGAGGTGAACATAATTCTTATCTTTGCTCCCCTGTAGTTAAGATATTTCTTTCCCTTGCTTCTTCCAAAACTTTATTTTTTATTTTCTTCAGTTTGAATATGGTATGACTAGGTATAGTTTTTTGTTGTTGTTTTTGGTTTTTATTGGTTTGTTTGTTTTGCATTTATTCTGCTTAGTGTTTTCTGAGCTTCCTGGATCTGTAGTTTGGTGTCTACATTAATTTGGGGAACTTTCTCAGTCATCATTGCTTCAAGTATTACTTCCATTGCTTTCTCTCTTTTTTTTCCCCTCCTGCTATTTCCATTACATGCATTGTCTGCCCTTTGTAATTGTCCCACAGTTCTTGGATATACTGTTCTGTTTTTTATTTTTATTTTTTCAGTCTTTTTTCACACAGTTTTTCAGCTTTGGAAGTTTACATGTCAGACCCTTGGGCTCAGCAATTCTTTCTTCAGCTGAATCCAGTCTACTTGTGAATCCGACAAAGGCATCCCTCATTTCTGTTGGTGTTTCTTTTTTATTCCTCCATAGAATTTTCATCTCTCTGCTTACATTATACATCTGTTGTTGTATGTTGTCTACTTTTGCCATTAAAGTTTTTAGCTTATAATCTTATATTTTTGTTAAAATTCTTGGCCTAATAATTCCAACATTCATGCCATATCTGACTCTGGTTTTGATGACTGTTCAGTGTCTTCTAGCTATTTTTGGCTTTTAGTATGATTGCAGATTTTCATTGGAAGTGGACATGATACACTGCTAAAGGGAACATAACAAATAGGTCTTAAGTAATGCAGGATAGGATGTAGCAGAATGGTTAGTGTTCTATAGTCCTATCATTGGGTCTCAGTCTCCAGTGAGTTTGTGCCACTGTGAGCTTCAATAGTGCTTCTTAGCCTCTCCCCTTCTCACTCTATCTCACGTGGGACAGGACAGCCAGAGTGACTTGGCATTATGTTAGGCTCTGATATAACCCCAGCAGGTTAAGTTTTATTAAAATACTTTTTTCTGAGGACAGGTGTTGTTGGGAAGAACATAATGCTCTGGTGTATTTCAAAATGGTTATTTTTGAAAGTAATCAGTATTTTAAAATTTTCCTCCAATAGTCACTATGATGACCTAGTAGGGCTCCTGGAGGTAAAACTCATCAAAGCATGTGAGCCCCTATGACTGGATCCCCCGAGAGTTTTACACTCTCAGCTTTGTCCACATTAATCCTCCAGAAACTTGTCAATTACAGTTCAGGTTTTCCTACCCCAACACTGGTTGCCATGAAGATTTCTGCTCCAGTAAGTTGTGATTCTCTGTCCATTTGTCTGTGTCTCTAATTTTGGGGCAGTGATTCTCTAACATATCTCACTTCTCTGACATATCTAAGAAGAGTTGTTCATTTTTAGTTTGTTCAGCTGTTTATTTGTTTGTTGTTAGTATGGAGTGGCCACTTCTAAGTTCCTTACATGCCAGACTAGAACCTCTGCCTATTTTTAAAACTTATTGTTACATGTGTAAATACAAAAGACTGGTTCTAATTTACTGTATTTTCTGTGTTAAGTGATGTGATATAAAATATTTGCGTATTTGAGGATTCAAGATCACTAGAAGAATCCCTTATATGTCAAAAGTTTATTATACTATTTCTTGCATATAATGCAATCATAAACCATGTACTTTTTAATGAGCTACACCTGGTGCTCCAAATAGTGTATATCACATAGTAGTTAAAAAATGTCTGTGGAATAATCAGTAAAGGAGTGAATAAGTTCCTTGAGATTCTGTCTAGTATTAGCAGACCAAACTTTTTTTAACAAGCTCAATTTGTCCTGAGAAAGATACATGGCAGGAATTGTTCTAATTTTTAATCTTTCTGCTAATTATTAATACACTTGCTTGCTCTAAGTCTGAACTCTGAAAATGTTTCTTTTGATGTTCAATTTGAAAGTAAAAACTTGGGAACTCACAAATCTCTAAGTACAAGTTGTTCTATGATATAACCACTTTAAGTTCTCCAAACTAATAACAAAAACTGTCAAACAAACAAACATAAAATGGAGAACAAAAATTAAATGTGTAGCTTATTTGTTTAATAATTAATAGTGCACATTATTTCATTGTAGATTATCCTGGGCATATTTTAAATCTCATACTGGCTTTCTCTTGCTATACAGGAATCTTTCAGTTTTTCCATTCCTGTGCTCCCTTTTACCCAACCTAGAACTACATGCAACAAGCCATATGATTTTAACTTTAACCTAAATAAACTTTAAGATATGAGACATATTTATGAAAGAAAATTTAATGTAATGTAATATTCATTACCCAATAACATTTAATTAAATTTGAATTGTGTAGCAACTGTGTTCCACTAAAGTGACCAGTAGTTAATTACTATTTGTGCCAGATTGTCATCCCCTTGGCCCTCAGCTTAACTATTTCTTACTTGGCTCTGCTTCCAGAGCAACAGACTAAGAAAATTATAAGTTCCAAAAGAGAGTGATCAGAGGCTGAAAGAAATCTCGAAATCATGTCATATAAAGAGTAACTGAAAGAAAGGAAAGAGAAAACTAGAATCATTGGACAGATAACAATGAAATGGAGGCACATTTTGTCTCAACATCTACCTCAGATTCCTTCAGGTGGTCCACAATGCCCTGAATGATTTGGCTTTGCCAACTTCTCCAGCGCCATCTTGAAAAAATTGTTCCATTCACTTTTTGTGCTTCAGCTCTTTTCACACAATGTGATACCTCTCTTTTCGGGATTTTTGTACATACACCACTATGACCAGCAATATTCTTTATTATTTTGCCTAAGTTATTTCTACTACAGATCGCAGTTCGAACATTATTTTCTCTGGAAAACTCCACCCTCAAACGAAAGTCCCTAGGTCAGGTTTCTGTTTTAGTAGTTATTTTATTTGTATGTCTCTCACATTAGACTATACGTCAAGGTATAAAGGGCCATGTTTGTGCTGTTCACCATTTTCTTGTCTGACATAGAGACCAGTGCATAGTACGTAGGGAACAGATCCCAGGTGGATGAATGAAAATCCATTCTTATGTTGGATAAATTGTCCATTTCAACTTAAATACATATATATATGTACATATAATTTTTAATATCACATAATATGTTATATTATTATACATCACATAATATATTACATACTATGTTATGTATTATTATATGATATATATATGTGTTTTATAATATATATATATATGTTTTCGAGAGACAGAGAGAGAAAGAGCACACATGCATGATCTGGAGGAGTGGGGGTAGGGCAGAGGGAGAGAGATAATCCCAAGCATGTTCAACACCCAGCACAGCAGCAACACCGAGCTCAATCTCAAGAACCCCAGACTGTGACTTGAGCCAAAATCAAAAGTTGGATGCTTAAGTGAGCCACTCAGATGCTCCCCAAAATATTTTTTAAAAAACAACCAGATGAGCTGGGATCGTGCTCTTCTTTTTATAATAAAGATGAAAATAACAACAACAAAAAAATCCCACCAGAAAATAGCAACAACAAATAAAAACATGTAGATGACAAAAATGAAGGAGTAACACTGGATAATAGGAATTTGTATAAACTGCGGGGAATTGAAGAAAATGTGTGTTATGTAAAGGCATTCAAAATTCGAATAACTTTGAAATGTTGTGATGACAGAATATAGCATGTCCATATAATGGTTTTGGCTATAGATTAATATTTTGCAGTGCTTTTATTAAAATGATATATCCATTATATATTCAATACAAATGATATTACAGAGAATACTTAATGGCATGAAGCTATGCTCATGTTTAAAAAAGGCATGCTTTTTAAATGTTCTATAATGAACATGGATTGTTTTCTATTCAGAAGTGAATTTTTACAAGGTAAAGAAGTAACTCAGGTGGCAATGTGGAGGATAAAATGGAGTAGACTAGGGCCGGAGGCAGGAAGATTAAAAGACTACTGAAATAGGGAGGCACCTGGGTGGCTCAGTGGGTTAGGGCCTCTGCCTTCAGCTCAGGTCATCATCCCAGGGTCCTGGGATCAAGCACCGCATTGGACTCTCTGCTCATCAGGAGCCTGCTTCCTCCTCTCTCTCTGCCTGTCTCTCTGCCTGCTTGTGATCTCTGTCTGTCAAATCAATCAATCAATCAATCAATCAATCTATCTATCTTAAAAAAAAAAAAAGACTACTGAAATAGTATGTGTGAAAGCTGGTAGGAACCAAATTAAGGTAGTAGTTGTACAGAAAAAGAAAGTTATTAGATAGGAGGTCATAGAAATGAATAAGATTTGGTAATCTTAGATCTGTTTAGGTTGGAGATAAAGGTTAAGGAAACATTAGCTTAAATGCAGTAATTCAGCTGATAACCCTGAATCTAAATGGGTTGGAGATAAGGGTTATGAATTCATTAGCCTTAAACAAGGTAATTGAAATGAGTTTCCTTAGGAAGAGAATATAATATAGAAATAGGGCAATGGCCTGAATCATGGGGGAAATCTTAACTTCTAAAAGCCAGATGGAGGAAGAAAGTCCTAAAAAGAATATTAAGTAGGATTGATTAGAGAGATAAGCAACTAGGAAGTTATCAGGGATATTAAAGGAAGTGGGTTTCAAGTAGGGATTGATCAATCAGTGATACTAGCAGAGAAAGCATCTTGCGTGTTTCTGATGTTTGCTTCCTTGTAAAAGGACCCCAACTAGTTTGAAGTCTTTCTCTGCTCTTGAAGAGATTGAGTTACTTATATGATTAGTGAATTTGTGAAGAATGTTAGATGTAGCTTTGTCCTCTAACCTACAAGGACAAGGTTGTCCAGAGAAACCAAATGGTCATTTGAGCCTCCATGCTATCCTTGTCAAGTGTCGCTAGGAATTGAAGGTATAAATTGGCGTAATTCTGGGGATAAGTTGGCAGGCCTATTTGGTTTACGTACTAAACAACATCAATCAACTTATTCTTATCAGTAAAAAAAAAAAGTGATATTTTGGCCCCCATTTCCATCCTTGCTTTATTTCTCAAATTGTTCAGAACCTAGGAAAAAAGAGGGGAATTATTTTATTGAGACCTCTTAGAAATTGGAACAATTGATGTCAAATTCCACAAGAGTCAGGTAAAGTAGGGGCTGAAATGAGATTAATGACTTTGACAAATAGGAATTAATCATAAATCATTACCTTCCTTAATAAAGTCAGTTTCTCCAAGGAAGGCAAGTGAGGGAATATCTCCATGATGGTGTTGGTGGGGCACCTATAACTATTGCTTAAACCCTGCTCTGTAAGATTCTCTGAGAATGGAACTATACCACCCTGGGGACCGCATTAGTCAGGTCTATTTTAATTGCAAATGAATTAAACAACCTTAAAATAGCTTAAAGAAGGGTGGCAAAGGTGGGTGAGAGAAAAGGCAGAACTTAGGACTACTTATTGGACAATGGATCTAATCCTGGATTTCAAATATCATCTAGACTCCACTCTCTATTGCTCGAATCTGTTTTCTTTTGCTGTATGGTATGATATGCTCACTTCATGTTATGTCAGCAGCTCTAGCCTCAGAAAAATTTTCACAGATAACTGGAAAGATTGGCCTGGCTCATTTGCCTATCTTTATGACAAGGAAAAAAAAAGAGTCGTATAATTGACAGCTTTATCAGGTAGAGAAAAGGCATTTCCTGAAGAGATGGGACATATAAAATTAAGTGTTGGGAGTCTTCTCCACAACTTTCCATCCCTTGGCTACACTTGTGCTTCTTTCAGTACATAAAATTTCAAAAATGTCCCAGTTAAGACAATGTAATTATCCCATGGACAACTGAAATACTTACCTGGGAAACATGCCAAAGTCTCATCTAATTATCACATCTTGCTTGAAAATCAAGAGTTCTGATGTGCATTTCTTTTGGTCTGGATGTAGCTCTTTGTGGTACAACATGATACAGATAATATTATTAGATAGTAGTATAAACTTAACAAGGTGAGTTAAGGGCACTTATACGGGGCTTGATCTCACAACCCTGAAATCATGACCTGAGCTGAAATCGGGAGAGTCTGATGCTTGGCCAACTGAGCCACCCAGGTGTCCCAAGGGCACTTTTAATTAGCTAGTGAATGAGGTCCTTGGTTGGCTAATATAATGATCTTGAGTTTGCTCTCTGAAAGGTACTCCTTTATCCCTTACACAAAAGAGGGCATTGGAATCAAGCAATCAAAGGCCTTTGTTTGCAACAGCTGGTGTTTCTGTCAATATAATTCTCTTGCAATCTTAGTTGGCTGGTGGTCACTTTGCTTTTGGTAACTGTAGTTTAGAAACCAAAAATGGAGATGGTATATGAACCTGTTTTCTGTTCTTAAGCAATGGGTTGCAAGGTTGGAATGCAACATCTATCCTCTAGCCAACTAAATTTAATTACATATTTCTTTATCTATAAACTAGACTTAAGTATTTCTATTTTGGCCTTTGCATCCAAAATTTTTTTTTAAGATTTTATTTATTTGACAGAGAGAGAGAGAGAGAGATCACAAGTAGGCATAGAGGCAGGCAGAGAGAGAGGGGAGGAAGCAGGATCCCTGCGGAGCAGAGAGCCCGACGCGGGGCTTGATCCCAGGACCCTGAGATCATGACCCGAGCTGAAGGCAGAGGCTTTAACCCACTGAGCCACCCAGGCGCCCCTGCATCCAAAATTTTAAATTGAAGAATGAGTTTAGGGATAGTGTAGCTAGGTTTCATCTCTCCCCTTGGCCCCAAGTCACATCTCAGGGAGTGGCTTCTCACATTAGGACTAATTTGTCAACTTTCATGAGACAGAATAAATACAGCAGGAGATGCATGAGGTGATAAAGGATTAAACTTTTTCCATGGTTCCAATTATAACTTTTACTAGGGGTCCAACTCCCTACCTAAATTTAATGCACTAACTTTTAGCTTAGGATAAAGAACGTGGGCTTTCCAAACATGCAAGATACAAGTTTAATTCTCAGGCACATGGATTACTGAGCACACACAGAAAGAGTGTCTTAGAAATATATTCTCTTTCTTCTGCATTCAGATAGCTAGCTTGGACTGAAGTGCATCTTTCTTATAGGACCTCACTAAAAGACACACTCCAAAATCCTGATGTTTTCCTATCAATTCTCTTAAAACTTCCATCTTGATATAGACATTGCCTAAAACCTAAAATTCAACAGGTTGTTGCTTGGTACATGTTAAGTATTCCCAAATCTCCTAGCTAGGACTAGGGAGGCTTACTATTATGCATCCCACCTAGACTCACTGGTTTTACATTCCAGAATGAGTCATTTGTTGACACCAGTACAATTTCATGCATTAATCAGAAAGAGAAACACAAACTTTGCCATTTTGAGATTCTTACTCTCTTCCAATTTAACAGTCTGTTTTGAATTTCACCTTTTTATTCAAATTCAGGAATTCAAAGGTTAAGGTATTATTAGACTGTTTTCATTTATCCTCTAAGATTTTATCTGGTTGCTAGAGGTAAATTCTTTACCATTATGGCATTGCCAGAGGGAAACATGATTTATTGGTTGTCTAAATTTGTTGCCAAAAGGTCCATTTTTGATACAACTTGTAATCTACTCTCTCAAAGTGTGGTTGTTTCCCCTCTCCCCTTATCTCAAAATGTATGGATAGTTAGTGTCTTCTCAGTAAGATCTTCTATCCAATCCATGGATTCATACCACAGCTTCTGCCATGAGTTTCCATCACCCTATCCTGCAAGCAGTTAGGCTTATTGTGAACCAGGTTTACCTACCTCTTAAGAAATTCTATATTTCCTTTTCAGCCTACTGTCATCAAGATGCAGGAGTGGAGTGGTTATCAATGGCGCCGGGTCCACTCTGCTTAAACAGAACATGCTGTCTTTCTTCTTGATTGTGGTTGCCTGTATTGGGCAAACTTCCTGGTGGGAAGCAGGGCACAAGCCATAAGCTGTTTTTGAATTCTGGTCTCCCTGAAAGTATCTACTCCTTACTCTTTGGTGTTTTAACCCTAAGGTGAAAGCCAGGAAATACATATCTCAGACATGGGCTCTTTTCTCCCCTTGCAATACCATTGAGGTTGCCTCAAATTCATTCTTAGTCAAGCTCACTTCACATGGCGATTAGAGAACACAGGGAGTTAAATTTTTGCTTCATTCTAGAATGAGGTTCCTTTTTCTTAAGAGTGCTAGCCAAAATGGTGAGACTGTTTCTGATTGGCTTTGTTCTGTTACCCTGCCCATTCCTGAACCAATCATTATGACTAAGTAATAACTTTGGCTGGCCTGATTCATGGGCTTACCACTGTGGTATGGGTATTGGGACTAGGTTATGGACAGTTGCACCTGAGAAAGAAGGCTAGGACTATATTAGTTAGGATAACTTCCAAATCTGTGGCTTAACAGAAAAGAATGCATATCAACTCTAATACAACTGACTCCTTCCACCTGTGGCTTGGCCATCTTTAACACGTGGCTTCTAATACAACTGTGTTCATCTGCCTCAAGTTGGTGGGGAAAGTCAGTGGGGAGATCTTGGACTTTTATGTGCTGTTTTTCTGTACAAGAGCTGCAACAGAAGCCCATCGCTTCTACTCACATCCCACCTGTTAGAACCTAACTGGTACCCCTAACTGGCAAGCCTTTGCAAGGGAGGTGGGGAAATACAATCTGTGTGTCCAGGAAAAGAATCTAGTGTCTGTAATACCCCAGCATTCTGATCACTAAATATCTATTTTACTTTCTCTTCCCACACAGAGAATACATCCAACCCCAATGGAGACAATGTAAAATTCTGTTCAGTTACTAAGTCGGGCTTAAAGTCTAGGTTTTTAGGTAACGTGCAGTCCTCTTCCTTAGGTCAAGGTGTAACCTATGAACTAAAAAGACAAGTTGACAAGTTATCTCTAATATTACCCCAAGCTTCGGCAAACCCAATGTACTGTGACAAATCATAGATGGTAATTGCATTATGCTCTCATTAGGAAGAGAGGAAGATGTGACACACTAGGCTATGTGGATACATAACATTGATGAAATACTGTACAGGTATTTTGTGATCCACCTCCCCTGAGAGCAGAGGAAGTCTTGACACCTCAATCTAGACTTTGGAAGTAACTCTGCTGTCCTTTGTCTTCTGTATAGCACCTGATACCAACCTCTGATATGTTGTCCGTTATTCTCCATGGCCACATCCTATGTGGGTACTGGGATACTGTAAAGTGTTTATGCCCTATTTCCTTTTTTTTTTTTTTTTTAAGATTTTATTTATTTATTTAAGAGAGAGTGAGCACGAGAGGGGGAAGGTCAGAGGGAGAAGCAGACTCCTGCTGAGCAGGGAGTCCCATTTCGGGACTGGATCCTGGGACTCCAGGTTTGTGACCTAAGATCGTGAAGGCGGTCTGTCAACCAACTGAGCCACCCAGGCGCCTGCTCTATTTCCTTCTTATGCAAGCTTGGGGTTGAACAGTTGCCTCACTATTTTAATACTTAAATAACATCTGAATCAGGTCAATGATCTGATTAGTAATAAAATTCCTTCAAAAATTTAGTCTTGTAATTTGCTTCCATTTGTTTCCAGTAACTACACCTAAAGTTTGTTCTTTTTTTTTCTTTTTTAAGTTTATTTATTTATTTAAATAACTTCTACACCCAACTTGGGGCTTGAACTCATGACCCTGAGATCAAGAGTGACATTCTCTTGAGTAAGCCTGCCAGGCACCCTGACCCAGCGTTCTTTCTTATATAATTCTTGAACTTGATTTACTTCTTTGGTTCCTTGCGCCCATGTGTGTTTCTTTAGTACTTCATCTCAGCCACCTTCAGGCCATCTAAAATAATGGTCTTGGATGGGAACACCAAACCTTGGTATAATCTTTGTTGCTGTACTGTACTCAAATCTTCTTCCATTTCTTTTTTTTTTTTTTTTCAAGATTTTATTTATTTTTTTGACAGAGAGAGATCACAAGCAGGCAGAGAGGCAGGCAGAGAGAGAGAGGTGGGGAAGCAGGCTCTCTGCTTAGCAGAGAGCCTGATGCAGGGCTCGATCCCAGGACCTTGAGATCATGACCTGAGCCGAAGGTCACCACTGAGCCACCCAGGCACCCCCCCAAGCCTTCTTCCATTTCATTTTTTAACCACTCAAGTTCTAGAAAGTCAGCATGTCTGATCCTTCCAAGTATTCATATGCATTTTCATTTCTGCCATTCTTTCCTTGAGCTTATCTTTTTAGTAAAACCTTTCTAAAAGCAAAATGTAAAATTCAAAATATGCTATTATTCTCTTGAACCATTTTCCTGGAGCTAGTCTCAATAGATAGGTGATATGCTTTTCAGTTATGTTGCCCTACAAAACCTGGGTCTCCTTCTTCTGGCCTCCTATATCAGTTTCTCCAACATCTGCTACATCATCACTAAGCCAATGCAACATATTTTAGATTACTGTCCTAGCAGTATTCCCCTTCTGGTACCAATTTCCGGATTAGTTATGGTCATTCTGGCTCCTATAACATATAAATTCTCAAATCTCAATTTTCTCTCTTATAATAAGTCCAAAAAAATAGTTTTTCTAATTTGAAGGTAGAGATCTTCCAAGTCGTGATTTAGCTACTCATGTGCCTCTTTTCTGGCACTGGCATCTCCAACATATAGTTTTCAAGGTTATGATACTCACTTGCTACAAGCTGATGGAGAAAGAGTAAGGGAGGATGTAAGGAACTTTATTAAACCTGAAAATGAATGAATCACTTCCATTCACATTTCATTTGCTAAAAGTCAACCACATGGCCCCAACTAACTGCAAAGGAAATTGGGAATTTTAGTCTAGCTGTATGTCCAGGAAGAAGAAATGTTTCATGAATGGCTAGTCAAGTCTTTGCCACAAGGCTCTTAAAAAAAAAAAAAAAAAAAAAAAAAAGCTAGCCAAAAATAACAGAAAGTCACTGCAGGAACTCTGTCTATTCTAACAGGGTAGCTTGACCAAATTTTACTAGTCCCAACAAGATATTCATTTTACTACTATGTAAAAGAGCAAGAATTTATTTTCTTTTAGGAATGGGATTAAAGAGGGTTTTTGATAGTGTGATAGGTACAGAAGTTAGAGTGCAAAGGGTTAACAAGTAAAATTCAGATAAGAGAAACAACGAATGTAGAATCTTCTTTAAAAAATTGTGAAGGAAAGGAAATGGGAGTGGAACCAGAAATATGAAGGATTAAAGATAGAAAAGGTAATAAAAGGAAGAGAAAGCAGCTACCGGAACTAGAGTGCAGATGGATAATTCATCTCTGTAAGAGCAGGGAATGTCTCATTCCTCTGATACTGGAGAAAAGGAAAGTTCTGGAAGTATCTAAGTTTACAGCATTTGGAAAGTTGAACTTTATGCCTAATACCATCAATCTTCTTTTGATGTTTGAAGTAAAGTCATATAATGAAATGTGGCTAGGACTTAAGACTGTAAAAAGTATTTTGGTGGGAAGAGAAAAGAAGATGCTGATGGATATATAGCTGAGCTCCTAGAGCCTAAACCTGTAGTGGTATGATACACAATGTAATGTTCTGCACAGGAACTCAGCAACCACTGTAGGAGAGGAACAGGCAGATAGTTAGCCCAGTGTGTATATTTACTATAGCACTTATTTCACTATACAGCCCCTGAAAGCAGAGACTTTGATTTCAAAAACTATGCACACAGTAGGAACATGATGAATTTTTGTTTGAATGAATTGATTCAGTCATTGCCAATTCTGCCATAGTACTCTGTAGAGTACTGGCAACTGCCCACATTTCATATGGTATGCCAATGCTAAAAAGAAAAAAAATGCTAAAAAAAAAAAAATTCAGGCACACTCAATTAAACTTAGCAGTCTTAAAATGGCAACTATGTCAGCTGAGACATACTTTTTATCCTGAGCCAGTACATCTGCCTTTGATGTTTTCTTCATTTTCCTTATGCCACTGTACTCTTATTGGACCAGAAAGGGATAATTCTGAATTCAATAAGATACGCTATTATTTCAAAAGCCCTGGAAGTCCTTCATACATCTACAAATCAAAACCCCCTTCACCACATTCCTTCCAAGGGATGCACAGACAAGGGTGATTATTTATAATGCTCCCTCCACAGATAAAAGCTGAGTCGGTGAGGGCTGGAAGAACTAAATCAGGGTCATTCCGCGAATCGTCTGCAAAGTCTGGCACAGATCCTGCTTCCTTCTCCTTCCTGTCTTCTCCCCTTTGGAAACTTCAAAGTCGTGGTAATCTCAGACTTCACCTAATCGAACTCCGTAGCACACAACTGTAAACTCAGGGTCGGGAAGTCTGTAACTCAACACTTAAAACTCAGGCAAAGAGGGCTCTTTCACGCACACGACGCCATCTCTCAAAGATCCCAAGCCCTGATCAGGATTCGGAGGTGGGAAAAATGGCCAGGAACGAAACTACGTACGACAGTCCAGAAAGAGGCCCCACCTCCCGGATCTGGCGGTCCCGGCCTCCCGCTAACAAAAGTGTCCGGACCGCGCTTCCGCACCGGCTTCCCACCCTACCCGGGACGTTCTTCTCCAGCCTGCCGGGGGCCGCACGCACCGCAGCACGGCCCGCCCGCCGGGACCCGGAACCCAGCCCTCGAAATCTCACTTTCGTCTTTCGGCCACCCGCGCGCCACCGTTCGGGCGACGGCTGATGGCGTCACCTGCACTTCCGCCTGCGGCTGCGTTCTAGTCACAAGCGAGGAAGGAAGAAGGGAGGTCTGAAGGGCTGTGTGTGGGGGAAATAGCGAGGAAAGAGAAGAAATCCGGGCGCTCGCCGGCGCTACGACAGTAACCGCGGGTTTCTTCTGTCCCCGCCGCCCCCCTATCGGAAGTCGCCCTAGGCACACTTCCCTCGCCTTTCCGTAGTCTCCCTTCCTCTGGGTCTCCCGACACCCGGGTCTCTCTTTACGCCTCACCCCCCCCCCTTTGCTCCCTCACACTCCCTCCCTTTCCCTCCCTCCCATCGTCAGCCTCCCCGCCCTTAGTATCGCGAGACGAGGTGAGAGCTGGCGGAGCGGCGGCGGCGGCGGCGGCAGTAGAGGTGACCGAGGCGGTGGCGGCGGAGGCGGCACCGAGCGCTGTGTCGGCCCCGGTGCGGCCGAAGTCGCGGTAGAGCGTAGCCCCCACGCCCCTCCCCCGTCCGCGCCCTCCCTCTTTCCCTGGGGATGGAGAAGGCGACGGTTCCGGTGGCGGCGGCGGCGGTGGCTGCTGAGGGAGAAGGGAGCCCCCCGGCGGTGGCGGCCGTGGCGGGCCCCCCCCGTGGCGGCGGCGGCGGCGGCGGCGGAGGTCGGCAGCGGCGTTGGCGGCGGCAGCGGGGCTCGCTCGGCCTCTTCTCCTCGTGGGATGGTGCGAGTCTGCGACCTACTCCTGAAGAAGAAGCCGCCGCAGCAGCAGCACCACAAGGCCAAGCGTAACCGGACTTGCCGACCCCCCAGCAGCAGCGAAAGCAGCAGCGACAGCGACAACAGCGGCGGCGGTGGAGGCGGCGGTGGAGGCGGCGGCGGCGGCACCAGCAGCAACAACAGCGAGGAAGAAGAGGACGACGACGACGAGGAAGAGGAGGTTTCTGAGGCAAGGGCCTGGTTTCAGAGGAAGGAGGGAGGAAGGGACAGTAAAGGGTCGGGGCCGAAGGTGGGAGGGGACTTGAGGTGGGACAGATTCCTGTGGGTTGATCTATCTTAGCGGCCAGGCTTCCCTCTGCCCTCTTTCTTTACCCGGCCTAAATCGTGAGGTGTGGGGGGAGGTGGGGGAGGGTAGGTGACACGTGGGGGGTGGGAGGACCACTCAGCGCCCCCCGAGTTGGTGACCAGCAGGTTATCTTGGGATGGTTCACACGGTTAAGGATGGAGGGAATTGGTTAGATTCCCTCTGCACGCCCGGCGGAGTCGGCCTGGGGTCAGTAGGGCCATGTTATTCCTGGGGCGGGGGCGGGACCAAAGCGGGAGGCATAAGATAATAGGTAGCTGAGTCTCCTGGGGAATGACTAGGAGGTTGGTAAATTTCTCCCACTTGTGAGGTGGATCGGAGCGGTGCTGAGGGGAGGTAAGGTTGTAATGGACTCAGAGCTAAGTATTTGTGTATGTGAGAGACACGTGAGAGGCTGTACTTTTCCATACTGTTCTGCTGCAGGGTTTTTGGGGTTTTTTTTCCTTCTTCCCATAATCATTGTGGCTGCTGAAGTAGCCTTTAGCTCTTTGATCTCTCAAGGATTGTGGATGAACTGAACTTAGATCCATATACATTTTTATATAACTCAGTGGCTGAAAAATATATTTGACTCTTACATGTGCATACCTACGTATCTTCAGATGCTTCCTTAGTGAGGAAAAATTAAGGCAGGCTTTGTCGTTTTCCAGATAACATGGGACAACTAAAGAGTGCTTTGAAGCCAGCCTTGGTTGTGGTGAGTTGGAATAGGAAGAAGGCCTCTTGGTTTGTCCTAGTGATCTGGTTTCATAACTGTTTATAATTTTTCCTGGGTCCACAGACAGGCGGCGTTGCAGGACCTTATTCAAAGGCCACATATAACCCAAAAGCTCAGTAAAGCATACCATACTGACAAAAAAACTAAGTTAGCCTTATTATCAGCTCTTTTGTAACTCTCTTGTCCACTGCCTGAAATGGAAGCTAGAAAATCTTGATTTGGAGAAAGAAGTTGTAACTTAAGGCAGCAGAAGGAAAACAGCTTTAAAGGCTGATTTTAAATCTTGTAAGAGAATGACTGAATTATCTAGAAGTACCACTTGCCATTTATTCTCTTCCACCGAGTTTATCTTGGTGCAGGGCTTCTTTTTTGAAAACTGTGTTACTGGAAGACCAGATTCTCTTTTACCTCAGATTGGATGAAGTTATATAGGTAGAGATACAATAGTTCAAGTATGTATGCCAAAAAGATGGACACTCCTTGCTATTCCGTTATCCAATTGAATTCTAAGAATAGGTTTGTGTTGATAGATTCTGTACTGATTTTAGTTGGACCTTTCAGTATAGGGTGTTGCTTGAGCTACATTTGAAACAATGAAGAGGAGAATGAGATGGGATTCTTATTTCTAATAAAATCCATTATGGTAGTGAGAATCTTTAATTTTATGATTCTTTGCAGAGATGAGAAACATTTTTGAAGTAATCTAGTTCAGCCCTTTTATTTTAAAAATGAGGAAAACAAGGCTTAGACGAAACTGATTGTGGTAGATAGTAGCAAAAGTAGAAATCAAAGTTTTCTAGTGGCTCAGACCCGTACACTTTTTATGACAGCTTATTTCCCCTCCTGACATCTTTCAAAAAATTAGGTAGTGAATTGCAGGGTAACACAATCATGCAGCTGTGGGCAAAGTGCCAATATTTTGTTAAGATTTTTAATTCTCCCACAAAATATCAGGCTCTGGTTTGGAACTTGGTATCAACTTGAATGTAGTACTTCCTGGAATATTATGCTGTAAACGTCACATACCTAGGTAGTTTTGTTCACTGATTTGGCCTAATAAATAAAGCTTTTAATAAGTTTATAGGTGTGTTAATTTTGTGAGTCAGGTTTCTTTTCCTCAGATAATGGGAATGATATGTATTGACTTTCACCAACTAGGGGAGTTTCTTTGTTTTTAATATGCTTTATTTTGTTTTGTGCACAGTGCTGTGAACAGTGGGTTTGTCATTTGTTATGAAGATGAGTCAGGAGAAATAAGTGTAAGAAAGTGCAGCCATTAAAAATAAATCCGTATAGGTGCATGTTGAGGGATGAGCAGGCAGAAAGGAGTACAGTATGTTTCTGGACCTGCCTCCATCCACCCTGCCTCCATCTGGACATACCTCACAGACACTGTATACTATAAGCTAAATGGATGAGTTGTGCAGTGTTTTTCATTTCATTACCATTTTATTGACATGTCTGCAGAAGGTTAACTTTCTGGAACTAGGAAATCTTGTGGCTAATACTCATTGTATTTAGGTCCATTTTCTAATTCAGTCTCTTATTGGCTACATAATGAAGACTATGGAAAACATGATCTTTGAGATTATCCTGCTAATAAAAATCATCAAAAGATTAAGGAATATGAAGTGTTACAGTTTTTGTATATAGTTGTGGTTTCAGGTATTTAACCTGAAAAGTTGGAGGATAATTTAGCAAAAATATATACCTTTGCTACAAAGAAATGTTAGCTGGGTATTCTCTATATCTGCTGAAAGAGGAAAAGTTGGAAGGAAAGGAGATTTAATGTAAAAAAGAGCCTTACCTGAATTTTGAAGAACAAGCATCTGATTCTTATTAAATGTCGGAGTAGTTAATTGAGAATTGTATTTTCTATTGAATGGCAGAATAGAATAATCACATTTTAGATAATTTGTGTAACTTCGTCTATAACTGGCAAAAATGGTATAAGACCAAGAGCTCTCCTTTTCCCTCTCCTACTCTCCTCCCTCCTATTTGACTCAAAAATCTTAGATCAAAAATTGAAAAATGCCTAATTGCTTTGGCTTTCAGTGGGTGACTAATATGGAAAATGCACAGAAATTTATTTCCTGACATAAAATCGTAATGCACTTCTTTTCAAATTAGTGACTAAATTAAATTGCTTACTTGAATATTGCAAGAAAAAGATGTTAAAATTGCATGAGTTGATACTCCATTTCAGAAAAACCATTGCATTCTATTGAAGGCATTTTGAAATGTAATTGAATGGTTTCAGTGTTTGCTAATGCAGAATTCAAAGGGGAAAAAACTTTCTTTAAAGGTAGGATTTGCGTTTAAAAGTAACTTTTTATTAAAGATAAAATGTAAAGATAGTAGGAGTTTTTCAGAATTCTGGCTATATTTGGTAAGTAACTTGAGGCTTTAAAGTTAAGAGACAAACCTAGTGGTGAAATTTTAGACACCGGGAGCCAGTGAATAAATTAGTACTGACTTACTCACTTTTGAAAGGATTTGCAAGGCTGGGGAGAATCTGTTTGTAGACCTGGAAGAGGTAGGGTTGAGAATGAGAGAGAGAAAAAAATTATTTCAGTAGATTTTGTTCCTTCAAATTTGCTTCCAAATCTTTTTTTATTTTTTTTTTTGGTTGTTTGTTAATGGAAAAATGCCATCCACGTTCCTTTGTTTTAATGGTAGAATCCCAGATGAGTTCAGAGAAACTTACTTGTTCCCCAGTTTCATCTCTTAATTGATAAAGCAATATTTGTAAACTAGATGTTAAGATCTTTGAAAAAGTAGTTCTGTCATAATTTTCTTGTCTCCTAGTCTGGTTAAGCACAGTACTTGATTAAAAAAAACATTTTCAGTGAATAATTAGTACTTCAGGAGGTTCCAGAATTCATTTGGGAAACCAAGAGAAGGAACAGAGTTTCTCCTTTCTTGGATCCAGGGCTGCCAAATAGCCGATTTCAGTATCTTTCAGTTACTGATTACTTCTCTTAGTGACAGTCCTCTCCCGTAGGGATCTTTCTCCTTAGGTGTTAGGAAAGCCAATTAAGCCAATGTACATTGATTGTTGAATGCCTGAGAAGTACCTTAAGCCTCTTAGGTGTATTTACATTTTAAAAACATAAAAAAACTGTTACTTACTCAGTGCCTACTGTGTGTCGAGTCTAGCGTAATGGTCAAGAGCATGGACTAGAGCTTAGAGTCAGATATGATCCATCCCTTACTAGCATTGTGATATTGGACAAGTTACTTAACCTTTCTGCACCTTAGTTTGCTTTTATGTAAATGGTGATAAGGTAGATTCTACTGTATATCATTGGTATGAGAATTAAGTAATACAGATACCATGTATTCTTATTTTATTTTCGTCATATCCCTATGAAGTAGGTGTCCTCTTATTTGTTTCATTATTCAATACGTGTTTAGAGTTCCTATTGTATGTTGGGCATTTTGTTGTACTGGGTAGTGCTCACTTTGGCAGCACATAAACTAAAAAATTTTTGTACTGGGTAAGTAATGGTGAGCAAAACTATTTTAAGACACATTGATTTTATTTTATTTTATTTTATTTTATTTTATTTTATTTTATTTTTTTAAAGATTTTATTTATTTATTTGACAGACAGAGATCACAAGTAGGCAGAGAGGCAGGCAGAGAGAGAGGAGGAAGCAGGCTCCCTGCAGAGCAGAGAGCCCGATGTGGGGCTCGATCCCAGAACCCTGGGATCATGACCTGAGGTGAAGGCAGAGGCTTTAACCCACTGAGCCACCCAGGCTCCCCAGGACACATTGATTTTAAAATGCACCAGTGATTAAATATAGGTTTTGGAAGGTATGATACTGAGAATAAATGGTTAAATGTAGATCCTGAATAAAGTGGGTGAGTTTCAGAAATATACAGATGTTGGGAGGGGTTATTCATGTTAATTTTAGAGTCAAAGATATTGGCTTAGAAGGAAGGGTTTTAGGTAACTTAATCAGGTTCACATAACCAGTAAGTGGCAGAACAGGACATAACCTGTCTGTTTGATTCAAAGCCGCCTTGTTAGTTCGTTCGTTTATTCATTCATTCATTCATTCATTCATTCACATGTTCTGTTACGTGTATGATGTTGAGTACGACATCTTAGTTGTTGGCATTTCGGATAGTGTGAAAACAAATTCAGATGGTATAGGGGAACATACTTTTAGGCAGTAGGGCAACCACTGAAGACAAATTGACTACCCCAAGTTTTTCTTTCCTTTTCTTGTTCTTATTTTCTTGTTTCCTTCTCTTTTTCTTATTCAATGAAAAGGTAGAAATACAGGAAAGTACAGATGAAGTATGTCCATATTCCCACCACCTAGAATTAACAAATGTTAACTTTATAGTTAACAAAATGAAACTTCATAGTGAAAACTACTCTCTCTAGAAGCAGTCTGTTGCTTCTTCCTCCCTCTCAAGATTTTTACTTTGCAAGGTTATTTCCTTTACTAAGCTAAAATTTTTTTTTGCTCTTAAATAGGAGTTGTTAATTTGGCATCTAGATAGGCTGTGAATACCTGAAATTAAACCCTAAAATTTTATTGAAGGTGCTTGTGAGGTGTTCTCTTCTTTCTCCCTACCCCCAATAGTGTGTGTGCAGAACTTTTATTAGCTTCTCAGAGAGATCTGTGACTGCCTCCTCCCTCCCTCCCACCCTGTCATTTTGAAACGTTCTCACTCAAATAGTAGTGGGGAATCAGACAGGCATTTATGTGCATTGTTTAGAATTGGGAAACTACTTGTAACCAAGGTAATGTAGTAACACAGAAGGCCTATTTCTGTTGTGAAGTCCAACACTTATTTGTTCTTTCTGGTAAATTAGACCTGTGCTTACTCTTACCTTAAATCCTCACATTTTGCCTTTTAATTGCTTAATTAATGAAACAGCTTTCATCTGCTCTGCTATGGACCACCAGATCTGAAGATGGAAACCTTGCCTTACACATCTTTATATATCCTGCTGTACTGTACCATATGTGTTATATAAGTCCTAGTGTCTTAAACCTCTGCTAGGCTTTCACGAAGTCAGATATCTGAAGTAAAAATAAATAAGTAATAAATGAATAAATATTTCTTCTTTAACCACTTACTCTGGAAATATTTGGGAACATCAGAGGAATGCATTTCGACTCCCTGAAGGTTGCAAGAGTATTTACTAGACTGTTTCTACTAGAGTCCAGTTATACCATCTGGTTGACTAAAAGTTCAATTTTTAGGTCTTGGAGGCAGCATATTTGCATTTTATGCAGCAGTTTTTTCTGCATTCTTATAAAGATGATTTAGTGAGTTAGGAAATACCCTTGTAATGAATTTCCATATAATTTTTACATACTTGACCATAGATGAAAAAAATTTCACTTCATAGTAGTGAGGTAGTGCCTGTTGATACCACTTGTGTTTTTGTTAGGACCAATAGAGGGCACCAGCATCCATGATAATCTATGCTCAATCTGACTAACTTCCTTCAACTTTCACCTTTTGGAAAAAAAACATTAGGAAATTGAAGGTGGAGAGTGAATATAAATATCCTTCTGGTCCCTGGAATCTTACCTGTCTGGTAGTTATGCCTATCCACTTGGCATGCACAATCAAAATACTCTTCCTAACGTATGGTGTTTAACTTCTTAATGTATATATATTTTTGTCTTTATTTTGTTTTTTAAGATTTTATTTATTTATTTGACAGACAGTGAGAGAGGGAATACAAGCGGGGGGAGTAGGAGAGGGAGAAGCAGGCTTCCTGCCAAGCAGGAAGCCTGATTTGGGGTTTGATCCCAGGACCCTGGGATCATGACCTGAGCTGAAGGCAGACGCTTAATGATTGAGTCACCCAGGCGCCCCTATATTCTTATCTTTAAAAACATCTTTCCCAGTCATGAGGGGAAGTGGAATTGTGGAAGGACATGGGTATCATTTTATCATTATTTATAACTTGGGTTTTAATTATCGAAGAGACATGTTGGATTTTATTTTTCCCAAAAATGCTTTGAAACTTGATATCAATATTCACCTGATTATTGAAAGCACAATGTAGATTGCTTTCTGTTATCTTATAAAACTCAAATATTACCTCGATCTTTTAAAAGAGTCAACTTGGGTTTACTTCTGTGTGAGACTAGATGTAAGAGGGTCCATTATGAAAAAATGTAGTTTATAGTACTTTAGGAATTCCATTTGGATCCAATGTTCTTTAGTATGTTTATGAACACTTTTGATAATATGATGAAGTCCCTCTCAACGTGTACAGATAGGTCAGAGTGAATTGTGTTCAATGAAATAAGGTTGCTGAGAATAGGCTAAATTAAATAGGTTTTTATGAGTCCTGGGTAAAAAAATGGGCTTTTTTGGGCAAATGATCTGAAACAAAACATACTTTTTCAATATGGTGTTGAACTAGATGAAATAAGGTATTGGAGAATCCTAACTCTTAAATAATTCTATGATACATCTGCACAAAATCAATTATGTATATTTCTGCCTGCTGTACCATGAAAATGATGACTAAAACTAAGCAAGTTCTAGAGTGGGATAGTTTAAAAATGATGGGAGGGTTAAGAATGGAATCCATGATCAAGGAAGACTACAGATTATACTTTATTTTTACAGCTTGTTACTTAATGTTCAGATTAATCAGTTACTCAAACTTGAATTGTGGAGAAAAATGAGAGGTGTGTTAGATAGTGTTGTTTCAATTTTGAAAATAACTCCTTATTTCTTATTTCTTGAGGTTATTTTAAAGTACACACTAGACATGACTAATTTATGAAAGTAGTCAGTATGTGTGCATCTCTAGCAGGGCATATTCTCCTCCTGAGCTATCATTGAGTTTCATTTAACTTTTTTTTTTTTTAATTCCTCCCGTACTCCCCCCCCCCCCCCCCAAAAAAAAAAAAAAAAAAAAAGAAAAAAAAAAAAAAAAAAAGTGAAGAAAACCTGTCCTAAAATTAATTGGTGGTCTGGGGTTTTCTTCTTGAATTGTCTTTTAATTAAAGAACCTTTGAGAAGTAGACCTGTAGAAAAACTAGTTTCATCAGTTTTGAATTTGGAATAAATAAACATTAACATAAAGCTCTATTTTCCTTTCCCTCTTTCCTGTCACCCTAAATCTGAGACCTGAGAAGAAAATGAATTCTTCTTGTGTATTATACCAGGTCTATTTCCAGTTCAGTCTTTGACCTTATTATTGTCTCTTTATCTTCTCCGTGCGATTTCCCTCTTATTTTTTATTTGAATTTAATAACAGAAATAGCCCTGTTCAAAGATCCCAGTACAGTTCTTAACTAGTTCAAGGTGTGGTATAGGAGTTAATTTTTTTACTTGACAAACATTTATTGACTCTGTCCTATGTGTGGCTGTTTTCAGTATATAGTAATCTCAACCATTTCCCTCTCAGTGAATGTTGAAAAGTTAGCTCTAATAGAATAATAGCTGTCTGTGTTGAGTTGAATGATTTTTTTCACCTTGTAGGTTAGTAAAACTTAAATTTGTATACATGAAAAATTAGAATGATGGAATTGTTTTTTATGAGTTTTAGAAAATATCAATGTTTATACTTTTCTAAATAAATTTAAAAAGCATTATTGAGACCTAGCAAAATTAGGGATTATGAGGAATTTGAAGAAACTGAAACATTATTCATAGTTTCATAAAATTTAAATCATGTAGAGATAAAATTAATAATAATTTAAAACTGTGAAGATGGTTTTAGTCCTGTATAATTAATCTATTTGGGAATCTGTGTTTTCAGTATAACTGTGTTCCTTTAGAATTGGTCTCATTATACGGATTGTCTTATTTTTGTTTTTTAGTATAAGTTGAATAGACTTTACATCTTTTATGAGTGCCTCTTGTAATGCTCACTAATTTGTGGTATTATGTTCTGGTTTTTTTAAGAGAAGTCTGTATGTGCTATTTTTCTAGAATATCCTTAACCATTAAATGACACCAAAGACTCATCCATTCTAATTTTATCCTGAAGATTTTATAGTGAAAATAGGGGCTGTAAAGGTATACTTGTGGCTAATGCAGATACAAGTATGTTAAAATATGGGAAATGGTGTTATAGGACAGTGTAGAGTACAATGTTAAATATCTTCCAAATTAGATTTTAAATATAGTGTTTCTGTAGTTAAACATTATTAATTAAATTTATACACATTTGTAGGAAATTTGACAAAATTAAAAAGATCTAAAGAAGAATACAAAAATTGCCTATAATTTTATCCTCCACAATTAAACATTATTTTAAATTTTTTCTTTTTTTTCCATTGGTGGATGTTAATCAAATTATCTGTCACAGAGAACAAAGCTGTCGCTTACACATTTTGTCTGCTAAAAGTTTCATTGATGAACATACTTAAAATACATCAGTTGAAGAGAGAAGTCTTCAGATAATGGTTATATACTTATTTATCTATAAAAACTAAGGAATGCGTTCATACTTTTAAAAAAGTTTTCTAATAGCTAGAGATTTTTGTCTTATTCTTCCTCAAAGCAGATGTTGCTAACAGCTTGGTGTATATCAATCAAACATTCTAGTTTCTTGGTGGGAGTGAATGAATGAGTGTGGCGTGGGGAAGGGGTATGTGTGTCTGACAGAGTACATTAAGATTTCCCTCATTGTTCTTACTTACTTATGAATGTTCCATAGTATGAATGTTCATAATTTATTTGCTCTTTTATATTGGTAGACATTTTTTTAAAGATTTATTTATTTTAGAGAGAAGGATAGAGAGCATGTGCATGTGCAGGGGAGGGGCAGAGGGAGAGGGAGAAAGGGAATGTCAAGCAGACTTGGAGCCGGATGTTGGGCTTGATCTCACAACCCTGACTGACACGATCATGACCTGAGGAAAAAACCAAGAATCAGGTGCTTAACCAGTTGAGCCACCCAGGCACCCCTGTGTTGGTAGACATTTTCATTGTTTTCAGTACATTGCTATTACTTGTATAATGCTGAAGTGAATGTACAGTTATTTTTGAGTCTAAAAATATTTCTTTGGGATGGATTCCTGGAAAGAATTGCTGGGCCAGAGGTTATGCACATGTTAAATTTAATAAATACTCCCCAAGTTTTACTTGCATCAACAGAGTATTAAGAATATTATTGGAAATGAGCAATCTTGGTTTTTAAAATGTGTTAAAAAACAGTGTTTTGTTTTTGTTTTTATTTTCCTGAGTACTGTTGACATTGGGTAAATTTTAATTTTTATTTTTCATTTGGATTTCTTTTGAACATTTACTGTTATATCCTTTACTTATTATTCTATTAGAATTGTCTTGTTTTTAGTGATTGTTGGTACTGTTTATATTTATGCATAGTAATCCTTCACAGTATTATTTGTTCTTCATTTATAGTATTTTCACAATATAGAAACATTTTTATTTTTGTGTAGTAAAATGACTTACTCTTTTATGATTTCTGGAGACCTTCACCCCAATACTTTAAGAAAATATTCTTAGAAGTTTTCTTTTGATAACTGCTGTGGTTAGTTTTTGAAAGATAGATATCTTTTTGGGTATAATATTTAATTGTTGTGTCCATTTCTTTCTTATTCTTTTTAGTAGCATTTGACTTTGTTGACTAATTTTTGCCTCTTAAAAATTGCTGTTCTTTTGCTTATGTAATACCACCCTCTTCTGTTTCTACATTACTAGCTGCTTTTATTGGTCTTCTGTCTTCCTCCTAGTCCCCTCACTCACTGTACATTTTTTGGTTATTTGGTATCTCATTGCTTAGTCCCGAACCCTATTTGGTCTTGTATGTAGTCTCACTTCTTAGGTGATCTTATCTAGTCTTGTGTATTTATGTATATGCTAGTGACTATCAAGTGCATATTTCCAATTTAAACCTTTCTTCTTGAGTACTGGTATGAACCTTTTGGTCACCCAGCATTGGTACAAACCTTTCTCCTAATACATACTTTTCTTCCTTTCTCAAGAGAATCTCTCCAAAGTTCCATCCAGTTACTAGACATAGCTCAACATGACAGATATCTACATATTTCTTTTTTTCTTAATTCAGCAAGTAATCTATAAAACAATAAGTAATGTGTCCTTTTGTCCAACCCATTACCCAGTGGAGAAGGAAAGAATAGAAGTAGATAGCGGGGGGCGCCTGGGTGGCTCAGTGGGTTAAGCCGCTGCCTTCGGCTCGGGTCGTGATCTCGGGGTCCTGGGATCAAGTCCCACGTCGGGCTCTCTGCTCGGCAGGAAGCCTGCTTCCCTCTCTCTCTCTCTGCCTGCCTCTCCGTCTACTTGTGATCTCTCTCTGTCAAATGAATAAATAACATTAAAAAAAAAAAAAGAAGTAGATAGCGGATCCTTCTGATCAGAAGATTCTGCTTTGGCAACTATATAAATTCCTTGGTTAAACTTTTGATTTTGCTCTATTGGTGGAATGCCCTTTTGACTATTGTGTCCCCTTGGCTTTGTTCTTAGGTGATTCTTTCTTGTTATTTTCCTTTGCCGCATTTGAAGTAGTAGGCATTCAAGAATATGACATCCTAGGAATTGCACAACATTTATAGCTTCCTGCCAGTTGATATAGATTAAGGACCTGTACGGTTTTTAAGGTTCAGTCCTAGGTTTTTATAGACCAGTAATGTAGTTTGGTGGTACTCTTCAAAAACTTTACTAATAGATTTCTGTTCTAAGTCAGTACCATATGAGATTCTCTTTAGCAGACCGTTTTTAATCATAATTTGTGAAATCTACTCATTCTTCTTCTAGTCTCTGTGCTAGGCCTGTTCCTCTTTCCCTGTGTTACTGGGCTACCTTGAGGGCATCTGAAATAATAGGCTTGAATGGTGTATCAGGCAGGGTTTAACCAGAGAATTAGAACAAACAGATTTATATATGAGGGGGTGGGGAGAGAGGTAGGTATTAAAAGATTTATTGTAGGGAATTGGATTACAATTCTGGGAGCTGGCTAAGTAAATCTGAAATTTGTAAGGTGGGCATTTGGGAAGGGATCTCAAGCAGTCTAGAATCCATGGGCATATGTTGAGACTGTTCTCGCTAGGCATTTAGGAGAGGAAGATCCAGGAAGGGAGAACAATAGACTCAGCTGCTACTTGGAGTCTCATTTGCCAGGAAGGGTCCAGTCTCTTTCAAGACCTCACCCACTAGGTCAGGCTCACTAAGGATGATCACCATAGTTTAAAAGTCACCTGATTAGGGACTTCAATTACATCTACAGATCCCTCCACAGCAGCACATAGATTAGTGTTTGAATACTTAAGAGGAAGTACTTACAAAATGGCCGCTTGCCTTCCCCTCCTTTTAGTTTAGACTAACCAAGTTGACACATCAAAACCCATCACAAAGGGGCCCTCTTCACATGTGCTTTGCTACTCTGTGGAAAAGAACCTTTGCGGTCACAAAGTTCTCTTGGTGTATTTGGAGCACAAAAATCCTGCCTTTCCTAACCTGAGAGGCCTCGATTTATTGGACTGAGGCTAAGGTATGGTTTCCTACTGAGCTTCTCACAGTGGCACTGTATTTATGTCTGTCTCTGTTCTATATTTTACTCTTGGTTGAGCTGACGTTTTTGCCAGTTCTTTAAACAGCCAATACCCATGATTATTCTGAGTTTTTCTAACTGCTTTTCTTAGAGCTATATGCACCTGTTAGTCAGGGAATGTGCCCTCCCCATTATTGCAGACAAGAGTTTTACTAAGTGGTTTGGTACTGCATAACAGAGGTGTGGTTTGTTTTCCAGCCTGACATGTTTTCTTGCTGTATGTCCTCTGAGCCTTACCAGAGTTTTTAGTAGTTTGTTTTGGCAGCACTCTGCTTCTAATTCCTGTATTGATTAAAATATAAGATGGGTTGTTGGACCAAAGAGACTCCAAAACACATGTGGTTGAAGCAAGATAGATTATGTGATACTGTGGAGGTTGTCCTTCCGGTCATGCATAGGTGTAAGTTTTCCTGTTTTGTTACACCATCCCTAAACCTGTGCTGTTGAGTATGGTAGCTGTGTACCACATGTGGCTACTCAGTGCTTGAAATATGCCTAGTACAACAGAGTCTAGATTTTTAGGTTTATTTAGTTTTAATTAATTTTAATAGTCACATGTAGCTAGTGGCTACCATATTGGAGAGTCCCAGATAATAGAACATACACATCATCACAGAAAGTTTTATTGGACAGCTCTGCCTTAGGTTGTTGACTTCATCTACCAAGTCTGATTTGGCTCACTAGCATCACATCCATGTTCCAGTCTGTTATGGGCTGAATTGTGTCTCCAGAATCCATGTTGAAACCTTAATCCCCATTGGTGGGAATGCAAACTCAGTATGCATACCGTGGAAAACAGTATGAGGTTTCCTCAAAAAATTAAAAATAGAGCTACCCTATGGTCCAGTAACGGTACTACTGAGTATTTACCCTCAAAATACAAAAATACTAATCCATAGGGATACATGTGCCCCTATGTTTATTACAGTATTATTTACAATTGCCAAACTATGGAAGTAGCCCAAGTGTCCTTCAGTAGATGAATGGATATAGAAGATACCCCCTCCCCAACACACACACACAGGAATATTATTCAGCCTTAAAAAAGAATGAAATCTTGACATCTGCAACAACATGGATAGAACTAGAGAGTATAATGCTAGGCGAAATAAGTCATTCAGAGAAAGACAGATATCATGTGATCTCATTTATACATGGAATTTAAGAAACGAAACAAAGGTGAAAAAGAAAGAGTGACAGACAAAGAAACAGACCCTTAACTATAGAGAACAAACTAATGGTTATCAGAGGAGAAGTGGCTGGGGAGATGGGTGAAATAGGAAATGGGGATTAAAGAGTACACTTACTTACCATGATAAAAAAATAAAATGATAAAGAAACCCCAACACCCAGTATCTAAGAATGTGACTGCATTTAGAGGTAATGCCTTTAAAAAGGGAATAAAGTCAAATCAGGTCAGATGGGTAGACCCTAATCCAGTCTGATAGGTGTCCTTATAAGCAGAGGAAATTTGGACATAGAAAGAGACACCAGAAATATGTACACACAATAAAGGTCACGTGAGGACACAGCAAAAAGGTGGCTTATCTACAAAACAATGATGGAGACCTCCAAAGAAACAAAACATGCTAACCGCTTGATCTTGGATTTCTAGCCTAAAAAACTGAGAAAATAAGTTTTTGTTTTTTAAGCCACCCAGTCTGTGGTATTTTGTAAGACAGCCCTAGAAAACTAATGCACAGCACCAGAGAAATAAGAAACAGGAAGGCAGCCACAGGTACTTCCTTTTATTGAATTGGCCAAGGATTTGCAAATATCACTTCCTGACCAGAACTTAGTTCTATGTCCATACCTAGGACCCCGTTCTTGCTATATGGCCATCACACCCCCATATAACTTGTGAAGAAGTGTTTTACTAAAAGAAGGGTAGTGTGGATATTGGAGGATAATTATTGTCTTACACAAATATAATTTGAGGATTACATTCTTTTTATGGCTAACACTACAAGGAAAAAAGTTACTCCTGGATCCTGAAATAATCTTGTTGGCCTAGCTTGGGTCCTGTGTCCGTTCCTGAACCAGCCATCGATAAGGAAAAAGATGCTTTGTTTAGGTATAAATCATGTCTTTCTGGCCTTCAAGACTAGGAGAGGTCATTTTCACCTGAGTTTCATGGAATGGTTTCCCAGAAACTGTTTCTGTTGCCAAAAAGGTGAGATGGCAGAGTGGGAAGGGAAAAGATACAGGACATAAGATTTCCAAAGTCTGCTTTGAAATTTCCCAATTCTCTCCATCTTTGCTGCCATCACATTAGCCCAGGCTGTTCTCTTACTTGGACTTCATAGTAGTTCAATGTGATCTCCTAGCTTCCTTTCTTGTCTCCTTACACTTCATTTCATTCTTCATGCAGCAACTAGGCCAATCTTTCTGAAACGTAAATCATTATTTGACTTCTCATTGCTCTTAGAATAATAAATACCCAAACTCTGATGTTGGCCTGTTTAAGACTTTGTATGGCTGCTCCTTTTTGTTCTAGCCTCATTTTATATCATTTTTTAGTTCATTCACTGTCTTCTAGTCCTGCTGTCCTGTTCTTAGAGTGTGGAGACTTCCTCACTTAGGGTCTTTTGCTTTCTTTCTAGGATATTCTTCCCCTAGTTCTTTGTCTCTTCTCTTTTAAGTTTCAGCTTAGGTATCCTTTCCTGTTCAGGGTTGTCGAAAGACACTTTTCCTCCCTACACCTCTCCTCTTCTCTACCCTCCCTTTCAGTTTCTGCCTATGACCTACTGGGGTAAGAAATAGGAGGCCCTCTTGGCCTTTAACTAAGCTTTATTAGTATTAAATATTTTAGTGGACTCTTCTGTTTCTTACCACTTAAAAAGGGATTTGTGGGTGGTGGGAGTAGGGGAGTTTGGGTGTTTAACATTCCCAGATTAATAATAGCTGTTTTTTTATTCCTATGTCCACATCAGTTTTAGTTATTAGGTTGTACCTTTCGATACTGTTCTTTTTATACATGGAGTGTCATCAACTCCCTGTGATTTCTTTTTTTTTTTTTTTTTAAGATTTTATTTATTTATTTGACAGACAGAGATCACAAGGAGGCAGAGAGGCAGGCAGAGAGAGAGAGGAGGAAGCAGGCTCCCTGCTGAGCAGAGAGCTGATGCGGGGCTTGATCCCAGGACCCCGGAATCATGACTTGAGTCGAAGGCAGAGGCTTTAACCCACTGAGCCACCCAGGCGCCCCAACTCTCTATGATTTCGTATGGCTCAACCTAGTATGTTAGAATACTTTGATGTCTTAGAAGGCAGTTCTCCCTCATTGATCTGTCAAGAGTTTTAAATATTGTTTGTTTAACTTGTCAGATGGCTTTTGCAAACCGCCGTAAAATATGCCTATTGAGATTTAATTGGAATTAGATTGAAATATGGATTAATTTGAGAAGAAATAGATGTATAATACATCCAGAAACATGGCTTGATTATTTTCTTCAGGCCCTTCTGTCTTTAATAAAATTTTACAATTTCCTTATAGATTTTGCACATTTTGGGGTGTTTATTTCAGATTATTTTATAGTTCTCATTACTGTGATGCGTGGTATTTTTTCTTCCATTATACTTTGTAATTAGTTATTGTTGGAGTATAGAAACCTCTTGATTTTGAGATTTTGATCTTGAATATATGGCCGTTAAACTGAATCCTTTATTAAGTCAGTTTATTGAGTTTTCTGACTAAATTGTTATATTGACACCAATAAATGGTTCTTTTGTCTTTTCCTTTTCAGTGCTTTTACCTCTGGTTTGTTTTTCTTCTTGTTGCATCAGTTTTGAACCCTCCCAAAATATTGAATAAAAGTGGTAATAGACGCAGTCTTTATCTAGGGAGTGCTAATGGGAGTACTGCTATGTCACTACTAAGTATAACGCAGGTATCCTCTATTAGTATATCTCTTTCTCTTAGCTCACTAAATTTTATCAGAAATGTAGACTAACTTTTATCAAATGCATTTTTGGCATCTATTGAAATGAGTATTTATTCCCCCCTCCAATTTATTCATATAATGAATTGGAATAATAAATTTCCTAATATTAAACTGTTTGGAACACTTAGTATGATGTAGCATTCTTTTAACATATTCTTGGATTTGATGTCATTAACATTTCAATTTATATTTTCTGGGAGATTATCCATTTCATATTAGATTTTTAAATTTCTTGGGAGACACTACATTCCTTTCCTACATCGCCTTGTAAAGATTTGTGCTTGACAGATGAGACATTATGCATTCTTTTTCTTTTTAATCTTTGGTGTTGTGTTTTTAGCCATATTTGCCACTTGGTTGTTAGAAAGGAGTTTGATCAGGCACTTTGATCTCTTTATAGTTTCATAATTTTTTAAAGTGGCCTAAGTAATTTAATGCATACCTCCTCTTTTGTAATTGAGAAAAATGTAATTGTGGTAAAAAAACACAACAAAAAAATTACCATTTTAACCATGTAAGGGTGCAGTTCAGTAGTGCCGAGTTTATTTACATTGTTCTGCAACAGATCTCTAGAACTTTTTCGTCTTGCAAAACTGAAACTCCCCAGAAACTTAAACAACTCCCCATTTACCTCTTTGCTCATCTCCTGGCAACTACCATTCTACTTTGTTTCTATGAATTCAACTACTTTAGATGATTAATATAAATAGAATCATATAGTACCATTTTTGTGATTGGCTTATTTCACTTAGCATAATGTCCCTAAGATTCATCCATGTTGTAGCATATGGAACATTTCCTTCCTTTTTAATAAAGACTGAATAATCCTTTGTGTATATATCTACCACATTTTGTTTATTCTTCCATTGATGTACATTTGGGATGTTTCCATCTTTGGCTATTGTACCTCTTGTTTTTTTTACACTTAATTCATATCTTTTGAATTTAAATTGGCTTATGGATGGAGACAGGAACTTAATTAATCTTATATTTCTAAATGGTTAATCAGTTGATTTGGCTGTTTCAGTCTATCCTTTCCCACTCTTTGAAGTACTACCTTTATTTCGTGTATTTGGATAAGAGAACAGTAGACTGGATGATATTTTCTCATTATATACATCTTTAGGTGTGCTGCATTTGTATAACCTTAAGCCTCACGTACTAAAATTAGTTGTTTGTACTAAACAGTTTCCTGTGCTTTCTGACACATAGCTAACATCTGCAGGGTTTTATGGTTAACAAAGTAATTTTCCATATTTTCGTTGAATGTAGTCAGTGGTCTTTTGAAACAATCTCTTTTTCTCCTAACTCTAAAGCTCTGAGTAGGCTTGACTTCTTTCCTCTCTTCCCTCCCTCCCTTACACATTTCTAGTAGAGAAGTAAAGGTGCTTTTATGAAGAAGACAAGAGCAGTGATGGCATGTAAATAGTTTTCTTATTAGTTTGTGATGTCATTAGTCTTAATGTCTTTGGACTTGAACATCTCTATACATATTTAGGGCAGGAAATTCTATGAATGTATTTTAGTTCTTTTGTATTATCATTCCAGTGTTCTTTAGTTTTGTTTCAATGCTTTTGAAGTATATTTCAAATAAACTAGGAATAATTTAAAACTTAACGTAGTTGCTTTTCAAGAAATGCCAGCATGGAAGAGCTGCTATGAGACTCAGCTAGGTACGTTTTAATTTCATTGGTGGGATGACACGTCTTTTTTTTTTTAAGATTTTACTTATTTATTTGACAGAGAGAGAGGGACATGAGCAGGGAGAGTGGGAAGGGGAGAAGCTGGCTTCCAGTGGAGCAGGGAGCCTGATGTGGGGCTCAACCCCAGGACTCTTGGGATCATGACTTGAGCCGAAGGCAGACGGTTAACGACTGAGCCACCTGGGCCGCCATTACACATCTTTGGAATCAAACCTGTGAGAGAGTATGCAGCCATGATACTAAACTGTGGTATTTTGTTTTGTTTTCTTTCTATTTTTTTTTTTTTTTTTTTTTTGGTGTGTGTGTGTGGGAGGAATCTTAAGGGAAATTGCATTATATTTTTTCTATTTTTATTAAGTCATATAGTAAATGTAAACTGTAAAAATTAATATAGTGGAGGAAGATAAGGTATAATGTTGAAAATCTCCCTTCTTTTACATCCTAAGGTATAAATCTTAAGTGTATGTAATTTCATGCTTTTTCTGTGCATTTTCACACATTTACCTACATGTATATTTATGTAAACAGATTCTTGTTTTGTATGAATGTGGGAATGATAAAAATACTTTGAGATTTTTTTAATTAATAGTTTATCATATTCTTTCCATACAAATACACATACAGTTTCTTGTTTGCTTTAATGGTTGGGGAGTATTTTCTTGTCAGGAATCATGACTTCCCTGGTTTTATACAGTGTTTGTAGCCAGTGTTTTGGTTGTACCCAGTGTTCTGCCATTACAAATAATGCTACACTGGACTCTTTTTGATATACATATGTTTGTGTATATGTTTCTCTATTTTGGTAGGATATGTTCCACTGGCGAATGTGCTAGACCAAAGGTGGATGGGTCTGTTTCTATAATTCCCATTTTATTATTTGTGTCAACACTATATTTTTTAAACTATGGTAGTTTTGTAGTGATTTAGTATGTCTTGGGATATGCTAGGTCAAATGTTAGCTTTCAAGTCCTATTAATATCTGTTTTCTCTGGGTATTGCTCTTAGCTGACTGCTTTATCCATAAAGAGCCAGATCACCTCTTCCCTGAAGTTGTTCATAACATTTAGCACATTGAGTAATTATAATCTGAACAACTAATATTTTATTTTTTTAAGATTTTATTTATTTGAGAGAGAGTGAGAGAGAGAGAGAGAGAGAGAAGGAGGAGGGGGAGGGGCAGAGGGAGAGGGTGAGGTAAAGTCCCCACTGAACAAGGAGCCCAACATGGGGACGACATGGGGACGTGGGGTTGTGGGGCTTGATACCAGGACTCCGGGATCTAAGACCTGAGCTGAAGGCAGATGACTAACTGATTGAACCACCAAGGTGCTTTCAATAACTAATATTTTTAAAGAGTGCTTACTATATACTAGGCACGGTTTGAATTGCTTTGTCTCATTTAATCCTCACAGCAACTCTAAGAGGTAGATAATATTATCCACATTTTATAGTTGAAAAAAATCAAGACAAAGAATACCTTGCTCAAGGTCACAGTAAATGATGGAAATGAAATATAAACAGGGCAGTCTCACGTCAAGGTATGCTTTCTTAACTCCTATAAACCATTGCCTTTCTTACTAGTCTAATGGCCTTCCTAGTAGTTAATCAAGAAATATGTTCTGTATAAACTATTAGAGATCACTAGCTAATTTCATCTTGTGTGTAGGTCCTCTTTACAGACTTGTGTGAATGACATTTTATTTTAATTACACATAAGTAGTAATTGTCCCAGTATATATGTTTGTTAGAACACCACATTGTAAAACTGTTCTCACGTCTCTCCCTCACCCCCAAAACACTTTGTCAGAGTGTAGCTAGTTAATGTTGTTCTGTTCTCTTTTTTTTTTTTTTTAATTTTTATTTTTAAATTTTTGAAATAAACATATAATGTGTTTTATCCCCAGGGGTACAGGTCTGTGACTTGCCAGGTTTACACATTTCACAGTACTCATCATAGCACATACCCTCCCCAATGTCTATATCTCCACCACCCTATCCTGTCCCCACTCCCCCCAGCAACTCTCAGTCTGTTTTTTGAGATTGAGCCTCCCGATCCCATCTTCTTTCATTTTTTCTTTTCCTACCCGCCCAAGCCCCCCCATGTTGCATCTCCACTTCCTCATATCAGGGAGATCATATGATAGTTGTCTTTCTCCGACTGACTCACTTTGCTAAGCATAATACCCTCTAGTTCCATCCATGTCGACGCAAATGGCAAGATTTCATTTCTTTTGATGGCTGCATAGTATTCCATTGTGTGTGTGTGTGTGTGTGTGTGTGTGTGTGTGTCTCACATCTTCTTTATCCATTCATCTGTTGATGGACATCTAGGTTCTTTCCATAGTTTGGCTATTGTGGTAATTGCTGCCATAAACATTCGGGTGCATGTGCCCCTTCGGAGCACCATGTTTGTATCGTTAGGATATATACCCAGCAGTGCAATTGCTGGGTCATAGGGTAGCTCTATTTTCAGTTTTTTGAGGAACCTCCATGCTGTTTTCCAGAGTGGCTGCACCAGCTTGCATTCTCACCAGCAGTGTAGGAGGGTTCCCCTTTCTCCACATCCTCGCCAGCATCTGTCATTTCCTGACTTGTTAATTTTAGCCATTCTGACTGGTGTGAGGTGGTATCTCATTGTGGTTTTGATTTGTATTCCCCTGATGCCGAGTGATATGGAGCATTTTTTCATGTGTCTGTTGGCCATCTGGATGTCTTCTTTGCAGAAATGTCTGTTCATGTCCTCTGTCCATTTCTTGATTGGATTATTTGTTCTTTGGGTGTTGAGTTTGCTAACCTCCTTATAGATTTTGGATATTAGCCGTTTATCTGTTATGTCGTTTGCAAATATCTTCTCTCAATCTGTCACTTGTCTTTTGGTTGTGCTAACTGTTTCCTTTGCTGTGCAAAAGCTTTTGATCTTGATGAAATCCCAATAGTTCATTTTTGCCCTTGCTTCCCTTGCCTTTGGTGATGTTCCTAGGAAGGAGTTGCTGCCGCTGAGGTCAAAGAGGTTGCTGCCTGTATTCTCCTCAAGGATTTTGATGGATTCCTTTCTCACATTGAGGTCCTTCATCCATTTTGAGTTTATTTTCGTGTGTGGTGTAAGGAAGTGGTCCAATTTCATTTTTCTGCATGTGGCTGTCCAATTTTCCCAGCACCATTTGTTGAAGAGGCTGTCTTTTTTCCATTGGAATGTTTTTCTGTTCTCTTATGTTTTGTTGTTTCCCTAACCCATTTTGGGAAAAATCACGTGAATGATTTTGAGATGGATTTTCATAGATTGTGAATGAATAGTATAGTATTCTTAACCTTTTTTGGAACATCAAATCAAAATACATACTGTTAGACGATGTCTTTCATTGTAAGTGCTCAAAATATTAAGTGAGATTAAGGCCATATTAGAACCTGCTGCATCTCTTCTTAATTTATGCTGTCAAGTAAGTATGATATTGTAAGCTGAACCTCTCAGAGCCTCACATAAAAGGGGACATAGAGGGACGCCTGGGTGGCTCAGTTGGTTAAGCCGCTGCCTTCGGCTCAGGTCATGATCCCAGCGTCCTGGGATTGAGTCCCACATCGGGCTCCTTGTTCTGTGGGGAGCCTGCTTCTCCCTCTGCCTCTGCCTGCCACTCTGTCTGCCTGTGCTCGCTCTCTCTCTCTCTCTCTCTGAAAACTAAATAAAAAAAAAAATCTTTAAAAAAAAAGGGGGACATAGAAATAACCTTCTTTTGGTGGTGATCAGATGAGATAATGTATGTGAAAACATTTGTAAACTGTTAGGAGTCTCCATAAATAATAGTTGTTAACAAGTGAAGGATTAGGAATGAAGAGCTCTTTGAAAGTGGAGTTATTGGTTTGGTTATTTTTTAAAAACACAATTTAAAATATGTAATTTAGAAAAATCTCAACTCTATTCATTTTCCTTCCTAATTCCATTCCATTTATTTATTTATTTATTTCACAGATTGCCAGTAAAACTTCAGCTGTCATTATACATGTGGGTTAATTTATTTTGGATGGAGTCAATTCCCTCATACGGAATGAGAGACTATAACAGAGATTCTGCAGATGATAGTCGCATGGGTTAGATGTCCTTTTAGGATAGTAGTCTGGACTCATTAGATCTTATATGTGCTGCTGAAGTAAGCACAGATGTTTAGTATTTAAATAGAATATGTTCTTAAATTCCCCCAGAATTAAAAATACTTACAGTACTTTATCATACTGTTGTTAATAAAAAGGGATTGATAAGGGTAATGCAAAATTCAACGTCCTTTCCTTACTCTTTTATCTCCTTTTCTGGGAATGGTGAAGCAAACCATATTATCTGTGACTTCTCTGCTATAACTTTGGCAGATGATTCTGTGATTCTAGATAAAATGGCAAAGTATCAAAGCAAAGATTTGACCATGCTGTTTTCTGTATCTTGGAACCTTTGAAACACATCTCTAACTTGCTTTGTGGATTGGTTTTTCATTTGTACTTAATTTCTTTTCTTATTTTTGCCACCATATAACCGTTACCTCACGGTCCAAGATCCTTTCCCTCATTTGACCCAATTTTTTGCTCCAGCCCCAACTCCAGTTCCTGAGTTCTCTTGGCCAGATCCAAATACTAGAATATGTTTTAAGGTGTGAATGTGCTTTAGTCTGTGGGAGGTCTTTTCATATATGGAAGTTCTTACTTACTTTGCCTTATCCACAGATCCTCTTGTCTTTTATGACAAAATATTAAAAAAGAAAAAAACAAAAACGAGGGTTTGGCATTTTAGCTTTTTGTGCTCCATGCATGAGCAACTTCATTGTGTATCACATGGAACCCTGAAGCACAGCTTTACTTGGCTGGAGAACCCATTTATTGGTTTTGGCAGCCTTCAATGTTAAGATTCATATATCTTAATCAAATAGTAGGGTCCACCTGACTTCATTTTCAGAAACAAGTTTTTCTGAATATCTTAATCAAGGGGCAGTTAGGAATAAGGGTCAGATTCTACTTTCATTAAACCACAGGCATGGCAGTACTTGATAATTTCTGTGCCTGACATAAAATTACATTCCATTATGAAATAACCCATTGCCTTTGTATTTCTTTTCTTACAAATATTTCTCCTAGAAAGAAAGCATTAATGGACAGAGTTTGAAATCAAGTTGGGAAAGTTGCTTTTGAATTCTGCTTTAATACCATGTGACTTTGGGAAAGTTACTGCTCAGCCTCATTATATTCATTGATACTGGGGCTAATGATTTTCTTCCTAACATTTTTTTTAAAGAATGGAAATTATATATCTAAAACACTGTTTTACATGTTAGAGGTATTCATTAGATGTTTTTCTGGATATAGTTATTACATAAAATTATTGAATGAAGTTGTCATTGTTCTTTTTCAGTCAGGAGCAGTTTTCTTTACCTTTTTTAGGTCACGAATTTTAGTTATTAGAGTCTGATGAACACTGTGGACCTAATTTTCCCCAAAATGTACTTAAACATAGATACAGCACTTTGCATATTGTTTTAGGAGGCATTCTAAAGGCATAAGTCTGTGAACCATGAATTATGAACCTTAGGTGAAGAGTAATGAATTTCATCTTTTATCCATTGAGGAGTTCAGTGACCATCTGTACTTTTTATTATCTCTAAAACTAAAAATAAGCAACACTTTCCCCACCTTTGCCCCAATAATCACACCAGTAGCTACAGAATTTTTCTTTCGGGGGTTGCCACTATATAACCATTCAGAGAATTTTGGGGTTTTTTTTACAGTAATAGATTAGAAAATTTTAAATTAATATCACATTTCCTCCTTTGCTCTTTTTCTTTTTGAAACCACTGGAATCTTGACTTGGAGAAAAAACTCTTTGAGAGATAATTGGTTTTTATGTGTGCTTTTTTACTCCTTGAGGTATGAAGGTTGTGTTACGGAATGATAACATATATTTAATAAAGTTTACAGCTTATTTCCTCATTATATGTTTAACAGCAAACCATAAAGCATTATTTTTATTTCTTCAGGCTTATTTTATAGTTATTGTCCTAACTTTTCTTTTAAATATGTTGGATTGAGCGCATACCTTTAACCAGTGTCCCACCGATGTGTATAAGGATTCAATTAAATGGCAGTGCTGAAAAGCAGAAACAGATGTTATTGTATTAGCCAAACTACCTTAAAGAGGAGCAAAAGGACCTCATTAGCTCTGTGACGTTAATGTATGTTTGCATGTGTGTGGGGAAGGAAGGGAGAAGATCAACCTAGCTGTGGATAAATCCAGATTTGAATGATGTCATCAGGACTATGTCTCTCAAGTTTTTAGTCTCTTTTTTCTTCTGTTTTAGCTTTGTTTTCAGCCAGGCAATAATGAATGCCAAAGGAAAGGGGGTTAGGATATTTTAGCCAGACCTAAGTTATGTGGCCACCCCTGTGGTGATTGGGAAGAAATCACCTCCTAAATCACATGGACTAGTTTCCCCACAAACAAGAGGGACTATGTTACTAGAAAAAGGGGGAGGGGAGAAAGCATGTTGAGCAGTAAAATTACAGTTCACAGTCCACTACAGGTATCATCAGAGGACCAGAAATTTTGAAGAAGATAGAAAGTTCACGGGATCGGATTGACAGCAAAATCTCAGAAGAAATGGAACCCAAGATACCAGAGGTAAGCTCAGGTTTTCCTAGGGGAACCTCGGAAAGGCTCCAAGCTTGGAGTCAACAAATACAAAGAACAGTAGTGGGTAATTGGGTAATAATCAAGAATTTTTAAAAGAATTATTTTCCAAAATGCCTTAGTTGGAGCTCCTTTTTGCCCTTTCTCCAGCCTAAACAGCTCTGGTGGCAGTGATGCCTGCCCTCAGACCTGAAATCTAAGGACTGTGCCCTTAGGAAAGTAGACCAACAATTCAGTAGGACATCTGCTGAGATGTTGGAATCTGAGAAGCAGAGCCTCTAAAGCATGCTACTCCAAAGGAAAACAGTTTGACAGCTCCCAGTGAGCTTGACTTCCTATGTGGGTATCTTGCTTGGATGCTTTATTTATATGCCAGTCTGCTTATATACTACTACTCTCCCTTTTAAGGGAGAAGCCACTTGGGTATACAAACTTGAACGATCTCAGGGAAAGCCCACTTTGGGTTCCAATACTCTCTAAATTAATCTTCCATTTGCCAATATAAATAGGGATAATCAGTTGGAAGAGGGTTAAGATGAATAAAAGAACAACTGACGTCAGATACAATTCAGAAGAAAACTTCAAAGAAAAACTGTAATTGGTTTTCCATTTAAGATTTAAGAACATGTTGTAATTATTAATCATAGTTTCATTGAAAAGGGGGCAGAGAACCAGAAAAGATTTTGAAAATTAATAAAGAAAAATTTTAATGGATTGGTTAAATAACCATGAATCAAGACTGAGTTGTTGGTTTGGAGCTAAAGAGGAGGAAATCTCTGCATGTATGAAGCAAAAAAAGATCTGGAAAAATTGAGAGAAAATTAAAGAGATCTGGAAAATACATTATATCACAAAGTTTTCACATCCATAAATATGAGTTCTAGAAGCAGAGAACAGAACAGTGGGAAGGAGAAAAATAATGAAAGAAATAATTGAAGAAAATGTCATGAGATGGAAGAAAATTATGAATTTCAGATTGAAAGAGCCTATGTAATACCAAGCAGGATGAATGGAAAAAGATCTACATCTAGACACATCTGGTAAAATTTCAGAACTCTAAGGATAAAAGGAAAATCCCCAATTACTGCCACAGAGAGGGAATAAAAGGATGAAAAATGAAATGACTGAGTTCCTAGCAGCCTTGATGAATGCTTGAAGACAGTCGAACAGTATCTTCACATTTGGGGGAAAAGAAATTTGGACCTAAATTTTCTATGCTCAACCATGCTACTTATGAGGACAAGTACATTTTATATACTTGGAAAAACTGTGCACCTTATATGAAAATATTTGAGGTATTATAGTACAGAGAAAAATATAGTCCCACATAGAGGATATGGTGGGTAGAGCAGTGTGGGTGGGAGGTTAGAGTGGCAATCTTGGGCCTTCAAAAAGAACTGAAGAAACCTAGGAAAATTCAGGAGTGTCATCTGACTGGAATACTTGGACAGTTCTTTCAATCAGTGACGTCTAAATGATAAAAAATTATATTTCCCTTGGTGATTAGTATTTACCTAGCCACATTATAAATGTATGTAATTGAGTTAGTTTTTAGAATCCACTTAGAAGATATATAAAATAGGTTTAATTAAGGTTATGGAATGGAATATATTACAAAATTTTATAATACAAAAAAGAATAACCTATAAAATTAGTAGGAGATTGAGGGCAATAGAGGAAGGTTCAGTGGTTGTTTCATCAGTGGACAGTCAATAGATAACACATAAAAATGCTAAATTAGGAAACAGAAGTAAAATAGTATTAATGTTAAGCTGGTAACCATACTAGAACAGTAACAGTGTATTGCCAGTTTGATGCAGGCAGGTGCAAAAAAGATCTATAGTTCATTTTGTGCCTCTGTGGCCTTTGAATTTTGAAAAAATCTCATTTGTATGCTTCACATTTATAACATTAAAAAGATTACAGAAGTTGCATCTACCTAGTTAGATAATAATGCCTTTATTTATAAAGTGACATTTGAGGGGTACATGGTTTTTTAGAAATAGAAGACACATAAGGATTAATTTCAGGAAATTAGAAAGTTGCATAGAATACTAATGTGGCTATTTTTATGTAGCATGCATAATTATTTCTTGACTGACATCTATTCCTGAGTTTTTATGTCAATTCCTGATCCTTTCCATGATTCCTTTTTTTAAAAAATATTTATTGTTAAAAATTTGGATACATGGGAAAATTTGGAGCCTTTCTTCCTGCCAGTGACTCTTAATAAGATGACATTTTCTTTGATGTACTGAAGACCAGGATTAGAAGCCTGGTTTGTCTGTAAGGAGGAAATCAGGTTGATCAAGAAAAGCCACAGCTACTAAAGGCAGGATGTGTCTTCTGGAAGAACTAGAAGAAGGAAGATGGCAATAGAAATGGCCTTTTTTATCCTTCTAGGGATGACACTGGTATTATGTCCCTAACCAGACAACATTTGTTGAATGAAAATTAATTTTGTTTGTTTTAGAATTAATTTTATTTTGATGCCATTTCAGTATAAGGTGCGTTAGCCTCCTGTTTATGCTGTATATAGGTAAAATATTTTTTGAAGTTTAGTTTTAGGAGTCTTGCATTGGAAATGGTCTATGGGAAACAGATTTCTGCTTGTATGTTTTGCAAATTTTATTTTAAAGAATAAGAAATTTTATGGTATTATATACCTTATTGAATGTGTAAAGTGCAGAAGATTCTAAGATCTACTTAAATTATACGTAGTTTTTAATGTAAGTTGGAGTGCTAAAAAAATCAAGTTATGTAAATGTATATGTTTAAAATAATTACGAGAAATACTTTAAAAATAATTGTTTTACTGGAAATTGTGGAATTTGTGTAAGGGGGCAATGGTTTCCTTAAGCATACAAAAACATTAAGTATAAAGTTATGTTTGGCAGTTAAGTTATGCTTTTCAGTAATCTGTAATCTGTAGTTATTCAGTGTCTACCCTTTAAGCAATATTGACTGCCTTCACTGAGAGACATTGGCATGTGCTTTAAGAGTATGGGAGTTGATAGGCTTTCTAAAAATACTTGATTCTGATAAGAAATTGGTGATAAAGGAATCAAAAGATACCAGTATGGGTTAAATTTGATTTCATAAAGCATGCTAGTTAGATATCCATTACATACATAAAAGTTAGTAAATACTGCCTTCTGTTTTCTTATATTGTGTTGTTTTTTTGTTGGAGATTTGGTAATAAAACTGGATATCTGAACTTTGTGGGGGAGGTTGAAAGTAATGATAACAGGTAGTTGTGAGATTCCTTCATAAGAACCAAAGAGATATTTCAGTTACATAGAATGAAATCAGTGTGCGTGCGTGTGTGCATGCGTGTGTGTGTGTGTGTGTGTGTGTGTGTGTGTGTGTGTGTGTGAGGGTTGTGTTGGAATCCTGTCTGTATATCCACTTTGGGAATTTTGGAAAGTCAGTTATGCTCTGAGATTTTCTTTATGCGAAGATCCTTAAAAACTCTTTATGGCCAGGATTAGGTTAGCGGAATAGAGAATGATACTCTGTTTTGTAATTTTTGGCCTAGCCTTAGGTGGATAAAGAGAATTTAATATAATACATTTCTAAGGAGATGGAGTTATAAATCTGAAAGAGTAGTCAGTCTTTTGATATTTGCAGTAATTGCTTACTGACAAACCATTTAAGATTTCTTATGACTACATTAGGTTAGAAATAGGGTGGTAACAGGCATCATGAGAGACCAGACTGATGGGAGCTTGTTGCCAGTGACCCCCAAACCATCAGGAACCAAAGGAGGAGAGCCAGTGACTGTCCTCCAAGATTACTTAGGGAATTAGAATTCCAAGATTACTTGGATAGTTTTTACACCCTAATTTTTTTTTCCCATGCCTTTGATACTATCTTAAGCGTGTTAATCTGGAGCTGATTCTTCAGTCTCCTAGTGAAGGACAGTTGTCCTTCAGAAGGGTGTAGGAGTTGGTGACTCTAAAAAGTTGGTTTTGGACTTAAGTCTTTTCTTATAATTTGTATTTTTATCCTCAGCCCCTCTTTATTTCTCTACCACTCTGCCTATGTGGTATGTATGTGTGTGTGGGAGGGTTGTGTTTGTAGTGTATTTCTTTTTGTTGGAGATACTTGTTGCTTTGGAGCAAAAGACAGCTAATGTGCTGCTGACCAAATTGAGAGTGCTGTACTGTTAGTACAGCCTATTTGAAACAAAAATAACATTGAAATAACTAATTTCTTTAGTATATCTACTTTTAAAAATTTTTATTTGAAAATGTACAGTACAGACAAATTTGGGGGGGTGAATGTGACCTAAAAACAATAAATATTTTATTAATTTTGTATACATAGAGCCTATTGTGAAATACTGGAAAAAGAATGAATTCATGGTGTGACCCATCCTGGGTAGAGACAACAAATGCAACTGTCCAGTGGGCACAGTGTTGTTGGAGATGTGAGAAGAGGGACAAGCTGCTTTGTTTCTTACTTTGCTTGCTGTGTTACTTATATTTGGACAAGACTGTGCTTGTATTCCATTCTGTACATAGGACACATCTGGATGAAATATTTTCTTCAAATATATTGATATTTTCCGTCTATTCAAAGTAGAGTTTTGGGTTTTACTTTTTAGTTGGAGTAAAGAAAAATGGAAAGAGACTAAATCCAAGAAGAGGAAAAAATCATTGAAGATTTTAATTTTAAACTTTGTGGAGAAACAGGTTCAAGTTTTCCTAGATTATAGACTCTTGAAGGTAGGCTATCAGTCTATATCCATTATGCAGTATAAGGCCTGTCACCTAATAAGCACAAAAATATTTATATAAATGCATGATGAAAATTCTAATGATGATCTTTCCAAAAAAAGTTTGCTAGGGCTTTTGTAATATCAGCCTTGAGAAAAATTTTATTTATGCAGTAAAATTATTATAAAATAGTTCAAACCTTTAGCCTTAATTTAGAATATACTACTGGATGGCCTTTGCATTATTTTATTTATGAGGTTACAATTTTAAATACCCATATTTAATTCTTCATTACATAAACCTTTTAGGTATTCCTGCACATATCCAGAAGCATGTCCAACTCTTAACATTTAGTATGGAGCTTCTAGTGAGGGACTAATCATTCTTATTTAAAAGTATTATTATCAGATTTGGCCCTGGAATGTATGTCCAGAAACTGAGATAGAAACTTTTTTTGGTGCTCTTTATGTTAATAAAAATTGCTTATGTGTAGCTCTGTCTTCTTATTGTATATTTGATTTTTATAATGATGGAAGGATTACTTTAAAATTTTATGCTTTAAAAATGAGTAGTTTGAAATAAATGTGGAAGGGAAACAAAAATATCCAACAATATTTAATTAATTTACTTTAGTAAGAAACATACCCAAAGAATTCTGTATCTTTAGAAGGCTAAATTCGGGTAGAAACTTCACCATTTACTCCTAAGTTAAAGAACCAATTAAACCTGAATGGAATTTGTATTTTAGCAGAAGTAGATGTAGAGAAATTTTTTTAAATTTTTATTTTGTTATTTTATTTATTTATTTTTAAGTAGTTTCCACACCCAGTGTGGAGTCCAGTGTGGGGCTTGGACTCATAACTCTGATATCAAGACCTGAGCTGAGATCACGGTGGACACTTAATCGACTGAGCCACCCAGGTGCCCCTTTTTAAATCTTTTAAAAAGGTATTTTTCTCCCCATTTTTTTCTCTTCTCCAAATACATGTATATAGATAGAATCTGCATTGTTGCCTTTTTCTTTTTCTTTTCTTTTTTTTCTTTCTTTGATTAGTAGCAAATGAAGTTCCTAATCTGTCAGGGAATGAATTTATGTGATTTATTTTGATAAGGGGCAGAAATTAAATGAGAGGAGGTATAACTTTAATTTGACATTCCTTGAAAAGAGAAAATGATGAGGAACTAAGGATAAATCTCGACATGTATTTCAAAAACTGATGCTGATTTCTGATCTGGGTTTTTTAGATAGATTTGTATCAATAATACTTAGTATTTCTATGGAAGCAGTCAGTCTCTTCTGTAAAAATATAAACTCAGCTTCTTTAGAGTATGGTAGCATAAAAATTTAAATAAATATATGTATCAAAAAATGCACCCTATAGTTATATTTAGGCACTTGTAGTACGTGTGCCCTTGCTTTGGGCATTGCTCGTCGCAGCATTATGAAACATTAGAGACAACACAAATGCCCATCAACAGGGAACTGATTAAATACAGTATAATTCTTCAGTGAAAATTTTAGCAGCTATCAAAATCAAAGCAATAGACCTGCATTGCTAACCTGAAACAATTATCATGGAGTATTAGATTTTAAAAATGGGGATGCAGAAAAGTATGCATAAGATGCTTCCACTTGTGTAAAAAATAATCTGTACATCATGTGTGTAGGTAATTTCTAGAAGAATACACTAAATGTGCCTTTTAAGAGGTGCTAAGAAGTAGGTTTACTGTTCTCTTTATTTTCTTTTATAGGTGAGTGTTTTCCATGAACATACATTACTTTAAACATCATAGTTTTGGGGTGCCTGGGTGGCTCAGTGGGTTAATCCTTTGCCTTGGGCTCAGGTCATATCTCAGGGTCCTGGAATCTAGCCCCACATCGGGCTCTCTGCTCAGCAAGGAGCCTACTTCCCCTACTCTCTCTGCCTGCCTCTCTGCCTACTTGTGATCTCTCTCTCTCTCTCTCTCTCTCTGTCAAATAAATAAATAAAATCTTAAAAAAAAACACCATAGTTAATAAAAAAGAGAGTAAACGATGGTAATGAAAAGAATATCACTGTGCTACATTAGATATCTAGAATCCTCAGTTGTTATTATGGCATGATTGGTTCAGGTGAAATCAGGGAGATAGTGTTGTGGTTGTGTTTTTTTTTTTTTTAAGATTTTGTTTGTCAGAGAGAGGGCAAGTGAGCACAAACAATCTGGGGAAGCGGCAGACAGAGGGAGAAGCAGGCTCCCACCTGAGCAATGAGCCCAGCATCCTGACCTGATCCCGAGGGTAGACACTTAATCAACTGAGCCATCCAGGTGTCCCAAGAGAGTGTTGTTTTAATAATGTTGCTTTCAGAAATTTGATTTTATTAGTCTTTTAAGTTCTGTTTAATTCTTTGATATCTATTATTTTTAATATTATATTATTATATATTATATAAATATTAATATTTAGTATAATATTAAATGAGATGTTATTAATATCTCATTTATGCTTGGTTCAGGTCATTTCACACTTGGGTTTCATATTTCTGCTAAAACATAACTTATAGGTAGAAAAAAGAAAAAGATATTACAAAGTAAGATTACATTTCACACATTTTGAGAGGTGAAGTTGTACATTTTTCTAGTAGTTTGCTTTTATGTAGGTGGGTGAAATTGTTCCTTTTGTTCTACCACCAGTGATCTGTCCTTGTTTTGCTTGGGAATGTGGATTTCGAAGAGAAGCAAACAAACAAAAAATTTGATGCAAATAAACTCCCTTTACAAGGAATTTTTTATTAAAATAGTTTTATATGGGGGAACAAACATCAAACGTAGTGTACTTTAAGTCATACAAAATAGTGTTGCTTGCTTGTCTTGGACAGCCTCTCTCTCTCTCTCTCTCTGTCAAATAAATAAATAAAATCTTAAAAAAAAACACCATAGTTAATAAAAAAGAGAGTAAACGATGGTAATGAAAAGAATATCACTGTGCTACATTAGATATCTAGAATCCTCAGTTGTTATTATGGCATGATTGGTTCAGGTGAAATCAGGGAGATAGTGTTGTGGTTGTGTTTTTTTTTTTTTTAAGATTTTGTTTGTCAGAGAGAGGGCAAGTGAGCACAAACAATCTGGGGAAGCGGCAGACAGAGGGAGAAGCAGGCTCCCACCTGAGCAATGAGCCCAGCATCCTGACCTGATCCCGAGGGTAGACACTTAATCAACTGAGCCATCCAGGTGTCCCAAGAGAGTGTTGTTTTAATAATGTTGCTTTCAGAAATTTGATTTTATTAGTCTTTTAAGTTCTGTTTAATTCTTTGATATCTATTATTTTTAATATTATATTATTATATATTATATAAATATTAATATTTAGTATAATATTAAATGAGATGTTATTAATATCTCATTTATGCTTGGTTCAGGTCATTTCACACTTGGGTTTCATATTTCTGCTAAAACATAACTTATAGGTAGAAAAAAGAAAAAGATATTACAAAGTAAGATTACATTTCACACATTTTGAGAGGTGAAGTTGTACATTTTTCTAGTAGTTTGCTTTTATGTAGGTGGGTGAAATTGTTCCTTTTGTTCTACCACCAGTGATCTGTCCTTGTTTTGCTTGGGAATGTGGATTTCGAAGAGAAGCAAACAAACAAAAAATTTGATGCAAATAAACTCCCTTTACAAGGAATTTTTTATTAAAATAGTTTTATATGGGGGAACAAACATCAAACGTAGTGTACTTTAAGTCATACAAAATAGTGTTGCTTGCTTGTCTTGGACAGCGTGTGTGTGTGTGTGTGTGTGTGTGTGTGTGTGTGTGTGTGTGTGTGTGTGGTTTTTTTGTGCCTTATTCAAAGAAGCCAGTGCTGATCCTAAATAAAATTGCAATGCTAGGAGATTTCCTTCATCCAGTTTTAGTGTCCTTTCCCCCCCTTTTTATGAGAGGCTTTTCTCTTCACTTTGGACCTTTGAAAATCTTATTTATAGTATTTTCTTTTATGATTTGTTATTTGCATATGTTGGTTTCCATTTGTTTGCATAACTGTTCTATGTTAATTACTATTTGCACTTTAATGGTTTTGCTGTTGGCAAAAATGAAAGACTTTGTGCTATTGAAATCAATTTAAGCAGTTGGAAAAACAGTTTGTGTTTTTTTTTTTTTATTGCGTTTTTGTTTTTTTGCCTAGGTGATGAGGTTGAACTAGAAGAAATATGGCTCATGTCGATAGTATTAGGATTTTAAGGCTGATACATAGGAATGTCTTCCACATTCTTTGCACAGAGTATTTTATGCTTTGGCATATAGGTCGTCATAGTAACAAAAAGGACCAGAAAATAAAATAAAAATAAATAATTGTTTTGCTTGTATAATAAAAATTTATAGAAATTCTGAAATATATATTCTGCTTGTTGTATTGAGTATTTCTAGTATCTTACTTCAGTGACCTAGTCACGGAACAAATGTTTTTGTCATCGGAAATTATTCCTAGTGGTAGCAGTAATTAGGGAGCATTATGGGGTATCCAACAATTCCTATATTCATGGCATTTCTTGTTAATCAAATGTTATGCCAAAGACCATGCGGGTCCTGGGTATATATTGGTGACAAAATGTTAACCTGTTTTCATCAAGCTTCTGATCTGTAGGAGAGAAAGAGATGATAAATGGGTATAAACATCCATAATCCTGGAGGAAAGCTATAATCACATATTTTTTCATAAAAACTTAACAGTAGTTATCTAAAAAGATAAGAGAAGTACCCTGTAATCTTGGAACAGAAGGGAAGGAGAAAGTAAATGTTTTAATTGACTTGAGGCATAAGAGGCCTGATTCCTTAGCAAATAAACTTGGAAAGCCTGTTCTAGGTTTGTAGGAAATAAAAGTGACCTAACGTAAGAGTTCTTTGAACTCAAACCTATCTTTGCTCGTTTATGTTTGAGGAAGGTTTGAGAACGTAAAACCTCGTTGCTGACTTCTCTTAATCTAAGGGTGAAGCAATTTGATGCATAGAAATAATTGGCCTGGAAGAAAGGAAATAGTAAAAGCCATTTTGCTAGTTTCTTTTAAGCTCTGTCCGAACAATGGAAATTGTTTTGTTTCAGAAGCCTCCACAAATGCCAGGCATACACATAGTTATATTGTAAGCACTACATATGGCCTGAGGGAAAATATATATATATATATATTTAGAAACAATATATATTTTTTAAAGATTTTATTTATTTCTTTGACAGAGACAGATCAGAAGTAGGCAGAGAGGAAGGCAGAGAGAGGAGGAAGAAGGCTCCCTGCTGAGCAGAGATCCTGATGTGGGACTCCATCCCAGGACCCTGAGATCATGACCTGAGCTGAAGGCAGAGGCTTTTACCCACTGAGCCACCCAGGCGCCCCAGAGGGAAAATATTTTTAATAACAGTTGTTTTCCATCAATTCCACACAGCCTTTGGAAGCAGACTGCTCTGGGTTTGAATTCCAACTCCGCTATAAAACTGTGCACACACTCTGAGATATGATTTCTTTATTTGTAAAATGAGGATTAATATTACCTGGAGGAGGTGTATTAGAACACAGACTCTGGAGCCCACTGCCTGGGTTTAAATCTTAGCTCCTCAACTTAATTAGCTTAGTTGGGAATAAGTTGGGTGAATTTCTTAACCCCTCTGTGCCTTAGTTTCTACATATGTAGAATGGAGATAATAGTTCGTACGTTTCTTCTGGGATTATTGGGAGAATTAAATGAGTTAATACATACAAAGCACTTAAAATGGCATGTGGCATAGCGTAAGCATGATTTAATTCTTAGTGTTATTTTAAATTACTTTCACTTAGTAGGGTTATTATAAAGGTTAAATAACATGTTTATTAACAAAAAGGCCTCATTTTTCCTGACACATTAAAGGTACCCCCTAAATATCAGATATTAAGTAGTAGATAATTTTTCTCACTTAATATTCATATAGTAAGAAATTTTATGACTTGAGAAAGATGCTGTTTAGAAATTTTATGCCTTACTGACTGTACCTAGAATAGTTTCTAATATACGGAAGATATTGCATGTTGAATGAATGTTATACTGTTTTACAGGTAAATAATCTGAGGCCCAAGAGAACTACAAAATCCTTTACCACTGAAACATGACATCATTTTGAGGAGACATTACTGGCACTGTCATTCACTTTCTCAGCTTAGATTTGGCCATATGTGTTAATAATAACTCCCTCTTCTAATTTTTTTTCCTGTATTTTTCTTGCCCTTTAAAAATTCACTTTCTTCTATTAGGAAAATTAGACTAGAAGTATTCACCTTAGAATTATAATTAGATTGGTTAATCAGTACATTGAGGAATCACTTCAGTTTTAGTTTGTGTGACACTCCTATACGTGCACAGTTATTTTATTTCTGCCACAAAGCATAAAACATTGTTCTTTTCCCATTGCATTTTTTCATATTCTGGATTTCATAAGGAAAAAATTTGACAAAGTAACAAATCTTTCTAAATTGAGGATCAGTTACAGTAATAAATATACTGTATTATTACAGTAATAAATATAATATAAATTGGCTCTGCTGTCAGTCACCAACTTTATTTGCTGTTTAATGATCCAGATACAGTGTTTCTGAATTTAATTTATCTGAAATATTTTAGTCTCTTATAGTATTTATGTTAAGGGGAGAAAAGGCCATTCTTTTGGTTAGTAAATGAAGTTAAAGATATTCTTAGAAAATGAATATACCCATGACGTGTTATGGCTTGCTTCAGTACTTGTAAGTCAGTTGAATGTTGATCTCATTCTCTTAGATATTTCCAAACAGATTAGCTTAGTTTCTAGAATACCAGTTTGCTATTAAAAAAAAAAAAAAATCTACGTTAAGAATTATTTTTGACACCCTTAAATCAGCACCTGTAATGTGTATGTTATATAATACATTTGCCTGATGTAGCAAATTCTTAATTTGGTATTACCTTGCCTCCTTCTTTGCGTTTTTAATGCAGCCATTAATCTCACTACAAGGCTTTACTAAGGATAAATTGCTACGTAACCCACTTCAACCTCTTTTGTTCAACCAGGAAGCCAGACGTGTTTAAATAGCTTTAAAAAAATGTATGATTATTTCTTTTTTTGAAATTTTAGGATTTTAAATTTTGGTATGGTAAAATAGGGGATTTTATTTATTTTGTCTGTTGAAATTACTTGACAGAAGTTTGCTTTGGAATAGAGCTTCTGTATCTTTAAAAAATACACAGTGAGTCACCCCCTGCTCTTTTGGTAGATGCCTGGCTAGTGAACAGCTAAGCTGCTTTAGGCATGTAATAGAACATTCCATTTCCTGTTCCCTTGCTGACACAGAGGAGTGTTCCTGCTGGCAATGATCTAATCATAGTGCAGTAAGAAACATGGCAGTTTGATAAAACATGGTGGAGACAGCGGCTGAAATGGAAGCATATGTTCTAGAAGACATTCTTGAGGTAGGGCTAGGTTTGTAAATGAAATGAAAGTTGAAATCTGAACAAAGAAATCTTATCTGCCGGAATTATTTTGCAGATGAATAGATTAGAGGAGAGAGCAAAGAGAGACAGAGCATAAACGCAAGATATGGTCAGACCTTATTCCTTGTGAGAATGTGCCAGTCGGGTTCACATGATTACTAAACAAGTCTAGAATTATTTTGTTTGAACTTCATGTTTTGTAAATTGTAAATATATGTTTGATAGGAAAAAAAAGAAGAAAGGGCCTCGGACTTAATAAAAAATGATGGCTGGTGGTGACCTTTAGATTAACTCATTAGAAGGTGGGGTCTACAAAGCAGCTTTCGGTAGGTTTAGTGTCATATGTCTTAGAATTCATTTACATATCTAAGCCCGAAGCTCTGCTGGCTGTTAACTATTAGAAACAGCTGATTATTTTTGTTTCTAGAGTAAAATTAAGCATAGATATCAGTCTGATTGCTTAATTTAGCTGGTGCATTCTGGTTCTGGATTTCTCATGTGACTTTGACATTATGAAATAAATTGTTCAGTTAAAAAATAAAAGACCCTAAAATTTAAGCCATTAATGCTTGAGAGTTCACAATAAAAATCTACATTTGACTCATGAGGATTTTAAATTAATTTTCTTTTTTTCCTTGGTTGTATCAATTTTATAAGAACCTATTTGAGTATAAATCAGTTCCAGGAATACATGTCAAAGTAAAACTATAATGGGCTTTGGCCTTGGTTGTAGTATAACTATAAAACATTTGTATTTGTAGGTATAGATATATTTAATGCCCATTTTTAAATCTATGGATGTGTAGATTTTTTCCTCCCTCGTTAAGAAAAAATACTGGCTAATTAAGATAAAGAGGCTCATGATGGTGAGTGGTATTCCTAATACTTAACACCGTTAAGACAGTTTATTAAATATTTCACTGTCTTCAGGAAGAGACTGTATTAGAGTGGAAAGGGCTTGGGAAAACAGGCTGCAAAGGGAAGCTAGGCGGGGTTAGCAGGAGAAAAAAGCCTATGCGCATTATAAAGTGCTGCATGATCAATGAGCATTTTCTGGAGTCCCTCAGTGTGTGCTTGGAGCTGACATTGCAGCAAGTCTCGTGGTGGTTCTGCAGAATGAAAACTGATCCATTGTGTTATCTGCTCCTTGCAGACACCTGCCAACGTGCTCTTTCCCCCTTTCCTAAGAGCTTATTGTCTGAGTTGAATTCTCGGGTTAATTTCCATTCTTTTCTGTCTCTTTCTCTCTCTTTTTAAACTTTGATACTATTGAGTTTTCTTTATTTTTTTTAATACTATTGAGTTTTCTTAGAAATGGTATGAATTACCTACGTAGAAATAGTGGTCTGTACTTTCAAGAAGGAACTTCAGTAATTAGGAGTGGTCACATGACTTAGTGATTCAGTTTAAACAAGTCTGATTAGATGATAAAGTTCTAGTGGTACATTTTAACGTGCTTTTTAATTTTTGTGTGGATTTTAAAGAACAGTTACAGATTACAATAGATCTACTTGATGTCTTCTTTAGCTATTTAAAATTTCAGTATATAACAGATATTACAAGTCTTATTTATTATCTGAGAAAAACCCACTTGAGTGTAATTTTGTGTGTTTTATATAGGTTTTTGTAATATTGTCTCAGAAATTGGCTTTTCATTATTTCCATTAAAACTGTTTAATGTTATGTTTTTATATTGTGTAATTTGTTCATATTACTAGTTATTAAAATAACCTCTAACTTTAATTGTTTTTTCTAATTTTCTATCGCAGTTTGTTTCCCATATACCTGTTGCATTAAACCATACTGAGCTTTCTCTTTATTTGTATTATTTAATTTAACTATTTGTCAATAATTGGCATACTAAATGAGAAAAATTACCAAGCAGTAATAAAATATGCTTCTTTTCCAAAATTATAAGTAGTCATAATGACCTAAGAGAATAAACTTGTTAGCTATGGAGCTAAATGTACCATTTTTTAAAGTACTGAAGGTGAAGCGCATTCTACACTGCAAGCTTTCCAGAAAATTATTTTTTCTTCTTTTGAAAAGAGTTAACTCCTTGTGTACATGTCCAATAATGAATAATAATGTTTGTCATATATATCAGAGTGACAATTTTATTATTATACCTAATACTGAGCTATTTTAAGTTTGTCACCATAATGTTCATCTTTGTGGCTTTATTGGACATCTGGAATTTTATGTAGATTTCTGCTTATTTATGGTAAACATTGGATCCTTTCTATTTTTTTCTGCCTTCAAGTATAACGTGGTCCTTTGAATCATTCATTTCTTGAAGATGCTCTTATTAAATCTTAGTAAAAAGAAAAAAAATCAGTATCAGTGAATATAGTGCAAATAAATTCTCATAATGTTATAGTTTACCTTTTAAATTGTTATTGTTTACTCTATATACCCATATGTATTTAACTTGAATTTTTAAGTCATCTTCAAAATCTTAAATAAAATACTTTAAGTTTCTAAAACTTATAATCAAATTGGAAAAGGTTGTTTTCAACTTAATATCATCGCTTCTCAACTGCCTAAGATAATGGATTAAATTGAATAACTTCTTCATTTACATTATCCAAATAATCCAGTCAGTAATTTTCTTTTCCAAACCGAAGTGTTTGTGTTGTTTTTGCTCACCTTAACTAACACTTGAGAAAGTAGCCAACTACAGATAATAGAAAGGGCTTAGGAGTCTATATAAATCTCTTTCTTTTTTTAAATTTGTTTGTATTATGTTTGCTGAGACAGGATTATAATTTTTGAATTTTGATGCTTTTTGTACAGGTCATATGTAATAATGGATTTTCGTATGTAGATTAATGAGAAAATAGTCCTCCAGACTTTTTTTTGTATGTTCCAAATTTGTGTGACCAAATACTGTGTATATAAGCTGGAGAGGTTTGTGTATTGGCTCTTTATATGATAACATGAATCATATGAGAGGTCATTTCAGGAACTTGATTATATATATTCTAGTTTTATTGTTTATAATTAAACCAATTTCAATAGTTTGCTATAAGAATTATTTTACAAATGAGAAAATTTCACAAATATTTTTATCTTAATTTTAATTAAATTCAGAATGCTTTTTTCAGGGTATAGCATTTGATATATTTTTGTTTTAAAAAGGTAGCAGTTTTATGAAAATAAGAATATTAAATATAGTAACTCTAATGCCCAGTCTTGTTCCTTCTTCAGACCAAAGCCACAGTTTCTAGCTTCATCTGTACTTGATTTTATAGGTTGTGTTTAAGCTAAAAGCCCCAACTCTGTTCCTTAAAGAAAAATCCAGTGGATTAAGCATTTGGCTGAACCTTTTAGCATAGAACTAAATTAAGGGTCACATTTAAACGTAGGAAGTAGATTTGTTATGAAACCATTTCTTGCTCTGTATTTATCATGACATAAGAGGGTTTTTGCTTTTGTTTTTGTTTTTAAATAAGATTGAAAGAGTCACAGGGAAGTTGTTTCCTTTTGATTTGTCAACATGATAGGCTAATGGTAAATTACAGTGTATTTTAGTTCAAACAGGGGTAATCCACTTTCTATTTACCATGAAAATTATTTTTAGTAATGATATAATATCTCCATGAAGTAGACTCTTTGAACAGGTTCTTGCTATATATCTTTTTATTCTGTAGAATATATTGTATCAGCAAGTCTTCAGTGGATTTCTAAAGTTCTCTGTTTAGTATAATCATGGTAACATTTTCACAAGGAAGTGTTGGAGTAACTCTTAGAACATAAGTTTAAGTTGATCTAGAGACATAAAAGTTCAGTTAAATATGTAAATTTTTGAATTGATAGAAGTAGCATTTTTCATTCACTAAGAGGTTTTGGAAAGATTAGACATGTTGAATAGATTGAATCTTACAACTTCACTCCAGTATTTATTGAGTACCTTAGTCCAGCTAATTTTGCTTCACAAACTAAAAGTTCTGTCATTGGTTTTTAAATATTCTTGAATTCAAGATGCATTCAGCTGTGTATTTGAATACTAGTATTTTACTTCATTTGTTCGTTTGAATAATTTGAAACCCATGTTTTCAGCATTCTCAATTTTCAGTAAGCATATATTCTCCTTTAAGCTCATATTTTTCTTTGTTTAAGCACCTGTAGGTTATCTAATTTATCCTTATTTAATTGTTAGGCGTATTTGTGAATGTTGGGCTATCCAGAAAGTCTCCTGGATTCTGTTTTCTGTTTTTTGTCCTTAAAGATTTTTCTATTCCCATTTAAATTAGTATGTTGTGTACATATGGATGTTTGAATACATGTAACACACTCATATATATGCTCGCATATACTCTACGTACACACATTCATGTCACTGCTATATTATACATTATGAATACTTTTATTTGAAAATTGTGTTTATCTTGGAGGGAGGGGCAGAAGTTGCAACATTGCTTTCATACACCAAATTTGGGGGAAGCATGGGGGAATGAGATGCATTATATTAGTTTATAATCCCTGTAAAGAAGACTAATGTTTTAGCAGAGTATGAAAGCTCCAGACAGTTTGCAAAAATACAGTGTAACTAGAAATGTGTGAATTAATCTATTACTCTCATGTGAGAGTGAGGGCAGGATTGTACAGATGCCACTAGTCCCATGTGAATCCATCATAGTGCAGTGGTTAATGCATTGCTATGGTGTGTGAATTAGGGAAGGTCTGCATCGTGTACTATCTGCATATAAATGCAAAAGCATTGGCACTTCCCTGGTTCTGCGTTGTTCGGGGTCCTTGTTCCGGCTCTTGGCTAAAGAACTCATTCTAATAGGAAATGAATTGGTCACTACAGAGTTGGTGAGAGTCAAAGTTCTGCTTAACCGCTGATGATACTTGGTTTATATAGCTTCCAGATTTTCAAAGACAAAGACCTTTCAGGAGGTGTTCATAAACGTTAAATGTCCATCAGATAACTTTTGGTTTAATGAATGGTTAGATCAATATTGGTCATTAATAATTTGGTCTTGGATAGAATCAGATAGCTGGTTATATAAGGATATATGTTGTATATTGGATACTCACATAGTTTTACGGTGGCATTAGTAACTGAGCACATTAGTTCCCATTTATTGAAATTTTTAGTTGTTATACAAAGGGACTATGCCAAGTACTCCATAAGTATTGTTTTATTTAATCCTCTAAATGACTCTCTGAAGGGGTAGGTATCCATTTCCTAGAATGTTTATAAGGAATAAATGAGATTATTGGTATAAACATTTAGCGCAGCACTTAGCCCATAGTTAATACTTGACTGTGTTTTTAAAAGTGATGATAACCCTCATATACTATTTTATTTTAGTATCATCCCCCATTTGGCAGACGAAGAAAAAACATCAGCCTCAGAGATGATTAGAGTAGCAGTTCTCAAATTTTTTGAACTCAGGACTCTTTTATACTTTTGTAAATAATTGGGGACTCATTAGGATCTTTGTTTATGAGTTATATTTATCATTAATTAATATTAGAAATTAAAATCTAAAAACATTAACATTTATTCATCAAAAATTAATATAAACCCATTACATGTTAACATATTTTTATAAAAAATAACTTCTGAAGGAAAAAAACTGAGAAGAGTTGCATTTTTACAACTATTTAAGTCTGACTTGATAGAAGATAACTAGATGCACATTTGCTTTTATAGTCAATCTATTGTAATACATTATTTTGGAGGACATCTAAGAAGAACATCTGATCTTACATGAGGATGTAAAAGGAAGAATGTTTTAATAACCCTTTCAGATAATTATGGATATTTTTTGATATCACTCCTAAAACTACACAAATGCTAGTTTCCTAAAGGTTAGTTGCAGTGCGGAATTAAAAAAAATATACTATCAGGGAATTTTCTGAACTTTGTTAGATTAAAATCCACTGATTTGGTGCACAAATTGAATGGATTTGGTACTCATGCATGAGTTTGTAACATCATACATTGATCACTTGGAAAATGATTTCTAACATACTGACTTCCAAATATTGCTACTTTTCATTCTGCAGTGTTAAAAAAAAGAAACGTATTTGCTAATACCACCACTTACGTTACAAAAGTCAAAAACTGGGATGCTGTCACATTCATAGTGTCGGGTAAATTTTCCAAAATTCTAATTTTTGTTTGAAGGCTTGAATTTATTACTGATGACAAAGAAAGTAAGTTCTTTTCCTTGAAATGACAGGCTCACTTCATTCTTTTTGAGAAAATGTCTGCCAAATAAATATGAATAACTGTAATCTGTCTCAAGTAAAAATGATCTTCCGTGAAAAAAAGCTATTGGTTTAGCTCCCATTTACACAAGTGTTTGTCTTGAGATAACCACCATACCTACATACCTATACTGTTTTAGTATACCTATACCTATACCTATACCTATACCTATACATTTCTGCTACATACCTATAGCAGAAATGTTTTCCATTTTGTCACAAAGAATATTAAAATATCATATATTCAAGTTTGGAAATTTAAAAATTAATACTTTTTACTGCTTCATAATGGAAACTGGTTTTCTCTCCTGCCGCCCCCTCTCCCATTTTAAATTATGAGTACATACCAGAAAAGAATATGGTTGGAACTGTGACCTTGCTTCGTATTCAGGAACCAGCAGTTTTACTCACCATTATTTCTATATCAGCGCAAATGTCAACACAGTAAGGCAGGCAAATAACATCTTAGTATTATAAGAAAAGTTTTGACCTCGTAGATGCTCTGGAAAAGTCAGGGATCCCCAGGAATATTGTGGACCACACCTGAGTAATGACTGTTTTACAGTATATTGCCCAGGTTCACAACTGGTAAGGACATAAAACTAAGATTTAAGTCTGATTCAAATGTTTTCTTTTACCATTTTATCAAATTTCTTAACATCACATAGTCCCACCTTCTTTAATCTCTCTTGACACTCCCTCTAGGATTTCTCTACCCTTCAACTATAATAAAGCAGGTTTAAGAAGTGGGAAGAACTTTGTGTGGAAATTTAATTAATTGCTTAAAATTTTAAGTCCTAGGTTAGTCATTCAGAATTTATGAAAAAGGAGTTTGAGGACTCCTAAGTGAAGTTGAGTGAAAGAAGAGGCTAGAAATAAGTAGAAAATGGTTTTACTTGTACAGTAACATTAAATAGTAACACTTTGGATTTTGATACAGTTATTAAAAACTGAAATGGTTTTGTAAATTCTCTCATCTTGTTATGATTCTTCTGAATAATTAGGAAAGCAGTTCATAATTTATTTGATACTCATATTTTAGCAAATGAAACAAATACATGAAGCAGTTGTCAAATTTGAATTTTTTTAAAAAGATTTATTCAAGAGACTGAGAGAATGCAGGAGCAGGGGGAGAGGCGGAGGGGAAGCAGACTCCCCTCTGAGAGGGGAGCTCAGTGTTGGGGCTCTGTCTCCCGACCAGAAAGAGCGTGACCTGAGCCAGAACACAAGATCCGATGCTCAACTAACTGAGCTACCCAGGCACCCCTTGAATATTTCTCATTTTAAAGGCTATTGGCTGCTTTTCTCTGTCCTTCGACAGGTGCCAGCTGGTTTTCAGCCAGTCCAGAGAGGTTTTTTCTGTGGGACTAGTTCTGTTTTATATTGTCTATGAAATTGAAAAATAAGATTCAGATAATGTACATCTTGATTATCCAAAAGCTAAGCTGTTTGTTTCAAATTCCTTTGCCCGCTAGCAAAATTATATTATTCAGAATCTAATTTTTACCTTTCTTTGTATTTATATAAACGTGTATTTTGTATGCCCTACATTTTGCCACAGTTTAATTTAAATTGGCATTGAAATCATGTGTTTCCATAGGAAATGAGGAATGTGAGTAACATCTCTACATCTCCTCTGTCTTTTCCACTTCTTGGATGCTAATACCTCTTCTCCCTACTTCCAAATTCTAAAGGATTGTTGAGATGAGGAACAGTGTATAGCCAGTGGTAAATGGCTTGTTGGTTTTCTCTGCTGTCTTAATTTTTGTTTAGTTTCTGACCTTTTATGATTTAGCCTCTTTGAATCTGGATGCCTGCTGCCCACTTTATTTGATTTTTTTTTTCCTCCTACAGATTGTCTAGATTCTGATCCTCTACTTGATGTTTGGATATTGTGGTCAAACTGAGTCTTTGATTTCACACAGATATTCTCATTTGTTGACTTTTTCATTCCTCTAAGCTAGTGTTTATCCTTAGTTCTAACCTTGAATTCGTCCTGTTGCCACTTCCCCAGTCCTTGTCACATGTTCTGCATTTTTAATTTATGCCCTGTCATCATAACAAAGACTAGTCAGTATGTATTTGTGTAACTGTTTAAGCAAGTTTGAGAAGTAGAGTTTCTAAATTCTTACATTTCATAAGCAAATATTGGTTAGGTTTTTCCAAAAGCATACTGGTCTTTAAGTGTTCACACATATTGAAAAGTTTTCCTTCTTAATATTTTGTCACATTTCTATAATATTTTGTTATCTTAAAATATTTTTTCATTTTCTCTTTCCTGTTGTTAGTTTTCTCTGTGAAATAAAGTAAATGGAGACAACAGTGGATAGAAAGTTGGTCTCCCATAAAACTATCCATTTAAAGAACCAAAATATTAAGATTAAGCCCCACATATGTCATTTAAAAATATCTTGGCAGGTGAATTATCACATTATAAAAATGAGTTATAAATATAAATCTTTTCTAAAGTGAATGAATGCTGAATTATGTTGACATTTATTTTTAAATAATATTTAGTGGGGTTTTTCATTGTCTTGAGTTTTAGTGTTACCACCCTGTGATTTTCTGTGAGTAGTTTTATTCTTCTTGGTGTCTAGTGATTTAGCATTGTATATTGAGCACTTAAATGCTTGTTTCTTATTTTAATTTGAGGTGTTCTTGTATAGGGAAGGAGCCACCTGTCTTTTAACATTTAGAAGTTCTTCGAATTCTTAACCTTGCTTAGGTGTATACTGTACATGGAATAAGGAAGAAGAAAAAGTCATTCATACTACTCAAATCAACCCAGGTGATCAAAGGTTATAGTTTTATGGTATATATTATCTTTGTTATTTGAAATAAATATTTTTTTAATTCTTGATTTTCTTACTCTCTAAAGTTAAGTTGTACCATATAGATTGTCTGCAATCCCTTCTAAACAAGTCTATAACTAGCCCTCTTAAAATATTGGCTTTAATAACTTCCAAACAAAGAGTTTGAGGTGATGGTCCTATATATTTCAAAATCTTTATAACCTGTTTTACCACTTTATTTCACATTAAAGAATAAAATCCAAACTCATTTTTGCACTTGATCTGTTACATAACTTCTTTCTACCCACCCATCTTTATCTTTACCATATTTTTTTCTGAACTGCTTCCCTTTACATTGTATTCTAATATTCTGTTACTGCTCACATTGTCTACTGGCTACCCTCTTACTATCTATTCATTCTTCAACATTCTACTCTTTTCTTAGGGTTTCCTCTCCCTAGTCTCTCTTTCAAGTTCATTATGTCCCACCACTTAATGTTCTTAAAAAGTTACATGAGGTTGGGGCGCTTGGGTGGCTCAGTGGGTTAAAGCCTCTGCCTTCGGCTCAGGTCATGATCTTAGGGTCCCCACATCGGGCTCTTTGCTCAGCAGGGAGCCTGCTTCCTTCTCTCTCTCTGCCTGCTTCTCTGCCTAGTTGTGATCTCTGTCTCTCAAATAAATAAATAAAATCTTTAAAAAAAAAGTTACATGAGACTGTACATTTAAAATGTTATATGGTCTGTATTATGTCCTTGGTTAAATGGACATTCTCTAATATGGCTACCTTGGCTCTCGTTAAATTTTTAAAAAATTATTTATGCCTTTATGTAAAAGATATTTCATCCTCAAAAGAATTTTAAGTAGCTTTTAAGAGTAAATACTCCAGAAGTACAAATGGCAAAATTAGTAAATTAAGACCAGAGATAAAAGTAGTGTATAGAAATGCATAAATAGTATGCGGTTGCTAACTTAGATCAAATTAGCTGGCAACCAGAGCTAAATTGGAAATTTGATGAGTTTTGAGGTTTGGATTATCCATAAATTCCACAGGCATACTAGATGATCTGGAAAACTGATACATTTTGTGCACTTTAGGTCTCAGAAATAATTTCTGTTTGGGCCTTGTAATGGAGCTACTTTGTTTTATAGTAAATAATGTCTTCAGCATTACAAAAACAGACAAGCTTCATATTGCTTCTATAGAATGTAAGCCTAGGAGTTATGATAAAATGCAATTGAATTAAAAAAAAAAAAATGTACTGTGAGTATTCAGTTTTCTGATGGTCTGGTTTGTTCCAAGGATAAAATTTAGAGCAGAGGTTGCAGACAGGTGGGTTCTTGGCCAAATCAGACTTTGAAATGTGTTTTGGATAGCTGATATAATGTTGGCCCATAAGATGACCATTTATTTACAATTTCTTTAATTTCTTTCAGCACTGTAGTATTTTGTTTTTATTTTTCTTTTGGTTCGCATACCTGATTGAGATGTTCTCTCTTCTATTACTGATTTGCTAAGAATTTTTATCATTGTATCATCAGGTACTTTTATTAGTATCTTTTGAGATGATCTTATTATTTTCCTTCTTTATTCTGTTATTATATGAATTATATAAATTAACTTACAGATTCTAAGCCAGCTTAGTATTCTTGGGATAAACTCCATTGTGATCTTCATATATGACCCTTTTTTAGATATGGCTGAGTTTGATTTACTTGTGTGTTGTTAAGGATTATCGTTCTTCACAAAGTACAGTGTTCTTTAGTTTCCTTTTTCAAATAAAACCTTTGACCGTTTTTTGTATCAGAAAGATGTTAGCCTCATAAAGTGACTGGGAGTGTTATCTTCCTGTTCTGTTTTCTAAAAGCTTGTGTATAAGTGAATTTTTGATTGAATTGTCCAGTGAAGTAATCTGCAATTAGTGTTTTGTTTGTGGGAACATTGTTAATTACAAATTCAGTTTCTTTGATACATATATATAGAACTATTTAGCTTTTTTCTCTGTCAGTTTTGGTAATTTGTAAATCTTTTAAGGAACCTATTTTCAGTCTAAGTTGTTGAATTAATTAAGAGTTGTTTGTAATAGTCTTGTACTCTTTAAAATGGTGGTAGCAGCTATAATAATGTCCCTTCTTTCAATTCTGCTTCTGGTAATTTACATTTTCTCTTTTCTTGCTTAATTTAATATGAAATTTGTCTCTTTTATTCTTGGTAAACTAAGTTTTTTATTTCATGTCATCAGTTTTTCTGTTCATTTTCTGTTTTATTAATTTCTGTTCTTAGATTGCCTCCTTTGTACGTTCTTTGTATTTAATTTGTTCTTTTTATTCTAGTCACTTTTAAGTGGAAGCCTAGGTTAGTCTTTTTAATATTCATTCTTTTCTACTCTGAGTATTAAAAGCTATGTCTTTTATGCACTGCTTTAGTTATATACATGCTACAAATTTCGAAGTGTTGTATTTTCATTATCATTTAGTTCTAAATGTATAATTTCCCTTGTGATTTCCTCTTAGTCTGCCTTTCTTACCTGGGGTTTCATGGGCAAATTAAGCTCTAATGCTTAAGACATCTCTCTTTCCTGTTCATGTAGAATAATACTGATTATATGTCATTCTTGGGAGAATTGAGAAAATCGTCACTCAAATCATTTTTGGTTATTTGTGATTCAGATGAGGAACTCTTCTTGAGAAAGGTTCTGTGAGTTATTAAAAATGGCATATTTCATTTGTAATATTTTGGGATGCTACAGGTTTCCAATTTAATCATATGTGGTCAAAGAATATACTGTACTTTCAGTTTTTAAAAATGTATTGAAACTTGTTTCATTGTCCACATATGGTCCATTTGATGAATGTTCCATGTACACTTAAAAAGAGTGTGTTTTCTGCAGTTGTTGGGTGAGTATTCCATAAATGTCAGTTAGATTATGTTAATAATGTTCAAGTCTCTCATATCCCTACTGATACTCTCTGTATTTGTTCTATCAATTACTGAGAAATGAGTTTTGAAATCTTCATCTATGATTGTGGAGTAGCTCATTTTTTGTTTTTGATCCATTAGTTTTTGCTTCATGTATTTTGGAGTTGTGTTATGAGGTATATAAACATTTAGATTTATTATATCTTCTTGCTAAATTGATCCTTTTATGTAATTAAATGTCCCTCTTTATCTTTGTTAGTATTTCTGGTTTTGTCTGGACTCTGTTTTGTCTGATATTAATAATACCTTTACCAGCTTTGAAACAACTAATGTTTTCATAGTCTATCTTTCTGCATGCTTTTAACCTCTTTGTCTTTGTCTTTATATTTGAAGTATGTTTCTTGTAGACAGTATATAGTTAGCTCTTGCCTTTTTATCCAGACTGTCAATCTCTACCTTTTAATTGGTGTATTTAGTTCATTTTTACTTAATGGTATTTATCAATATTTTATGCTTGAAATTACCATCTTGCTGTTTTGCTTGTCCTAGTTGTGTTGCTCCTTTTTTCCTTTGTTCATATCTCTTTTGATTATTTTTAGTATTTCATTTTATCACCTGTATTGCCTAGTTACCTCTTTTTATTATTTTTTTGAATGATTGTTTTGGCTTTGTAATATACATGTTTTAACTATAGCTACCTTCACATAATAATTTACTACTTCTACTCCTTTTATGTCTCTTTTGGGATTATTGCCATATATTTTATTTCTATATACATTGTGAATCTCAGGAATAGATTATTATTACTTAAAAGTAATTTTTTAAATAAGGAAAAGAAAGATACCTATTTTTATATCATTTCTGATGTTCTTCATTGCTTTTCATGAATCCAGTTTCATCAAGTATCTACTTGAATAATTTCTATTCACATGGATGATTTCCCCTAAATTTTTTTTTTTTTTAATAACGCAGGTCTGCTGGTAAGAGCTTCTCTCAGATTTTGTCTGCAAATGTCTCTTTCCCCTTATGTTTGAAGTATATTTTCATTGCATATAGTATTCCTGATTGAAAGATTTTTTTTTTTCTTCGTTCAGCACTTTAAAAGTGTCTTTCTTTTGTCTTCTGGCTTCCATTTCTTCTTTTCTTTTTTTTAATTTAATTTTTAAAGATTTTATTTATTTGAGAGCGTGAATGAAAGAGAGCACTAGCGGGGGGGGTGTGGAGGTGGGGAGAGGCAGACTCCCCACTGAGTATAGAGGCCCATGAGAGACTGGATCCCAGGACCCTGAGATCATGATCTGAGCCACCCAGGTGCCCCTGGCCTCCATTATTTCTTGTGAGAAGTCAGCAGTTACCTTTCTTCCTTTTTTTTTTTTAAGACTTATAGGAGAGAGACTAAGAGAGAGCATGAGCAGGGGGAGGGGCAGAGGGAGAAGCAGACTCCCTATTGAACAGGGAGCCTGGCACAAGTCTCCATCCCAGAACCCTGGGACGGAAGGCAGATGCTTAACCGACTGAGCCACCTGGGTGCTGCTTCTTTCTTCTTTTTACATGATGTTTTTTACCATGTCTGGCTGTTCTAAATTTTTTTTCTTTATTATTGATTTTCAATAATTTTATTGTGACATGGCTTGGTGCAGTTTTCTTTACATTTATCCTGCTTGAAGTTTGTTTGCTTATTAGATTTGTGAGTTAATATTTTTGTGTCTAAATTTTGAGAATTTCTAGGCATTATGACTTCAAATATCTTTTTTACCCTTCTTTTTTCCTGGGATTCCAGTTACACGCTATATGGTATTCTCCTAAAGTTGCCTCTGTTGCCTCTGTACTTTTTTTCAGCCTTTTTTTCTCTTCATGCTTGAGTTTGAATAATTTCTGTTGCTCTATATCAGGTTCACTGTTCCTTTTTTCTGCATTGTCATCCATTGAAATTTAATAACAAACACTGTTTTTCAGCTATGGAAATTCTATTTGATCATTTATTTTTAAAGATTTCATTTCTCTCTTCATGTTCACATTTTTCTTTGAATTGTTGAGCACACATAAAAGAGTTTAGAAGTCCTTGTCTGCTAATTCCATGCCTGTCATTTAAAGGTCTATTTCTGTTTACCTGTTTATTTCCTAGTTAGGGGACACAATTTTTTGCTTCTTCACGGTCTGAGTAGTTTTTATTTGATGGTTGACATTTTGACACTACATTGTTGAATGTCTGAATGTTACTGCCCTTTAAAGAATATGGAATTTATTTTGGACTAGCAGTTAGGTTACTTGTGAATCAACTTTATTCTTTTTATTCCCCTCTTCTTTTTTAACTTTTAAAAAAATTTTTAATTATGTATTTTTATTAATTTTTTTTCTTTTAATTCTAGTACAGTGTACACTTTAAACCCCATAACCTATTTCATCCATTGTCCCACCCACTTTCCCTCTGGTGGTAACCATCAGTTTGTTCTCTATAGTTTTAAGAGTCTGTTTCTTGGTTTGTCTCTTTCTTTTTTCTTTGCTTGTTTGTTTTTTAAATTCCACATATGAGTGAAATCATGTGGTATTTGTCTTTCTTTCAATTTAATTCTTTTGAGGTTTCGAAGCATTGCTACGGCATCTTTCTAGTAGCCTGTACTATAAAGTTAGAGTAGTTCTACTGTTATGTGTGGCCTTTCTGGATTCTCTGCCAAATATCCCAGGTTTTCAGTAGAAATCCCTGTCTGGCTGGTTGGATATGGATATATCACAATCCTGTGGGAATGCCTACAGTTCCCTTGAGGTTATTTTCTCAATTCTTCTCTCCAGTTTTCTCACACATACTAGATTTCTTAGCTTTTCCAGTCTCTGATCTTTGTCTCCTGAGCTAAGTAGCACTTCATCAGTTCTATGCTTTGATTTCCTCAAATAGTGCTGGGTATTGGCAAAAAGATGGGAAAGTAGTAGAGTTCACTTCTTGGTTTTTTGCTTTTTGTTTTTCTGATCATTCCTTTGTTATGCCTGTTCATTATTTGAAAAGATATGGGAAGCCTCACTAGGTGCCAGTTACCTTGTTAGGACTGTAAACTGTATAGTCACTGTATTTAAACTGCTGGGTTGTGGAGAGAATTATATTGAATAGACTGAGTAAGCTGTGGTAAATTTGCAGTAAAATATCTTTCATGACTAACGGAGTGCCACATCCTATAGTCTTTGTAGCTCTCATCTATTTAGTTGTAAAGTCATTTACTCAAATGTAAGCAATATGTACTCAGTGGATGCAGTGTCACTGCAGTTCCATCGCAGATGCTCCTGCCACAGATGACTGCCGGTGTACCCTGTTTGTATAGCAACATCTAAGATGCTTATGTTTCATATTTCATAGTACATTTTAAGAAGGCCTACCCCTATTTAGTTAAAAATTCCGAAAGTTGCTCTCAACTATGTTGAGAAAAGTGACATTTTGAGGTAGTTTAAAATAAACTGTTTGAGGTTATAACTAATGGCAAACATTCTATTGTCAGTTCTTTGGTAATGGGATGGAAATCTTCATTAATTACAATAAAATCTCATAGGAAACTTAGAATTTGTAGAATGGTTCAAAGAAAGTTGAACGATGTTACATTCTGGTATATTTTCTTTCTGCCCATTTTTTGTGTCAGATACGGGTATACACACATTTTTAACAAATTAGGATCATATTTTAAAAAAATACTGTATGTCTTGATTTTTCCCCACACACATTGTTTTTATATTTTCCTCTCTTTTAAATATATACTGAAAGTATCAATCTAAAAATATTTCAAATTTATTTTTGTGTTTTTCCTCTATTATAAATAATACTACTGTGAGTATTCTGTTTTCTTCTGGATTTCAGAAAACTCTGATAGATTTCTAGATCAAGGGATATTGATTTTTGAAAACCTCTGTTAATTACTTTAGTACATACTCATTGTAAAGATTTTGAAGCAAAAAAGAAATAGAAATATTTTAATATTTGTATTTTAGATTGTGTTTACATCTGAATTATTTTTACCAGGCTTGAAAATTTTATGTTCTTTTAACGTATATAAATGTCTTGAGCTTTTTCCTATTTCATTAATTTTTTTTTTGAAAATAATCCTTTTGGCGATTACCTAATATTCTAGTTTGAGACTATAACTTACTGTGTGTTTATGTTGATGGACATCTAGGTTATCTCCGGTTTTTTGATTGGAAAAAAGTTTTTAAGATACCCTTTGGTCATTTTGCTAATGGAAGTATGACTTAATTTTTTTAGGTAATTTTTATGTATTGATGTGAATCTTCATCAAATGTGAGAAAAATATTTTTTTCCTGAATTTGTTAATTTATATTTTTTGTTAAAGGTATTTTTTGAAAAACTTCGATATATTTTATATACTTTCCCTTGTGATTAATTTCTCTTAGAAGAATCTTCCTCCTGGAGATTAGATAATACTCATCTATATATTTTTTTTATCAACTCTTGTCTAGATTTATTTTGAACTGTAATACATGATCTGATAAGAATCTTAACTTTTTTCCCCTCAGGCTATTTAAGCAGATGATTAGTGAGATCATACCTTTTTTTTTTTAATTTTTTTTTTAAGATTTTATTTATTTATTTGACAGAGAGGGAGAAATCACAAGTAGGCAGAGAGGCAGGCAGAGGGGGAGAGGAAAGCAGGCTCCCTGCCGAGCAGAGAGCCTGATGCGGGGCTCAATCCCAGGACCCTGAGATCATGACCTGAGCCGAAGGCAGAGGCTTGACCCACTGAGCCACCCAGGTGCCCTGAGATCATACCTTTTGTATTCCAGGATATCTATTCTTTACAGAATGATATATATTTTTTTCTTTAACTAATACTGATAAAATTTTGTGACTAATCCTTGAGTAAATACAGAGCTTGACATGCAACAAACCTGTAGTTCAACCTGAACATTAGTCCCCAAAAGGTATAGTTGTGCTCCTAATACAGTTACCCTTGATGGAAAGGAGAGAATGATCATGGTGGTTGAGATGGGGACATCTGAAAAGTAGAGACTGACGCCTGATTGTGAGAGTACAGGAATCTCGTTTCCTTATCCGTGCTTAGCATAGTGCTGAGTGCAGGTATTTTGAAGTGTTTGTTTAATACCTGAGAGAAAGCATGAGAAAGAAAGGTTCTGATGGCTTCTTTGTGACTTATAAAATGTTTGGCTATTTTTTAATATAAACAAAGCTAATCCCAGGCAGAATGCTCAAATGCCTTTCAATTAAGAAAAGTTATTTTTATCTTCATATAATAAAACTTTCATGATGTCACTATTAATTTTTATCTTTTAAGCAGGAGTTTAAACTTGCTCTAGCATTAGTGTCACCTCAGGTGCTTAAAAAGTATTTATGCCCAAGCCAAACCCCAGAATGATTAAGTTATAATATCTGAGGATATGACGCAGACGTTAGTACTTTTGTATGTTTGTTTTTTGGTTTATTCTAGTGTACAGCTGAAGTTGAGAACCACTGCTTTAAGACTATGGATAAAGGGAATTTAAGGCAGTGTGTTCCTCAACTCTCCAAGTGTTTTAGTCAATTTGGGCTGCTAAAACAAAGGAACAAAGACTGGGAGCCTTATTAAACAACAGAAATTTTAACCTCATAATTCTGGAGGCTGGACTTTCTGAGATCTCAGGGTTGGCAGCATGGTGTTGGGATCTGGTGAAGACCTTCCAGGTTGGAGACTGCTGACTTCTTGTACCCTCACGTGGTAGAGAACAGAGAGGAAGCAAGCAGTCTCATGACTGTTAAAAGGGCACAGATCTCATTCATGAGGGCTCTACCCTCATGACACCTAATTTTAATTACTTCTCAAGGACTCCACCTCCTAATGCCATTATTGGGGGATAGGATTTCAATGTATGAAGTTTTAAGGGAACACAGTTTAGCCCATAACACCAAGGAAGTAAAATTGCTTCTTTGTTAAATGCTTGATGAAAATAGACCTTTGAATTGGCTGGTGCTTTCTAAAAATTCTCAGGTGGGGAGATTCCATAGTCTGTCATGGTAGACTTTTTCAGTATTTACATAATCTGGAGAAGAGTGTTCCTTCTCTATTTTATTTTATAATCCACATTGTTTTATTACATAATCGATGCAAATAGAGACAAAAGCTCTCCAGTGTTTCTTTTTTTTGGATTTTCAGATTTATGATGGATTGAAAATATATGTAAATTTCAGTTAGCATGAGAATATTTTTGGTGTTTAATGTTTTTGTAGCTTCAAAAAGGTTATATACTAAACCAGTATAAATTTTCATTGCAATAGGACTCCTCTAAATGTAAGAGATACACTTCATAGATACGGTCTGTTGTCAGAAAATGTTTTAAGGAGATGAAAAATATAGGCGCATAGAAATATATTTCCAGGTCTCCAAATAAAGGGCTTGTCAAAGTTAAATATCTTCAGTGATATAATAGTCATTCAGGAAATAGTTGTTGACTGCCTCTTAGGTGTTAAGCACTATTGTTCTTGGCTTAGACTACAGCAATGAAAAAGATGAAGTTCCTTCGTTCGTAGAATTTCCATTGTTATTAGAAGGACTAACAGTGTACAATTTGACTAGAAAATAATACAGTTTATAGTCATTACAATTTATCGTCATTAATACTATTAAAAAGTGAAGCCGTAATTGGGTAGACCGTGACAGAGAGGAGGAGATACTGTTCATAGAGTCAGAAAATACCATAAATTTAGGTAGAAACCTGAATGTTGAGAAGAAGCTGGCCATTTGAAAATCTTGGTGAGTTCCAGACAGAGGGAATTGTGGTTGTGATTTCCTGGGCTATGGTCTAGTTAATGTTTTGAAGGACGTTAGAAGAGGCAGAGTTAGTGAGGGTATTTTGTGTAAGATAATGGGAAATTGAGACATTTGTTTTCTTCAGTTAACCAGAAGACTTCTTGTCAGGAGGTGCCTGGGAAGGCTCTCCAGACTTTTTCTTTGTCCTTCTGGGTGGGTTGGTTGGTTGGTTTGTTTCTTTCTTTCTTTCAAGACTTTATTTATTTATTTATTTATTTGGGGGGGGGGAGTGGGGGGAGGGGAGAGGAAGAGGGAGAGAATCTCCAGCAGACTTGCATTGAGCCCAATGCAGGGCTTGGTATCACGACCCCAACATCATGACCTGAGACAAAATCAAGAATTGGATACTTAACTGACTAAACCACTGGGTGCCCCTATCTTTCAGGGTTTCTTTTCATGTTTTCTTCTTTTATTTTCCTGTCTCCTTTTACATCTCCCCCACCCCCCCGCCTTCTACCCCCATACAACTAGACTACATCATTTATTTAGCAGCCTATGGAGAAGGGCCTGGGGCAAGCATGGGGATGACTTCTGTAATAATCTTGAGGCATAATTTGAGGCAAATGGAGCCAAGACTAGAATGAGGTATGTTAGGAAGAGACTGGGAATTTTTAGAATGTGTACAGCCCACTATCTCTTGAATTTGCTCTTGGGGAATAGGAATTACATGTTAAGTTTTTTGATAATGAACTATTCAAATTCTTTTGTATTTCCTTATGTGTTAAAAGTTTTAGGTCACCTTCCTTAACCAGGATGTTTAGTCTTCATAGTTCCTAAAATTTACAGCATATTTTTATCATGATTCATCTAATTTATTATGGAGAACATGTGTTAGTATTATTTTGGAAGTGTTTGATCTTGTTGGGGGATGTATGGTGGGGGCCAGATGTCCAACAAAAGGAATTATATAATTTTGGTTTAATCTTAGTGAAGTTACAGTATACTAAAGTAAATTACCTTTTTTTATTCTATTAGACTTTAATACTAAAGAATTATTCTTGAGGTTGTAATATTGAATTATGTGACAGCATTCCAGTTCTCTTTTCTTTTACAGAAATATGGATTTGGGGTGAAATTATGCATATGTATATATTTTAAAGCTACTTTGTCAGTATAGCATGTAGACAACTTAGCCACATTTCATAGGAATTCTTGAGTTTTTGAATGTTAAGTGGAGCTACCATAAATAATCTAAGTCTTTATTAATGAAACACATTACTGATGGCTATTCAGTTAATTTGTTTGATGTACATTAGCAGTGTACCAAATGTGATTTTTCATTTGCTGTGAGAAACTAAAGTAAATGATATGTTTGGGTAATTTAAGGGTTTTAGTATATAGACATATATTTTTACTGCTAATTAAATGATAATTCATATTATTTTGTTATCATGACTAGGTAATAGATTAAAATTGGTGATATTTTAGTAAAACTGTTCTCCGTTGAATGTTTCTATAAAACAAATGCCTATATACAATTAGTAGGTATATGGAATACCCATATGTTTCAGTTCATTTGTGATACTACTAGTTTATACTTTTTTCCCTAATGTTTCAAAAATGTTTTGATTTAGTTTATATATATGGATACTCTAAAGTTAGGGAAATGATGGCAGTATAACTCTGAATTTACATTGGTTCATACAGGTTTTTCCCAATATTTTGGAGTTTTGTATCACTAGGTAACAGGTGCTGAATGCCAAGTATGCAATCACAATTGAATACATCAAGTCAAACAGTAAATAATATGCTTAATGAGATGCTCATTTACCTGAATTTCTTTACCTTGGCTTAGTTTGGCTGATAGTTCTCTCTTGAAAATACTTGTTACAGGGTTCTCTTCTTTTAAAAGTTATGACATTTTTACTGCAGTAATTTCTTAAAAAAAAAAAAAAGATTTATTTATTTGACAGAGACAGCGAGAGAGGGAACACAAGCAGGGGGAGTGGGAGAGAGAGAAGCAGGCTTCCTGCCGGGCAGGGAGCCCAGCACAGGGCTGGATCTCAGGACCTTGGGATCATGCCCTGAGCTGCAGGCAGTCGTTTAACCAACCGAGCCACCCAGGCACCCCTACTGTAGTAATTTCTTATTCGTGTTAAGTTAATATGTCTTTTTAGTAAGCTAGTATTTTTATTCTAGTAGTTACTTTTCTTAATGTTTCGATGACTGTTGCATAAGTTTTGAAATGTCCCCAGTTCTATTTTTCCCTGAGCCATGTTATTTTAACGTGCCATTTGCAGGATGTGAGGTTTGTCAGGAAGCATTTGTTGCATTATAACACAATTGTCTCTATTGCTATAAACATTACATAATGTAAACCGTATTCTATATGACTAAAGGAATATAAGCCTTGAGTGGTGTTTGAATAGTGTCTGCTTTTCCACCTTCTGCCATAAGAAATCTTGCTGTAGATGGGATGTATTAGCAGCACAAGATCTAACAAGTGTTTCAGAGCTGCTTAATTTAGACTAATTGGTGGGGAGTTGGGGGCTCAAAGGGTACTACTCATAATACATCCTGAGTTCTAAATAAGCAGCAAACAGAACATTTGAGTCAGAGAATGTTTTTAGGTTTCCTTCTGAAAATTGAATATTAATTTCTTTCAAACATTTTAAGTATAGGAAATAAAATGTGCTTTTTATGTTAATTTTTACCAGCAATTATATATGACCTCTGATGTATAAAGTGCTGTGGTAAAAACAGAGATGACATAGACATAGACCCAGACATAAACCCTACCAAACAGGAGTTACTGATCTTACCATTGAGACTCATGTCTAAATTAATTAGTTAAACAATATCCATTCAGTTCCTCATGAAGATTCTTTTAGTAATGTGAACGATATTCTTTAATCTTTGTCATTTAAGATATTTAAATTTCATATTTGCTTAAATTAGCTGCAAAATAATCCTATCCCTAGGATGAAAACAGGTCTTTTGTGGAAACACTGGGACTCAAACCACGTGCCTACTGCTTCTTGTCTGTGTGCAGACAGCAGAATCAGTGAATTAAAAAGATTTCAGTGGGGAAACCAAGACAGGGCAAGTTATGATGAATTCCCTTGGGCATGTATTTTCATAATTATGATTTTATTTATGCTTGTAAAATTATCCCAAAATCAGAGTTACTTAATGATAGCTTGCAAGGAACAGTATGATTTCCAGAGGCCATTTGAATAATGTTGTGAGTGTTTTATCTGGCTATGCCAAAAACCCCCCACAAACTTAGTTATGGAAGACTCTTAATATATTTCAGTCCTTAGAAATGGTTCTTGAGGTCAGGTGCTAGATAAGCAGGGAATCTAGTAAATAGCTACTTAAATATAAACATTAGGGTATAGAGGAACTACTTAAATATCTACTATTTTATAAGGTAATTTTGAGAAATACTGCTTCTTATCCATTCTAACATTTTATAAAATACTTTTATTCTGATTCTTCATATATACTTTTGACATTAATGTCTTTAACACTAAATCAGTGTTTTGGGTCATTAACACAGTTTTCCAAAGCACATCTTCCCTTCAATGTAAGATGTGTGATATAACATACTGTCACAGCTATATATGATGATTGTATCTCGAGCCACAGAAATCTGTACCTTTAGGACTCTTGGGGTTTTCAGTTTTCTTCTGTGTAGTTGTCTGTTTTTGATCTCCATGGTGAAATCATTTACTGATAGTTTTTTTAAAAGTGGCCTTTAGGGACTCCTGGGTGACTTAGTTGTTTAAATGTCCAACTCTTGATTGTGGCTTAGGTCATGATCTCAGCGTTGTGAGATCAAGCCCCACATCAGGGTCTTCGATGGAGGTGGAGTCTGTTTAAGATTCTCTTTCTCTTTCTCTCCCCTTCTCTTCTTGCCCCCCCCCCCCCGCCAAAGTGGCCTTTAAAAGATTTCTTTATAATGACATCTGATGTTTAGATTAAAAACCAGGAATACATTTTTAATCTTGTTACTTCTCTTTGCTTGAAAAAGGTTGGCATGTGAGTTTTATATATTCTCCTTAGACTCAGATAAAATTAGCAGGTAGAGAAAAGTATTTGTTATAATAGATAGCAATTATCTGTTTTGGTAATTACTGAAATTTGTCAAGTATTGTACTTATATACTCACTACGAGTGAGCAGGTCTACTAGTATTCTAATGTTACTCGTGCTTACTACTATTTGGTGTGTCAAGAATGTTCTTTTTTGTTGGATTTTACCCAACCTTGAAGTTACTCATTTAGCAAATATTTTGAGTACCTATCCTGTTCTTAGAGTTTGGGTTACATAAGTGACTGAAACAATAATCTTTGCCTTCTTGAGACTTCGTAAAGACTTTGGCACTGATTTAAGTGAAATGGGAGCCATGGACAGTTTTAAACAAAAGAATGATAAGATCTTATTTATATTTTAAAGAGTGTTGGAATACTTAGAAATCTGACTCTATGTAAATTATATATATATATATATGTTTATATATAATTTCTCTCTATATATAAATTACATATATATGAAATTTAAGATAGGGCTCAATTGCTTATTTGGGTAATGATAGTCTATTAGAAATTTCCTGCTTTGCTGCCCTCTGTGGAGTATTTTTGATCAGTGGAAGCAATGAGAAGATCAAGACAGTAAAGGCAAGGCTCTATACTTTCCTCTGAGAACAAACCCCTGGAAGAAGAAGAGCTCTATTTTCCTGGAGATGAGGAAAAGAAAAAGAAGGATAATATTTTAAGATGGGCTTAATAGTGGTATCGATAGCACATTCGGAAAGAAATATCAGCAGTTTAGATAATACAAAACTGAAGCTGAGCAGAGAAGTCTGTTTTGTAGAGAAAAATATTTCAAAATTATCAGTAGAACAAGCCATAGTTAAAACTTGTGTTTATAGGGGCGCCTGGGTGGCTCGGTGGGTTAAGCCTCTGCCTTCCCTCGGGTCACGATCCCAGGGTCCTGGGATCAAGCCCCGCATCGGGCTCTCTGCTCAGCAGGGAGCCGGCCCCCCCCCCCGCCCCGCCCTCTGCCTGTCTCTCTGCCTGCTTCCGATCTATGTCTGTCAGATAAATAAAATCTTAAAAAAAAAAACAAAACAAAACTTGTGTTTATAGATGATGTTACCCTGGTGTATAGGTTAAATAAAAAGCTGAAGGTGGAATGGAGGGAACATTACCATTATTTGAATGACTTGGCCAAGGAAGAGAATCTCCAGAAGGGCCTGATCAGAAAATACTTGGAAAAACACAAAAACCAAAGAAGGAAAGAAAAAAGTAAATACTTGAGATGATGGGCACATTTAATTGTGAGCCAGACAGGAAAAAATGATCCATAGGAGAACATATAGACTGAATGAAAGAGGAAAGGTTTAGGTCCCTAGAATGCAGTTAAGAACATATTTAATAGAGAATAATAACAAAATTATAGAATTAGGCTAGATGTTAATAAAATGTAGAACTTCAAAGTTAGGAAAAAATATAAGTGTTCAAGATATAACTGTGAGAATAGGTTCATATTTTGAGGAGGTTATCTTTAAGATACTTTCCTCCAAAATTTTAGGATTTTTGGAATGGAGCATTCATGTTTTTTTTCTTTCTTTGTTGAATTTTAAAGAAATATTGATACCAGTTGTCTTTTATTAAATTGACTTTTCAACTTCCTTCTTAAATTAAATGTCTATTGAACAGTAAAATCTGCAAACCAACAATTGTTTTTTTCCTGATTTTTATATGGTAATATGTACATAACAAAATTGACCATTTTTACTGTTTGGTTTTGGTACGGTATGCCTTTTGCCAATTATCTTTATATTAACTTTATTTAAAATTTCTATGAACTTTAAAAATATTTTTATTTTGGTTAAAAATGTTCTTTGAGGGGTGCCTGGGTGACTCAGTCCAACTCTTGATCTCGGCTCAGGTCTTGATCTCAGGGTCATGGGGCTCAAAAAAAAAAAAAAGGTTCTTTGACCATAAGGGAATTAAACTAACGTAAAAAATAGATCTCTGGAAAGTCCCCAAATATTTGGAAATTAAACAGCACATTTTAAGAATAATACATGGTTCAAAGGAGAAGCCACATGAGGAATTAAAAAATATTTTGAGCTGAATGAAGTATATCTGAATTTGTGGTATGCAGCAAAAGTAGCGCTTAGAGGGAAATTTATGACATTAAATGTTTGTTTTTTAAGTTTTCAAATCAGTTTAAAGTTCTGCATTAAGGAACTGCAAAAAGAACTTATTAGATCAGAGCAGGCAGAGTAAAGATATTAATAAAGATAAAAATAGATATCAATGAAATTGAAAGTGAAAATAATGAAAATAAGACTGAAAGTTGGTTCTTTGAAATAATCATTAAAACTGATAAAGTGCTTTTTAAAAAAAAATTTTTGTTTTTTCAGTGTTCCAAGATTCATTGTTTATATACCACACCCAGTGCTCCACGCAGTACGTGCCCTCCTTAATAACCACCATCAGGCTTACCTTTCCCTGAACCCTCCTCCCCTATAAAACCCTCAGTTTGTTTCTCATAGTCCATAGTCTCTGATGGCAAGCTTTACTCAAACTGATGGGGAAGGAGAGAGACAGACAGACAGACACAGGGAGGTTACTCTTATCAGCAGTTAAAAAAGGGATGTTATCACAAATCCCACCCTTATACATTGAAAGATTAATAAGGGACTATTATGTCTAACTTTGCCAACAAAATTAACTGAGATGAAATAGGCAAATTCTGTGAAAAACACAGAATACAAATTTTGCTCAATAATTAACCTGAATAATAATGTATCTAAGAGAAATATTTCTAATTACAAAACCTTTATCAAAGAAAACTCCCATGTCCAAATGGCTTCATCATGAATTATATGAAACATTAAAGGAAGAAATAATTCTAATTCTGTACTAACTTTTCCAGAAAATAGATGACGAGGGATTACTTCTCAACTCATGTTATGAAATTAACATTATTCTGATACCCTAATGAGCAAAGACATTATAAAAAAAAGAAAATTACAGATGAATATATTTTATAAGCCTTGATGGAAAATCCTAAAAAAACATTAACAAATAGAATCTAGCAACATATAAACAAGATTATACAACATGAACAGATGGTGGATGTATGCAAAGTTTATAGCATTTCCCAACCAATCAGTGTAACTCAAGAAGAAAAATTATTTTACAATTTGGATAGATACAGAAAAGAATTTGATAAAATTTAACATGCACTAATAAAAAATTTCTCAGTAAACTAGGAATATTCAGAGAACTTCCTTAGTTCTGATAAAGTGAAGTTATGAAAAACCTATAGCTGATACCATACTTAATGGTGAAAACGGAATGCTTTTCCACTAAGATTAAGAACAAGACAGAGATGTCCATTCTCATCCTTCCTACTCAACATAATACTGGATTTTCCAGGCAGGTAAGTTAAAAAAATAAAACACAAATACAGGAAAGAATCAAATAAAATGTCTTTTATTCGTAGATGACATGGTTATATGTACAAAATATGATGGAACCTACAAAAAAGATAATGGAACTAATTCGTGAGTTTAGCAAGGTCTCATATTTCTGTATATTAAGAGTGAACATTTCAAAATGAAAATTTAAAACATCAATTAAAATAAAAACAACGTGCAACACTTAAGGATAAACAAAGTATATAATTTGTAAGCTGTAAACTACAAAACTTTCATGAGAAAATTGAAGATGATGTAAATAAATGAAAACAGTATATTCATTGTTTTGAAGACTCAGTACTTTTTAGATGTAAATCCCATCCCTCTTATCTCAGAATGGCCTGTAGAATTCAAGATAATCTCAATCAAAATCCTATCAGGGCCTTTTGGGTTTTGTTTTTATTTTTGGTAGAAGTTGACAGCTGTTTCTGATAACTATTTAGAAAAGAAAAGACTCTAGAATAGTCAAAACAACTTTGAAAAGAACAAAGTTGAAGGATTTCGAGATTGAAGACAACTATAAAGTTGTCTTAACCAAGACAGTGTATTGATGAAAGGATAGACACATTGATTAATAGAACAGAATAGAATCTGGAGAAGATCTGTGTGTTTATGAATTGATTTTTGACAAAGTTGCCAACACACCTTTTCTCAATAAAGAAAAATGTTGTCTTTTCAATGAATGGTGCTGAAACATGTCTTCTTATGGAAGGATCTTCAACTCATGTCTTTATACTTTCTACTTTATAGAAAAATTGTCTTGAATTGGATCATAAGCCTAGGTATTAAAGTTGGAACAATAAAATTTCTGAAAGAGAACATAGAAAATCTGTGACCTTGGGTTAGGCAAAACTAACCCAAGATAGGGCACAGAAAATCAAACATAAAAAAAATTATAATTTGGATTACATCAAATTTAAAAAGTTTTATTCTTCAGAATATACTGAAGAGACAAGCCATCAGCTTGCAGAAAGTATTTGTAGACTGTATATCTGATAAAGGATTTATGTTCAGAATATGTGAAGAATTTTCACAGCTCAATAATGAGGGAACAACAACTGAACAGAAAATGGGGAAAATGTTCTTAACAGATCCTTTATTGAAGAAATACACTGATGTCGAATAAGCAGAGGGAAAGATGCTCAATACCCTCAGCCATTAAGGAATTGCCGAATAAAATCACAATGTGATTCTATCCTATTAGAATAGAGAGGAGGAATAAAAGAAAGGAAAAAACTGCTGATACTGAATACTAGTAAGAAGGCAAAGGAACCAGAGCATACACTGCAGGTAGGAAAGCAAAATGCTACTGTAATTTGGAAAAGTCTGTCAGTTTCTTATAGATTTAAATATACAGTTGTCATATGGCATATCCTTCTCATGTATTTACCCAAGGGAAATTAGAACATGCTCACATAAAGTTTTGTACTCAAATATTCATTAACTGATGATTAGCTCAACAAATTGCAGTACATCCATATGGTGAAGTACTATCTAGTAATAAAAAGGAATAGAGCTACCAAAGCATGCTATCGCATCAGTGAATCTTAAAGGCATTATGCATTTGTGAAAGTTGCAGTCGGAAGTCTGGATGATTCCATTTCATTTTGGAAAAAAAAATCTGAAAGTAACAGAAAACGTCATGGTTGCTAGTAGCAGAGGGTAGGGGTAGGGAATTCCCTACAAAGGGACAAGAGAAATTTCTCAGTGGTAAGAAATAATTATCTTGATTGTGGTGGTAATGACAAAACTAGGAATTTTCAAAATTCATAGATTTGTACAACTAAAAAGGTGATTTTTATTCAAAATTATACTTCAATAAGCCTGACTTTCCAAAAAAACTTAATTTTATACAGAAGGAAAAAGATTGAAGGAAGAGAATATAATATTTTTTGATCTTGCTTCTCTTGAAAAACAGGCAGTTACTTTAACTGAAATTTACTATGACTTTATTTTGCCAGGACTTTTTCCATTCATTTAAAAATAATTAGGTTGCATATGCATACTAAAAACTGAATTACATATACCAACAAATTAAGTCTATGTATCTAAAAATAATACAAATGGTTGTGATAGCTCTTTTGGAATTTTTGTTAGAAATATGGAAATGGGGGCGCTGGGGTGGCTTAGTCTTTAAGCATCTACCTTTAGCTCAGGGCATGATCCCAAGGTCCTGGGATTAAGCCCCACATCGGGCTTTCCCACTCCCCTGCTTGTATTCCCTCTCTCACTGTGTCTCTGTCAAATAAATAAATAAAATCTAAAAAAGAAAAAGAAAAAAAGAAACATGGAAATGGTTAGATTATTCCTGATATTTTCTTTAAAGGTCTGAAGGGTCTTTTTTTTTTTTCCCTTAATTATTTGCTAAAATCACACAATAAGAAACTGTGTGCTCTTTTTTCTCTTAAGGTAAGCGATATAGTAGGGTACAGACAAGTAAAAAGGTAAAATTCATTTCACTCTTCAATTACCACTGTTAACAACTTGGGTTTCGACATCTGGAAATTTTTTTGTTTGTATCCTTGTGCAATGGGTACATTTTGGTTTTAAAATCATCTTAAAAGGATACATACCATGTTTGCTTTTCTGGGCTTGTATTTTTCTCATCATGTAATTTGGGTATCTTTCTGGATCAGTATCGTATATTCACTCACTCAGTAAATATTTTTAAGTACTTAATATTTAAGGCTAGCAAGGAAAAAATATGGTCCTTGCCCAAGCAACTGATATGCAAATAAGAAGATAATAAACAAATTTGGGGAAAATGTTACTATTGATAAGTTTCATGAAGGTAATTAGTGAAGGCATTAGATAGTTGTGGTATAGAATGTTTTATCTAGATCTGCTTTATTCTGCAGATAGGTATTTACTGTTTCATAGTGTAATTTATTTAACCATTATTCTGTTCATGGGCATATGTATTACTTATAGTTTTTTTCTGTTATAGTCAATACTGTGACATCCTTCTACATATTTTTTTGCTTACATGTACAAGTGTTTCTATAAACTAAATTCTTAAAAGGAAAATTGCATTTTTAAATACTGATTATACATCCTGTCAAATTATCCTCCAAAACATTAGACATTATCTGTCAATAGATGAAAAATGCCTCATTTTAATTTGTATTTACTCGAATCCCAATGAAATTTAGCATATTTACTGGTCATTTGTTATTTCTCCCATAAATTGCCTACTTATACAATTTTACCCATTGTGGGGTTTATCTTTTTCTTACTGAGATTTTAGGATTTCTTTATTATTCTGTTTATAATATATACATCATATTTTATATTTTTTCTTAATCTGTCACTTTTCTTACTTTAGAGAATCTTTAGATTTTTCATTTTTATATTGTCAAAATCTTTCACTCTTTTTTCCCTAGCTTCTAGGTTTTGTGTCTTTCCAGAAAAGCCTTCTTATATTAGTTTAGTCTCATATTTTTTTTCCTGTGACGTGTTTAGTTTTATGTATGTTTCTAGTAGATTTTAATTCATCTGGAATTATATATATATATGTATATATATATATGTGAATACACACACACACACACACACACATATATATATGTGTGTGTGTGTGTATGTATATATATGTGTGTATGTATGTATCTATATATATTCCCCCCCTGTGGTAAGGACCTGTTTTTTCCAGTTTCCTAACCATTCTTCCAAAATAATTTATTGAACAATGACTGTTCCCCCACTGACTTGAAATACTACCTCTATCATTTTAAAAGTCCAAAATATGTGTTTTCTGGATCTAATACTCTATTGTTTTAATTATTTTCATTTTACATTTAACATCTGATAGGGTACGCCTCCCCATTGTCTTTTTCAAAAAAATTTTGGCAATTTCTGTGTATTTTCTCTTCCAGATGAACTTTAGAATCAACATGTCAAGTTCCATTAAAAATCCCTTTGGGATTTTGATTGGAAGTGCATTGAATTTACAGATTAATTTGGGGAGAATTGACATCTTTACACTATTGACTCTTCCCATCCAGGAACATGGTATGCCTCTCCATTTCTTCAGGTGTTCTTTTATGTCCTTTAGTAAAGTTTTATGGTTTTTTTCATGTAGGTCTTAGACTTTTCTTGTTAGGTTTATTCCTAGGTATTTGTAGTTTTCATTGTTACTGTGAATTACATCTTTCTTCCAGTTTACATGTTGTTTTCAATTGGTTATTGCTAATATATAGGAAATCTATTGATTTTTGTTTGTCGATCTTACCATTTACTTGGTTTGCATTGGATTCTCTTGAAATTTCCAGAAGGATGATTATGCATTCTGCAAATGATAGCATTTGTTGTTTCCTTTTTTCAGTATTAATGTTTCTAGGGGATTTTTTGTTTGTTTTTTTTTCTGGTCATAATGCATTGGTTAGGCTTCCAAATCTGTTCACTACTAGCTCTGATTTGAGCTTCTTTCCTGATGGCATCCTAATTTTTAAACTTTTACATTTTACATGTAGTTTAGATTTCTGGTGGTGCATATTATCTGGATGGAACAAAAGTTTCCTTCTTGACTTAAGTATTTTCATGGTAATGAATATTGTGTTTATTATGTGTTCTTGTTGAGATGATACATATTCTTTTTACTTCTAAATTTTAATGTCGTGAATTATACTAATACATCTACCTACTACTGGTTATGATTTTTTCATTTTTAACATTTATTCAGCAAGTATTTATTTGGATATTGCATTGTATCAGGAACTTTGCCACACACTGGTGGTGATAGTGTAAATCCTGTCTTTAATTGGAGAAGAGAGATAATAAACAGATACCCAAAAACAAGATAATTTTAGGCTGTGATAGTAATATGGCGGAAATAAAGTTAGTGGTATGGTAGAGAGATGAGTAGAGTATTTTCTTGGGTAGTACAGTCTGAGAAGGTAAAATACAAATTAAGACCTGAAGAATGAAAGCTTTGGGAAAAGCATTCTAGGCAAGGGAAAGTCACTATTTCGGTGTGTACAAATAATTATATTTCTTAGTACTTCCTTTATCCCCTTTCTTGTATGTATTGTATAATATTTTTTATACAACTTCTGAATTTAATTTTTTAATGATGTGTTTCATTTGGTTTTTATTTTGTTTAGTTATTTTGCTATTCTTGTTCAGGTTTGCTACTAGGGTTATTTATGCTTATGAGCTAGGGAATTTTCCCATCTGTTTTCTGGGCTTTGTAAATAATATAATAATGCTCTATTCCTTCTAAGGGATAGTTTAGTGACTATCCCTAAGATTTCCTCTATTGGTATATTCTGTATGTTTCTGCTTTTTCTTAAAAATCATCCATTTTGTTTAGACTTTCCTATTTCTTGATTTATAGGTTTGCTTAGTTTTCTGATTTTAATAACTCCTTACGGTTTTTGTTTTTCTCTCATTTTCTGTAATCAGGCTTGTCTCTTCATGCTAGACCTATCCATGAAGCACTTACTAGTCTTACTAATTACTTCTGAATCTCTTTTCAATTTCTTCATTTCTATTATTACTACAAATTATATTGATACATTTTGACTTGGATTTTATTTTTGAAGATTTTTAGTTTATGTATCTTAAATCTAAATTTTTCTTTAGGGACAGCTTTGATCAAATCCCATAGAAAATAATATGCTTACTGATTTTAATTTTTATTTTCCCTGTATTCTGAAAGTTTATTAGTAGGCTTTTTTCTTTTCTTTTTAAATTTCTAAGTAGAGTATTATTGTTAAATTTTAGTTTCACTTAGCTTTATGGACTAAGAATGTAACCTATATATATTTTTTAATCTTTTGAGATTTTTCCTTGGTCAGGCTTTTGTTTGCTATAAAAAACTGTATTCTCTTTCATGATATACTAAATTCCATTTCACTATGATATATAAGTATAGTTCATTATGGAATCTATTTCTCAATCATCCATGTCCCTGCATAATCTACTTGCTCTCCTCATTTTCTGACATAGGTATGTAAAAAGTTTCCTGCTAAGTTGTGTGAATTTTCTAGTTGCTTTTATTTCAAGTATATTTACTTTATATATTTCAGTGTTATATTTTGGCTATTACATGCTCTGGCTGTTACACACTTTGGTATATTAAATCTATTACCATTATAAAATATCCTTTTTTTGTGTAATGCTTTTTGCCTTGAGTTCTTTGATAATAATTGTACCCTTGACTGGGTTTGCTTTTTTTTGGTTTTTTTTTTTTTTTTTTTTTCATGCTTTTAGCCTTAGGACTAAAAATTTTAGTTCTCTTATGATAGCACATAGTTGAGGGTTTTTTTTTTCTTCTTTTTTTAAAATCTTAATCTGTGTGCCATTTTTTCAAATAAGAAAAGTTTTCCCACTTGCTTTTATATTAACTTGGTTTTTTGGTCTTTGGTCTTTTTCCTCACATTGAAGGTTATTGTGAAGAGGTCTTTTCCTGCTATCGCTGTCTACCCGACCAGCCTCGCTCCCTCCACATCCACCTGCCACCCCTTGCCTTTAGCTGAATTTGAGTTTTATTTTGTTTACTACCGACTTTGTTTCATTTCTCTTTTTCAGCAGGCATTGAATTGAATTAAACCGTATCTTCAGCTAGTTGTTCTCTTTGCTGAACATAGATTTTTGGCATTATATCATTCAGTTTTGGCTTAACTGATATTTTAGTAATATGTTTATGTTATAATACGTTTTTACTCTTCTAACTTTAAGGAATTATTTATTAACAACTACCCGACATGATAAGTTAGCTTGTATTATATTAGTTTCTTTTCCAGATGCTTGGTGTTATGATTCCCAAGGCTGTCCTTTTCTTGGATTCGAACTCTAAATTCAGAAATATTTGTGGTTTTAAAATTTTCAGTTTGCTTACATACTAAAAGATTATTTTATTCTACAGTTTAGAATTTTACTTTTAAAATAATTATACTTTAGAACTTTTAGTTGCAGTATTGGCTTTTAGCATCTTGGGTTATATTTAACCCTGATTATATTTAACCCTGGTTATATTTGACTCTGATATCAATCTGATTTTTAATTCTGTTACTAACCATTTGCGTTACAAACTTACTACACTTAAAATATCCTTGGAGTGCTCAAATTCCACCAGGTTATGACTGTGTGTGTCTGTATCTGAGAATGAGTGTGTATTTGTGTGTATTCATTTTAAAGCCATAAGAGTCATTTTATTCTGAGCCAGTTTTTATGATAATTGATGAATAATAATAAATATCAGAGACAGGTTAAATTAATAATTAAATTGCATCATACTATTGATATTTAGAGTTGGGGTAAATTTTTTTAAATCTGTGGCCTTAATTCTATTACAGAAAAACCACTTACAAACTTTAGATTTGAGAATTCTACACAATTTTACTTACTTTAAATACTCATAATTGGTTCACTTTATAAAATTTACAATTAATGTTAAAAATTTCATATTGGATTATAATTTCATACTGAGGTGTAGCAGGTAAGTACTTTGAAGCTTAAGAAAAAGAGTTATGTTTTAGCTCTGTGAGAACAGTGCTGTGTTAACTATTATATCACTAGTTCTTAACACATTCCTAGATCTTAACTAAAATTTTATTAGTTGGGTAGATGGGTATGAATGAAATGATGTAGAATAAATAAATGTTTTCTTAATGAATAGATTTTTTGCAAGCTAAATTTACTTTTAGTCAGGTTCACTTTAGTTTATTTACTTGAATCTCAGCATATTGGCACCATAATAAGTCATATTATTAATTGATACTCTTTTTACAATAAGGACTTTAAGTGGTTTATTTTATGCTGTTTTATTTTAGCGTATACAGAGATCAGTGTCCAGTGACCATACTGAAGATTTTCTATTAATGGTACGGAAAAACTACATCCAGATATATTAATTTAAGAATTGTCGTATTTTACCTGAAGTTTACCCTATTTAAGACTTCAAAAAATACAGATCAAAGAAATTTTTATTAGGTTTTGGGGTTGGGTACAGAAGAGAAGAAACAGTTGTTTCTTTGAATTAGGTTTACATAGCGTGTTCTGCATATCACTGAAAAAGTGACAACACTTGAGTTATCATGTAATTCAGTCCATGATGATGACCTCAAGTCAGGTTGTTCTAATGACTCTTTATTTTTGGTAGGGGAAATGTTATCAGTTATGATCTGTGTTCTTAAAATCCACTGTCATTTTAATGACAAAATTGTTCATAAAAATTAAACACTAACATTTACTATAAGTAAAAATCATACACAGTGATCATAAACGTTGTTTAGGAGGGATTTTTCTGCATTGACTTGATTAAGAGCTCTTCAGATTTTAAGTATGGTGAGTTTTGGATTGAAGATACTGTGTTTTCTTAGAGCAAATGTGAGACTTCTTTGTTATTTAAAAGAACGTTTTAATATAATCAAGATCTAGATTATCTTTGTTGGAATATAGATTATTAACTTGAAATTTAGACTACCTGCTCTAAATTGAATGAAAATGGACAGGGTAGTTTCCTGAACAAGAGCAGTAATTGGTGGATAGGGATGGGATGGGAGGATGTGGAGTGTTAAAGGTCAAGAAGTCCAAATTCTGGAGTTGCTGGCATTTCATATTTTAAAGTATGTTTATCCTCAGAGACTGACTTTTTCCTATCCCCACCTCCCATAATCTTTCATTTGGTATATTGAAGTAAGTTATAAATAGGTTTCCTTGTTTCTGTTGTCACATCTATACAAAACCATCTTTCACATGATCTCTAATTATCTTTTTTTAAAATTGCTTATTTGGGGTGCTTGGGTGGCACTGTTGGTTAAGTGTCCCACTCTTGGTTTTAGCTCAGGTCGTGATCTTAGGATCGTGAGATCAGTTCCGTGTTGGTCTCCACGCTCAGCATGGAATCTTCTTGAGACTTTCCTTCCCTCTGCCCCTCCCCCCTAACCCCTGTTCTCGCTTCCTCTCAAATAAAAAAATAAATCTTTTTTAAAAATTGATTATTTTAATACTTTAATCCTTCAATAAGCTACCATATAAATTCTGAACTGGGTACAATATTGAAAGGCCCAATCTTTCTTAAGCACTATTCTTTTTACCATTCTCATTCAGAATTGTTTTTTCCTTTCTCTCTGTACAGTCACTATATTAGTATCTACTTAGTACTGTTTTTAATCTTTGGTATAGTTAGTTCTTTGCACATAGAGTTGCATTTTTCCATATTGTATATTTGTAGAAGGCATTGATTATAATAAAATCATTTTTATATTTTCTTTCTCCTTTGGCTGCCCTACTGCATTTTGCACATTATATGTAATTGGGGGTGAATATTTGTTAAATTGAATGGAACTTGTATATATGATGTCTAATAAATAAAAATTTCTTTATCCTTTGAAATAAATGCCAGTTTATTTTTTATTTTTAGTTTTTTAAAGATTTTATTTGTCAGAAAGAGAAAGAGAGAAAGAGAGTACAAGCAAGGGGAGCAGTAGGCAGAGGGAGAGGCAGGCTCCCCTCTAAGCAAGATGCCTGTTGGCAGACTCCATCCCAGGAGCCCAGGATCATGATCTGAACTGAAGGCAGACATAACCAACTGAGCCACTCAGGCGCCCTAAATGCCAGTTTATTACAAGATAAACTGCTCTTCTCTAATATAACATTGATAATTTATCTATTTTGACAGGAAGTTAGTTTGAAATGTAACTCTGGTGTTCACAGTTCGTCCACATGGCCCTATATTTCCAAATTTTTATATGACTTTTTGTTTTACTATAGAAGGACTGGGAGTACCATTAATGGCATAAACAAATTCCTTCAGTCTTGACCTTTGTTAAAAGACCTTGATTTTCATTGTTGAGTGGTTGTGTTAAGTTTATTTTGGGAAGAAAGTAAAAAAGATATTTAATTACTTTGTTAATTTAAATAAATAGTATTACTGTTAAGTAATAATATTTTGAAACAAAAGCAACCTCCATAGTAAAATAACACCATTAATCTTTCAAAACCAAAACGATTTAACTTGCACATAAGAATAGAGGCAAGTATGATAAAGCCACTATAAATCTTTTTCGCAGATTCAGCATTGTCAAGAATTTGCCACACAACTTTGTTTTCCGGAAATATTTTATGGCAGTTTTCTGACTCTATTTTTATATATGGCAGTATGCATCTCTAAAAGATAAGAGCATTTATGGGGCGCCTGGGTGGCTCAGTGGATTAAAGCCTCTGCCTTCGGCTCAGGTCATGATCCCAGGGTCCTAGGATCAAGCCCCACATAGGGCTTTCTACTCAGCAGGGAGCCAGCTTCCTCCTCTCTTTCTGCCTGCCTCTCCACCTACTTGTGATCTCTGTCAAATAAATTAAAAAAAAAAAAGATAAGAGCATTTTCTTACCTAACTAGAATAATTTCTTTAGATTGTCTAATACCCAGTGCATATTCAGATTTCTTCACTTGTCTTGAAAATTTCATATAAGATCTATATTATTTTGCTAATTATGTCTCTGGTGTCTCTTTAATTTAGAGCTTTTCTTTCCTTTTGTTTTCTCTCTTTTTAAAAAAAAAAATGTTCCACATTTTCGTTGTGTTTTTTCCTATTTAACTTTGTGGTTCTCAAATTATCACCCTCCAGGGTCTTTTTGTTTGTTTCTATTTTTCCTCTAAGGGTACATTTGGCAATGTTTGGAGGTTTTTTGGTGTCACAACCTGTGGTAGAGTTGCTACTAGCATCTAGTAGGTAGAGGCCAGGGATGCTGCTAAACATTCTGAAATATATAGGGCAGCCCTTGACAATGAAGAAATTATCCAGCCCAAAATGTCAATAGTGCCAAGATTGAGAAACTGATTTAACTTGTTCCTAATACTTGCCTTATTAATTGGAAATTATTTCTAAGGGCTCTAGTAGATTATTGTTTATTTTCAGAGGGGCAAGAATATGTCATAGGTGGTATTCTGTATTTTATGTTACATAAATCAGAGATATATAATGTTTAGTTCTCTTCCTTTTAGTAATTAGACAGTAGGTATAGCTTTGTCCCTAAATATAGAATTTGAAGTTAGCTTTTCTAGAGCAGAGTGAAAAAAAACCTTCAGCATGGAATTTTCTGGTGGAAAGAATATTGAACTAGTTAATTGGATAACTGGTCTCTTGGTACTAGATATTTAGAAACTTGCTATTTAAATAACAGTCCTGTGCTTCTGTTTTTTCATCTGTAACAATTCGGTGGTTCTTTATATTAGACAAGAATTTGAAACGCAAGCATCACTTCATAAAATATCCATCTAGTGAAAATGGTACATCCGAAATAGCTTAAATATAACTTGTCATGCTTTGACTTATTGATAACTTTGATAGGTTATTTCCCTTAGAGAATAAATTTAATAAGGACATACCTTTCCTTCTGTCTCTCCCCTCTTCATGGAAATTATTTTTACATTTCATTTAAAGAAAATGTTTCAAAATATTCACGTGAATTTCTCATTCAGAGCATTTTTAATATTCCCGAATTTGGCTGTGGTTCAAAATGAATCTTTTTTTCAGTAGAAATGTAATAAAAATGAGTACGGTTTCAACGGGAAAACATTTTAGTATTTAATCTGAATTATCTTCGCTCTGTACATGGTAGAGTAGGATATGCTCATAAATCATAACTTAGTTGACCTATGAATACATAAGGATTACTTATTTTTGTATTTTTATGACTGCATGTCCTTATGTCAGTCTCTCTTCAGTTGTTCCGTAATGTAGTGCAAGAATCTTTCCAGTTAGGGGAAGAGGAATTAGTGTTAGAGGAGGAAGTTCTCTTCTACTTCTACTCTTCTAAATTCCAACATCCTTTTCCCCCTACCCTTTACCTTCTACACTTTTTGCCCTGTAAAAGTATTCATTTATGCACATACTTTGGCTCTCTCATTAAGAAGTAAGTTCCTAGATGGTGGAGTTGATTTCACACATCTCTGTATCTCCTCTGCAGGTTAACTGTAGTATCTCTTGCACAAAGACTGTTGGCCAGTGATGGGCATTTTGCCCTACCTGCTACTTGATGTTGCCCTACCTATTACTTAATGTACAAACATTCAATAATCTGTAAGATATACCTTAAATTTATTTTTTTGTAACTACCTCTCCCTTCCCCAAATACACTGTAGCCTTTTAGAATCTGAAAGGGAAGAATCCCCAAACCATCTTTTATTTACTCAAAGTCCCTGTTTCCATGGAGTTTAGAAAGGTAATAAATATTATAATATATCAGTGTAATGAATTTATGAAAAAATTATGTAGAATAGGGATCTAGAGATTGCTGAGATACTTGCTTAGGTCTCATAGGTAGCATCTGAATCAGTAAGGGTACCTAGGTCTTTAGATCCTAACAGTATCCTTGAAATTAATTTCTTCTTAGTATTAAACTGGGGGTGGGGGAGATATAAATCCATTCCTGTTCTTCTCTTTCACCCCAGTACCTTTTTAAAAAATCTATACATAGAATTTCATAATCATTTGAATTTACTGTTTTTAACTTACCAATTTTTTTTTTTTTACAAAGAAAGAATAGTGGACTTAAAAATTAATGTAACTTCTGTGGATATTTGAAATCAGTAAGAAAACATTTCTGTAATTAATAACCCTCATGAAGAGATTGAGGTGCATTTTTCTTAATAAATTTTCACCAAGCTCAGTTAGGACATAGTGTGGCATTGGGCACTTTATGTCGGAGGTTCACTTTTAATTGAAATTTAATATCTCCTATGATCTAACTTCTAACTCTCTTACCTTTCCTACAGTAAATACTCCGTTCTAGCATATAGAAATTTTATAGCTGTCTACCAGTGTTACATTCCTTTTTCTCCTGTTGTCTTACATAAATTAATTGGGTCAGAGTCTTTTCATATTTATCTTTATGCAGTGACTCGTATGATTTAAATACCTCTGATCTATACCCTTGGCATTTAACCGTGCCGTGCTCTTTGAAATATTTTGTTTTCTAAAACTCTAGTCTGAAATATTATTTAATTTTTCATTTGTTTATTTTACCGATGTTTATTTCCTTTGTTTTCTTTCATCTTCTCCCATTGGGTTGGAAAATTGTAGATATTTTCACAGAGAAAATTTCACTGGGAAGCAACTTTTTCTTTAAAATGACTCATCTTCTGGACCTTCATTAAAGATAAGAAGACATAGTTTTTATTATACTATAATTTTGAATCACATCTTGCTATGGCCAACTCATGTCCCAAAAGTTTACTTAATTTGTTAAAGATTTATTTATTTCTTCTAGAGTGAAAGAGAACATGCAAGCGGGAGAGTGATAGAGAGAGAGGGAGAGAAAAGCAGACTCCCTGCTGAGCTCAGTGAACCCTAGGGGTGTGGGGTACAGCTCAATCTCTGGAACCTGAGATTATGACCTGAGCAGAAACCTCTGGTCAGAGCTCAATTTACTGAGCCACCCAGGCACATCACCCCCCTGTTTTTGAGATATATTCCCAAAGTCTACTTCTTAAAGTATAACATTGATGCTACTACCTTGAAAGAGAACTTAAAACTAAAAAGAGTATATTCTTATTTTTTTTTTTCCTAACTCCTTGTCATTTTTAACAGGGATATACTGCAAAATTTTGTGAAAATTTTCAAATATTTACAGAGATTATTTTCAGAGTATCTAGTGTCTATTTGTATTTGAAATATTAGAAATCTGAAATCATGTTAAACTTGTGTTAGTCTAATGGAAATTTGGAGAGAAACATACTGTTTCCTCCCAGATTTAACTTTCAGTATTAAATATGTGTTAGTTATTCCTGGTTACTAGATAGGTGACTTTCAAAGATGAAATGACTCAGAGTTTCTCATGTTATAGTAGTTAAAATTTTATTCCTTAAGGGTTTTTTTTTCACATTTCTTACATTTAGATACTAGGTATGAGCATAATTGTGTTCTAGGTTAATAATTACTTTTATATCTATTTTAGTTATAAGTGTTAGAAGTACCTTAGATTTATGAAGTAAATTTCATGTAAAATAGTGACAGTTTATATAATAATTATCAACTTTTTATCAGCAAACTAGAAAGAACATATCTTAGTACTTATTTGTAAGTAGCACTATAATAAGGGATATCACAACAAAACTTTTCCCCATGTCTTCAGTGTTTGCTATGTTCTAATTCTTTAATTTTTTTTTATTGAATCTCATGTTGATTATATTAGTGGTTTTCAATGAATGGTCCACAGGACCCTCAGGGTCCCAGAGACCATTTCAGGATATCTAAGAGGTCAAAACTCCTTCATCACAGTACTGACATGTTATTTGCCTCCTTTACTGTGTTGACATGTGCACTGAAATGTAAAAGCAATGGTAGGTAAAACTGCTGGCCCCTCAGTCAAGGCCATGGCATCAAATTGTACTAGCGTCATTGTATTCTTCGCTTCTGCACACTCACAGTTAAAAGAAGAAAAGGAAGAGCCAGTTTTACCTTAAGGATAATCTTGATAAAGCAATAAATATTAATTTTATGAAATCCATACTTTTGAATACGTGTCCTTTTAATATTACTGTGTGTGACAAAATGAGAAGTACACATAAAGCACTTCTGTAGTTCTGTGTGTGTGTGTGTGTGTGTGTGTGTGTGTGTGTGTGTGTTTTGAGATGCAAGGTAAAGTAGCCCTTTTTTTTTTTGGATGAAATGCCATTGTTAACTAGAAAATATAATTGACAGGCCCAATACACTTAGCAGACTTGGGTATTTGGCAAATGTTCTTATCAGAAATGATGGAAATGAGTGTCATTTTAAGAGTGATTGACAGTATTCGTCGCCAATGATAAAATTAAGCTTTCAAGCACAGATTAGAATTTTAAATTGTGTTTGCCTGGGCTTCACAGTACTTAAAAACTTTTCTGATGAAAATATCACCGGTGGTGATACTAACAAATGTGATTTTTTGATACTGTAGTTTGATTTCTCAGTATGGTGACTGTTAATAAATTTAGCCCTTATGTAAAGGTCTGGGGTGGGCAGTATTTTATAAGTGTATAAAGGGGTCCTGAGAGCAAAACATTCAAGAGCAGCTGATTTAGGTCCTCTACTAAAGCCAAAGGTTTCACGTTTAATCATTAACCTCATATCTCCCCCATCTTGCCCTTGTCCTACCAAATTAACATAGAAAGAATACATAATTTCAGTAAAAGGGGAAAAAAATGAGACTCTGCCGTATATGAGTAGCATATTCTTAAGTTCTTCTACAAATATAATTTTCTCCTTTAAATGGGCTTTATGTATTACATTGAATTTATTTAGAATTGCATTATATTTATCATGATATTTACATTAAAATTTTTTTCTCTCTTCTTCCTTTTTCTTCTGTTTATTTCTCTTATCACTTTCCCTTTCTCCTTTCATTCCTCCCTTCCTTCCATTTTTTTTGGTATTTGTTCTAGGTGGAATCTTTCATTTTGGATCAGGATGATTTGGAAAATCCAATGCTGGAAACGGCTTCCAAGTTGCTCTTGTCAGGTACTGCTGATGGTGCAGACCTCAGGACAGTAGATCCAGAAACACAGGCTAGACTGGAAGCTTTACTAGAAGCTGCAGGTAAGTCTGCAGACCTTACATATGTAATTAGACTATATAATTTTCAAAGGTACATATAAATCTAATAAAAACTACTATGATTAGGGGTGCCTGGCTGTCGCAGTTGTTAAAGCATGCAACTTTTGATCTCAGGGTCATAAGTTCCAGTCCCATGTTGGGTGTAGAGTTTATTAAAGTAACAAAAAGCTACTATTATTAAAAATACAAGGTCTTGGACATTTAGGGTAATACTGTTCATAAAGGTTAATGGATTGCTTTTTAGAGAATTTCTACATGGAATATTTCATTAAAGCATATTTTCGTTACCCAAGTAAAATCCACATACTGCTGTCAGCCTTGAAGAAAGATTTCATATAGTCGATTTTATTTAGTCACACATTCCATACTTGTGAATTTGCCTACTTGATAACATGTATTCATACGCTAAAATTGGTATTCACAATACTCTTAGTCTTTCATAGAAATGCACATAATAGGGGTGCCTTGGTGGCTCAGTCATTAAGTGTCTGCCTTTGGCTCAGGTCCTGATCTCAGAATCCTGGGATCAAGCCCCACATTGGGATCCCTGCTCCACTGGTAGCCTACTTCTCCCTCTCCCACTCCCCCTGCTTGTGTTCCCTCTCTTTGCATTGTCTCTCTCTGTCAAATAAATAAATAAATAAAATCTTTTTTAAAAATGCACATAATGAAAAATTTTAGTTGTCCTATACACATGTTCCTTGATGAGATGAAATAGGGTGAAGCTCTTTTTGTTTCAGCTCTCAAACTGTAAACAAGTGTCCTTTTCACAATCTACTTAGACCCATGTTTTTGACATTGTGTGTCTTTTGTTGGCAGTTTCATTGTTTATAATGGTCTCCAAGTATAATGTGAAAGTGCTGTCTAGTGTTCCTAAATGTGAGAAGGTAGTGATGTGCCTAATGGAAAAAGCACATTGTGTTCGATAAGCTTCTTCAGCATGGGTTATAGTGCTGTTAACCATGAGTTCAGTGTTAATAAATCAACTGTATATTAAATAAGGTCATCTTTAAACAAAAACATACATAAGACAGTGTTTGGTTAATGCAAATGCTTGTGACCAGAGGCTCACAGGAAACTAGTTCTGTGTTTTCCCTAGGAGCAATGGTTCAATATTCATTAATTAAGTTTTCCCAGTGACCGTGAATCATAAGAAATGACTGTATATAATTTCCCTCTTTTTTGTCATAGTCTTGAAACCTTGAAACCTTGTAAAGTGGATCATTGTATTATTGTAAAATGGATCATTATTATATTGTCCCCATAAGAACAGTGTTTTTATTAGAGATTATATAAATACATATATTTACGCCTAAAGTATAAGGGAATAGTAACTCTAAATCTCTGATCTTTTTAAATATCCATATATTTTCTTAACCTTTCTAAGGTGGAAATAAATATATTGTGAACATTAATTGATCATTTTTTAGCAACCTGATTTCCTATATAGTGTACATACAATGCATGTAAACTGCTGCTTTATTATAGCATAAGACCAACCTAATACTATTTGGTAATCCTTTCAATAAATATCTTGTAAAACAGCACCTAAAAATTCGAAGGACTCATGGTTAAATTTGATTTCTTTCCTGTTTAATTCTAGAATGGATTATTGAAGGGATCTTGAACAAGTACAAATGAAAACATAGTAGGGCACGTGCAAGGTCCAGTCCTCGAGTATAAGAAACTATTTGTTCAGGAGAGTAGATATGGGGCGCCTGGGTGGCTCAGTCGGTTGGCTGTTGTCTCTGGCATGATCTAGGGGTCCTGGGATTGTGCCCCACATTGGGTTCCCTGTTCTGTGGAGAGCCTGCTTTTTCCTCTCCTCCCAGCTTGTGTTCTCTCTTGCTATCTCTGTCTCTGTCTCTCTCTCAGATAAGTAAAATATTAAAAAAAAAAATGTAGATACAGAATTTAGCATTTGCCAGAATTTGGTGTTGCTGTAGAAGTTCATATGAAACAAGTGAGGATTGTGAAATTATTTGAAAGTGTGTCATAAGAGGAAAAGATAATGTTTCTTCTGAAGATGAGAAAACTCAGGTTGAATAAAAGAGGGATATTTGTTTTTGTGTCTTTAAGAGGCAGAACCTGGTTGAAAAGTGCTACAGGAAAGTGGACTTCAGCTGAGAGGGGTTACTTTTGGAGGTAGAGTTTCTTTTCATAGGATGCTAATAGCTGCCTCATTTTCTCATTTCTGTGTTTATTCCCATTTTTTTTTTTCTGTTTTCTCTACAGAAGCCAACAAGTTAGCTTCTCTCCCCCCTCCCTTCCTTCCTCATCTTCTTTCTCACTTCTCTCCCTTTCTCCCTTATTTCCTTCCTTTAAGAATGAAAAGTGTTGGGGCTGCCTGGGTGGCTCAGTGGGTTAAGCCTCTGCCTTCAGCTCAGGTCCTGATATCAGGGTTCTGGGATCGAGTCCCACATTGGGCTCTCCGCTAGGCAGGGAGCCTGCTTCCTCCTCTCTCTCTCTCTCTCTGCTTGTGATCTCTCTCTCTGTCAAATAAATAAAATCTTAAAAAAAAAAAAAAGAATGAAAAGTGTTAACACATAAGCCCAGAGGGAGTACCCATCATCCAGCTTTAACAGCCATCAGTGTATGGACAGCCTTGTTTCCTCTTTACTTAGTACCACCCTGTGGATGCCCCACACCCGAAGTTAATTTAAAGCAAACTAAACATTATATAATTTCATATATAAATACTTCAGTATTGGGGCACCTGTGTAGCTCAGTTGGCTGAACATCCAACTCTTAATTTCGACTCAGGTCATGATCCCAGGGTCCTGGGATTAAGCGCTGTGTGGGGCTCTACACTGGTTGCAGTCTGCTTGTCCCTCTCCCTCTGCTCCTCCCCACTCTTGCGTGCTCTGTCTCTAAAATAAATAAAATCTTAAATAAATGAACACCTCAGTATATACTCCAAATTAAACTATTTTTAGATTTATTTATTTTTAGATTAAGAGAGAGCAAGAGCAAGTACATGGTAGGGCAGAGGGAGAGAGAAACTTAAGCCCTATAGGGAGCTTGATCTCCCCACCTTGAGATCGCGAACTGAGTGGAAACCAAGAGTTGGTTGCTTAACTGGCTGCTCCACCCAGACACCCCAAGAGCTTAAAAAAAATAAATAAATAAACATAATACCATTGCATATCTAAAGAAAAATAGTAGTAATTCCTCAATATTGTCAAATATCCTGTCAGTGTTTATATTTCTCCAGTTATTTCATAATGGTCTTTGTTTAAAGATCGCTTGCTTGCTTATTTATTTATTTATTTATTTATTTTTAGGGAGGGAGAGAGAGAGAAAGTGGGGGCAGAGGGTGAAGGGGAGAGAGAATCTTAAGCATGCTCTACATCTAGTGTAGAACCTGACACGGGGTTTGATTTCACAACCCTGAGCTCATGACCTGTGGTGAAATTGAGAGTTGGTGGCATCCTATAATGCTCTTTTTCTACTTGGTTTATTTGAATTAGGATCCAAACAAGTTTTACTTTTTTTATTAAGTTTTTAATATTTTTAAGGGTTTTTAAATTTATTTTAGAGTGAATGTGTGTGTGAGTGGCAGATGAGCCAGAGGGAGAGAATATTCAAGAATACTTCCCACTGAGCGGGATCCTGCCTTGGGGGTCCATCTTACCACCCATGAGATCATGTCCTGAGCCAAAACCACGAGTCTGATGCTTAACCGACTGAGCCACCCAGGCACCCCTAAGTTTTTAATTTTTATTTCAGTAGTTAAAATACAGTGCAATATTAGTTTCCGTGTACAATATAGTGATTCAACAGTTCTGTACATACTCAGTGCTCATCATGGTAAGTGTACTCTTTAATCCCCTTCACCTGTTTCATATTTACATATTTTTGCATGTAAAATTTTATATTTTTCATGGTACTTAGTTTAAGTTCTTTTAATCATAACAGTTTCCTTCCCCCCCATTTACTGAAGAAATTGATTCATTTGTTCCACTTTATCAGTTTTGCTAGTTGCACCACTGTATGTTGTATTTCCTGTAAATCAGAATTCAGATCCAGATACTGACCAGATTCATACTCGTTTTGTTTTTGGCAAGAATAGTCATTTATGGTGTCTATATTTCCTTTGTATCACAGAACTACTCTGGTGGTTTTTCTTTTTATGGTGTAGAGATTGATCATGGTTTAAGTATCCTGAGAAAAGGTGCTTGAGAAGTAAAAGTTTTTGAGACTGCCTGAAAATACCTCTGATACTATCCTCATACTTGATAGTTTGAAGGTATAGAGTTCTAGTTTAAAAATCTCTTTCAGACTTTTGAAATTATTGCTCCATTATCTCCTGATTTCTGGTGTTGCAATTCAGAAAGTTAACACCACACTTATTTAAGGTATTATTTTATCTCTGCAACTTTTCTTTTCTCATCCTTCTCTATAGCATTAGAATTTGGAGCATTTTAAAATTTCGCTCACATTTTGAATATTTTTGGCTATCCTTTACATTTCAGATTTTCTTCAAATGTCTGGGGAAGCCTGTCCTTTTTTGTAGTTATTAGCAATGTCATAAAAAGCTAAAATGGAAGGTACATGTGCCTGTTTTGTGGTTGGGTTTCACCATGAAGTATTTATTATATGTTATATGTTATAAGTTATGTACATTATATAATTACTTTCCTACTGCAGTTTAACAGTTTATTATAAACATAGTGGCATGACACAACACACTTAGTTTTTGTAAATAAGACATCTGGACACGTAGTATGGCTAGATTCTCTTGCCTGGGGTCTCATGGGCTGAAATCAAAGTAACCCCTGAGTTGAGTTCTCATCTGTAGGTTATAGGAGAAAATATGGTTTCAGGTTTATTGTTGGTAGCAGAATTCAGTTCCTTGTAGTTACAGGGCTGAGATCCTGATTTCCTCTGGAGTGTCAGCTGGGACCGCTCTTACCTTCTCGAGGTTGCCTGCATTCCTTGGCATGTGGCTCCCTCCATCTTCATGCCAGCACAGTAGAATCCTTCTAGTGCTTTGAATCTCTTTTCTCCAGTTAGCCATAGAAATCTTTTATTTTTTCCTAGGCTCATGTGGTAAGGTCAGGCCCATCCAGATAATATTCCTGTCCTCAGGTCAACTGTACCATATAATGTCACCTGATTATGGGGATAAAAGCTATCAAATTCCCAGTCCCATGGATTACGTAGAGTTGAGTACAGCAGAGCTGGGTAAAATTGGTAACATTTTAGAATTCCTATTACACAGTGATTGGATAGAGACCCTTCCCTTTCTTTGAGAACTCTCCAGATGTCAGTATCTTTAAATTTTTTTTTTTTTTTCTGGGGCTTTTCAATTTCTCGAGAGACACATTTACCAGTTTTTATCTGATATGATTTATCTGAATGATAAACCTGGCTACCTGTACTTTGGGAGCTTAGAGTGAGAGGGGTTGAGGATCTCACTGTTTATCATGCATATATTCACTTAATCCTTATTTCCCTTTAGTATATCATCTCTTTCTCCTCTCTGTCTAATGACTACTAATCCTGGGCCTTTCTGGTTTGGTTTCTATAGAGAATAATCATCTGGCTATGCAGTTTGGGAAATGGAGTCTTCAAGTGTCTAACTACTCCTCTCAGGTGTTCAGCTAGTCTCTCTGTTTTCTGACCCAAGCCTCACCCCTGTTTCTGGTACCTCCCATTTCTGAGCCCTCTTGGGCTGGTCGCCTTGTTTCTCTTTGATATCCCTGTTTCTATTGTTCTGTTAAGTCAGTTACATCTTCTCTAAACTTTGTCTTCATAAATAAGAATTAAGTTGAGTAAGTTCTAAGAGGAAAAAAAGGGAAAGGTAATTATCTTAAAATCTGAAATCTAGGTAATCTTTTAATGCACTCTCTTCTATCATTTATATAGCCTCTAATGTCTCACTAGGACATTTTTGGTCACAAATTACATGGTTCTGTTGTTCAATTGATTAAATGTTAGACTTGGGAAAGAATAATCTGATCATCACGTATCTTTTCTGTTTTTGGTCTTCATTAATACCTAATAACTGGATAAGACTAGTAAAAAAGGATCATCATAATCCAGAGTAACTAGAATAAATTAATTTTCAATCACTGTTTATTCATTTGAAGGATTACCATATGTATCTTAGGTTACTTACTAATTATCTTTACTAAAATAGTTACCATTACTTATGAAGATATGAGAAGCTCATAAAAATTTAATATGGAATATTTTATTTTTGATGTTCTTTCTTTTTAAGGCAGTGATTACTTTTTACTAATCCAGATATATCTTCTTACCTAGTTCTGTTGCTGTCATTGACAAATAGTTGTTACATGCTGATCTGGATTGGCTAAACAATTGGAGCTCATTCTTTCATGTGAAAATGCATCTGTGACCTTGGTTTCCATAGTGTTAGGATACTTAACTAACCACAGATATCTTATTGAATAAATACTGTTATAGCAGATTCAGACTGTGGTTGGTTTTTAATAATAGTGACACAAATTAAAATCATTTTCATCAGACTGAGACTGTCTTTATTCTTTGCACATCTTGATTGTAACAGATACCAACTGACTGCTCTGAACATTTGTTGTATATAAAATCATAAAGGCTTTCTGCCAGTTGTATTTTTGGTTCCATAAGATACAGTATTTGATATCTTGGATTTTTCCCAGAAAGAGAACCAAACAACTATAAACTTTTGTAAAGTTTGAACACAAACTTACATTATGTTATTAAGCCCTTCCACTGTAAAAAGAAATTTGTACAGATACGTTTATTATTACCATTTGGGTTTTTTTTTTTTTTTTTGATGTCTTAGTTAAGTAGTTTGTTTTAAAACCTGCGATAATAACCTCTTAATCTATAATGTGCATCTGAATTGCTTGGGGGATCTTTTTTAAAAATTCAGGTTTTGGATCAGAAAATCTTAGGGCCCGAGATTCTGCAGTTCTTTTTATTTTTTAAGATTTTGTTTATCTATCTATTTATTTATTTATTTATTTATTTGAGAGAGAATGCATGTGTGCATAGGAGCAGAAGGAGGAGCAAGGTGTGTAGGAGCGAAGAATCTCAGGCAGACTCTGCTTCAAGAGTAGATCCCACATGGCGCCCTGATGTGGGGCCCCAACATGGTTTGAGGACTTGACCTAATGACCCTGAGATCATGACCCTGCGATCATGACCTGAGCCAAAACCAAGAGTCGGATGCTTAACCAACTGAGCACCCCCAAGATTCTGCAGTTCTAACAAGCTCCTAAATGATAGCAGTGTTTTTTGTCCATGTACCACCTACTGAGTAACAGGGATGTATAATATGCATTATTTTATCTTCAAGTTGCAGCAGAGGTTTTTAATCCTGGCTATGCATTAGACTCTTCTTAGTGCTTTAAAAATATTTAGATGCCTAGGCCCCACCTCCTAATTACTGAATTACATCCTTAGATGTAAAAGAGCTTAGCATCTATATTTTTGAAAAGCTCCACTGATTTAGAATCAGTTAGAATAATGAAATATTGAGTTATTTCTGAGTTAAACACTGAGTTAGAATAATGAAAGTTAGAGATAAGTTTGCTTTGTAGTGATATCCAGAAAGCAATAAGATCTATTTCATGCAGATAGTTATTAACCAGTTCTACTTACGAATTTTTATTCTTTAGCTGTTCTGGATGTTTTTTAGATGTTATTGAGAACATGTAATAAATTGTAGACGTAATTTGAAATAAATAGGTACTCATGTTATCTTTTATATGGCCTGTAATGTCTTATTTGACCATATTTGATCACAAGTGGAGTAGGCCATCTAAACAGTCTTAAACAAAAGTGGGCATCTACCAAATATAATGGGGATAATTCTGGCTTCTGGCACTACTGGTCTCAGTGAGTCAAAAATAACTTTTATCAGAACTGCTTTCTGTTTCCCTGCTCCGCCCTCCTTTATATTGACTTATTTTGGGTAGTCTGTCTGTCTTTATGATCATGAAACTGGCAATAAGCTCATGATTCACATCTTGGCAATTCAGTTACCTTTGAATGTAGAGGTTCTTCCAAACCTATGGCAAAACTCGGTGGGGACTCCTAGTTGTCCCAGCATAGGCCAAAGACACATTTCTGGTACCAGAGAGTTACAGGGTCAGGCACTTCTAGACCACATGGGAGGAATAAGGTTATTACAGAATTGGAGAACAGTGATTTTCCAGAAGATTCCAAACGAACAGTATATACATGAAGTGTGACATTTAAATTGTTCATTAAGATAAATAGAATTAAGTAACTTGACTTTTGCTTTGTTTCTCCTTTTGGGTGTATCCATATTGGTGTGAAAATCATATAATAGGAATAGGCAAATTATCTACGGCTGATGGTAAAGCCTTTGCAGACCCTGAAGTGCTTCGGAGGTTGACATCATCTGTTAGTTGTGCGTTGGATGAAGCTGCTGCTGCACTTACCCGTATGAGAGCTGAAAGCACAGCGAATGCAGGGCAGTCGGACAAGTAAGTACATTTTCTCTCTGATCAGTATAAAAACGTTTTCTTAATAGCTAATGTTCACTGAGCCTTTATTTTGTGCTTGGCATGGAGCTATTATACGTAATATCTTGTTTTTACTCACAAAAAGCCTTAAGGCAGTGAATTTTGTTTTACTTTCCTTTTATTCTGACAACCTCAAGAGAAGTGAATAATTTAATCGCGATCAAATAGCTGACAAGTGGCAGACCTGGGACACCAGTGACTGCAAGTTAAGACCTTTTAACTCTTTAGATTTTGTTTTATTTTAATGTTTTGGTGACAAAGAAATAAATGCTTTCTTATTAGGCATGCCATTTTCTAGTTCATGTGTATAGTTACCATTTTAAAGAGCAAGGTTTTTATTTGTTTGTTCTATGAACATTCAAAAATGTCATAGATTTAGTTCCCATAATTTGAATGTGAGTCCCATGTACTTAATGTTTGTATGCCCTACAATTCCTTTCACATAGTACTTTATAGTTAGTAAGGACTCAGTTTATATTTTGTGATTTTGCTTTTTTAAGTTTTTCTGATGATCTTACACCATTTCATATAAAAAAAACAAGTTATGGATAGTACATGAAAAATGGATATAAGCTCCAAGAAAGCAAATAGAAAACAATTATTAATATAAATTACCTTTTTTGCTTCCTCAGAGACTTGTTTTCCTCTAACTGAAATGAAGCCATTTTATTTATTTTAGCAGTTGCCTTTAAACAGTTCAGAAAATGGGAGTATTCTTTTATATATGGGTTTAGAGAATTTAAAAAATAGAATTTAAGGATTATTTTTTATATAATAGTGTTTTTGTGTGACATCTTTAAAGAGCATGAAAGAGAGGTTGTATAGTGTTAACAAGAATATGAATTTACTGTTTCTCTTGGCTCTGAGTTCATCTTCATTTGTCTAGATTTTTGTGTTTTTATTAATTTACTATTCTCATGGATTGACCCTCCTTCAGTTAACTTCAACTTCTGTTTCTTGATTAATGATCAGTTTTACTACCCTGTAGTATTACTGATACTCTCTTAAATGTGGTGCCTGCTGAGACTGGCAAGAAAGAAAGTTAAAAACGCCGTGAGGAGTATATTAAAGCTAGTTCAAACAGGAAATAGAATAGAAAAAGAAGTTACAGATTCTTTGGCATTGAATATACTAGAAGAATAGTAGAGCATGTTTGTGACAGTCATTTATTCAGCAAAACTTGAGAGATATAGCGGAGTGCAGTGATGTTATATATTAGATTTCATATTAGTTAAGTGTGGTGCCATATGCGGATCTAATGTACCCTGTGCTCTTGAGTTCGGGATTCCAATTTTTGTTACAGTAGTTCTGGTAAGCTTGTTTTAAAGCTAGCACACACATAAGGAAATAGAATGCAAATCTAAATGGGATAGTAGAGGAGTGTATGTATGTGCCTCAGGAAGAGAAAAAGAGTAAGAGCCACTTGAAAGAGAGAAAAGGTATGTTCTTATAACGACATGTCTTGTGGGGAAGATTTGTCTTAAATTTGTTTAAAGGTAATAGAGAACACTGGGTCTGGGGACTGTCAGTGTCCTAAAAAATGGGAAATTATAAGACAAGCATACTAAGTGCTATTCAAGACTTTGACTTTGGTAAGGAGATAATACAATTAAACAGTAAGAGTAATATGTAGCATGACACACAATGATAATAACTGTGGGGAAAAATTGAATGGGGAAGTGCTAGGGCAGTGTTTAGGGTTGGAGAGCACTGCATTTTTAAGAGAGTAGTGGGGAAAATCCACACTTAAAAGGTGGCTGTTTAGCAAACACCTGAAGTTGGTAAGAGGGTGAGCTGTGTCTGACAGAGAAGCTTTCTTGGCAGAGGGACAGCAAATACATACATCTTGGAGTTGGAGCTTAATTAGCATTTTTTATGAAAGGCAGGAAAGCCAATCAATGTGGCAAGAGTAAGAGTGAGAATAGTAAGGGCGCCTGGGTGGCTCAGTGGGTCGGGCCTCTGCCTTCAGTTCAGGTCATGGTCTCAGGGTCCTGGGATCGAGCCCCACATCGGGCTCTCTGCTCAGCAGGGAGCCTGCTTCCTCCTCTCTCTCTCTGCCTGCCTCTCTGCCTACTTGTGATCTCTCTTAAAAAATTAAAAAAAAAAAAAGGTGAGAATAGTAGATAATGAAACCAGAGAGGTAAAAAGTAGGACTGTGGGACCCTATCACTGGAAAGATCTCATAGGTACTTGGCTTTTAGAGTGACTGAGATTAAAGGCCAAATGGAGGATTCTGGGCAGAGGAGTGACGTGATGATCTGCTTTCCTTTAAATAAGATCTCATTGACTGCCTTGTTGAGTCTGAAGGAAAACAAAGGTAACAGCAGGAAGGCTATGCAGGAGATTTTGCCATAATCTGGGCTAAACATGATGTTCTTGAATCTGGGTGGTAGTAATAATAGAGATACAGAAAAGAGGTTACCCATGGATGCCTTTAGTACCATAAGTGACAGGACCTTCAAGAGGATGATGTAAGAATTGACTTATATTTGAAATGAAGAGAATATCAATAGTGCTGGATTTAGTGTTTTTCTTAGGATGGATTTTATCCAGGAGTTGAGAGACTCTTTAGAAGTGTCCATAGTTGGAATTTTTACCTCAAAAGCCAGTACGCTGTGTAATTTTTCATATTTTTATATCCTGATATTATAATGTTCTTCCCCAATAGCCGCAGTTTGGCAGAAGCCTGTTCAGAAGGAGATGTAAATGCTGTGCGAAAGTTACTCATTGAAGGGCGAAGTGTAAATGAGCACACTGAGGAAGGGGAGAGCCTCCTTTGTTTAGCTTGTTCTGCTGGATACTATGAGCTTGCACAGGTTCGTATGATAAAAATAATCACACGGGTTGTTTTTGTTTTTTAATCTGGCCTACTTACTAGGAAAATAATAAAACTCAACCATTAGGCTCATTTCAACAAATAGTTTTGTTAGATACACTTTGTGGTTGTTGGCTCTTTTACTATAAATGACTAGGTGGGTGTTCATGTAAGTATGTCCCATATGTTATGAATATATCACTTTCTAATATCATTTAACCTTTTTCTTTCATAAGGTTTTGTTGGCAATGCATGCAAATGTGGAAGATAGGGGAATCAAAGGTGACATTACACCTTTAATGGCTGCTGCTAATGGAGGACATGTCAAAATTGTGAAGTTGCTGCTAGCTCATAAAGCCGATGTCAATGCACAGTCTTCAACAGGTTATGCATATTTCTTTTTCAGTTTCATTAAATATGAAGACCCTTTGGTAATAATTATTTCACATGACAGTCATCGCTTATAAAGCTCTGGCAGTTCTCTAACTACAAAGTGCTGCATGTTTGCATAAAGCTATGCATTAGGTTTAATGTATAGAATATATTTTGAATAAAATTTTTCCTCTTTGGTGTGTGAGGATAATCACTTGGTCTTTTAAAGTTCTTTTAGATTAAGTTGAATGCTTGCTCAGTTAGAAGGACTATCCTCTTGGAAATGGGCTACAGTGCTCCGACCCAGATTTCCTATTTCTCAGGGGAATGGAAGGGAAGATAGGTAGAACAAGAGGGCTGTGGAATGAAAGGCAGGTCTGTCATTGTCTACTGATACTAAATTGTGGCCTATAGAACAAGAAAGTGTTATGAAAACATTGTGTCCCACAGGGGGACATGACTTTCGTTTAAACTTTTATTTTTTTAAACTTTTATATTTTTTTTCAAACTTGGGCATAGATGGGTTTATATGAAAGTTCTAAAATTATATGAAAATATATTTTAAGCGTCTTCATCATGTAAGATTTTCAAATTTGTTAAATATTTATTTATTTTTAAAGATTTTATTTATTTATTTGAGAGAGAGTGAGAAGGAGCAGGGGTAGGGGCAGAGGGAGAAGGGCAGAGGGAAAGGGAGAAATAGACTCCCCGCTGAGCAGGGCCCAATGTGAGTCTGGATCCCGGGACACCCCAGGATCACCTGAGCTGAAGGCAGATGGTTAACCAACTGAGCCACCCAGATGCCCCAAATTTGTTAAATATTTTAAATAATTTTTAGGAGCTTACAGGTTCTGGTTTGAATGGGTTTTAGAAACCCTTATTTTGCCCAGAATGTTAATTTTTTCCCCCTTGTAATGTGGGAGATTTTTATCATCCAGAGGAACATTTTTGAAATTACTTTAGCTTTGATAGTTAGCTGGTGTTTGAATTTTCAGTGAAAACAATTATGTATGATTAAAGGGACAGTATGAGATATATCTACATACGATGAATAATTATAATCACAAAAAATAAAGCATGTGAAACTTTTCTCTAAAGTTAGAATGAACATAACTTTTTTTCTCATATGAAAAGTTTAAATTTTAGAATTGCTCGGTTCTTTTATAACTGTACAGTTATGGCAAGTGAATTTATTTTCAACATATATTTGACACTGATATTAAATGGAAAAGAGCTGGGAGTTGATTTCAGTAAGATAAAAGGCAATGGGAAAGGAATTATATGTATTATCTAAATTTATTAAGATTATAGTCTCCCCATCTGCCTGTGGCTCAGGTCATGATCCCAGCATCCTGGGATCTAGAGTCTGACATCTCGTTGGGCTCCCAGCTCAGTGGGGAGCCTGCTTCTCCTCTCCCCCTGCCTGCTACTCTCCCTGCTTGTGCTCTCTCTCTTTGACAAATAAATAAAATCTTAAGAAAAAAAAATTACCATCTCCCATTTTAGTTTTCTTCTTGATGATAAATTAGGCTCTTTTTATTTTAGTATTTTATGTTAATATCTTTTTGTTTTTCCTTGAATGGGAAAAAATCAGAGAGGGAGACAAACCATGAGGGACTCGAGACTCCATGAGCCAAACTGAGGTTTACAGAAGGGAGGGGTGGAGGGATGGGATAACCAGGTGGTGGGTATCAAGGAGGGCATGTGTGGTATAATGAGCACTGGGTGTTACACACAACTAGTGAATTGTTGAACACAACATCAAGAACTAATGATGTATTATATGCTGGCTAATTGAACATGATAATTAAAAATATAAAATATCTTTTTGTTTTTCTCTATTAAAATAGGCAATACAGCACTTACATATGCTTGTGCTGGAGGCTATGTAGATGTTGTAAAGGTGCTCTTGGAATCCGGTGCTAGTATTGAGGACCATAATGAAAATGGTCATACTCCGCTTATGGAAGCTGGAAGTGCTGGACATGTGGAAGTAGCCAGATTGCTGCTAGAAAATGGGGCTGGCATTAATACGCATTCCAATGAATTTAAAGAGAGTGCCCTTACATTAGCTTGTTACAAAGGTACGGCATAAAACATTTTTTTTTAAATGAAGTTTTTAAATACATGATATGACTGTTACTTTACATAATACAGTTTTTAAATTAAAAAGTTAATTAAGAGGTGGTAATAGAATATTATATGTAATTAACTTAAAGAAAAGTGTTTAAAATGTTTCAGAGTTTAATATGTAAAGTTTGAAATATAAATATTATAAATATATTGTCAGTGAAAAATGACTGTTAAATGGTTCAGTTGTTTTATCAGAAATGGTTGATTTTAATTATGCATTGTAATTTTTCATGGTTTTTGTGTCAGAATATTTTGCGTGGTTCACACGAAAGAATCCTCTTGATTCCAGAAGTATTTAACCTGTAAGTTTAAAAGTAAATACAATAAAAGTAGCTTCTATTAACAAGAAGGTGCTTAAGCTATTTCGCATGACACTAAGAAGGAGAAAAGCTGAAGAGATAGGTGGAGATTTGAGAAGTGAAAAGTGGTGTGAGGAGAGTTTGAATTTTAAAGAACAATGTTGGAATATCATCAACACATTTAATAAAGTTAGAAGGAAGAGCTGGTTGAAATTGACAAAAACACCTACCTATACGCACCTAACTGTACAAAAGGGGTATATGATATTTTAAATGATGTTAGTCAGTCTGAAAATACTGGTAATACCGAAAAATGCTGTCCTTTGCGAGGGTAAGACAGTTGTCTGGAAAGTTGCTCATTCTTCAGCTAGTAAATGCTCTAGATTCTAGATTCTAAAGATAGCCTCAGAGCTACCACATGCTTCTCAGACTACCTTTTTGACAGATAAATGGCTATAAACCAAGGAACTTTTTTTAAAAGGTAAATTTTATGTCTGCATAGCCATTCAGTTCAGTGTTTCATACCATCTGCAGCTGTCATGTTTGTATAATAAAATAACTGGTAAATTCTTGACCTTGAGGCATCAAGTAAAAACTCTTACAAGATAAGGTACAGAATTTAAGTGGGCACTCACTCTCAATGGCTGAATCACTTCTCCCACCAAGCTTGTGAGGGGGAATACCTCCTTAAATTATACACCTAAGGCTTTGATCGCCACACCCTAGTTGTGGCTCTGATGGTGTTTTGTTCCGTTCTGTCTCATAGTGACCAAGGTTGTGTGAGGTCCCCTGATAATTTCCTTTAAAAACATGGTTAAAATAACATAAATGACTAAAATTTAAGTTAAATGTGAAAATATGCTCTATCTAAACTGCTTTCGGTTGTCTGGTGTTAACAGTCTCAGATTAAGGATGGTTAGGAAACACAGCTGAGGTCCCTTACTTCCCCAGTACTGTTTGGTAATTGGCAGAGGCTTATCTTCATTGGGAGGAGCGGAATTAAAGCCTTGGGACAGCCTCTCCAGGCAAGCTGATTGATTGGGTGGCTCTTTCCCCTTTTCACAAGTACTTTTGAACCTGGAACTGGCTGTATTTTACTATTGGGTCCCAGCTGGCCAGAAGAGCTTTGAGATGGGGCTACATATAACTACTCTTCCCTCTCTCCTTTGCTTGTAGCCCCACCCTGCTTTCCAAGGGGCGTCTGAGGTTGGGGCTTGCAGGCTTTAATTAGAAGCTGGATATAGAACTGAGCTGGTGGAGAACATCTCTGCTACTTACAAGGATCCATGGACCCTCTCCCTTTCCTCTATTTCGGGTGAGGTCTTCTAGGATATAGATTGACAAGGAGGAGATGGGGAAGGGCTAGAACTCAGGCTGAGACTGAACGTTGATGTGGATCTTTGGGAAGGGAAAAAGACTGAGAGGAAAGGGAGGTAGGTAGTTAGCAAAAACAAGATTCAGCAGATGTTACAGTTACTTATTGAAGTTAGTTTTAAGTTGTTTATGATTATACCATCCACTGCTTCCCCTTAGTCCTAATTGATTGAGAATTGATTGCAATTCCTTCCAAATAAAGTTGGAAAAAAAAAATAGTCATTTTTCTACTGTTTCTTACATAGTGTCTGAAATCCTAAAAAATATCTTGCCTTTTTAACTACTAATAAGGTGTCTTTATTTGAACTGAAGCATATGGTTTATTTGAAACTGCATAAATATAAATATATGAGTATTGTATATATGTATGTGCATGTATGTTTATATCTAAATAGGTGAATAAGTATAAGCTAAATGATGTGGTTTCAGAGAGACAGAGAGAGATACATATAATCCCAATTTATAAACAGATTATTCTTAAACACTTGATGAGTTAGTAATTGAAACTTAAAATGTATTTCCTCTTAGAAATAACTTCAGTTATTATTATTCCAGGCTACTAATTCATGAAAGTTAATTTGTTCTGAGGCATAAATAAATATACCGTGCCCTAGCTCTTAAAAGGTGGTAGAGGGCATATTCTGGATTTTGGATTTTAATGGCATCTTTACTCACTTGCAGCAAGGATTGTAGTATTGGCAACAGAGTAAGGAGTAGAACTACAAGTTTCACTTGTATAATTTATGTGTTACAGTTGAGGGTGGTTTGCAGCTGACTTTAGTATTATGCTTATAAATGTATTACTATAAGTTAAATATAAATTCTCAAAGTATTATAAATTTTTTCTTACATTTTTTGGAATAATAAAATATTTTAAAGTAATCTTACACATTTTTGGTTTAGGACATCTAGAGATGGTGCGATTTCTTTTGGAAGCAGGCGCAGATCAAGAGCATAAAACAGATGAAATGCACACTGCTCTAATGGAGGCTTGCATGGTAAGACTGGTGAAATACATACATGAAATATATCTATATATAATTCATAGAGACAACGCTAGTGTATGACAAGCACCTCTTCCTTGAGTTTAAAGATTTGTTTATCATAGATTTATTATTATAGAGCAGAACCTCAGCTATCTGAATTATCAATAGCATTCAGAGCCAGTTGTGTAGTGTTAACTTCTTTCTATTAAAGGTACTTTCTGGAGCTTTACAGCACTACTTTTATTTTCTCATCTCACATAACTATGCTGGTATTACGCAGTTGGCACAAAAAGCAACTTTTAAAAAGTTAATTAGGGATAGTAAGAAGAATATAATCCGCAAAGTATGCACATAATACTAAGCAGAGCATGTTCATCAAACTGACAATTTAAATTTGAATGAAAAATGAAAATTTGGAAATTAGACTATTATTGGTGTAACATAATTCCCCCTCTATGTATGGTCTTTTCTGAGCCCTTAATTTCTTTTTTAAGAACTTTCTTTTTAGGGTTTATACTTAGGAACAGGTAATAATAGTGTTCTTATTTAAACTTGTGTATCTTAGTCTGTGATTTGTGGCACAGAAATGAATCAGAATAACATTATAGGCTGATTTTGAGAAAAATATGCCAAAGATAGAAAAAGGCCCCAAATGAATTTAAGTTTCTTCTCTCAATGAAACGATGTTAAATTTTAATTACTAATTTTTAAAAATACCAGATAGTTAATTAAGACTTGAATTAGCCATGCCAGTTTTTGCCTTAATAAATGATCCTTTGCAGAAACATGAGTTTTCTTTGAGTGTCTTAAGTTCTCATCTGTTAAAATTAGGGTAATATCCTTCTCTTAGGTTGTTGTGAGCATTAAATAATGTCATGTCTTTAAAACACATCAGTAACATCCCCATGGTTAGGAACTTAAAACATCCTTGTGACAACCACTAGAGAACTATGTAGATTAAGAAATCAAAATGGAGCATTCTGTAGACCTAATCAGCATGTATTGGAAGTGTTGTAAGTAGATGAAAGATACTGGTAGTGGCCAGACATTTCGAAGCTTGCCAAGAGATCGGGATTTTAAGGTGGATTTTAAAGGAAATACAGGAGTTAATGATGGAGGGAGAAAATTCTAAGCAAAAGGAACACAAAGTAACCATTTTAATAGGGCATTAAAGTTGTGCAGTGTGGCAAGTACAGAGGTAAAAATGGGTGTGACATGTTCAGAAGAAGATGAAATGTCTGTAAGGTAATATATACAAGGAAAAATCACATCAAAGGTGAAAAAGAAAAGAGAGCCTTGGAGTTGCCTATAGTTAGGAAAGTTGTGGGAAAGGGAGACTAGCAAAGGAGACAGAAGACAGTAAGAGAGTATTCTTTTTTCCTTTAATTTTCACTGGCGTTTGAATGTTGAACAACAAAAGGAAGTACTGTGTACAAATTGTGTTTCCTTTCCCCTAACACATCATCTAAATTCTCTGTCGGCTCCAAAAAGTATTGGATTTTTCTTTTTCTATCTAATCAAAAGTTTGCTTCTCCTTGAGGTTTCTACACAAATACTGCTTTCCCTTTCTAAGCTTTATCCATGTAGCATTTAAGTATATATTGTGCAGTGCTGGTGTTGTTTCATAGTAGTCTTTTGTTACATGTACTTAATGTCTTTTTTCTCCGTCATGATTGAAGGGAGGTATTATTGTTCTACAAGTTTCATAGCCTCAATCTCTGTTTCATGGTCTATGCCACAGACATATAGATGGTCTTACTTAATACTTGTTTTCTCAACAGTTAAATGTAGATTAATTCTTATTTGAATGGAGATTAGTAAACCTTCGTTGTATACTAATTGAGAAGTGTTCACATTTTTAATGTTTCTTTTAATGGTGCTGATTTAATTTTTTTAATTGCATTGTAATTAGGATGGCCATGTTGAAGTAGCTAGGTTACTTCTTGACAGTGGTGCCCAAGTGAACATGCCTGCTGATTCATTTGAGTCACCATTGACTTTGGCTGCATGTGGTGGTCATGTGGAACTTGCGGCTTTACTCATTGAAAGAGGAGCTAGCCTGGAAGAGGTCAATGATGAAGGTTATACACCACTGATGGAAGCAGCTCGTGAAGGACATGAAGAAATGGTGGCATTGCTTCTAGGCCAAGGTAACCATACCAGTGAAAACACTAAAGCACAAATATTTAAAATGTAAGATTGCAATATTATAAAATTGGGTTTCTTTATTTCATCTTTCTAGTAGATTTGTAATGAGAAGTTGTCACAAAAATGAATGAAAAGGTATTTGCTTTGAAAATAGCTTCTGAACTGTGCAAAACAAAACCAGATAGACTTTTTTAATATAAAGCTTTCAGATATCGTGTGCTTTGTGAGTAGAGACAGAATTGGGGATGAGTTAGGGTGGTAGATTATGTAGGGGCCTATAAGAGATTGAGCATTTCTCAAAGTAATATATTGAGAGAATTCCTCTTGGGGATAAACACTTATTAATAAATACTTAAGGTATCTAGTGTTTCATGAAACAAAATGTGGGCAGTCCTACCATAAGGACTGACGTGATGAGAATGCAAGAATGCATTTGTAAGAAGCTGTCAAGGAGTCAACACACAGTGGACTTTATGTTTGGGAAAAGTGACACATTTATTTTGCATTATTAAGGTACCTTTAGTTTAAAGTGACACATTTTAAGTGACACATTTATTTTGCATTATTAAGGTACCTTTAGTTTAACAGGCAAAAGGCTGATAGCCAAGAGGTATAAAGAACTTCTCAAACTCAACATCCCCCAAAACAATAATCAACTCAGAAAATGGGCAGAAGATAGGAACAGACATTTCTCCAATGAAGACATACAAATGGCTAACAGACGCATGAAAAACATGTCCTCACCATTAGCCATCAGGGGAATGCAAATCAAAAGCACATTGAGATACCACCTTACACTAGTTAGAATGGGAAAATTTTTGACAAGGCAAGAAACAACAAGTGTTGGAGAAGGGGAACCTCTTACACTGTTGGTGGGAATCCAAGTTGCTACAGCCACTTTGGAAAACAGTGTGGAGGTTCCTCAAAAAATTAAAAATGGCGCTACCCTATGATCCAGCAAATGCACTACTGAGTATTTACCCAAAGATACAGATGTAGTGAAAAGAAGCAGCACAGGTACCCCAATGTTCGTAGCAGCAATGTCCACAAGTAGCCAAACTGTGGAAAGAGCTGAGATGCCCTTCAGCAGACAAATAGATAAAGAAGATGTGGTCCATACACACAAAGGAATATTACTCAGTGATCAGAAAGGCTTAATACCCAGCTTCTGCCTCCACATGGATGGGACCAGAGGAGATTATGCTAAGTGAAATAAGTCAAGCAGAGAAAGTCAATTTTCATATGGTTTTACTTTTTGTGGAACGTAAGGAATAGCATAGAGGACATTAAAAGGAAGAGAAAAATGAAGGGGGTGGGGAATTGGAGTGGGAGATGAACCATGAAAGACTATGGACTCTGGGAAACAAACTGAGGGTTTTAGAAGGGAGGAGGATAGGGGGATGGGTGAGCCTGGTGATGGGTATTAAGGAGGGCATGGATTGCATGGGGCACTGGGTATTACATGCAAACAATGAGTCATGGAACACTATATCCAAAACTGGTGTACTGTATGGTGACTAACATAACATATTAAAAAAAAATTTTTTTTTAAAAGTAAGATACCTTTAGAAGTAATCTCCTATCTCTCTGTATATTTGTAGCCAAGTTTTATAATCTCTTTTAGTAGTAAAGGTTTTGTTTGGACAAATTTAGGAAGAGTGGCACACTTTTTTAAAAACTGTATTGGCTAGAACTTTAAATGCAGAGGTTTTGTAGCATACTTTTTACATTTGAATCACAGCTCCAGTGCTTCCCAAATTTGTAATTTTAGGCAAATTCTTAACCTTCTGTGCACTCTTTGACAACGTTCAAAAATCTTTATATATAATATATATAAACGTTCACAACAACCCTACAGATAACAAAATTAAATATAAGAAGTATTCTATGGGGCACCTGGGTGGCTCAGTGGGTTAAGCCTCTGCCTTCGGCTCAGGTCATGATCTCAGGGTCCTGGGATCGAGCCCCGCATCGGGCTGTCTGCTCAGCAGGGAGCCTGCTTCCCCCTCTCTCTTTGCCTGCTTCTCTGCCTACTTGTGATCTTTCTCTCTGTCAAATTAAAAAAAAAAAAAAAAAAAAAAAAAAAAAAGAAGAAGTATTCTATGGTGAATGGTGGTAGTACTGATAATGATAATGTTGTTGTGGCCTTGGGCAAGTTAATGAATCTCAATTTCCTTAGCTGTGAAATGGAGCCAATAAAAACATGTAAAATGCTTTCAAATATTACCTGGCAAACAGTAATAGTGTATTAAATGTTAGCTAACATCATCATCATCATCATCATTAATTTTGAATCTTTATAACAAGGGAGTGTAGTTTATTTTTCTAAATAAGTCCTTTTATCACCCGGTTTGTACCTTCTGGCTGAATAAATCTTCCTGAAGCTTTGTGCATCAAATATGGACTCATGGGTATATTTTTAATAATTTTTTTTTTAATTTGTAATTACCTCTTTAGAGTAGGGGAGAAGCATTTTATTATTTAGGAAAATAAACAGTAAAATAATACAGATGTTCATTTTTGAAGTATAGTTATTAGGAAACGTATTTTGCTTATTGAAATAAGTTAATGACTTTCTTAAAATAATTAGGATTTTTGTTCTAGGAGCTAATATCAATGCGCAGACAGAAGAAACTCAAGAAACTGCCTTGACTCTGGCTTGCTGTGGAGGCTTTCTGGAAGTGGCAGACTTTCTGATAAAGGCAGGAGCTGATATTGAACTAGGGTGTTCTACCCCTTTAATGGAGGCTGCTCAAGAAGGTCATTTGGAGTTAGTTAAATACTTATTAGCTGCAGGTAGGCATGTTTGCATTTGGGAGGAGTTTTTACTTGATTTACTTAAATAAAAATGTTACAATGCAAATATTTTTTTTCTTACACACTGAATATGTATTTAAAATATGTTAAAAATGTGGTCAACTGTTGTGTGTATTCTGCATAAATAATTTACCTTATGAAGTTTGAAGTATCTATAGCTTTAATTTCAAGCAGTAATTATTTATGTTTTTTTCTTGCTTTTAAAATGCTGATAATATTCTCTGTTTCTAGAAGTGGATAGGGCTATTTGAGGAGATGTGACTTATGTAGAAGAAATTTCTATGTCCTGGGGTGCCTGGGTGGCTCAGTGGGTTAAAGCCTCTGCCTTTGGCTCAGGTCGTGATCCCAGGATTCTGGGATCGAGTCTCGAATCTGGCTTTCTGCTCAGCGGGGAGCCTGCTTCCTCCTCTCTCTCTGCCTGCCTCTCTGCCTACTTGAGATCTCTGTCAAATAAATAAATAAAATCTTAAAAAAAAAAAAATTCTATGTCCAGCATGTATGTCTTACGGTTCTTTTATTAAGTCTCTGTATTGTTTAATACTACCACAGGAGCTAATGTTCATGCTACAACAGCAACAGGGGATACAGCACTAACATACGCCTGTGAAAATGGTCACACTGATGTAGCAGATGTCCTACTTCAGGCAGGAGCAGATCTGGTAAGCTAGGTCACTTTTTAAATCCTAATACTTAAAACCAAGACAAGAAATTAATTTAAAACTCTAGGAGATTAGACAAAAGTGTTTCTTCTAATTTTTTGTTGGCCCTTTTGCCATTTTTTTCTCTTTCGGGCATATTTTCTTTCCACATTGTTTGGGTTCTGTTATTATTCTTCTTGATAGCAGGGTTATCCAATCTATTACCCCTTGTTCTCCATAATAAAAGGGAAATTTTACATTAATGTGTTAGTACAAACTAATTTTTTCTTAGGTACTTAGTTATTTTTGGAAGGTAAGTATTTAGTAAGTAGTCTTTTCACTCAACTTATAATTCTGTAGAAAGGATGTAATACTGAAGTCATTGTATGGTAGATTTTTATAAAGAGATAAAGTACAGACAGTAGAGAAGCTCAGGAGAGGTCATGAAGTCATCTGAGAATACTGTATTTTGGGTTGGGTAAGGTTTAAAAAAGGTAGATAGGGTACTGTTTTGAGGAAAGAGATATTCCAGTTGGAAGAAATAGTGTGAGCACAGCCTGAGAGGTGGGGAAGCAAAAGCAAACATGTATGGGGATAATACTCTTCCAGTTTAGCATTTGAGGGAGTAGAATGAGACATGGAAAGGTAGTTAAAACTTAAGTAACCGTATTTTCATGGGGCTGAGATTAACAAGCAAATTTGTATTCCTGTAAAAGATCATAGTTTATGACAAAAATTCATACATGCGAGCAAGAAAAGACTCCATTGATCAGTTTTGTAAACTTTGTTTCATTTCTCTTTCCTCATTTATGGAAGGAAAGCGTGAACTAGAAATGGGATTACTGTTGTGTCTTTCATATGTTGGTACAGCTCTTGAAGCAGTTATGACACACGTTATACTCTTGTTAGTTGTGTGCATATTTCTTCTAAATTAGATTTTGTATTTATTCAGCTTAAGAACTATATTTCCAGTGTATACCACAGTAGTTGTGAAACATACAGCAATGTAATCTTGTTTATTAGTTCATTGCAATTCAAATAACTTAGTGTATGGCTTAAGAGAAAAATCAAGTTATTAATCAGATGTGAATGTTTATATATATATATATAAAATGCTTTATAAACTGTATTTTTTTCTCTGACCTTTATATTCTAAGATCTGAAACTTTCTCTAATAGTGTTCTCAATTTCTCAGCAATCACAAGAATGCAGTAGATTCTCCATCCTTTTGAGACCCTGAAATCTCTAGTAACACCTTATAATTGGTGGTTTTCCGGATATTAGATCATTAACTTTGATGTTTTCATATAAGGTAACATGGAGTTAATGGGAAGTCTATAAAGAAGGAAATGGTGTACTGCAGAAATTCGTATAGGTAGGATACAAACTAACAAAAGGAAGAGCACTTGGAGTGGATAAGGATAGTGCTGATAATGCTGATTGGAGAGGGCTGTGTTAGAGTGCCATTCACGGTTCAAGTTACACAGTCCTTTGGTAGAGAAGGAAAAATTACCCAGATGGATTTAGATGAGGGCGTCAGAATCACATGAATATAACTTCAGTTCTTAAATTATATCTGTAGAACATGTTTCTAATTTGGGATTTTTAAAATTTAAAGATGTATTCCTTAATTTGTTTCAAAGCATGATATTTAATATATTGAGATTCAGAAATTAGTCCAACTCTTTTCCTTTTGATATTCATGAAAAAGAACAGTTATTCACTAGCAATTAAATTATGTTTTTTTTTTTAATAGGAACATGAATCTGAAGGTGGAAGGACTCCTTTAATGAAAGCTGCAAGAGCTGGTCATGTTTGTACTGTTCAGTTCTTAATTAGTAAAGGTAGGTTTGTGTAAAGCAGTAGTTTTTTCCCCAAAGATATCTATTCCCTGCCCTGGGTTATTTAGAGATTGAGAGGTAAAGGACGTTTTGGGGGTATCACTGGTGGAGGAATGCTACTGAGATTTTGTGAGTGGATGGTTGATAAATATCCTGCAATGTATAGAACATTTCCAAACTAGGAAGAATTGTGATACTGAATACCACCCTTGTTGAGAAACACTTTTATAAAGAAAAACTTCTCTGTGTAAATCTTTGAGGGTTTAGATAACCTAAAATCTGTTCTGTTTATTTAATAATATATCTTGAAACCTGTATTTTTATGTTTATGCCACCGAGATACTTAAGGGCAGGTCACTCTTCTACTTTACATTTCCTTGGGCCTAAGTTTCCTTCTTTGTAAAATACAGAAATGGTCATAAATACAGCACAAAATTATTCAAAATTGAAATGTGACAAAAATGCCAAAATGCATTGAGGATTTCATCTACGGTCAGTAATTCTACTTTGAATATCAAAAACCATTTTAAATGACAAAAATAGCATCTTATTACTTCCTTTAAGTTATTTGTTAGGTGTTCACTACATAAGCTCAACTTGAAACAGTTTTTATGCAGATTTCCTCATTCTTAAGTACAGAAGATGAAAGATTTTATTTTTGGTTCAACATTCATAAAAGAAAGGCTGTGCAAACCATGTATAATTAAAAAGACAGTATATACTATTTCCTTCTTAGCATAAATACTGAAGAAATCTCAAGTTTGTAATTGTTTATAGGAAAAGAAAATAAATCAGAAATAACCCTGGTTAAATTATTTTAGGCAGTTTGAACACTTGTATGTTTATACCGTAGTATTCTCAAGAACGGAATTATTTACCTAATCACCATTCTCTCTCTTTGATAAATCTCTCTCTGGTTCCATTTTCTTCCTGCTGTTTTGTTTCCATTTCCCACATTGCCAAGCACAATGCTTTAAATCAGAGGTGAATTAGTATTGAGGGTGTGGTGTATCTGTTTTCATTCTCAGATATTTCCCAGTGAAAGAAATAGTATTATTACTTTCTATTTGGTAGGAATATTGTTTTCTATTCCTTGTTAATTGTCTATGTAGTTAGCCCATAGAAGGCAATGTGATTTATTTTTGTTGCTTTTTAATCATTTTTTCTTTAATGGAAGAATTTAACATGTAGATGAACTTTTAGGGTTTTTTTTTTTTTTTTGAACAGTGATTACATTAGAAGTAATGTATATATCTAGCCTTATCTTCTGCCAGTGCATACTGAAATGTTTATGGATGAAATTATGTCATGTTTGTCTGGGATTTGTTTTAGAGTAATTCATGTTGGGAGAGGAGAATTGATGAGGGTTTATGTGAAATGGGATTGTGTCTTTATAATCACTGAAGCTGGATAAGGAGCATGTGGATTTTCATTATGTTATTCTCTCTATTCTTTATGATTTTGAAATTTACCGTAACTTAATAAATAGCAGTCTACTAACATGATTTTCCATGTCTTGTCTGTTTTAGGAGCTAATGTGAATAGAACCACAGCTAATAATGACCACACTGTACTGTCCCTGGCTTGTGCAGGGGGTCATCTGGCAGTGGTGGAACTACTTTTGGCTCATGGGGCAGATCCTACTCATCGTTTAAAAGTATGTAATTCAAATGTTTCAGGTAGCATTGTGAATTAATTCTTCCTCTTGAACATTAGAAGATATCATCTACCAGTTCTATTTCTAATGGCATTTTAAGCATATTCATATTTTTCTGTTTTATTAGAGGAAAATGTTCTTTACCTAACCTAAGATTTGAATATGTCTGGGGCCTGTTGGCTTTATCTTCCTAAATGGTTCTGGAAATTGTTATTTTTATAAAATATTTTTTCTTCTTCCGTATCTACTCTTAGGATGGCTCAACTATGTTGATAGAAGCAGCGAAAGGTGGCCATACAAGTGTTGTTTGCTATCTTTTGGACTATCCTAATAACTTGCTTTCAGCCCCTCCACCGGATGTCACTCAGTTAACCCCCCCAGCCCACGATTTAAATAGGGTAAGATTCAAAACTAAAGTATTTTATATCTTCTTATCCCTCTTTGGCTCATGGTTTCCATTAAACTAGATTAGACTGTTTTTTGTTATATGTAGTTCTCTTACAGCTATTTAATTTGAAATGGTTAAAGTTACAATCTCATATAACATTCAGATTGTAGATTGATGTGATTATGATTTGCTTTTTTACTATGGCCAGAATAACCATTCAGATTCAAAGTCCATTAAAAAAATGTTATGGAAAATAATTTGGTGCCAACGTATTTTAAGTAAATATGTCAATGTCTGAACTTAATACCATATTACAAATATTTTGAAGAAGTCTTTGTAACTTTAAATTCTTAATTTAAATAATGTAACTTATTCTTAATTTAACTTATTCTGTGGGAAAAGCAGAAACATAATCAGTTTTCTTTGTCTTAGGCTCCTCGTGTCCCAGTTCAAGCACTGCCCATGGTTGTTCCACCTCAGGAGCCTGACAAACCACCTGCCAATGTTGCCACTACTCTTCCCATCAGGAATAAAGGTCAGTTACACTTCTGAAGACTGTCTTTTACATGTTACTGGGTAAAAATGATAAGATTACCAAAAAAACCTTTCCACTTATAATTATTTTTCCACAAAAATTGAATTTTACTAAGTTGACATAAAGATTTTTTTTTTTTTACTGATGAATAAGGCATGTTATTGGGAGAGAAGATAGTTAATAGCATAATTTATGCTAGAGTTATCAGTATTATTAGGAGAAATTCAGATGCTCATCTTTGATGCAGTTCTGATTATCCACGATTTCTTCTAATAACTGGTCATTTCTATTCATGTTAAAATATTAGGGCTGGGTATAGTTGGATGACATTTTTGTAAATTACTCAGATTTCTGTAGTGATAGAAGGCTTAACAATTTAGATCAAAATTAAAATATATTTTAGAATAACTGGTTTGATATAGATTTTATATCTGGGCTACCTTTTCTTAACCAATAATTAAAAGTTACTTCAGATATGCTTGTTTGTTTCTCTAGAATTCTGAGGTCCATATTTGACTTGTGGATGTTACACCATGCATGTTCTTAAGTTATGTCCCAAAACATTACAGCTACCAGTTTGAATCAGTTTTTCTTTTTAAAAAGTTTCACCTGAAGAACCAATGCAGTTATAATTTTTTGGTTTTTGGCTACCTATATTATTTTACCAACAAGAATACTAAGTATTTCCACCAGCTCTTTACAGTCACTACTACCAATCTAGAGCCTTGGCATCTTTTTCAGTTAGTGTAGCAAACAGCTGATTGCTACACCCATAGCCAGATCTGTTTATTCACCTGGCTGTCAGAAGATACAGTGGATGGCGTAGTCCAGCATCTTTTCTTCCAGGGAAACTGAATCCCAGTTCTCTACTGGCCAGGTAGCTGTGTGAATATGTGAATTTATATCTTGCCTTTATCAGTCTTGAAGATGGTAGGCCCCCAACAAAGACAAATTTTAGCTGGATTTAATTTCCTGGTACTTCTCAGTGGTTTGGGTACTCTTTGTGTGTATGTGTGTGTGTTTAAAAGGCATAGACTATCAAATGTGGAAAAACCTTAACTTAGAAGTCTAAGTTTTCCCTACATCTTAATAATCTAGCATTATTTTTCTGTTCTTATGATAAGTTTTACATCTTTATGACCAGACGAAGTGTCTACACATAGCCTTAGATTTTACTTTAATTGCACCACTTCGATATCACAGACCTGCATCCCTCTATTGTCTAATTTTAGCCATGTAATATTTTTAAAATTAACTTCTCAAAGATTACTCTATGCACATAAAATACATACATTCTATATTTATGATAAAGAAGGTGGATTTGTTTTTAAACTCCTTAACAGTACATTTTCACCTTCTATGGATATGATAACTTGGTGCATAACTGTTGGCACTAAACCTCCCAACAGTAACTCTGTAATGAGGATGCCATTCATGTGCACTTCTGAGGGGGTTTCTTTTTCACACAGCTGCTTCTAAACAAAAGTCCAGCAGCCATTTGCCAGCAAACAGCCAGGATGTACAGGGTTACATCACCAATCAGTCTCCAGAGAGCATTGTAGAAGAGGCTCAGGGAAAGTTAACAGAACTGGAACAGAGGATAAAAGAAGCCATAGAAAAGAATGCACAGCTGCAGTCCTTGGAACTGGCTCACGCTGACCAACTTACCAAGGAGAAGATCGAGGAGCTGAACAAAACACGGGAGGAACAAATTCAGAAGAAGCAAAAGATTTTGGAGGAACTACAGAAAGTAGAACGAGAGTTACAACTGAAAACTCAGCAGCAACTAAAAAAGCAGTATCTAGAGGTTAAAGCTCAAAGAATTCAACTTCAGCAGCAGCAGCAACAGTCTTGCCAACATCTGGGACTACTAACTCCTGTTGGGGTTGGAGAACAGCTTTCCGAGGGAGACTATGCACGGTTACAGCAAGTGGATCCTGTTTTGCTTAAAGATGAACCCCAGCAGACTGCTGCTCAGATGGGTTTTGCACCTATCCAGCCTCTGGCCATGCCTCAAGCTTTGCCTCTGGCGGCAGGTCCCTTGCCTCCAGGGTCCATCGCAAATCTTACAGAACTTCAAGGAGTGATAGTTGGACAGCCAGTACTGGGCCAAGCACAGTTGGCAGGGCTGGGGCAAGGAATTCTGACAGAAACACAACAAGGGTTAATGGTAGCCAGCCCTGCTCAGACCCTCAATGACACGCTGGATGACATCATGGCAGGTGGGTTTATATTGTTATGAGCAGGTATCAAATATGATTTGCTTAAGGCGAGTAAGAGTGTGCCAGAATTTTTTGCCATTACCCAACTTGAGAACTATTTTTGGACTCTTGACCCATGTATATCCTTAGAAATACTAGTTCAATCTCAGAAGTTCTCAGACGGATACAGGTCAAATTAAAGATTAGCTCATACAGTACGAATGACTGAAACTTTTTGGCTTAGCTGGGTAGGCTGGGAATCTAGGTTTTTTTCAGTAGTGGGATTGATGTTTGAGTTTTTGTTTTCGTTTTTATTTTTTCTCTTTAAGTTCAGAATATTAAGATTGAATTTTGGCTTTTGTGCTTCTGTATTCACACCAATAAACTGGAAAATTGATAGAAGTTGAAGTGCAAAACTAGTAGGACACATCAGGAGCCTTATTTGTGAACAGAAATACTTTATATCCTAATGGATCAGACTTCAAACCTGATGGATATTTAAAAAAAAAAAAATTAAGCACCTTTACAACAATAATAAAGTACCATACCAAATAGGGTTTGTTTATACTGTATGTCAGTGGTTTTATCCCCTGTGAATGTTAATGTGTAGTCTCTTTCTAATTGTATTACGGGAAGGTGTTATCCCCTGACAGTATCATAGATGATATATCTTTAAATGTGTAGCCAAAAAAAATTTATTCCATTATAATTAGATTCATTGGCAAGAGGAAATATTTTAGAAGGTTGTTTTAATGATTCTGATTTTTGGTGCTTTTCAAGAGTTCTGTAACAAAGTAGTAAAATGAGATTTTGTAGGGTTATAAACCATAAGAATGCTATATTGAGAAGGGTAATTTTCTTCATTTAGGAAAAAGATAAAGAAAATTTGAAAAGGGAGAAAAAGGGAAAAACAAAGGCAGTAAATCATTGACAATTGGTAGTTTTTAACTGGTGTCTTCCCCTTTTTTTATTCTTTGGTACACTTAAAAGATGATTGAGTTTTTCTACTTTTTGAAACTGTTGGGGCAGTGTTAGATATTATGATGAAATTACATATAATTTGTCCTTCATCTTTTAGAAGAATAAAAAAATTAAATTGTATAGTGTTGAGATATTTAGCTAACATTCAGAAACTAAGACACCAGCTAATGAGACAGATTTTATACTTAACAAATTGCTCCTAAGTTTCCCAGTTCTCTTTTATTGTCATCCCAGCAGTATTATGTGGAACAAAGATCTCTGCTAATTTTAGAGGGTATGGTAACTGCCTTGGAAAAAATGGTATTAATCATTAGTAAGAACTGTAAAGATTCTTATATTGATAAACATAAAACTTTTCTGTAGATTTAAGAATTACTGTTAATAACCATTAGCTGGTTAAAGTAATTGGGAATACAATTAAAGAAACATTAGTATCTTATGAAAATTGGAGCACAGTAGCCAAAAGTCCCAATTTTGCTATTACTGGCTGTTAGTTTAGGTCATAATAGTGTTCTTTCTCTTGTCAGTTGAACTACCAAAGAATGTATAGAGTTAAGTCTTATTTATCCAATTAAATGAAGACTGGACATTCCTACCAATGAACACTTAAAAATTTTTTGATATGCTATTAGAATTTACTTGATGTTCTTGGGCAAACTTATCAATGTTGATTTGCCAGTTGTACAATTTTTATACTGATCTGAATTACTGGAGATTTGTAAAGTAGTTTTTCTGTTGATTGTTTTACCAAAGGAGAACAAATTCTGCCTATATGTTTCAAGTGTTTTCATATCAAGAATTTCAAAAGCACGTAACTTTTCAGGAAATATGACAAATATTTCTCATTATAAAAATACTTTATCTCTTTATTATGCCCATTTATATGGAGAGAGGAGAGATGACCAGAAGGAAGGACAGGATTAAAAACATCCAGCCACTTACCTGCAGTCCGTCCCTGTCATCATGCATGTGCACATGCATAAACATACACATATACTCTTGCACTCCCACAACTTTTCGTTAAACAACTTTTGTGTTAGTACTTGTTCTTTAGGTTGACTACTGACCATTTCCGTTTCTTTCTTTGGATTTCTTGAAATTTTATAACCTTTTTAGGCTCAGTCTTCCTTACCCACTGCAGCATAACCTGTTCTTTATTCTTTAACTCCCATTTCTTAGACCGCTCTTGTAAGGTTCAGTCCCTTTCTCTAGTACTTGGCTGGCCCAAATCTTCTGTCTTTCCTGTTCTCTGTACTTACATAGCAAAATCAGTTCCCGTTTTAACCAGACTTAACACCTTGCCTTTGCTGTACTCTCAGGTTCCTCCTTTCCTTACCCGATGTAAAACTTTTCTGGAGCATCTGGTTCTCATTTAAAATCTAACCCTAAAGTGAAATACCAAGTGTAAAGATCTGTACCAGAGTTCCTTCAGATCCCTGCATATTTACATGTTGTTACTTTTCACTCTAGGGGATGGATGAGTGACAGGCAGTTATTTCATTAATTTCATAAGTACCCCAAAGGAAATGAAATGAGGGAACTGGTTTTTCTTACCTCCTTTGAGATGAGATGATAAGAACAAGCAATTTGACCAAAAATAAGAAAACTCATTTTCATATGTTCTTTAAAAGAACTTATTCCAATTAAAATGTAAATAACAATATAGTCACTTAACAATAAAGCTTAGACTTTTTGTTTAGTATCATGAAATAAATATCAGTTCTTTGGACAGATTGGTGTTCATTCTGTTTAAGCTAATTTTAGTATTTAGCATTTTCACTTGTGAAAATCAATCCAATCAGAGGAGATTATGGAATCTATTTTAAGAGCCATAGATTTTTTTTATGGTTTTGAAATTTATATCTAGAATATGTACATTTAAATTTTTTTTTTCCTTAATACACAAAACCATTGATCAATTTAGTATATTAGTACATGCCCTTTCCTATTAATCTGGATCCCTAAGGATTCAAACTGTTTTGTTTTGTTTTGTTTCCTTCTTTGTTTTTCTTTTAGCTTTTAAGTGGACTTAAAAATGTATAATTATAGAATGTGTGTTGCTATAATGTATATAGTGTATGTTTGTGCCTGAACTAAGGATTTCATGTAAAATAGATTTCTTAATTGACAATCGTGTTTATAATTGTTAAATAAGGTCAATTTCAGTTTTATTCTTGGCAGGATCATAACCTCTTTTGCCTGGTTTCAGATCCAGTTGTGAATCATGATTGTTTTCTGTCTGATGTAGTTGATAAGTATATTGATAACACACATCCACACTACTGTTGGCCATTCAAAGATTAATGCCCAAACTTCAGTGCTATAGTATCTTTAATGGCGGGGGGGAGAAAAGGATTAATGTTCACTTATCAACTCCAGAAGTGAATCCATGAGAGAATAAAATACCCTCAGTTGCCACGACCTTTAGAGTTCTCCCACCTCAAGTACTGACCTAATTAACCCCTTGTTAATTTGCATATTTTGGTTAAAATAATATAAAGGGAATATTATACTTAGAACTAACAATATACTTAGAACTAACAATAATCTATATTTGAAGGTTTATTGCGTGCATACATTTATTTCTACCTTAATCTTTTAATTTTGTCCTCATAAGTCAGTGTGATTGCTGGATTGATTGGTGGGCATTTTAACCCCTACAGAGTAATTCTACATGTGAGAAACTATATTTCTGTGTGAGGATCAAATTTTCATATTTTACTATGCTGTCATAGTAAAGGGCTACCATTCAGAATATTATCATCCCCTTGCCTGCAATTAGTAAAAGAGCAGGGAGTGTTTTAAATGATTTGAGAGTGAGGTTCACCCCAAACAGTGAAATTACTTTCATGAGAATATGAGGTGTGAAAATGGCAGATTAAAACTCATACTTTTCTCCCTCTGAACTTGACTGTTTTACCTTTTATTCCTTTTCTGATTAAGAAGATATAATGGACAACTATCCATTTGCATTTATATTCAGTTTTAGTTCATAAGACCTTTTTGCTTTCAGGGTTATTTTGAATTGAGGTTTTATGATTACATACTGTAAGAGGGGAATTTTATTTTCAGATGGATTATTATTTAGAAAATGGGTTATTCTTAACATACTTTATATTTTTAGACTGTTGTCCAAAGTCAGAAATAAAATAACCAGAAAAATGAATTATTAGTGCTATGGCATTCTACCTGTAGACATTTTGTTTTAAAAAATCTTTGAAAATTTTCTAATAATTTTTTCTTACTGTTCCCTAACAATGTTTCATCCTTATTAAGTGCAGTTATTTTGTTCAACAGCAGTCAGTGGAAGAGCATCTGCAATGTCAAACACTCCTACCCACAGTATCGCTGCTTCCATTTCCCAACCTCAGACTCCAACTCCAAGTCCTATCATCTCTCCTTCAGCCATGCTTCCTATCTACCCTGCCATTGATATTGATGCACAGGTAAGCTCCAAATTCTGGAGGGATGGTTTTTAACTAAAATCATACCATCAGTAAAAACATTAATCAGTGATTTAAATCATCTTAGACTGCTTTGTCTCCAGGCAGAAATCTGAGTCACATTTATGAATAAATTAGAATCCACATTTTAAAAAGTAAAATACCAGAAGCAGATTATTTTTGATAATTATGTGATGGTTTGGTTTCCACAGTTGTCAAGTAACTTTTTTTTTTTTTAACTTTAGAAGAGGATGTTAAAAGAAATAACTTCTTTAAGATTAGTATTTTATTCTAATCTTGAATTAGAAGATATGCTTCTAATTCATAATGGATTACACATAAAAGATTCTTCATTGATGTATCGTATATACTCAGTTACATTTATATTGTCTTGGAAAGTTCTGATCTTGCTGACTGAAACACGTAGTGAATTTGTGTGTCTGTGTCTGTAGCACTAAATCAAAACTAAACACCCAGTTTTTAAAAAAATTAGTTTACCATGTAATCTCAGGGCAGAGTGAAGTTGGAGATAGGAGGATAGCTGGTATTTTGTCCTGAAGAAATGCTAAGAGGCTTAGTTTAGGAGACTGCTGAACAAGATAAAGGTTATGTGCCTTATTCAGGACTGAGAAATATTTGCAGTTTAGTTTTGTATTTTGATTAATATCTGGGGTGGGGAGGGGGTGACATAGGTGAAGATGGCAGTATACATGATAAAACTTTTTATTTTGTAAATGATCAGTTGTTTATAAACCTGAATTTCAGGAAGGGTGTGTGTGTGTGTGTGTGTGTGTGTGTGTGTGTGTGTGTGTGTGTGTCCGTGTGTCCTATTAAGACTGTGTACTCTTAACCTATGAAAATAAAGCTTCCTTTTCATTAAAATGCTTCTTGGTAATATTGTGAAAGAAAAAGAAATTTCACTTCTATTCTTGCTTTCCAAATGTTCATTGTGTTATATGTGCTAACTTTTTTGACCACTTAAAATTGTCAAGGGCAATTTTAAGGAATTGTGTTGTCTTCAGACCACATATATGAAGAAGCAACTTTTAAATACCCATTTCCCTGATGAAGAAACCAAGGCTAAGAAAGACATTTAACATTTTGCTTAAGAGCACTTCTTTTAGCTAAGAAGTGAGGGTTGAGAGTCAAACTTTAGTGGGTCTGATTTCAAAGGCAACCTCCTTAACTACCACACACTCTATAGCCTTTTAAAAAATTACAAAGTATTCATTTGATGATCTACAATGATTTATATTTAATAATGATATAGCATTATAGGGGCACCTGGGTGGCTCAGTTGGTTGGGCATACCCGACTCTTGATCTCAGGGTTGTGGGATTGAGCTCTTTGTGGGGCTCTGTACTGGGTGCGGAGCCTGCTTAGGGTTCTCTTTGCCTCTCCCTCAGCACCTGCCCACTGGTCACACTTTCTCACTCTCTCTCCCTGCCCCCAAGTAAGTAAATAAATAAAAAAAAAATACAGCATAATGGAACTGGGTTGAAGTTGGTATTGAATCTGCATTATTTTCCTCCAGTCTTTTTTGCTCTGAGGTTGTTATGTTGTATGGCTATTATGTTTTAAGGAGAGTTATATTTTTTAGTTTTTATGGAATCAATTATTGAACCATAAGCAAAACTAAAAACTTCACCAAAATATAAAAGGATTTAAGAAAAATTATTTTGAATAAAATCAGAAAAAGTTCCTCCAAGTATGATCGTGATTTTATTTAATTTGAAATTCTTATAGTTATGGTGAAATTTTACTGGACTATACTACTCAACCAGCCATTGCTCTATTATAAATAAATTAATTTCTAAGAAACACATAAATAATTAAAAATTTTTTTTTAATTTCCAAAAACTTACATTTGGGGTGCATGGTTACGCATCTGCCTTCGGCTCAGGTCATGATCTGCAGGTCTTGGGATCGAGCCGCGCATCAAGTCCCTGACTCAGCGGGGAATCTGCTTCTCCCTCTCCCTCTGCCTCTCCTTCTGCTTGTGCTCACTCTGTGTCTCTCTTTCAAATGAATAATTAAAATCTAAAAAAAAAAACACACACAAAAAAAAAAAACTTATGTTTTGATATTAGTTGACATGCTTATGTAAAAAAGATTTGACTGTGTTCTTAAATATCTGTTCCGTTTTATCGGATCTCTGTATCAAGGTTTTTCAATTTGGTTAGCCTGTAATGAGTTATTCTTTTTGTTTAGGAAGTTTAGGAGTTTTCTTTTTGTTTAGAAGTTTAGGAAGTTTCTGCTTTGGAAAACATAATACCAAATAAACATTCAGAAATAATTGTTCACTATTTCTTCTTTTATTTTTGATGTTAGTTTTTAAAATTTACTAGTTTTTATGGTACCAAACAGACATGTTAAGCAGTTATAAAGATCCTTTTGTACTCAGTTCATCCAAAGTTTTTTCTAGATTCTAAAATAAAAATTCCATGAGATTTTACGTAGTAGATATTGTGGTTTATGTGTGATAGTACTGTGCTGTAACAGGCAAGTGATATGATAAATTCATACCAAGACTCTAACTCTGTTTAGAAAGATTAAACTTTTTCTAATATTTGAATCTTTTATTTGGTTATTTAACAAATCTTAACACTTTTATAGATACTAACTTCTTTAACTTTATAACAACCTCATGAAGTATAGGTACTATTGTTATTCCCATTTTATAGGTGAAGAAGGTGAGACTTACAGATGTTAACTATTTGCCCAATAGATAATTTATGGTGGAGCCAGCTTTCATCCACCCTAGCATTCTGGCTCTAGATTCTGTACTCTTAAGCACTGCACTATGCTACCTGTTTTTCAGTTTCTATCTTAGATGTGAATGTTGATTTTAATTATATTAACCTGGTAAATTAGATTATAGAAAATAGATCTACCACCTGGATGGCAAAGGGTTGTGTCTTTCATCCTTACAGCTTTTCAACATGTTTCCTTGGCCATACCTCATATTTATATCAAATCTTAATTTAAAGAAGAACAAAAGATATGTTAGATTTTTTAAAACTTCAGTGTATGTCTCTTTTTAAAATGCTAATGATTCTTAAAATGGTCATACTTTAAACTTCTTTAATTGATCATTATATGCAGAAACTAATATTTTTAACAGGGATTAGCGAAATCATGTTTAATTTCTGGAACTTGAAGAATGCTGAATGTATTCTTTATAAGGTGCCTCAAATCTTACGTAAGATAACTAGAAATTACCTTGGTGTGCATGTATGTGCCACAGGCTTTCTACCTTTCATGTAATAGTTTTATTGAATCACTTTTTTTTTAATGTATTTTTTTTTTATCCGATTTGTTTTGGTTTTTTTGTTTGTTTGTTTTTAAGTAAGGTCTGCATCCAGTGTGGGGCTTGATTAGGAGTTGCATGTTCTACTGACTGACTGAGCTAGGTGGCCCTTGTCTGGATATTTTTAATATATTTTTATTATAATATATTTTAATACCATATACTGAACTGTTATCAAAATTTATTTTCGGGAACATCAGTAAATGATAATTTGAAGGAATTATTTGAGACTTTTATTACATCTTTTAATAGCATAGTTCTAATTTTTATTTTGCTAGAATGGGTATTCTACATGTAGAAATTAGTAATCATTTACAGACTTTTAAGAACCACTGGTTTTGTATGAAACAGTAAATCTGGCTGAAGATTAGAGTTGAATACTACTGAGTTAAATATTTTATGTGTTTTATGTGAGATTTTGATTGACTCTAACAGCCACAAAAGTGAGAAAGTACCAGTTGTTCTGTTCATGGGTGTAAAACTTGTGTTCCCACCCCCTCCCATTTTCTTACCACATGTTTTTCATGTATTTCTGAACTGCTTGTCATTTTTATTCACAAACTTCAAAAGGCTTTCCTTATACTTGGAGTAGCCGGTTCTAGTACATTTTATGAAAGAGAAAAATAAATACTACCTTATGCAGTTTTGCTTTTTTTCCGGTTTTTAATAACATCTATCCATGATTATTTTTTGAAGAAGGTAGGCATTAAATTTGACTTAGATATCAAGACTGAAATTATAAAGTATGTAAAATTATGTTTTGCCTTTAACGGTATAAATATCATTTGAATATTTTTCTCCTGTAGGTTTTGCAATACAGAGAATAGTTCAATCACATTTTAATGAGAAAAATTGAAGAGACAAGAAAAATGAGTTAATGGTGATATGTAATATGCTGCCATTAAGCATTCTACTTAAAATGCGTGCATTTTAGTTGTTTATGTGAGGTTTTAAGCAAGTTATTTACTATTTTACTATTTTCATTATTCTCATTCTCCCTAAATGCTATCCTTTTTACTTTTTTATTTTATTTTATTTTATTTTATTTTATTTTTTGTATCTTACACGTGACCTCTGACACATTTAGGGAATGAGATGTCTAGAATTATGAAGGTTATGGAGGTCTACAAAAAGGTTAGCACTTGAAGTTCTAATGATTTTCAAAGTGAATTAATTACTTAGATGTAATTAATAGGTCCACTTCCCCCTGCCTTTTTTTTTTTTAACAGACAGTTCAGTTAAGTTTTTTCATGCATTCCAGCTTATTAAAAGTTGCTTTTTCCATTAATACTGCATTTGTCTCATGATTCCTTCTTATTTTTCCGTCTTACTAACCTGAAGAGTCATGTCAATTTACAGAGTACTCCTACATTGAATATAATTTTAGCATTTTTTATAAGCCAGAATCATCATAACGACATCTGTCACATACAAAATAGTGTATCTTATGGTATTGTGGGCCAAATGAAAATTTCTTTAGAATGTAAACCTGAATGAGCTAACGAACCTCTGGGCATTGGTCTCCCTTTCAGGTTTCTCTTAGTTACAGATACATGACAATGTATGTGGCTTGTTAACCAGTATAACATAACATGACTTTAATGATACATTGCCTTTCAGGAAGCCATCACCTGTATTGTTATCAGTAATATTCAAAACATGTATTTTTAAATTTTATATCATGTTAGTCATTGTTACTTTAACCCAAACTTCTTCTTCAGTTAATTTGTTTCTTGAAGTATTACAAATCAGGATAGTGTGTCTTACCATTTGGGGATTGTATAGGTGTTCGTTATACCTCACTTCAGAATCTTTTAATTTTTTTCATTTTTGTTTTTAGAAGATTTCATGTTAGTTCATGAAGTTACCCACTCTTAAGTTCCCCAAGGAATTTGATAAGCCCTGTTTTCTTAGTTTTAAATATTTTTTCATTCAACTCTCTTAATACCTTGTTTATATTTCTCTCATAGTTTGAACCTAAATTTGCCCTATGCTGTAAGCACCAAGCTCCTAGTGCACAGGGACTGTATTTAGTTACATTTGTCAACCCTGAAGTACCTAGCAGAGTACTTTGAATGTAAAATGTGCTTAATAAATGTCAGTTGAATTAATGTTTTATAATGTGTGTGTTGGTGGGGGGGAAACCAGTATTTTACTAACCGCTAAAATATTCCATGCTTATCTTTTTCAAATTTTGTCTCTTCATTCTCTAAGATTGGCTCTGCTTTCCTAAATTACTCTTTAACCCCCAGAAGACATTGAGAAACCTAATAAAGTTCATTATAAAGTGGACTCTTCATCATAAAGTTGACTTTCTAATTGTCACTAACATAGGAAGTATATAAGGTAGATAGACTTAAACATTATATTGACCTAGTTGGTTTAGCACTGCTTTATGATATAATAGGGAAAGCAGGATTTTGTTATCCAAGATCTCCTTGGTTTTTTAAGCAGTCCTTATCAGTTACTAGCTTGTATGACTATTGGAGGATTATTTCTCTAAGCCTTTGTTTCTTTTTTTTCTGAAATCAACATAATAATTTCTTCCTTATAAACCTGAAATGAAGATCAAATAGTATTATACAGTCAGAGCTGTCACTCATTTAAGTATTCGTGTCCTTCTTCATTGTTGTAGTTGGTGCATCTCTCCCTTGTGGCCATCCCTGATCTCTGCAGTCAGTAGCTCTGCTCTCTGCCAGCCTCTTCCGCAGAGCAGCTTTTGCGGTCTCCCTCTTCATCACTGACTAGTAGGCTTTTTCTTATTTCTTGACTCTATCGATTTTGCCTTTTGTCTCTTGTTACTCATTTTTTGTAATGGAGTTTGGTTTTGAGACTTGACCTTCTGGGAGAAAATGCCTTTCCTTTTTGTATTTATTACATAAATATAATAAATATTACAAAAAATATAAACACAATACATATATTTCTTATATGTAGCCTTTTATTAGTAATAGCCTTTGAATCTGTGACCCTGCATAGCCGCTGTCATTCATTGAACTTAACTATCATTTATTGTTTCCTAGGCAAAGCATCACTTATAGGTGGAGAATGCAAACATGAATAAAACATGTTTATTACCTTCCAGGAACTTCTAGTTCTCTGAGAGTGATAGGCATATACTGATAAAAGCATAAGGAAGATTGGTGATAAGTATTGTAATAGAGATGCATATGTAAAAATTAGGGAAAGTAGCTTAGAACAGTGCTGTGTAACAGAAAAAATAATGCAAAACACATAAAATTTTCTAGTAACCACATTTTTTTAAAAAAGATTTTATTTATTAATTTGACAGATAGAGATCACAAGTAGGCAGAGAGGCAGGCAGAGAGAGAGGAGGAAGCAGGCTCCCTGCTGAGCAGAGAGCCAGATGCATGCAGGGCTCCATCCCAGGACCCTGGGATCATGACCTGAGCCGATGGCAGAGGCTTTAACCCACTGAGCCACCCAGGCGCCCCTCTAGTAACCACATTTAAAAAAGCAAAATAAGGGGCGCCTGGATGGCTCAGTGGGTTAAAGCCTCTGCCTTCACCTCAGGTCATGATCTCAGGGTCCTGGGATCGAGCCTCAGGTCGGGCTCTCTGCTCAGCAGGGAGCCTGCTTCCTCCTCTCTCTCTGCCTGCCTCTCTGCCTACTTGTGATCTCTGTCTGTCAAATAAATAAATAAAATCTTTAAAAAAATACGTTATGAAAATATTAAAAAAACAACAACAAAAAGCAAAATAAAATAGGTAAAATGCATCATAAGAATATATTTTATTTAGCTTCATATGTCCATAATAATATTGTTTAAACATGTAATCAGTAATACCAAAAAACTACTGAGATATTTTACATTTTATTTCATATTAAAGGTCTTCAAAATTCAGCCTATATGTTATACTTACAGCTTAGAGTGATCACATTATCCTCATTTTCCTGGGACTTTCCTGATTTTAGCACCAGAAGCTCCTTATGCCAGAGACCCCCTCAGTCCTATGCAAATCCAGGATGGTTTGTTAGCCTATATTTATCTCAACTTGGGTTTCATTTAGATTTGATTAGATGTACAATTAAGAAAATAGATTTCTTTACTCAGAGTGCTCCATGCTGAAAAATTCTCTACTAACCAAATGAGTATCACTTTTTTTTTTTTTTAAGATTTTATTTATTTATTTGACAGACAGAGACCACAAGTAGGCAGAGAGGCAGGCAGAGAGAGAGGAGGAAGCAGACTCTCCGAGGAGCAGAGGGCCCGACGTGGGGCTCGATCCCAGGACCCTGGGATCATGACCTGAGCTGAAGGCAGAGGCTTTAACCCACTGAGCCACCCAGGCGCCCCGAGTATCACTTTTTAACTTCAAATTCATTAAAACAAAATTTAAAATTTAGTTTTTCAGTCACATTAGCTATATTTGTAGTATAATAGCTACATACTGCTAGTAGTTACCTTTCTTCGATAGTACAAGTTTAGAGTACTCAAAGTATGAGGACTTTGTTTATGAAACAAGCATTTTAAACTATAATAGAGTATCATTATATTTATGTAAATCATATATAAAGCATCATGTTTCAATTATGATAGTCTTTGTCTTTCAAAATACTCTGTATACTATGTATTTTTCTTTTTTGTTCCTTTAAGTATTTGGGGGCTTTGTTTTCAACTGCAGTTAAATTACTTGGAAGCCCTTTTTCTATATCAGGGCTTGCTTTTCAGCTTTCTTAGGTGGGCCTAGAACAGCTGATTTGGCTCCACTGCTGAGGATTTTACTTGATATTCTGTGTGTTTTGAGGTCTGTCTACTCTGGCTGGTGGGAACCAAACTATTGCTGGCCCTGTGTAAGCTCTGGGTGTTGTTATGCCTGCTGGTGGTCTTTTCTTGGCCTCTCAATTTTCCTCATGCACATATGCTTATCAGAATTCAGCTCAAGGACTCAGCCAAAGACCCTCTGCAAATATCTAGAGTACTCTGTCGTGCTTTCCTATCCAGTAGTCTGCCGCATGAATTCTAGCCATCTGACTGCTCCAGACTCTGTCTTCTCAACTCAGGGAGATTGCCAGGCTGTATTTGGGTACCCTCTCTGCACTGCAACCTGAAAACTCTCCAGGCATTAAGTTGAGTTTAATCATTTCTACCCTCGGTGATCACTGCCGCACACTGCCTATCTAAATACCATCATTTCACATAGTTCGTCCTTTCCTTTTTGGTTGTTTGAGTTAGGAAGACAGATCTTTTCTGTGCTACTCCATTAATGCTAGAAGCAAAAGTGAGTCCAACACTATTTCTTTTAATCATGTATTTGTAAATAGCATATGGTTGAAAATCATACTTTTTTCCCTTCATGTTTAAGATTTGCCCATAAAGTTCAAATATTATTTTGTAGCCTTTACAAAATCACAAGTTAGCCACTAATGAAAAAAATAACTTGATATCCAAATGTTTGATACAGTAGAATGGGACATCTGTGTCTGTATTTAGTTTAAGTATATATTATATAATTGATGTAATTTAAAAATTAATCAAAAAATTAATTTTTTATAGACTGAAAGTAATCATGATACAGCGCTAACACTGGCCTGTGCTGGTGGTCATGAAGAACTGGTACAAACACTGCTAGAGAGAGGAGCTAGTATTGAGCACCGAGACAAGAAAGGTAGGGCTTACTTTTGTTAATGTTTTTTCTGGAATATTTGTGTTCTGTGAAGAAATACTACTTCTAGCCCTGTTGTGATAGATATAATGAAAAACAGTGTGTTTTTTTTTGTTTTTTGTTTTTTTTTTTTTTTTTTTTTGCTTAACATGTAGTGAGAAGATCATTTTTTTCCAGGTTTTACTCCACTTATCTTGGCTGCCACCGCTGGTCATGTTGGTGTTGTGGAAATATTGCTGGACAATGGTGCAGACATTGAAGCCCAGTCAGAAAGAACCAAGGACACACCATTATCTTTGGCTTGTTCTGGGGGGAGACAGGAGGTAACATTTTCCCCAGTGTAATATCTGTCCCATCTGTTTAGCAAACACATATTTTAACTTAATATCATTTGATGGGAATAATGGATTGACATCTGGATTTATCACAGTAACTGTCCTTTTGCTAATAGGTCATAATTTCAAACACTGTGTTAGCATACGCCATTGTTTCTGAAAAGTCACATCTATTACTATGTTTTTCTAAAAGTAGTACCTGCCATGGGAATTCCTTTGTGTTGCATTCAGGCTAAGGGAGTGATTAAGCCATTTCAAATCAAATCAGTAAACTCCTGCTAAGCAGGGACTATATTCACTTGTATTTTTCTATCCCAGAGTACCTGGCATGAAAGGTGCTTAAGCTCAGCCTCTATTGCTCTCGGTGTATAAGATTAGTAGGGAATCAAGAGCATTCAATTTTTAGTTGTTCTTTTCATTTTTCCCCACTCCTCAACTCTGAAAGAAAGATTCTCAGATGAGATTATATGACCTTTTCATTTTTTAAGTAGGGTAGAACCGCTGGTGTGATCAGGTGTAGGCCCAAGAATTTATAGCCTATACCCATGTATGTCTTCTTCTGGCATTTAATGATCAGCTGGGCAACCTAATTTTTTTAAATCCATTTTTTAAATCTAGTTGTAAGGGTTTTGATTAGCCAGTTGTGCTGTCTCTGTGTACTGGCAACTTCTCAATTAGGGTATTGTTGAATCTTAGATTTAAGAAGTATCCTAGATCATGCAGGTCGTTTTCTTACTCAGCTTAAAAATGTTTTACCTTTTTTTTTTTCACCATCCTGTTACAAAGTTTTCCTGTTTATCAAGCCTGAGTTATGCCTTCCCTAAGTTTCCCCACTATTCTTAATTCTGTTCTTTGAATTAATGTTAAGAGGTTTATATCCTCTTGTATCTATAGATATTTGAGTCTCTGCCAGTTACCTAAAGCGTGTTCTGTTATTTTGATTATTAGCTTGAAGATACCTTTTCTAAATCTCTCACCAGGCTGTTCTACCATTTTGTCCATATCCCTCCTGAAATATTATGTCTAAAATTATTCTGGCCAATGAAGTGGTAGATTATTACCTCCCTGTTTGTGCACCTTAAACTGCCCCCCACCCCGCCGCCCTTTGCCTGTCATATCAGGTTATATTGAACTTGAATCAGCTAAACCCATTAGAGTTTTCAGTAAACTAGAAGATAAAAGTTCTTTAAGAGATAGAATAATTCTTGCACAGAAAGAATGAAAAATCTAATAAAATGGTACATGAATAGAAAGATAGAAGTTAGTGATCCTTTATCTTGTGGATTAAAAAGAATTGGAGCCTAGTGATAATACAGTTGTTTTTTGTTTTACTTTTTCTTTCTTTCCCATAAAATTTTTGCTTTGGCCAATTTGTAGTTTTTAAATATATGATTTTTGCTCCTTTATATTTGGAGTAGATCGTTATATGTGTGGACGGTTAGATGCACTTGTTTCTACAGATGTTCTGCATAGGAGACAACAAAGAACCTGTCTCTGCTATGCTCTTCCTTCTGGTTGATAATGTGAATACATTTGTATCATTTTTCCCCCTGTATTTCACAGTAGAGGTGATTGGTATATTAAAAGAATTTTAACCCAAATGATAGGAAGTAAGACAGTAAAAAAGCTGCTTGATTTGGTACATCAGAAAGTGTGGAGATCTCCATTAATCTCAAATTGAACGTTATGGCAGAACTTTTTAAAATTAATAATAACATTAAATTGAAAAACTTAGTTGGAAATGTAAAGGCTTAAGGTTTTAGAATATAAAACCAAAATTTTGGTTTTAGAATATAATGAAAGTAAAATTTTGATTTAACTGAAATTTTCAATCATTATATAGCTTGAAATAATTATTGTTTTATATGATAAGAAATTTTTCAATGTTAAAAAGAAATCAGTTGGTTCCATTCCTTTCAAAGCAATTTTAAAGCCTATAGCATACTATAATCTTTATATATTCTTACTAAAATGTAACAAATGAGGTTGTAACAGATATAGAAGTCTTTTAGGGTAATAATTTTGCCTATAACATTCTGTTGTTTTGATTTGGTGTCATTGGAACAGTTAAGTATTTTGAAGTTATTAAACAGTGGAAACTCATTTTACTATAAAATCACAAACTAATTTATATTGAGTGTTTATTACTTTCTGGGAATAGACCATTCCCTTTGAGAGATAACTAAGGTCAGTTATCTTTGCATAATGGAATTAATAACTTTAGAAATTTGATTAGGGTTTTTTACTTTCTTGTTTAAGGGACTCTCTATAAAATAAAACAGCATAATGCCATTTTTTGGTCTTGTTTTTCATAACCTTGTCACATAAGCCATCTAGTGTTACTGGCTCTAAAAGCAAAAAAGTGATGGATAGAAGTCATAATCTAAAATTGGTCATAGCTTTATTCAAATGAATAAAGTTTCAGCTTATATGTTAAGACAAAGCACTGTTCATTAACATTATTTGTTATTTCCCAGTTAGTATTTTAGGATATTTTACTAGTACTAAGAGCAAGGTATGAGCTCTGATCTTGGGTAGTCTAACTTTTCTCTGCCTCATTTGCAAAATGAAGGTGAAAATACTTGTTCCTCTGTCAAAGAGTTGTTTTGTGCATTAAATGGCATAATGGACGAAAGATGCCAATAAGTACTTCAATAAATGGTGACCAGTTTTTAGCTATCAGGGAATGCAAATTAAGATCCCAGTGGGTTACCACCACATAGCCCAACGACAATGGCTAAAATGATAAAGACCGGCAATGCTTAATCTTGCCCAGGATGTGGAGCAGTCAGGACTCGCTTATTATTTGTGGGGGTGTAAATGGTACAATGACTTTCAGAAAAGGTCTGGTAATTTCTTATAAAACTAAACATATACCCAGAAATTCTACTACTAGATAGAGCCCATGAGCAGTGAAAATATATTACTGAAAGAATAGCAACTTTATTCAAAATTCCCAAAAACTAGAGACTGTAAAGGTAGTCACCAGTAGGAGAATAGATAAACTGTAGTATATTTGTATGATGAAATGCTATGCAGTACACAGAAATGACTCTCAAACACTGTGATTTCATCTATTTGAAGATCTAAGATAGATGTAGATAAAAATAGGCTATAGGTGGGATTGACTGAGGAAGAGACATGAGTAAATAACAGGGATTTAAATAACATCAGCTTTATGCATTTGTCAGTATTCTGTAAATGTACACTGAAGTTTTGAGCATTTGCTGTAAGTTAGAAAATTTTCCCCCAAAATTTGAAAACAAGTAATATTCTAATAATGATACATACGTTGATGTATTTAAGGAAATTGCAGCTCTCTACAATTTACTTTGAAATGAAATGTATCAAAAAACGGACAAATAGATATGATAAAGTAAGTGTAGTAGAATATTAATGGTAGAATATAGGTAATGAGTATGTGTAAATTTATTAAACTTTTCTGTATGTTTAAAATTTTTCATAATAAAATGTTAGGAAAAAATTAAGCATTAGCTTTATTCCAAGTTTTTAAACATTTAGTTATTGGTTATAAATTTAAAAAAAAAATACTTTAAAGAGGGGCACCTGGCTGGCCTAGTCAGTAGAGCATGAGACTCTTGATCTCAGGGTTGTAAGTCTGAGGCCCACGTTGGGTGTAGAGATTACTAAAAATTAAAGAATAAAATCTTAAAAATATATCATAAAGACCCTTACATATATAAATGAAAAAAATCTTATTTTACTGCTATGTGATAGAGTAACAGAAATAGTAATTTTTAAAATGCATTGCACAACAACACACTGAGATCCAGACCTTGCATGAACACACCGTCATTTTAACAATTTCAAAATGGATTTTAATTGAGAAGCTAGCTTACTGTTGCTTCTAAGAATTCTTGCTATCGTTTGAATCTAATTTTGTGCAAAGGATTAAAAAAGGACTTTCCTGTTTTTTTCTTCTACGATATATCAGAAAAATAAAGAAATCAGAAACGGACACCTTGCAAATTGTTTCACCATAAGAAGAAAACACAGCTTTTCCTCTTTTCTTTTCAGGTGGTGGAGCTATTGTTAGCTCGAGGGGCAAACAAAGAGCACAGGAATGTTTCTGATTACACACCTCTAAGCCTGGCTGCTTCTGGTGGCTATGTGAACATTATCAAAATATTACTAAATGCAGGAGCTGAGATTAATTCTAGGCAAGTTTTATTCTCTCTCTATAAGCGCCTTAAGAGTGTTATGATAAGCTATTTGTAGAACACTTATATTTTTAATGCAATATTTAGGAAATGCCTTCATTACAAATTTAGAATCCAAACTGTTGGGAGATTTTTAATTTTATTTAAATACTTAAAACTATTGATATAAACTTGAAAAAACATCACTTACTGTATTTCTAATGGTACTAAAAGTAAACACAGTTTTCTTAGGAGTTTTTATTAAGAAATTTTATTTTTTTATTAAGAAAGTATATGCTTTAGGATGGAAAATCTATCATAATAATAACTTAATATTTAATAATCACTTTTCAGTCCAAGTCATTATGTTGAATGAGATACAGGAAGTATTCTAGTTCTAAGGTGGTAAAAAATTTCTAATGGAGTCCTGGTCATATCTCACAGACATACTAGGGCTGAGAAAAATTATTTTAAATAATCCTGCAAAACAAAGAATCTTAAATAAATCCTGAAATAGAATTCTATAGAAATTTATATTCTTTACCTTTGTTCTCCCCATACCTCCACCCCCAGAACTGGTAGCAAATTGGGCATTTCTCCTCTGATGTTAGCAGCTATGAATGGGCACACAGCTGCTGTTAAGCTCCTGTTAGACATGGGCTCTGACATAAATGCTCAAATAGAAACCAATCGGAACACTGCCCTTACTTTAGCCTGCTTCCAAGGAAGAACTGAAGTGGTTAGTCTTCTGCTTGATAGAAAAGCAAATGTGGAACACAGAGCTAAGGTAAGAAAAAGTCCGAGATTTATACATGGATTTATTGCTTCAGTATTTAAGGTGTACAGTAGCATTATGCTAATTATAATTTTAGTATTTTCTGGTAACATGTCTTATATGTATTTAATCAGAAATCATTCTGTGTACTCAAGCATTCTTGAAAATACCTCAGTAATAAATTTTTATAGGTAATAATGACATTAGGGTTATTAGCTAGAAAATACATAGTATTATGAAAGAGAAAAGAGGAAGCATTTATTAGCACCAGTTATGCCAAATGCTTGCATCTTACACAGTTTTTTTTTTTCCACAATAAATTGGCATCATGTAGGATATTGTTCAGTAGATCACACTGTAACTCAGGCTGGTGGTGTCAGTGCTGAAATTTAGTTATGAATTTTCGCAATAACTATATCATGTTGCTCCCCAGATTGTTCTTTAAACATTTTAGCTCTTTTCAGTCTCTTATGTGGTGGTGGTGTTGTTTTCACTAAACCTAGACTGGCCTCACACCGCTAATGGAAGCTGCCTCTGGTGGATATGCAGAGGTGGGCCGAGTTCTTTTGGATAAAGGTGCTGATGTTAATGCCCCTCCAGTGCCCTCTTCGAGAGATACAGCTTTAACCATAGCAGCAGATAAAGGGCATTATAAATTCTGTGAGCTTCTCATTGGCAGGTATGATGTTATCATACTCTTCATACATGACTGTGTGTACCAGTGATTACTATTCTGTCTGGTTATATTGTACTATTAAAAAAGCAAATGTGATTACTTCCTCCGTGAACTACAAGTGCATGTTTTGTTTTATTTTTAAACCTACTTCTTTTATTTCCCACCTATCCAGAGTTACATTTCATTGTCTGATTTATTTCAGTATAACCTAAAAATACTTCTTTTCTTCCTATCTTGGGTGTGTATATACTCTTAAAGCACTATAATAAGCTGTTTGAACATCCAGCTGTTGTCACCCATGTTCACATCTCCCATACAGTTTGAGTTTTCGAAAAAGAGTATCACTTGAAATCTTAAAAGATTAGCAGTAATCTTAAAATTAAATTAAAATCTTAAAAATCTTAAAAGTCTAGCAGTAATCTAAAGTTTATTGTTGATTTCCCTGAAAGTTTTTCATTTGTCTTGTTTGGTTAAATAACAGTGAGGGCTTTTAAGTGACAGTTGTAGAACTGTTCAAGATATCAGACAATCCAGGAGAATTTCTCCTTTCAGTCACTCAGAAGTTGCCTGCCAGTCTTCCGTAGATACTTGTCCGCTTAATTGGATTTCCTGCTTTAACAGTCTTAAAGACATTTGCATGGTGTTCTAAGCAATAGTATTTAGTAGTGGCTCTGTCACCTGTTATTCACCTTGAGTCTTACCATGTTGCCCACCGTGTGCTAAACCTGCATGTTATTTTTAGATTCATTCTTTTCCAAAGCCACGTAATACAAATACATGCATACAAGTAACCTGAAATAGATAAAAGTGCCTTGTAGGATACTGTTTGTGTCTCTTGCATACTGTTTATTTAATGTATTGATTATGCTGTTAACAGGAAGTACTTTTATTTTTTACTAAATAAAATTCACATTTTCTCAGGATTGAAACTTGGAATTATGCAGTCACTATTTTTAAGATTAAAAAAGCAATTATTAGTATGTTACTATTTTTTAAATTTGATGATTACAAATTCTTCATAATTTTGAGAGAAACATGGATTTTCATCCCTCAATAATATAAATAATTTTTCACTTTATAGAATATTTTGCCTAAGTTTATAGTTGATTTCATTGTAAACAGTGACATACGTGTCATTCATCTAGGGGAGCTCACATTGATGTACGTAACAAGAAGGGGAACACTCCGCTGTGGCTAGCCGCAAACGGCGGACATCTTGACGTGGTTCAGTTACTGGTGCAAGCAGGCGCGGACGTGGACGCGGCGGACAACCGCAAGATAACTCCTCTTATGGCGGCGTTTAGGAAGGTAGAATTCTTTCATCCTCATTCGCTTGAAGGTTTTTCACTTAGGCTAAAAGGCATATAGTTTAGTGATCACTGAAGACTCTTACTTTAGGATCTGACAGTAGTGACGAACGCGATAAAATACTATGCAAATAAACACTGATGTGTTTCTGTGTTGATGGCAAAACTGGAAAGGTAGATACAGGTATCCCAGAAAAACCTTTAATGCTGATATTGATAAATAAAGCTAAGTAAACTTGTGAAGAGTTGTTCTAAGTGGTATTTTCAAAATCTAGTTGCAAACTTAATCTTTCGCAAGATGTAAATCCAATTAAGAGTAATTACTCATGGATGGATGTTTTCTTATAAAGTACAGCAGGGAAAAATTAACTTAAATTGATTTGTTTATAATCACTTGCTTTAATTACTAGGGAATTAAATAATGAAATAAATAATGAAAACCCAGCTACCAGTATTTTGAAATGACTGAATATCGAATGAACTGCATTCAGAAATAGAAATAAATTTTGTGAAAGAGAAATTTTTTTTCTCTTCCTGTAATGCATAGCACAGAGTTATGTATAATTTCATTTAATGTTTTTGTTGGTCTCTTAAATACAGTTTAAATTTGTTACTGGGAAAACTGGGTTACTATTTTAGAGTTTATAATTTTGAGTTTTATCATTTTGAGACAGGTAGGTAAAATCCCTTGCTAGATTGCCAGTTATTTGTTGTATTGAAAACTCCTAACATAAAATTGCAAAAACTCATCTTTCTCCCTTTTGTCTTTTAATTCTCTCTGGCTCCTATACTTTATACCACCTCTTCCCTAGGTATTCTAGACTACCTAGACACTGACTCTGTATGTTTTTTTCCCCACCAGTCAAACTTACGCTTTATCATTGACTATCTGCTTCTTCTCCAAGCAAGCTAACATATATGGTTATCAAGTTAATCTTCCTAACTTCTCCACTATGTTAGTATCCTCTTCTAGAGCCTTTTCCTTTTTTGTCATCCTTTGAAATCCAGTCTTAGTTTGTTATTCAGAGCCACCATAAATCTAGTGCTCTTCAAGTTCATCTCCCATTATGAGTCCCTGATATGGAGAGTCTTCTCCTTGCTTGGTCTTTTCATTGTTGCTGTCTCTCACATCACCTTTGTTCTCATCTCAGAAATCTCATGTCTTTCCTCATTTTCAGAGTTATTCATTCTTTGGGTATCGTTTAAATCTCCCCTTCTGCAGAAACTCTTCCAGTCCTATTTGAGCTCACAGTAAGATACTTAATCTCCTAAAAGTTGTAGAATTTCTGCCGTCTGTTATTTTTGTCATTCATTTTGACTAAAATTACCTTGTAATTATTACTCTAACATGCATATATCTTATCTTTCCAGATAGACTTAGTTCCTTAAGAACAGTGTTTGTATTCATTCCATTTTTTTTAGTACCTTACCGTGTGCAGCTGTAATGGTTGGGATAGTACACTGTACAGAGAGCAGCACTTGTACTTTTTAAATGTAGAATTTAATTGGGGAGGTAAGAGCCACACACAAAGTTAGGTAACTGTGTGAGTGTCCCATATAATTTAAATAATATAGAAGTGTTGGTGAGATATCAAGGAATGATGCAAATGGCATTGAACTATTCATTAGTTCAATTATCATCAGATAGGAATATTTGAAAAAGATAGGGAGAGATAGAAAAATATACTAAACATGGTCTGTTTAACTGGACTGGCTAATTTGTAGGTGTTGTGTTCAGAGAGTCATAGTGTAGACTGGATAAAGTTAGAGTCTCTTGAGCACTGGTCTAATGATTTTGAGCTTAGTGAACTGTGTTACGGTGAATCTTATAATCATAGCTCATGCTTTAGGAAAGTGTATTTTATTCCTTTTACACTTCTAGTACAGTGCTGTACATTGTTTTTATATGAAAGAACAAAATTGTTATTTCTACTCTTTTAACGCTTAAATTAGGATGCTCACTTATGAAGTAGCTAGAAACAAATGAGGTTTTGTTTTTGTCTTTTTCTTTCAGAAAAAAAAACTTTATTCTTCATACTGATTTTTTTTTTTTTTTTTTATTCATTGTTGTTTAGAATTTTAGGTCAGGTTTTTCTGTACTTGGGAGGGTGGGATGAAGATGAACAGTATAGATTTAACTTAACAGAACCAGAGTCTGTCTCTTTTTCATTTACAGTGCAAATAATATCTAATTAAGACTTTATTTTGTGGCACTGATGCCAAAGTAACCTTAGATAAGACAGACTGTAGGTATACTGAATCCTCTTAGAATCTGTTTTCAATCTGACATTGGTATCTATTTTTTAGGGTCATGTGAAGGTGGTGCGCTACTTAGTCAAAGAAGTCAATCAGTTTCCATCAGATTCTGAATGTATGAGATACATAGCAACCATCACTGATAAGGTAATACACTGATTAAACTCATCCCACTCTATGAGCTAGCGATCCCATTTGGTTATACATACACACACATATACACACCTATGTGTGTGTCTCCCACTAAGAAAAAAGCCTTAGTCTAAGCAATAATGTGTGGCTTATAGCAGTTTTCATTTATCTAGTATTTGAGAATGAACTTCTCTGTTTCAAAGATACTTCAGATTATTTACTTACCTAAAGAAGCACTAAAACTTTCTCTAATAGAATTTTATTTTTTAATAGTACTTGAACTAATTAAATTTTTATGTAAACACTAAACAGTCTAAAGCAAATATTGTTGTTATTCATCATTATTATAATTTACGTATATGTTTATCCAAACTGATAATCTCTTCTGAGAGGAACAAGCCCAGTAGTTGTTTTTTTTTTTTTTTTTTTAAATACCTAAACAAAACTGAGCATAGTCATGGGCAAGAAAACTTTTAATGTCTTCAGTATTGGAGTAATTGTCAGCTTAAGAATGAATTAGCCAGAATTTTTGCAGGAAAAGTAGAGAAGGTTAAATAAATCCTGTTAGGCGTCTAATTGCGATATTCCCCTGATGTTTTGACTTGGGGTTTATACTTAGGTTTGAATAAAATCCTAAGACATGCCTCTGAAAATGGAAAGAGGTCAATGAACCCAAAAATGTCTCTCTACTGCATAATAGTGAGCACTATATTTCCATGGATTTTATTTACATAGCTAATTCACTGTCTTGCCTGCCTCTGCATTCCTCTGTGATAATTAACATTCCTGGTTTTTTTTTTGTTGTTGTTGTTTTTTGGAGGGGTGGGGAGATTAAAAATAAGGTGTTACTCTCAATAGGGAAATAGCCCTTTCCTGTTAAGTAGTGTGTTCTAAGAATGAAATCACTGAGAAAAGTACGTAAGTACCCATGTCTGTAATTTCTTTAAGCGTGATTCTTGCACATGAAGTTCTAACAACCAAGCTTAAAGCTTTGAGAACAGTGTCTGCCAGTAAAGTTCTTTAACATTTTTTAAACCCATTTTCTTTGTTGACATTGACCTTTTCCTTTACCCCATTAGCCAGCTGGCATAAATTACTGCAGCTCTGTTTGCCGTATGATTTGTCCATTGAAATGTTAGGAGTAAATAATTTTAGTTTCCAAAGTACTAGTCAAAGGGATATTATTTGGAAGGACAGTAAAGGCTCTTGCTTGTGTATTTTAAAAAAACACGTAACAGGGTTCCTGGCTGCCTCAGTCAGTAGAGCATGAGACTTTTGATCCCAGGGTCTTGAGTTCGAGCCCCATGTTGGGTGTAGAGATGATAAAGAAATAAACTTAAAAATTGTACACCATTTATATTATTTTATTTGTACCCTTTTTTGCCCTACCACTAATTTTTATTGCTTATGTTCATTCAAGTACCTTAACTATTGTGTTTTCAGGAATCTCTCTAAATGTGAATTGTTTTTTGAGGCTGCAAACATCTTAATTTTTTATTTTAGGAGATGCTGAAGAAGTGTCATCTTTGTATGGAATCAATAGTACAAGCCAAAGATAGACAGGCTGCTGAAGCAAACAAAAATGCCAGCATTTTATTAGAGGAGTTAGACTTGGAAAAGGTAATGGTAACCTTTACATATGAAAAGTTCTTCTTTTCCTCTTTTGCCTTCCACCTAATTGGTAATCTGTTGTGTTTTGGTTTCATTTCATTTTGTTCTTGCTTTAACCAATGCACATGTTTTTTTCTCCAAGTTTGGCTCAGTTAGAGGGAATTATGACTACTTTAAAAATCATTAAGGTAACTTTCTTTGTAATCAAATTAACAAAATTTTATTACAGGAGTTGCATTGATCTGCAAGTCAGAAAACCTAACCTCAATAATCAAGTTTAGTCTTATATCAACAAATGATCTCTTAATACCTATCCAAATTGATCTTTCATTGATCCTAGACCTTATAATTTATTGCCAACAGATTTATCAGATGTACCAAATGTATTACCATCACATAACCAACCAGGGAACTGCAACCACTTTGTGGAATGTTTAATGAGTACATTTTTTAAATGGATGATTTGTTTTATACTTTTCTCTTTCAGGCAGAGCATCATTCCCATCTATTTCCACAGGGAGTAAAATACTACAGATAACTTTTGGTTTTGCAGTCTTGTAGCTCTCTTTCTCCCCCTTCCTATCAATGAGTTTGTATTCTAGAATGTAACACAAATAGTAATCACAGCAGGAAAAGGAGTTGGAATACATATTCTACCATGTTTGATCTTTTATAAAAAGGTTAAAAATGCTGTAAAAAGTTTTTAACTGCGATCAAACTTAAAAGTACTGATTAAATTTATAAAGGCTATATAGTGATAATTTTAACCTTTTTTGACTTGAGTAATTTCCCTTTTTTACTGTATTTGCTGACTTACTTTAAACTATGAATTTCAACTTACATAAACAAAAAATGAATTATTTTCAAGATTTTATTCTAATTCAAGTGTGAAGCTACACTTATTTTTTAGAAAATATATTTAATATTGGAGGTTCTTCATTTAAAATAATCTGGTTTAGGGGCACCTGGGTGGCTCAGTGGGTTAAAGCCTCTGCCTTCAGCTCAGGTCATGATCCCAGGGTCCTGGGATGGAGCCCCACATAGGGCTCTCTGCTCAGCAGGGAGCCTGATTCCCTTCCTCTCTGTCTGCCTGCCTCTCTGCCTACTTGTGATCTCTGTCTGTCAAATAAATAAATAAAATCTTAAAAAAAAAAATCTGGTTTAAATTCTGATCAAACAAATTAGCTTTTTTGGCCATTTTGAAATTAAAAAAAATATATAAGCACATTGAGAGATTGATATTTATAACCATTATAACTATTGCTTTATCTATTTTTATATTGTCTTATCTAATTATTTAAAGCCTACTAAACACCAAGCAATATAGTAGTGCCAAGTGGTATGATAAAATATGTATTATTTTAGTCTTCTCATTAAAAAACATCACTACCTTCCCCTTTCAGATGGAGAAACTTACATCTGTGGGAAGTTAAGGAACTTGCTTAAACTAGAGTAGGGTTTGAACCCAGTTTTTTATTGTTGTTGTTGTTTGTTTTTTTTTTTTTCATTCCAAATTCCCAGGTTCCCACTCTTTTTTTTTTTTTTTTAAAGATTTTATTTATTTATTTAACAGAGAGAGAGCGAGAGAGCGAAAGCACAAGTAGGCAGAGAGAGAGGGGGAAGCAGGCTTCCCACTGAGCAGAGAGCCCAGTGTGAGGCTCAATCCCAAGACTCTGAGATCATGACCTGAGCTGAAGGCAGAGGCTTAACCCACTGAGCCACCCAGGTGCCCCTGGGTTCCCACTCTTAACTGAACATAAACTATCTCTTAGTTCTTTCTTCCTAAAGTACTATAATACCCTGTTTTATCATGACTCTCCTATTTTTACATCTTAGAACTCTCCTGACTCTAAGTTGTTTCATGATACTATTTCTTTTTTGCATTTTTATAAATCTGCATCCTTTCTATAGCTGAGACATAGATAACTGTTTTTAAATAAAACTTTTAATTTTTTCATGCCTTGATATTTGTACATTACATTAAATGCACCTAGGAATTTATTGCATACCTATAGATTATAAAGTCAGGAAGCAATTTATAGGAGACATCTTTATGAAGATACCTGTTCTCAATCAACTTCATTTTTTCTTCTTTATTAAAATGTGTTCAGTTTAAACTGTGAAATATGCAAAGATAACTAAAGAAAAAACTATGTCACCATTGTAACATTTAACTAAAATTAAAAACCTATTATGGTAATTAAAGTCTGTACCTCTACAATTACCTATTAAGCCTTTTAAGAATGTATGTGATCTGCCCACTCATGATACTTCTTACACCTCCCTGATCATATGTATGTATTTTTTTATTACTTTGGTCACTTTGCTCCATCCATACTGACCATCCTCTTTTTGTTCTTACTGTGCCTTCTGCCTTAATTGTCCCTTCATTTGCCTCTTACTTTAGTCTCCCTTCCACAGACACACTTACTACTCTTCTTCCCTTCTCTGTTTTCACTGTGTAACATTCTAAATACTGTATTATATTTAGTTGTCTTGTTAGACTCTACCACTACAATGCATGTACCACAAAATGGTGCCTGGCATGTCATAGGCGGTCAATAGGTATTTCTTGGGCAAATGAATATTCACACATACGGATATGGTGTACTTTTTTTTTTTTTTTTTTTAAGAATCCTATGAACACATTAATCCTTGCTTTTCCCTCTCTCAGTAATTGATTGATATTGGCAGTTGATAGTGCTTTAACTGTAGAATATAATCCATAGAAAGTTTGTTTCCAGTTTTTTTGTCACTACAAATAATGTTACAATAAAAATCCTTACACGTATTCCCTTATATTTGGGTGATTTTGTTTTTATAGAATAAGTTTCTTCACTTGGGTCAATATATTTTAAATTTAATACTTCTAGAATATTCTCCTACTATTAGCAACAAAGTGTCATTTCCTTGAATTCTTTGCAATATTTCTTAACCTTGATGTTCCTGCTTTCAAGAACCTCAGGTTTAAAGCAAATTAAAAGAAACTTCTTTCAAATGTCATTGCATATTTTTCCACACTACTAAAACTCAAAGTGATAAATAATTCTTAACCATAAACTAATTAGATGTAAATTGATTCTTTTTCATGCACAGATACTTTATAAACAGTTTAAAGGGGGGCAGTGTAGAGATAAAATTCTGTATTACAGAGGAGGTTCTTCTCTCCTGAACTCTAGACCAGTATTTCTATTTGAAAAATTACCAGATTGAGATCTGATAGGGTCTGGTTCATTGTTTTTTACTTATGACTTATATCTGGGAAAATACACTTTTTTGTTGCACCTTTTGAAACACAGTGTATTCTGGCTCCACCATATCTGATTTAGGAACATCACCGGAGTTTGTCTTGTCTGGTCTAAGTTGAATGTTCTGTATAGGTAATTTATTGCTTATATAAAAGTGATTATTTGGTCAGCCTTTCTAATTTGAAAATTTGGGTCAATAGGTTTGTAAAAACTGCTGTTGAAAATACTACCCATTATATTTATCAGATTCCCTTATCCTTGTTCAGCAAACATTTATTTACTGAGCATTTATTATGTGGAAGAGCCCTTGCTTTGGAGCATTTTATCTGGTCAGTTAATTGCTTGTTCTCTTAGGGCATTAACAACTAACTGTTAGTATCCTTAGTGAATATTATTGGTCTGCATTTTTGATATATTTGTTTCACCCCTCAACTTTATTACCTATTATTTCTTCCCCTACTTTTTTCCTTGTAAACTTGCATTCCTTTTTAGGGAGTGTGTAGAGTGTATTTTTAAAAATATTTCTATTAGACATTTTTAGTTGGCTTTTTTTGCCGTCACCTGAAGCTTCTAATATGCCTATTCCACAATCTTAATTTTATACATTTCATTCTCTGATCATCTTTTCACCTTTACTGCCTCTTGAATTCTCCCTCCAACAATCCGGACAACATTGCCTACCAGTATATTGTAGGATTCATTTGTCCTTCCCCCCTACACTGTTCCTTACTCTTTTCTTCTTCTTCTTACCCGTATGTACCTTAGTAACTAAATGTACAGAAAAAAATTCAACCCTGAGGATGAATTTCACTTTAAATGGGTGACAATAAATTCTTTAATGCTGCCTATTTATACTGTACTTCCCTAATTTATTTCATTCTCCCACTCATTTAGACCACTATTACTTTCTTTTATCCTGTGACTTACAATACATCCTCTCCTTCACCCTCAGTTAACTACCTTGCATTCTACCTCAGTGAGAGAACTGTAGCTTCGGAAGTAAACTGTCAGACTTTCCCCACCCCATCTCCCCACCCACGAATTTCTATCCATATTCTTCCTCCCATTTACTAAGTAAACTTTTTGTAACCAGTCCATCTAGTGAACTAGATTTGGTCTCCCTTACTCAAAAACATTGTGGCAATTTTTTCTTTGTCCTATATCATTTTTCCTCTTCTCTTGGGTCATTCTTATCAGCATATGAGCTTAGTTTCCAAACTTAAAAATCCCCTTGATTCCTCCAACTCCCTTTCCCCAGTTTTCAGCTATAAGCCCATTCCTTTGCTCCTCTTTGCAGCTAAACAGTAACAGCAAAGTCGTCTTATTTTGGCTATTCCCAATTCTTCATCCTTTTTTATTTATTTATTTTTTTAAGATTGATTTATTTGAGAAAGAGAGAGCATCAGGGGGAAGGGCAAAGTGAGGGAGAGAGAATCCTAGGCAGATTCCATGCTGAGTGTGGAGCCCAACACAGGGCTCGATAACATGACTCTCAGATCGAGACCCCTGATGAAACCAAGAGCTGGACGCCCAACCACCTGTGCCACCAGGCACCTAGAATTTTTCATCCTTTTCAAATCTACTTCTGTCAGCCTCTTAACTCTCACAACCTCAACAAAACTGCTTTTATGGTCCCCTGTGACTTTCATGTAGCCACTTCATTCTTCTCTCACTAAGCCACTAACACCTAATGTACTCTTTTCACTTGACCTCTATTGCTCTACACACTCTTAGCTTGGTTTTTCTCCTATCTCCCTGAATGGTCTTTCTGTGTCTCCTTTGCTGCTACTTCCTTTTCTTTTCCCTTAGTTGGCAAGCCCCTTAGCTCTTTATATGGTCATCTTCTTGCACTGGTCATCTCATCCTGCTTCTTAAATTTAAATTTAAATATATACCAGCTGATCCCAAATATATATCTTTAGCACAGACCTCTTCCCTAAACTTCAGTCTCATATCCAACTAGCTACTCAACCTGTCCATTTGGATACCAATTAGAGATCTCATACTTGTGTCCAAAAGTCAACTCGTGATCTTTGCCTAACCCAGAACCACAACTCTGACTTGTAACTGCTTGTATAGCTTATGCACTGGCTGTTCTCTTTGCCTGAAATCCTTCAAATCTATTAGATGTTCACGTAAACCTTACCTTTGTGAGGCTTACACTGACCACCCTCTTTAAAATCAGAACCCCTTGGGGTTCCTGGGTGGCTGTCAGGTAAGCATCCAACTCTTGATTGCAGCTCAGATCATGATCTCCACGTCATTAGAGCAAGCCCTGTGTGCGATGAGCCTGGTTAAGATTCTTTCTCCCTCTTCCTCTGCCCCTGGCCCCCTCCACCTCCTCGCTTACTCTCTCAAAAAAAAAAAAAAAAATCACTTTAAAATCAAAACCCCTTATCTCTCCCCATATATGTACTTGTCTTGTCTTCCCTTTCTCTAGTATCTTACATTGTATTTAACACATTTTTGAAGACTGTGTAATGTATTATGTTTGTCATCTGTGTGCCCCCCCCCCCCCACTAAATGTTAAGTTTTATAAGCTTCATGAGGGTAGGGATCTTTTGTCTAGTTTACTGATTAGTTCAAAGATGAGAACCATGTTTAGTACATAGCAAATTAGCAATAAATTTTTTCTGGATCCTACCCTTCCATTCCCCTGATCCTCCCTAAACTCTTTTTCTGTTACTGGTATCACTACTCATGAGTCAGTAATGAAATCCTGCTGTAACTTTCAGCTGCTCACTTATCCTTGCTTCCCTCTGTCTAGCAAATGCATTCATGCAGTAAGTTAACAACCCAGTGCCTGGTATAGACGCTCCACGTACTAAACCATACCACTGTCGTCATCATCATCATCTTCATTTGAGCTGTGGCAGTTGAGCCTCTGTTCCGTCCTCTCCTCTCAGTTACCATTTGTCACCTGAAGGATTGCCGTGGGCTTCCTACCAATAAGTATTTTTGTCTCGTTCACCTTTTGCCTTCATTTTAATCCTTCTCCATTCCAGTGTAGCTTTTCCACAGTTCCCATAGTTTTCTTATACACAGGTGGGATTACCTTCCCCCTCCTCAGAAACTGTCAGTCTCTCTTTATTGTCTGCGTTCGAAAATCCAAACATTCAGGTCCTCCCAGCTCACTACTTCTCTAGGCTCATCACTCGCTGTTGTTTGTTTTCTACTGCTCACGTATCTCGTTTACTTTCACTTATGTAAATATGCGATAGCATTTTTTTAGTCTGGACTGCCTCTCCCCAGATTCTTAAGTTCTCATCTTAAAAAGTTTGATTCTCAAAATCACATTGCTTCCTGAAACCTCAATTAGAAATCACTGCTTGAGTTAGGGCCTTTTCCTTTTCATCCTGAGGTTATTCTACAACTTGACTTTTTTCTTCAAAGCCTTTCCCCTACCCCATATAGTCTCAATATAGCAGTTCCCCTGTAAGTGAAATGAGGTCATTCGTGAGAAAATAGAGGATGTGGACTGAATTTCTAAATCTGTTTTCTGTACCTCCAGACTTCATGGTTTATTCTGCTTTCATCTGTTCTTTTTGGGATCTTGTATCAGTTGTTACCACCTCTCCCATATTCTTTTATCTTTAGTGTCTACAGCTGCACTAACTCCTATCCTCTGCCTACATAATCAAGGTAACTATTATAATGAAACTTTACCTCAAATTTAATATTTTGTTTGCCTTTTCCAGATACTATAAGAGAATAATCTATGCTTTTTGACTCTACTTTTAATTTTTAATTCTCAGCCCAGGATCAATTGCCTACTCCCCTCCTACTCTAGTGAACTAACTATAGCAGGGATCACCAGTGGCATCTTAACTGCCAAATTTTGCTACCTCTTTTCAGTTCTTAATCATACTTGTGATACTTATCAGTGTTGATCACTTTCCTTCATAAAACTCTTCTTCCTCTATCTGATTTTGCCTTCCTAAACTCTCATTTGCTCTTCTTTTTAAATATTGAATATCCCCCTCCTGTATATATAATACACACACAAAAATACAGATTCATGTAATTAATAACTTTTTCCCTTTGGTGATCTCATCTAATTGTTGGTTTCATATACCTGCAAACTTATGATGCCTCTTAATAAATGTGTATCTATATTTCTAATTCTGCTTAAGTTTTTAGATACCTTCATGTAGATACCTTCTTTTACAGCTGTAGTCTGAAATAATGTCCTTTGGAAAGAAAGAGTTTTCCTGAGACCTCTGAATTTGTGCTCCACTATTTAGTGAGTTGAAAGGGTTAGTACGTCTATGGGATTACCCAGATACTAGCCATAGAACTTTAAGATTTAGAGAAAAAATACCTTGCCTTTAGGGCAGAACTCCTAAACCAGGAGTCTGATAATCCAGATTTACTATTGTCAAAGACCTCCTCCACTGTTAGAACTAAGGCCTGAGGCACCTACATACCTAAGATTCAACTGCACCTATAAACTAAGACCTACCTTAGCCCATCACCCCCACCCACATCTAGACCAAATGGGTCTGCTTTCTGATTTAAATTTTGCTATTCTTAAAATAGTTCTTTTTCCCCTTGATACCAGTCAAAACGACCTCCTACCACCAGGCAAAAAATCCAGCAAATCCAAAAATCCATCCTGGCTTAACCATAAATTTTAAACGTCATTGGTTATTTTGATCGCCATATACCTTTTTCAAGGCTTTTCTGTTCATACAGATAGGATACAGATAAAATAGGTTTTATTTGGCCCCAATTGCTTTGAAAATATTTTCTTGGCATATCCTTCACCCCCCTTCTACTCCTTCTTTCCCCTTCCACTTAACCTACTCATTCTGTCAAAGTCAGATTCAGACAGGACAACCTCACTGGAGTTGAGAGGGAGAAAGCACAATTCCTGAGGGCAGGCAGCTAGCTCCATTTAAGCAAGGCTTCAATGAGCAGAGTCACCTACGCTTACTTCCTTCTTTCAAATGGCTTCAGTCAGATATTACTCCTTTTCCTGTGTAGTAAGGAAGTGAAGTCACCCGTGTTTTCGTCTCAGTTCTTCTGTAAGGTGAAAAACTGCTCTTTTACTGGTCTTCAGACTGGTGTTTGTGTACTTCTGGAAGACTAGCAAAACTTTCCAGGGCTACCATGCAGACAATTTTTTGATCTTTAACATCCCATTTGTATTCTTCCTGAAATCCCTCTGCCTGAGAAAGTACCAGTGTTCTGCAAATTCTCTTTGATTTTTCCTCTTTTCAGGGACAAAAGATTTTTCTTTCATGCAAGAGAATGTAATTATGGTGCACTGCCCGAGGGTGTAAAAACTTTCAAGGTGGACAAAACCTTTCAGGTTATCTAACACAGATAATTTGAAAAGGCAGAAAGGTCTAGCAAAAGCAAAAGACTTAAAAAACTTAAAAAATAAAATGAAGTCTGATTTGCCTTTGGAGCCATATTTGAGCTCTGGTTTTATTAGTTAGGATATTGTGATATTTTCCATAAACTGTCATTGTTTTGATACTTACATTTAAAATACACAAAGACACACATATAATACACAGAATACGGGATTATGGGCAGGGAGTACATAGTTTGAAAATGTCTTTTAGAGAATATGGAAATGAAACCATTTGAAGATGATTTTTTCCCTTTATGAATCAAGAAGGAGAATTTAATAGTTAACATCACTTATTAAGAGATGTTATACTTTTAAACTTGTTCTTAATTTTTTTGACGATGAGAGTAACCATTTTCACAAATAAAAAACAATGAACAGTTACATTAAATAAAATTGAAAGCCACCATCTTTCTGCTACCCTTCTTCCAGTCCCACTGTAGTTAGTAGCTTTGATTTGTATCCTCTTCACCTTTTTTCTGTTTCTACAAATAGAGCTACATAAAAGGGTTACTTTCCCAGTAAATGGGATCACTGGTCCGCAGTTTGTATTCTTTTCTTCTAACCAGAGTAATTTGGGAGCATATTACCATATGCACATTTCTTCAGTGATTAAGAAGTTATGTATCATTCACCCATTTTAAAATTAAATTGTTTTTTATCATTAATTTGATCTTGACATTTAAAAATATTTTCTCTTTACTGTGGTTTGACTATGATCTTGATCAAACAATAAATTGAACTAGATGACTTAAATTTTATGATATTCTTAAAATAGTTCCATTATGATAAAATGACGTTATGTGAAAACTTTTTTTTACAAAGCAGTTCTGTTTTATTGATCCTTTCACAGTTAAGAGAAGAAAGCCGGAGGCTGGCTTTGGCTGCCAAGAGAGAAAAGAGAAAGGAGAAGAGACGAAAGAAAAAGGAAGAACAAAGAAGAAAACTAGAAGAAATTGAAGCCAAAAATAAAGAGAACTTTGAACTCCAAGCTGCTCAAGAAAAAGAAAAACATAAAGTTGAAGGTATTTTCTCTAGATTACCGTTTAATTTGATTCATGTAATAGGTTGCAATCAAAATTATATTTCCTTAACTATCAATAACTTAAGGTAAAAGTAGATTTCTAAATCATTAAGCCCTTGAAGTACTTATATACTATTTTCATTTACTGATTTCTCCCTAGCTTTTTATTTTGAAGAATTTCAAAGCTACAGGACAAGATGGAAGAATGATAAAACGAATACCTCAATACTCTCCACCTAGATTTTTAAAATAAACATTTTACCATATTTGCTTTATTTTTTTCTCTCTAAATATATATGCATATTATTTTCTAAGCTATCAGAAAGTAAATGCACACATCCTGACATTGTACCTATAAAACTTCAATACATATCCTAGGAATGACATGGGCTTACATAATCACAACACCTTTTATAATACCTAAAAAATTAAGAGTAATTCCATAGTATCATTTATTGTCCTAAGATATTTAGATTTTTTTTCTCAAAATGAGGGAATTATTTTAACTAGGTTCTAACTAAAGGATTATTTGATACGAAGATATTGTGAGGAGAAACCATTGCCATTAAACCACCAAATATATATGCATTGTGTGTGTTTGTGAGTGTAATTTCCCTCTCCTCCAGCCTTTTATTTTGAAAAATGTCCAAACGATAGAAAAGTTTATGGAATAGTACAATGACCACCTGTCACTTAGATTAAAACATTGGCACATTAATTTAGTTTATCTTTTTTCCTCTCTTTTTGAACAAATTACATGTAAGTTGGACACCCTATGCAAAATTACCACTAAATACTTGAATATGTATTTCCCAGAAAAAGAACATTATTTTATGTGACCACAGTAACATCATTATTACACACATAAAATTTAATAACATAATAATATATAATATACAGTACATATTCATATTTCCCAGATTGTTCCGAAAATATTTTTTATAATGGCTTACTATGCATTTTTTAGGACTTGAGCACAGAGAGGATAATGGGTATCATATCCATCTAATTACTGATGAATGCTGGAATGATTGATGACTTTACATCTAATAGTCGCAGAGTAACTCCTGTCTTTATTGTTTTTCAAGTGTTTAAAGCTAAATGTACTCTAAAAATGTTTAGACCTTGCTAATTTGGTATTGCTGGTATTGGCTTCTTTTACAGATGAGCCTGAAGTCTTGACAGAGCCTCCAAGTGCCACAACCACTACTACCATAGGTATATCTGCAACATGGACAACCTTGGCAGGTTCCCATGGTAAAAGAAATAACACCATAACTACAACCAGTTCAAAGAGGAAAAACAGGAAAAATAAAATTACTCCAGAAAATGTTCAGATTATATTTGATGATCCACTACCAATCTCATATAGTCAGCCAGAGAAGGTAAACGGAGAGTCCAAGAGCAGCAGTACCAGTGAGAGTGGGGACAGTGATAACATGAGGATTTCCAGCTGCAGTGATGAAAGCAGTAACAGCAACAGCAGCCGAAAGAGTGACAATCATTCACCTGCTGTGGTGACCACCACCATGACCAGCAAGAAGCAGCCATCAGTTCTGGTTACATTTCCGAAGGAAGAGAGAAAATCTGTTTCTGGCAAGGCTTCAATAAAGTTAGTTCTAATTTTCATTTTTATTATTTATAGTATCATCATGAAATTCTTTGTTGCTGATTTTTTTAGTAAAGAGAGCAAATTAACAATTGGCAAAATTTTTTGTCTTTGTCTGTGTTTGTCTTTGTACTAAAGAAGTCACAATTTCATTTTAACGGAAGAATAGGCTATTTTTGAAGTTTTTTGTTAATGAAAGAGAAAATTATTTTTACTATGTAACTTCTTTATTTTGGTTGTTAAATTTTAGCCCATGACAAGTATTGATTGTGGTTTCTTAGGGGTCATTATAGTTCAGCTCTGCTAATTTTGACCTCTAATTGACTCTTCATGTTATGCTAAATATTGAAAAGTGAGAAATAAGTTGCTCACTTGTTTACCATATTTATTCTAAAAATAAATAAAACAAAATTATGCAATAGATTGCCTCTATCATTTAAAATTCTACATTTGTTCTATATTTAATTATTTTCCTCCCTCTGTTAAAGATTGTCAGAGACTGTCAATGAAGTAACCAGTAATTCTCTGTCTACTTGTACAAAATCTGGTCCATCTCCCCTTTCCTCTCCAAATGGGAAGTTAACAGTAGCAAGTCCTAAGCGTGGACAAAAGAGAGAGGAAGGATGGAAGGAAGTTGTAAGAAGGTAAGTGATTGTTTCTTTGTTTTTTTCATTCTTTTTACATGAGATGTTGTTTACCTTACTGTTAGATTCATTCAGCTATTCCAAAAGTTGCGTATGAACTGGTGGCCCAAGGCTGAATCTGGCTAACAGAGATAGTGTACACCATATTTTAGATTTAAAAAAAAAAAAAAAAAAAAAAAAGTAGGCACTAGTACTTCTAAAATTAGGAGATTTTACATAAAAAGTACAGAGACTTCACGAAAAAATTACAAGGATGATTGTGGTATTTGCTGGACTCCCAGGTATTGCTATTTGGTAGAGAACTAACTTAAATCTTTAAGGTGATAGATTGTGTCTTACTCAGTTTTGTAATCTCAGAGCCCAGCATGTGGTATTTTCTACATGCTTGTAAATATTTGAAGAATGAGTAAGTATTGGTTTTAAACTATTCTTCTTGTCTTTAAGCAACATGATGCCTTTATTTAAATGATTTTAGAACTGAAATATTTGGTTATGTTTTGCTTGGGATTTTTTGGGTTATGTCTCAAAAAGTAAAACAGTATCTCAAACTAAAAGGTAGTAAGATACCACAGAGGATCTATTGTAAATCTTTAATGACCTGTTTTAAAGAACTTCCCAGAAATTCCAACAAAAACTTAAGCTTTTGAATATTTGAAATAAGAGCTGTAATGAGCCAAACTTATTCCTCTTAATCCCAAAATGCACTGTTTGGTTTTTTGTTTTTGTTTTTTTCATATTATTGACCAAGGCCTCCCCCTACCACCATCTCTGTCTTCATCGGTCTCTGTGTCTCTATCTTATATTCATTCACATTTACACACACACACTTATTCATGTATACACATTCTGTTGAACTAACTAAAATCAGTTGCAACATTAGAGTACTATCTATCCAAAAGTAAGATAATTCAGTTTTTCTGCATGTATTTTATACTGTGGTATACTAAGAAATTCTTAACTAATTTGAAAGTAATGATCTCTGACTGATTATTTTGCCCTTTAGAGAAAAAAGGAATTATCAAGTAACTTAGTTATGTATATAAAAGGGTAGGGGTCATAGCTAGCCTTTTAAAAAATGTAACATTTTAATATTTAATCTACCATTCTAAATAAATAATGTACTTGTTCAATAAAGCATAGTTGGCTCATTCTCTTTATGGAGAATTATACTATATTTCTTTTAGAAGCATCCTTTTTTTAGGCTGGTCAGAAATGTATATGTACCTTTTCTAAAGTGTGAATGTTTAGAACTGTAAAGCAGTTTTGCAAATGTTAAGACAGGTTTTGTCTTTTTGAAATTTGAGCAGGCTCTTCTCTTTCCTCACACCATTAAACATCCTTTAGCAAGCTTCCAGTGTTGGTGGATAATCATTTTAATGCCTCTAAAAGAATGAAAGGAAACAATGCATTTTTAATATCATTCTTTCAGTTACATATTAGACAATAAAAAGAATGTGAGTCAAACACCCAGAAGTACCCACAAGAAGCTTTTCTTGTTTCCTCAGTCTCGATTGGTGCCCAACCAGTGTGTCTTTACGACACCCTATTAGAGCACTTGTGGCATGCTGTTGTGGCTTTCCTGCTTGCTGTCTACATAGTCAATATAGATGGGCAGGAACTATGTTTATCTTATTTGCCATTAGTATTTGCATTAACACGGTGCATGTCTACACAGTATGTCCTTTATAGTTCTTAATGAAAGATGAAAGTAAAAAAAAAAACAAAACAAAACAGTTTTTGGTAATGAGATGAAAAGCTGTGGTTAAACACTTGCTTGTGTGCTCTCTCTCTCACTCTGTCTCTCTCTCTCTCTTCTGTCACTGTTAGTTGCCTTTTATCACCTAAAGTAAGAATAGATAGAAGAGGCTGACTCAGCAATAATTTATTCTGTATTTACAGAAATGTACTTTAGTAAGCCTCTTTCCTCATATTTTAATCATAACTGCTGATACTAATGATAATCTTAATTTATCTTTGCAACTTTTAAACAGGTCAAAGAAAGTATCTGTTCCGTCAACTGTGATATCCAGAGTGATTGGAAGAGGAGGCTGTAATATTAATGCTATCCGGGAGTTCACTGGTGCACACATAGATATTGATAAGCAGAAAGACAAGACAGGAGACCGGATAATAACTATAAGGCAAAACTTTGTCTCTTATGTTTTCTCCTTCTGTGTTTTATCGCACTGTACCTTAATGAAGTACAAGTATTTTGAATTTTTGGTGGATCTTTGTATTTAATAGCGTACTTTTTAAAATGGGAATTTGATTAGTATGAGAGAAGATAACCTTTACAGTTCTTTTCCTCTCATTCATGTGCTCTTGTGAAATATTTCAAAGGGCTTTAAAAGAATTTTTCATGTGTGTGTGAGAGAGAGAAAGGTTTAGATAATCTTTTCCTTACATAAACTTTTCGTATGGCGTTCTTAAAATTTTATTGACTTTTTAAGAGGGAATAGGTTTCTCACCCATTTTAAGCAATAAGTTTGCTTTTTCCCTTATTGACTTTTGAGATTTATTATTCTAAGACTGTATCCTTAGAATATGAACTCAGTCATAGATAGAGAACTGTAGTGGATATTTGTCTTGTATTGAATATGTCTATTCCTGAATACCCTTAAAATAAACATGCGATATTCTAAGAAATCGTAAGTTTGGTTGTGAGCGGCAGGTGCCCCATTGCAGAGTCTAATAGTTATACAGCCTACTTCGAAGGAAGCAGGTAGCCATTTCTGTTTTGTACTTAACCTCCTCTCCTATCTTGTTTTTCCCTCTCCTGGGATAAGTGGGTAGTCACAACCTGCCTTATCTAGAGAAGAGGAAAGTAGATATCCTTTATGAGTAATTTCCCCCTTAGGGTTTCCATAAGGCTTTCCTTGCAGTCAAATATTTTCCTGAAGATCTAATACTACAGTTTGACCTTATGGCCATTGTTAACATTATCAAGATTCCACTCTCATTTTGAGACATCTTCCCAGAAGAATTACAAAAATTGTTCTACTAATAGAGATTAGTCATAGATGGGGTCATCTTAGGTACCAGGATTTAAAATAAAATACTATTTTCTTACTCAGTTTTGTTTGTTTGTTTGTTTACTTATATTGCTTTTAACTTTGATCAGCTGTTTGACTTTACAGTATTGTTATGGATTACATAGGCTTTTGAGTATAGTCGTTTTTCTAACTAATGTATTTTATGGTAGGAAAATGACCTTTTTTTGAAAAGTCACTATCCCTTTGAAAAATACAGTGGCACGTCAGGGCAGTTTATTGCTTTTCAGAATATCTTAAGAGTAGTTAGAAAATTGCTGCTTAACTTTTATTATTCTCTGTATGTATGTTTACACATACATGAATGAATTTAGGCTTCACCTATTTAAATGTAGGGGAAATTGGGCCTAATTTCTTTTTTTGGTCATTTTACAGGGGTGGCACTGAATCAACAAGACAAGCGACTCAGTTGATCAATGCTCTGATCAAGGATCCAGACAAAGAAATTGATGAACTTATTCCAAAGAATCGTTTGAAAAGCTCCTCAGCAAATTCCAAAATAGGGTCATCAGCACCTACCACCACTGCTGCTAACAGTTCCTTAATGGGAATTAAAATGACGACTGTAGCTCTGTCATCAACATCTCAAACTGCCACAGCACTCACTGTGCCTGCAATTTCTTCTGCATCTACTCATAAAACCATTAAGAACCCAGTAAATAATGTGAGGCCTGGTTTTCCAGTTTCTCTTCCATTAGCATATCCTCCTCCACAGTTTGCACATGCTTTGCTTGCTGCTCAGACTTTCCAGCAGATCCGTCCACCAAGGTTGCCCATGACCCACTTTGGAGGTACTTTTCCACCAGCTCAATCCACTTGGGGTCCTTTTCCTGTCAGGCCTTTGAGCCCTGCCAGAGCTACTAACTCGCCTAAGCCTCACATGGTGCCTCGCCATAGCAATCAGAATAGCAGTGGTTCTCAGGTGAATTCAGCAGGTTCTTTAACTTCAAGTCCAACAACTACAACCAGTTCATCAGCTTCAACGGTGCCTGGTACATCTACAAATGGCAGTCCAAGTTCACCTTCTGTCCGAAGGCAGCTTTTTGTCACCGTTGTGAAGACATCCAATGCCACCACCACAACAGTCACAACGACAGCAAGCAACAACAGCACTGCACCCACAAATGCCACATATCCTATGCCTACTGCCAAAGAACACTACCCAGTATCATCCCCATCTTCCCCATCACCACCAGCCCAGTCAGGAGGGGTTTCTAGAAACAGCCCTTTGGATTGTGGAACAGCATCTCCCAACAAAGGGGCATCTTCCTCTGAACAGGAAGCAGGTAGTCCACCAGTAGTAGAAACTACAAACAGTAGACTTTCAAACAGCAGCAGTTCTTCTGGGAGTTCATCAGTTCATTCTGCTCAGCAACAACCTCCGGGATCTGTTTCTCAGGAGCCAAGACCACCTCTTCAGCAGTCTCAGGTTCCTCCCCCGGAAGTTAGAATGACTGTTCCTCCTTTAGCAACAACAAGTTCTGCTCCAGTGGCGGTGCCTTCTACTGCCCCAGTGACTTACCCTATGCCTCAGACACAAATGGGATGCTCCCAGCCTGCTCCTAAAATGGAAACCCCTGCTATTAGACCACCCTCCCACGGCACAACTGCCCCTCACAAGAATCCAGCTCCAGTGCAGAATTCATCTGTTGCAGTCCTCAGTGTCAATCACATTAAAAGACCTCACAGTGTTCCCTCTTCTGTCCAGCTACCTTCAACCTTAAGTACACAAAGTGCTTGTCAAAATTCAGTACATCCAGCAAATAAGCCTATTGCTCCCAATTTCAGTGCCCCCTTACCATTTGGGCCCTTTAGCACATTGTTCGAAAACAGCCCTACTTCTGCTCATGCCTTCTGGGGAGGATCTGTTGTTTCATCTCAGTCAACACCAGAATCTATGCTATCAGGAAAATCCTCATATTTGCCAAATTCAGATCCATTACATCAGTCTGATACTTCCAAAGCTCCAGGTTTTAGACCACCATTACAGAGACCCGCTCCAAGTCCCTCAGGTAAGTTCATATTTTCTCACATTCTGCAGCTTCTGATTTATACAAGTGATAGGAAAACTCTTGGTCATTTTCTAATAATTTTATTCTATGGCTGGGCCAGATAGAGGTTGTTGAATTCACTTACCTCAAATGCTGTTTGAGTATGAGATGTGTTGAGTATGGCATTAAAAAAAAAAAATCTTTTTAGAAGCCACAGTGGCTTTTATCTTGAATTTCCCATAAATAAATTTATAAGTATATTTTTCTGTCTCAGATAAAACAGTCTCTTATGTTTAAATTTAATAAGAGAATGCCATGAGAAATTTTATTTAAAAAATAATAAACCTTTTAATTTTTAATTTTTTTTTTTAAAGATTTTATTTATTTATTTGACAGAGATCACAAGTAGGCAGAGAGGCAGGCAGAGAGAAGGGGGGAGAAGCAGGTTCCCTGCTGAGCAGAGAGCCCGATACGGGGCTCGATCCCAGGACCTTGGGATCATGACCTGAGCCGAAGGCAGAGGCTTTAACCCACTGAGCCACCCAGGCGCCCCATAAAATAATAAAGCTTTTTAAAATTTGATTTCAGGGGCTCCTGGGTGGCTCAGTCAGTTAAGCGTCTGCCTTCAGCTCAGGTCATGATCCCGGGGTCCTGGGATCGAGCCCCACATCAGGCTCCTCGATCAGCAGGGAGCCTGCTTCTCCCTCTCCCTCTGCTTGCCTGCCTGCAACTCCCCCTACTTGTGCTCTGTTTCTCACTATCTCTCCCTGTGTGTCAAATAAATAAAACATTTAAAAAATAAAATAAAATAAAATTTGATTTCATTTCTGTCTTTTTTGTTTTTAAAATAATGAGAAAAATACAGAGCTACATAGTTTTAATCAGGTAGCTACTAATCACATATGTGCTATTTAAATTAAAATTAAATAAAATTAGAAATTTCCTCTCAGTCAAGCCGGCCATATTTTTTAAAATTTGTTTTCCAATTTTATTACAATAAAACTGACATCACTGTATAGGTTTAAGGTGTACAAGATAATGATTCGACTTACATATATTGTGAAATGATTACCATAATAAGTTTAATTACCATCCATCATCATATAGATGCAATAAGAAAAAAGGAAAAAAATACTTTTCCTTGTGATGAGAAACTCTTAGGATTTTACTCTTGCTTAACAACTTCCATACATATCATGCAACGGTGTTAACTATAGTCATCACGTTGTACATTACATCCCTAGTACTTACGTACCCTATAACTGGAAGTTTTTATCTTTTGATCACTTTCCTCCAATTTCCCTTCCTCCTACTCCCCACCTCTGGTAACTACAAATCTGATCTCTTTGTCTATGAATTTGTCTGTCTGTTTTTAGATTCCACATAGGTGAGATCATACAGTACTTGTCTTTCTCTATCTGACTTATTTCACTTGCCATATTGCCCTCAAGTTCCATCCATTTTGTGGCAGATGGCAAGATTTCATTGCATTTTATGGCTGAATACTATTCCTGTGTGTGGGTGTGCGCACACATGTGCATGTGCATCACAGCATCTTTATTCATTCATCTGTTGAGGAATGTCTTAGCTCTTGTAATAATGCTCCTATGAACTTAGGAATGCAGGTATCTTTTTTGAGTTAGTGCTTTTGTTTCCATTGGATATATTCACAGAAGTGGAATTGCTGGATCATATATACCAGTTCTGTTTTTATTTTTTTTGAGGAATCTCCATACTGTTTTCCACTATAGTGGCTCAAAGTTGGCCATATTTGAAGTGCTTAATAAGCACATATAGCTAGTGGCTGCCATAATGGACAGTATAGATATCAAATATATTTATTATCATAGAAAGTTCTATTGGACAATGCTGATATTTCTAGAGGATTTAAAGATCTCCTGGTTTTGAGTGGTTGCTTTTTTTTTTTTAATTTTCTACTTTGAAATGTTTTTTAGATTTGTGGAAAAGTTCTATAATTACGCCAACTTTCCCCAATGTAAATATTTTATATAATCCTTTATTTATTAAAACTAGGAGATTAATAATGATGCAGTATAATTAACTAGACTACAGACTTTATTCAGATTTCACAAGTTTTTTCAGTAATGTTCTTTTTCTGTTGCAGTATCCAGTCCAGGATACCAAGTTGCATCTAGAGCTATGTGTTTTAATATGAACATTTCAAATAAATAAAGATATGCCATTCCAGAGATAGACAAACTATCACCGGTGGGCCAAATATGGCCTGCTGTCTGTTTTTACATTTGTAACTTTTTAAAACTGAGATTCAATAATAGTGTAAGATTTTTTTTAATGACTTAAAAAAAATTTTTTAGGGGCACCTGGGTGGCTCAGTGGGTTAAGCCTCTGCCTTCAGCTCAGGTCATGATCTCAGGGTCCTGGGATCGAGTCCCACGTCGGGCTCTCTGCTCCGCAGGGAGCCTGCTTCCTCCTCTCCCTCTCTCTACTTGCCTCTCTGTCCACGTGTGCTCTCTCTCTGTCAAATAAATAAAATCTTTAAAAAAAAAAAAATTTTTTTAAATAATAGGTGACACACAAAAAAAAGGAAATTAAAACTTCAGTGTTCATAAATGAAGTTTTATTGGGGCACAACCTTGCCCAGTCATTTACATATTGTGTTATAGCTACTTTCATGCTCTAATAATAGCCTGAAAATACTGCTATTCAGCCTTTTGCAGAAAGGTTACTGGTGTGTGTTATTGTAGAGATGACATTCTGGGACCAAAAATTTCTAAATTTAATGTGGACTGGATGTTATTTTGCCTATTTCTGTGACATGTGAATACAGTGTAATGAACATGGTCAGTATGGGGACTGATTGAAATATTTATGTGTACTTTAAAAATAACATAATTTCTCTCGAGTAATGAAATGTTAAAATAAATATAATTTAATTTTAAAAGAGCATTATATACTAATACACTGGAAATGTTTTTATATTTCATTTTTGACTGTTGAAATTTATTGAAAATACTTCACTTTTCAGAAAATATGAAATCTAGGTACTGTGTTGAGAAAGACTAAAATTAAGATTTAGAGGAAAAAAATCTTATTTTGTGGAAAGGTATAGGACAAAAGCTAGCTCTATAAGGGAGGTGAGGTCTTTGGGGGTGTACAGTTCATTAGACCAAAATTAACACTGAAGTTTAATTTTAGAGTCCATTGGAGGGGAATATTACTTGATTCAGGTCAACAAAACAGGCATATTTGCCTTTACAACTCCACCACTATTACTACACTCAAGAAAATTAACATTAATTCAGCAGAAACACTCAGTATTCAGTACCATCATACTACATACACCCATTATGCCTGTGTGTTTCTTTTTTTTTTTCCTTTTGATCCAAGATTCAATCAGGGTTTACACATTGCTTTTGGCTGTTAGGTCTCTGAGGTCTCCCCCAGTCTAAAATATCTTACTACCTTCCTTTGTTTTTCTTGACATAAAATCCTTTGCAGAGTCCAGTTGTTCTGAAGAATGTTCCACATACTAGATTAGATTCATCTGTTTCCTAAGTCCATGATTACATTCAGGTCAAACATTTTTGGCAGAAACCTCGGATGGGTGATGTTTTGAACCTCAAACAGCATTGCATCAGGACGCATTCAATGAAGATTGTTTCACTATTACCTATTACAAAGAATGACCACTTAGTTAAAGTGCTCATCAACAGATCTGTCCGTTGTAGAAGGATAGCCATATTTTTTTCCCTCTGTAGTTTTTTTAAAGACTTGATTTTTTTTTTTTTTTAAATAGCACATTTAGGTTCACAGGAAAGTATAGAGGAAATTGAGAGAAAAGTGCAGAGATGTCCCAAATACCTCCTGCCCCCAACAGTCATAGCCTCTTCCCTTATCAACATTTCCCACCAAGAGTGGTACATCTGTTAGAATTGATGAACCTACATTAATTTGTCATTACCATCCAGAGTCTGTGTTTTACATTAGTATTTACTCTTGGTGTTGGTACATTCTGTGGGTTTGAACAAATGTCCAATGACATGGATCTACTAGTATAGTAACATACAGAGTATTTTCAGTATCTTAAAAATTGTCTGTGCTTTGCCTAATCATTCTCTCCCTACCTCTGAGTATTTTGAAAGATAAAATTTTATATAATTCCTTGGCCATTAAGCCAATTTAAATTCCAGTGTTGATATGAAATCTACATGTATTCTGTAATAACTAATTAAAATATCAGATATTAAAGTTAAATACAAAAATAATTTTCCCTGATATTTGTTCTTTTTTTATAGTTATCTTTAGAGAGAGGGAAATGATGAGTCAATAGACTGGGAGATTAAGCAAGGAGAAATATTTTTAGCCATCTAAAATATTTGGGGTATTAGGGACCTCTTGGAACTTTAGGTTTTTTTTAATTTTTTTTCTCCTACAAGTAACAATTATAAATTATCTTCTAATTATAGGTATTGTCAATATGGACTCGCCGTATGGTTCTGTAACACCTTCTTCTACACATTTGGGAAACTTTGCCTCAAACCTTTCAGGAGGTCAGATGTATGGACCTGGGGCACCCCTTGGAGGAGCACCCACAGCTGCTAACTTTAACAGACAACATTTTTCCCCACTTAGTTTGTTGACTCCATGTTCATCAGCATCGAATGGTGAGTATTTTACGTTGTAATTCCATAAGAAGAGTTTGTATGTATGTTTCCTGAAAAGCAAAAGGTTTTAAGTGGGAAAAGGCAAAGTAAAAAATGATTTAAGAGCTATGAGCAAGTCTTAAATATATCAAGACTAATGAAATGGGAACATAGGAGCAAACACTTTTGTATATAGCAAATGATTAAAGTCTGAAATAGGGATGCTTGGCTGACTCAGTCGTTAAAGTGTCTGCCTTCAGCTCAGGTCATGATCCCAGGGTCCTGGGATCGAGCCCCGCACTGGGCTCCTTGCTCAGAGGGAAGCCTGCTGCTTCTCCCTCTCCCAGTTCCCCTGCTTGTGTTCCCTCTCTCTGTCAAATAAATAAATGTGTCTCTCTCTGTCAAATAAATAAAATCTTTAAAAATAAATAAAAAGTCTGAAATACATCATTATTTTTTTAGTGATTTTACCTACTTGATTTTTTTCTTAACTCCTCTTAAAATTAATTTTTATCCCAAAATATATAACGGATCTGGGTTAGTGTCTTCTGAGTATGTTGAGCTGGAATTAAACCATCATAGGAATACAGATTTCTTAAGATATATACATATAGATGATTCATATTCACTTACTTATATGTAAAAATAGGATAGTTTATTTTTATGTTCATGAAAAAAGAGGAATTGGGAGAAAAGGAGTTAAAATTGCAACATGACTGCTCATTGAAAAGTGTTAACCTAAAATTTTTTGGCAGTTAATCTTTAAAATAGAATGGATTCTTAGAAGCAGAGAATGTTTTTAAGCGTAATAAAAACATACTTATTGATATTAATGTTTATTACTTTAGATGCTAATATTTATTACTTTAGGAAATAAACTCAGAAATTTTTGGATGAAATTCACAAAATATGATAGGTTGTTTTGCCCTGTAAATTCAGTGTGTGGGATTTTCATTTTTTTGTGTTTTTTAATTTTTTTGGTTTGGCTTTATGTTCACTTGATTTTTGTTGAAATGCATTAACAATGCAACGATACAGATTAGGTTTTCTAATACATTGCTGATAGTGAATGTCATTGAAGTCATTAAAATTTTCACTGATGCATTCCAACAACTTTTTATTTCAAAAATTTTCAGAAATTTTCAAACTTACAGAGAAGTTGCAAGAATACTTTAAGAAGCATTCATATTCCTTTTGATTGGTAATTTCTTAAAATTTCCAATTTTTTAAACATTTTGCTCTGTTTTCTCTCTTTGCTTTTTTTTATTGTTGAACCATTTGAAAGTAGGATTCAGATATAATATTTAAGACCTAAAAGCTTCAGTGTGCGTCTTAAAAATACGGACATTTTCGTACACAGCCACAATATCATTGTCACATAGTTAATGTATTAATTTAGTAATATCATGTGATATTCAGTCCCTATTCAAATATCCCCAGTTGTCCTAAAACAGTTTTTATAGATTTTTTTTTCCCTTTTGAACCATGAATCACTCAAGGTAAATGTATTACATTAGACTATGTCTCTCAAGTCTAACTTTAAAAAAATAATTTTAAACTTGTAAGAATAGTACAAAGAACACTTATGTATTTTTCTCAGCTTCACCATTTGTTAACATGTTGCCACATTCCTCTCTCTCCCTGCAGTATATTTCTGGGTGTGTGGGTGTGTAGAATTTTTTTTCTGTACCGTTTTAGAGTTAGTTGCGGGTATCAACCTATTTTCCCTTGAATACCCTAATTGATAATATTTCTTAAAAACAAGAACATTCTGTCCACAGCTATGGTACAGGTGGCAAATTGTGCATTGGACAGTACTATCCATAATACTCCATATTCACTTTTCACCAATTGTCCCAATAATATTTTTTATTTCCTCTCATCCAAGATTCAAATCAGGATCACAAATTGCATTCAATTCCATGTCTTTTTAGTATCAAATGATCTGGACTGTTCCTTCAGCCTTCTTTGTCTTTCAGAGAAGGACTTTGGAAGATTACAGATCAATGGTTTGGTAAAATTCCCCTTAATTTTGTTCTTCTGATATTTCTTCATGATTAAATTTAAGTTATGTGTTTTTGACAGGAATATTACTATATGGTCAATGTTGTATCTTTCTTTCAGTACATGATAGTGCATAATATGTTAGTTTGTACCATTATTGGTGCTGTTAACTTTGATCATTTGGTTAAGATCATGTATGCCAGGTTTCTGTACTGTCAAATTACCATTTTTCCCTTTGTAATTAATAAGTAATCTGTGGAGAGTTTCTCTGACACTGTGTTCTTATTCCTCATCAGACTTTAAGACAGTGTAATAAGGGAACAGGCAAAGCAGTAGTACTTGTCTGAGTAAAAATAATAGTTTTGCTTTTGTAATCAGGTTAATGTTTATAAATTCCAAAGAAAATATTAACTTTGATGAAGGGAAAAACACTAAAATTGAGCATAAATGGAAACAAACTTACCTGTGTTTCAAGTTATTAACACAAACCTACTAAGAGAAAACAATCCCAAAAAACTCTTAAACCATAGTATTTTATGGGGCACCTGGGTGGCTCAGTGGGTTAAGCCTCTGCCTTCGGCTCAGGTCATGATCTCAAGGTCCTGGGATTGAGCCCCGCATCGGGCTCTCTGCTCGGCGGGGAGCCTGCTTCCTCCTCTCTCTCTCTCTCTCTGCCTTCCTCTCTGCCTACTTGTGATCTCTGTCTGTCAAATAAATAAAATCTTAAAAAAAAAAAAAACAAAACATAGTACTTTATATGCCCTCAGTTTAAAGACAAAAAGATTTCAAACAAATCTTGCAATTCTACATAGGACATTGGATTTTTATAATGTTATGGATAAGCAATTCTAAAATTATGGGGTTTATTGTAGGATTGAGCAAGTGAGTGTAGTAATGATACAATCCACAGTCCTCACTGTGAGAAGAGGTGGTGTGAAATGGGGTAAGGCAAAGAAGAACCCTATGGAATTGGATTAGATTTAGATGATCAGTATGAACTCATGATTTTTCAGTTACCTGTATACTGGAGTAAATCATATGAAGTTGCTGTTTTCCCACCAGCTCTATCTACTGAAAGGGCCTAGAAGCAATTAATGTTCATCAGCAGTGAGCACATCCAGTGCCAGATCTATCTGTTAAGTATGTTTGTCCACTGAAAGAAACTAGGCTTTCTTGATGAAATAGCTGACTCAAGAGCTGGGGCATACTGGGAGCCGGCGAAGTCTTAGGTGTCAGAGAGTACTTAAGTGCTCAAAATTATGGGGACATGTCAGGACACACGAGGCAGCTTTAGAGGGACTCCCACTGGCCAAATTCAGGAAAATTTGACCAACAAAGTGAATAATGGCTGCTCACTGGATAAAGTCTAAGAATCCATAAGTCCATAATGATTAAGATTTTTTTTAATTTTTTAATTAAAAAAATTGTTTTTAAGAATTTAAGATTTTAGAAGGGAAGGGAACTCTCTTCCTTACAGTGTAAGGACAACTCATACATATAGAAGGAATTATAATTAGAGTCTTTGTTTTGCAATCCTTAAAGTGATTGATGTACACAAGACTCCCTCTTTTACCTCTAATACTGAATTTTTAACTAGTCTGCATTTTCCTCAATACAAATTTTAATACTGTTACTTTTTTACTGACCATTTAGTTTGTTTTGTCAGACTTTCAGCTTTTTTTTAGGTAATCTGTTCACATGAATGTAGCTTTGTGTTTTCATTTATTACAGTCTTTCAGAATTTTGTTTTCAATGTTTATGTACATAGTTTCCTTAGAAGTTGCCATTCTGGATGCTGTTGTAGAACTAACTGTGGAGGCATGTGATTTACTTTTCATAATATATTTGTCTGGTTTTATGTACTTGAACAGGTTCTGTCATATTTCTCCATATAGTCTGTTCCTCTTCTCATTCCCTCTCCTTTAGGATATAAAGATGTTGTTAGGACCCTGACAAATTAAGTTGGGATGTGGGGGACAGAGGCCCCTTCCTTTAAAATTTTTTTTAGAAAGAAAAAAAAAATCCTTTCTTTAGGCCCAAGAACAATAGATTGGTGATGCCCAAGAACCTTCTCCATGTAAAAGGCTGGGCAGAGATCACCTGAGCCCTTACTCCACTCAGACTGCTAAGATCTCTCCTACCAACACTCAGCCGGCTCGTGCATTGGTTACTGATCACTGGCTGTCGTCTGTGAGTTTCAGTTCTTGGCACATTTAGTCAACGGGCCATTTTGACATTCAGTCCTTAGAAAACTGTTATCAGATCAAAAGGCAGTAAAAACAAAATTTTGAAATGAAGGAAGTAATTTTACGTTGTGAGCCAGAACACGTCATGTGAGTGTAGAGCTGAAATAATACATTTACAAAATAGCACTTACCCTTACAATGTACGTTTCATGCTGGTATTTTCTATTCTGTTTTCTGTAACCTTTAAAAAATTTTTTGTAAGCTAGTCATGACCAACCACATTCATCTTGATGGCCTGAACAGAAAGATGAAGAAAGTACAGTAATTTTCCTACAGGAGTATTTTTTAAATTTGTAAGTCACATTGCTGTTTCATTTTGAATTCAGGACCTGTTGTCATTTCAAAACTGAAATTGATTTACCATGAAGCCAGTGAAGCTTCAGCTTCAGGGTACCTTTTTTACAAGGGACCCTGCCAAGGTCCTGTACCTAATTTTGTGTTTGCAGTTTGGTATTCTTTTTCTAAAGAAGGTCCCCAAAATTGTATAAGAGTGCACAGAACTTCTAAAACCTGTTTTTTCTTCAGTATATAGTTGGCATATTTTAAAACAACATGATGACTCTGAATTAAATTTTGTGTTTCTTTCTAATTATATAATTAGAGATGAGAAAAGAGATTATAATAATTCTGTGCTTTTTATGACAAAGAACATAGACCCACCAAAGGAACCTCAGAGAAAATGGTACTGGCTTTTAAAGGACGGTCTGCAGACCATGCAGGATTTGATCCAGGGCCAGCTTCAGAGCCATTCGGCTATTCCTTTTCTCTCTCTTTAGAGGATCTATGACAGACTCATGGTCTGTGTCTTGTGAGTCTCTTCTGTTTACTCCCTTTTTGCCTATCCTTCTCCATAATCTCATCTTATATATGGTCCTCAAAGATTCAATTCATAATTAGTTGAACCAGTTTTTCTTTTTTTTATCAATTGTCTCTTTCTGAATGAGGAATATGATTTGCTTACCTCCTTTGTTCAGGTCAGGCCATGTCAGTCACAGATTGCTGCTAGCCTGAAATGGATTATTCTTCAGTCAGACACCTGTCATTAGTCCAGTAAGCTTGCAGGGAAGAAGCAGAAAACTGTCTCCTGATAAAAGTATGGCTGTGAAGTGGGCAAATCTCTTAAATGGGGCTTGTCTTTAGGCAGGCCTAGTTACTCCGTTCATTTAAACAGAATATAGGGGGTATTTTGCTTTGCTTTTGCTTTTTGGAAGGATTCAGGAAAGGGAAGAGAAACTAGATCTAACACTGACCAATAGGGTAGATTCCCAGGGATGAGTCTAGGAGAGGTAGAATTCATTTGTCTGTCCTATCCGTCCATCCTTCCTGCCAGCTTGCCACCTTTGACTTTGTCTTGGCATTAGTTGTTCTGGGTTGATCCTTCTCAGGTTTGTAAATGTGTCCTTTCAATACACAGTTTAAAAAACAAAACACTGGGGCATCTGGATTGCTCATTCATTAAGCATCTGCCTTTAGCTCACTCAGGTCATGATCCCAGGGTGCTGGGATCGAGTTTTGCATCGGGCTCCCCGCTCAGCAGGAAGCCTGCTTCTCCCTCTCCCACCTGCTCAGGTTACCTCTCTCACTGCCTCTCTCTCTGTCAGATAAATGTAAATAAAATCTTTTAAAAAAAAAAGCAACTTTATTTATCTCTTATGTTCCTTATACGTTCTGGAATATTTTTTCATTTCTACTGCTTTCCTGAATTTTTTCATTGTTTCCAGTTTTACTAATTCTGAATTATGCTGTTCTTGCCTATGTTTTCCTTTCATTTCTTTTAGCTCACATTGGAATTTTAGAGTAGAGCTTTCTTTCTTTTTTTTTTTTTAAGATTTTATTTATTTGAGAGAGAGAGACAGTGAGAGAGAGAGCATGAGAGGCAAGAAGGTCAGAGGGAGAAGCAGACTCCCTGTGGAGATGGGAGCCACATGCGGGACTCGATCCCGGAACTCCAGGATCATGACCTGAGCTGAAGGCAGTTGCTTAACCAACTGAGCCACCCAGGCGCCCCTAGAGCTTTCTTTCTTTTCTTTTCTTTTTTTTTTTTTTTAAGATTTTATTTATTTATTTGAGAGAGAATGAGTGAGAGAGAGCATGAGAGAGGAGAAGGTCAGAGGGAGAAGCAGACTCCCCAAGGAGCTGGGAGCCCGATGCGGGTCTCAATCCTGGAAGTCCGGGATCATGACCTGAGCCGAAGGCAGTCGCTCAACCAACTGAGCCCCAGGCACCCCTAGAGCTTTCTTTCTGATACACCTTTGGAATATTAGAATACAGCTTTCTTCTTGGCATGCTTTTATTATCTGTAAGATGTTCTGGGTCCATATCTCTTAGGTCATATAATAGCTTTGTATGGAATTTGATTGCATTTCTATTCTTTTACAATTTTAAATTAAATGAACTTTCCTGAATTTTTAGAAAGGATTCATGGATCAGTTATATTCTCTAGCCTAAAGGCTCTAGAATTTGGTCATTTAGGCAAGTATGCAAAAATATGGCCTTAGTACTTTATTAAATCTGGCTTTGTTATCCTTACCTCCCACCCCCCTACTCTTGACTGGATCTTTTGTCTGCTTTGCTTCTATTGTCCCTTTCCTGTTCAACTTGGAATATGTTCCCAGAAGTTTCTTAGTAGTGTGAAGCTTTATCGTGGAATGAGGCTTCAGCAGATATTTTTGAGAGTTCATAGGGTCACTATTGCTCCAGCTTCTTCAGACCTTTTTGTTAATTCCTTGCAATTACCATGCATAGGCAGAACTCTCCCAGTTTCACCTGCTCTTCTCAGATTGGCCTGCTCTCTGCTTTTCTTTGAGTACCTTTGACTGTTTTGTTCTCCTATTCTGTTCTTAGGTCTGGAGAACTGCTTTTTTCCACACAGATGTTGATACCACAGAGGTCTTGTAGCCGTCAGTGATTTGTCCCCATTTACTCGTATCTTTTGATTCGTTTGGATATATGTTTTTAAGATTTTGTTTATTTATTTGACAGAGAGACAGTGAGAGAGGGAATACAAGCAGGGGGAGTGGGAACAAGCAGGGTAGTGGGAGAGGGAGAAGCAGGCTTCCCACTGAGCAAGGAGCCCGATGCGGGGCTTGGGTCTCCATCCCAGGACCCTGGAATCATCACCTGAGCTGAGGGCAGATGCTTAACAACTGAGCCCCCCAGGTGCCCCTATTTTGTTAGTTTTGTTATGGATGTTATCCAGAGGTGTTTGGCTTTGCTAACTTGGTAGCTTGTGTTTATGGAAAGATTTTGGAAGAATCACAACTTGTGCTGCTACAGCTCCATCTTAGAATTCCTTCTTATACCAGTGCAGTTTTAAGGTGAATTTAGAAATAGGTATAATTATTCAAAGACACATATATGGCTTTTCTATTTTCTTACGATTCATTAAAAGTAATACTGTTAAGAATGCTAGTGGATCCATAACCACAGATGATATATTTTAATTTTTCATTAGAGACTAACAGTTTTCTTGGTTTACTTGTGCAGATAAGCTCGTAAGCTTCATGTTTTTTTCCCCAATAATATCTATATCCTATTAATAAATTACAGTTTATAAAGTATTTTCACATCTCCTTTTTTTTAGTTAATAATATTACTACAGTTCATTGAGACTAATACTTCTACTGAATTTTTCTTTTTCAAATTCCATGAAAAGTACCTTGGGAAGTAGAGGCACTGTGCTTTTGTGTATATATACCCGTGTACAGATAGATAGATAGATTGATTGATTTTGCAAATTTATTAGGTACCTGGATCCCTTTGGAGGAATACACACACACACACACACACACACACACACACACACAAAACTTATATGAAAAAAATGATTAAAAATGGAAAACTATTCTTGACTATCCCTAGGGCATCTAGGGCATACAGTCAGGCAGTTATGAGTAAATTGTAAATAAGCAGGTAACTCTTTTGACTTTTGAGCTTCAGGCTCCACCATTTACACCCTATTTTAAACTTAAATGTGCTTGATATTTAAATTCACAAGAAATACAATTTGGGTTGTTCTTGTTTTTTCTTCTCTCTAGTGCATGAAGAAATTGAATCACTTCAGAATACTCCCAAATATTAAGAACCTGCCTTGTTTTGATACATAAAGCTTACATTGTCATTTTGAAAAGCTTGTTCGTGGAATACCCATGTGATACATGATACAGTAAAACAAATTGGGCAATGAGGCATAGCCCTATATTGGTATTTTTTCAGCATATTAAGTTTCTGTGAAGTTCTGATTTAAAGAAACTTTTTTTCTCAAGTTAGATTTTCCAACTTTGTTGCCTACCTGAATCCCTTTGTTTTCGTCATAGCATACCAAGGGCTGTGTGTTCTCGAGGAATACAGTTTGGAAATTGCCAATACAGGCATGATTTTCCTCCACCTCTGTTCTGTTGTTATTTAGCCTTTTAAATTTAAAGATAGTATTCTCATTGTTGTGGTTGTTTATTTTACTCAGTATCAAGCATTTATTTAAATATTAATTGACTTAATGGGTTATATTACATCATCTGTATTCAGACATCTTCACATTTTATCATGTAACTAAATGGAAAACTGTGAATCAAATTAAAGAATGACTGCAAAGTCATGGAACTTAACCAAATTTTAATATGCATAATTTTTAAGCATTATTATCATATTTCATTTTTCCTCAGAGAACACATATATAAGGTATCTTCAGAATGTAAGATTTGGTTTTACAAAATGACACCCTCTATAGCTAACATGTATACTATTTCAAAATATCTTTTCTCTAGATTCTCCTGCACAGTCAGTATCCTCTGGAGTTCGTGCACCTTCGCCTGCCCCATCATCAGTACCTTTAGGGTCAGAAAAGCCCAGCAATGTCTCTCAGGACAGAAAAGTTCCAGTCCCTATTGGGACTGAACGTTCTGCACGTATCAGGCAAACTGGAACTTCAGCTCCATCTGTTATTGGGAGTAATTTATCCACATCAGTAGGGCATAGTGGCATCTGGTCCTTTGAAGGGATTGGTGGCAATCAAGGTAAGACATGCTATTCTGCCCGCCAGAAATTAAGTTTTAAATTTATGGATTTAACTAAAATACTAAAATATTGTAAGTAATAACATTAACAGTCATTCTTAAAAGATCTGTATTCATATCTCTTGGTTTTCACTAATCAGTTTTAAGAGTTCAGGCCATTTTTTGTTATCATGTTATCTCTCATTGAATTTATCTAATGCAAGCATACTCCTCTCTTCATTTCATCATGTTAAGTAAATGCTAATATTCCCTTTTGGACTCTAGCTCTTATCTTAACTTGGCTTTTTTCTTTTGTAACACAAAGTATTTAGACAATTGTTATTATGAGGTTATTGTTGTTATTAGGCTGTTGTATCACTACTTACACATGGAAATACTGCAGTAAATATTTAAAAGTAAGTCATTATTCTGAAAGAATGCACAATTCAATGTGGAAAATTCTAGATAGAAATAGAGTAAATGTTTTATCTTACTGTCTTTGGTTTTAAAGATCACCAGCTATCGTTTTTTATCTTTTTGTTTTCCCTCAGACAAAGTAGACTGGTGTAACCCTGGTATGGGAAATCCTATGATTCATAGGCCAATGTCCGATCCAGGAGTGTTTTCACAGCATCAAGCAATGGAGCGAGAGAGTACAGGAATTGTAACTCCTTCTGGTACATTCCATCAGCATGTTCCTGCAGGATACATGGACTTTCCTAAAGTTGGGGTAATGGTGACTTACATAAGCACTGTTATATTTCTAAATGTTTTTCTTATTATTAGCTTTGTTTTACTTCCAAGTGGATAAGTGTTTGTGAAATGATGCGCAGGCGTTAGCCTGTAATTATAGGTCAAAATCTGGCTAGGGAAATGTTTTTGACCAAATATTTTGGCTATAGTACGCTTATGTATAGTCTAATGCTAGAAGAAATCATATAATGGAAAATAATTTTTAGATTACTTCAATAACATACTTTTTCAAAATAAAATGAAGTCTCATTTTTAAGGCCATGGATTTTATTTGGGAAAATAAGCAGTGACTTGAAGATATGACTATGTGCATAATTTTTGTTTTCTCTTTTTTTAAGGGTATGCCTTTCTCTGTGTATGGGAATGCAATGATTCCTCCAGTAGCACCTATTCCTGATGGTGCTGGAGGACCCATATTTAATGGCCCTCATGCTGCAGACCCCTCTTGGAACTCCCTGATAAAGATGGTTTCAAGCTCCACAGAAAATAATGGCCCTCAAACGGTAAGGCTGATCATTCAGGGAACATTTCTTTAGTGTTTATGAGATGCCAAGACAAATAAGATACAGGTAAATCATGCTGGTGAGGGAGTATGGTGAATATGGGTAGTTGAGGGAAATTTAATACCGCAAGAGGATATGGAAAATGGTACCAACTGTAGTGATTGAAGCTAAAATTATAAAAGGCATAATATATTTCATTGGGTAGCAGATGGTAAGTAAGATTTTAAATTACAAAGTGTCGTAACTTTATACTTCAGAATTTACTAGTAGTATGAAAAGGACCATCTAGAGGTTATTTATCATTATATGTATTATAAGTGTCAGAACAGTGCATAATTATAACTCTAAAAATTCACAGAAATGATTAGTGATTAGTATATTTTAGCTTATGTTGGTGTATGCTTAATATGTTTCCCCCGTTTTCCTTCTTTAGTCATCAGTCTGTATGCATTCAGGTAATGGTTTTTAAAAAATGACAATAAATCAGATCTTGTTTGAGAAATAGGAGAGGCAGGAAAACAAATAATAGGGGCTTTTCATTGTTTTCAAGTATGTTGCAAATTAAATGAGATTTAGCTGTTTTAGCTTATAGATATTAAGAGCACTTCCTTACTTTTTAAGAGTTTTGCTTTTAATCAGATATGTGTTAAATATGTAAGATTTAATAAAACGTATGCTCTACATTCCTAGGTGTGGACTGGACCCTGGGCACCTCACATGAACAGTGTGCATATGAACCAGCTTGGCTGATGAGGATCAGTGTGTGAGCCTGCAGATTCCTTTTCATTCGGAAGAAATCACAAGTGGCCGAAAAAAATTTATGCTCCCAAATCATTCTACTGATGTGCTTGACTGAAGTGTGTAGGCTTTTTGCAGAAGACGTTACTAACTGACCTATTTTCTGTGAACATTTGTGACTGCCCATTCCCCACCAACATCCGTTTTACCTTAGTTAGCATTTTTCTTATCGTTTTTCTTTTTTTCTTTCCCTCTTCCCCTTTGGACATAACTTTCTGTTGAAGCTGTTCTTTGGCTGGTTGGTTTTAGTACTGTAAACTGCTTCTGAGCAAACACGGAAATTTAGCAAAATTATGTAAACTTGATCCTGAAGTTTTAGAATGGCAAATAAATGTACAATTGTTTACATAACAGAAAAGGCTAAGCAGAAAGTAAATTTCAATATGTCAGTATAGAGGCTCTACTTTATGTAGACTTAAATTAATGTGAGATATGTACCTTCATATTCAGAAATCTGGATGTTTCCTTCATACATTAAACTATTAATAAGCATAACTTTTCTGCTTGTGTAATTTAAGTATAAAGTAAAACAATGGGCATTATCAGTGGATGTTTCCTGTTTAAAATACCCATCTTGCTCTCTTTTGAGTTTATTTGCAGCAGAGCACATACAGGAGAAATTTATTACCTTCCCATGTCATGTTATTGCCTTGCCACACTTTTAAAACTAATACACTCTTCTCTCTTCACTCTTCTCTTCTTACCTTTACCGCTAATACCAGTAAAATTCTCTTGCTGATCGTGAAATAATTTTTTATAAAGATTTTTATTGTAATGGCTGCTACAGAGAAGCGGAGCACCTTCGTCATCACCTGTGGTTCTTCTGACCATAAGATGTTTAGTCTTTCTGAGAATTTAAAAAGCCACACTGGTTCCCAGTCAGCGTATACAAGCTCTTACTATACTGTTTATTATTAAATAATTCAATGTACTATTTTATATTGGATAATATCAGTTCTTAACATTGGCCTTCCAGTCATCAAGAATCAACATAAAAATTACAATTTTCAGTAATTTAGTGGAAAGTATCTTTTTTTTTCCTCCCCCAATTTTAAAGGCTTCTTATTCTCTACACATATATATTGTCAGTGAAAGGGATCAACAGCTAACTTGGGACAAGTAATAAAGGAAATTTTGCATTTGTCATTAGGACAATTTATGGTCTATATGAATATACAGAATACAAAATAATGTCTTCATTTAACCTATTTATGTAAGATGCAGGGCCACACTAAACTACTCAGTGGGATTTATCTATTCCATTCACTTGAAACAATAAACAATAACATATCCAAGAGGAATATGTGTCCTACCCTGTCTCATATGGAAAAATAAATTATATGGTTGAAATATAAAAGAAAGTAAGCATAAATGGGAAGTAATGAATGCATCAGTCTTTTTTTTTTTTTTTAATTAAACAAATTCTACAGTAGTGAAATTTGAATTCAGATAAATCACCCAGAGTTGACAATATTAATATGGTTCCTTGGCTGTTAAATAAGTGAAATTTTTTTACTCTGGTAGCCTGAATAAACAGTAAAAAGATTTTTCAAACATACCTAGAAGTTTGTAAACAAACGTATTTATATCTTTTAATTTAGGAGGTGGTCTTAAAATACATAAATTTGTTTTGCTATGACCAAATTTAAGGAAAAAGCTAAATGATAGCCTACCAACATAGCTATGAAATAAAATTATAGCACTTTACTAAGAAAGGTGTGTAATGCTATTTAACAGTATTTTATATATGACTTTTGCCATTATCATATAATTTCTTGCTTAGTTTTTTCCTGTGTTAATTATAATTAAAATAATCCTGTTAGATAATAGATACACTACCCAGTATTTATTACAACACGTGAATTGTGTTGATTCACAAAATTGAATTTGTTAAGATAGGGGTGTCTTAGTAAGAAAGAACCTATATTTTCTTGACTTTAAATCTATGGGAGAGGGCGATATAGACTGCATGCTGCATATTTAGTTTTGGAGCTCAGTCTTGGTGAGTACAATACCATGATTTTTGAAATCTGTATTAGGAGCATTTTTCAAATATATATTTTTTATATTTCAGATGTAATGCAGTGCATTTTTACTTGAAAAGTAGTTTAAAAAAAAAAAAAACACCATAGTCTTTTGAGACCACACAGGTCTTTTTTGCCCCCTTTACCCCCTTTTTGAAAGTATATGGTATGTGTAATTGTAGACTACCTAATGTATTTCTTTCAGTCTTTTATTTTTGTTTTCTTAGAGTGAGAGAGTGTGCCCAGGAGCGAGGGCTAGTGAGTGGGAGCGGGGGTTGGCAAAGGAATAGGAAGAGAATTTTAAGCAGACTCCACATCCAGCACGGAGTCCGACATGGGGCTTGATCTCACAACCCTGAGATCATGACCTAAGCCTGACAGTTACCTGACTGAGCCATCCAGGTACCCCTTTTTTTCATTCTTTTAAGAAGTGACTTAAGCGTTGAAAATAATATTTGGGTTAGCTTCCACCTTAAATGGCAAAAATAATATCCCAATTGTGTAATCTTTTTAATACCAACCATTTTATTTTAGAGATGATTTCGTTTGCCAGAACCAACAGAATCCCCATTTCATGAGGGATTTCATACTGGCAAAAACTGATTGTAGTATTCATGTGAAAGATATTTCCCCCTTCTGCTTGCTATTACTGTAAAAATAAGTTGCTAGTAATTGAAAATTAACTTTTTGTTAAATTACTATAGTTACTGTCATTTTTCTTCTCAGGAACAAAGTGGAGGGGGTTATAGTTTACTGACAGATCCTGTCTTGTTCTTCACGAAAATATTACTCCATCTTTCTTCTGACGCAAATGACCTAAGTACACATTTCATGAAAATTATTTTGCACACTGTTACTCACTTTTTTAAAAAACAATACAAAATGATACACTAAAGAGGGAAACTCAAAATCCCAAAACCTCTTCAGAGCTTCTGTTTTATTTCCTCTATTTTTTATTTTGAGTTTTTCAGAATCACTCATTCCTGCATATCTGGCATTACAGAACTTTTGCAATAGTATAATGCAAACTTTTGGAAAGCAGAGTATACTCTGCTTTCCACTATTTTGACGTATGAAAGATTTGTTAGGAATTCTCTACTTTCAGATAGCCAGGAAACCTCTATACGTTCCACTGATAAATGCTCACTTCAAGTCACAACACTCAGTTAAATAGTGCCGATTCCAGATGATGAATTTAGAATGTGAGCTTCATTAATGCTTTAATATGACTTACTATGTTACATCCCTTGATTGCAAAAATTCTAACACTTGTATTTTGGGTAAGCAAGTGAAAAGTATGCAACTATGACTTGACATAAACAAGAATTCCTTTGTGCTATGATAGTTGGGAGTACATGACTAAGGTGTATTTAAGAGGTTTCATATTAGTCGTCTTTTTTTTTTTTTTAAGATTTTATTTATTTGGCAGACAGAGACCACAAGTAGGCAGAGAGGCAGGCAGAGAGAGTGAGAGAGAGGAGGAAGCAGGCTCCCTGCTGAGCAGAGAGCCCAATGCTGGGCTTGATCCCAGGACCTGGGATCATGACCTGAGCCAAAGGCAGAGGTTTTAACCCACTGCCACCCAGGCGCCCCTAGACTTCTATCTTTAAATGCATTCACAGTTTCGAAAGTGTGCAAGTAAGAACTATGTTAAGAAAGATGAGAGAATATTTTTCAATAGGAATGAAAAGCTAATTTTACATTAACTTTGTTTTTAAAAAGCAATGCATTAAATGAGTAGGAAAGAAAAAGAAATTCAACCTAATTCGAATTCTGAGAGGTCATTTTTAACAATTACTCATGAAAATTATCTTTTAAAAGTTCTTTTGTCAAGCATTTCAGAGGGCATATTTGGGAAATGAGAAATTTAAGTGTACATTTATATAGTTTATATGTGTAAATAGCCTGTACTCCAATTTTGAATTTTTGAACCCACTCTGTTCAGCACTGATGGGTAAGAATTTCAGAAACTGCAGAAAAAAATGAGACAGTATCTATTTTTGAGGCGCTTAAAGTTAAAAAAAAAAAAATTTAGTTGTGTGACCTAGTAAAGACAAGTAAAGACATAGTAAAGACAAAAGACAATGGCTAATTATAAAGGCTGAACTTTAAAAAATGTCCTAGTATGCTGCACAAGTTCATTTGCAGTGTTAGATTTGACAAGATATCAGTTAGTTTGTTCAATGTTTGTATGGTCTCATCGTCCTGTACTCTGCAACTCAAGAATTTTGGATAATCAGTACATGCACATTAGCGCGAACACTCCCTTTGTATTGAGCTATATAACTGACAAATACTTCCCCCGGCATTCTTTACCAAATAGATAAGTTCTGATCATCTCTATCATATGAATTTAGAAATGTATGTTAATAAATATGAAATTAGCAGAAGTTAAATATAAATTTTATTGAGGTCACAATATTGAAACTCAAGCAATGAAACACTTTAGAATGAGAATATAATGTGACTCTGGAAAAGGCGAACCTTAATCAACTCTGTTTCTCCTGAATATTAAACGGTTAGAATCTCTAGGCTTAACTGCGACTGTGGAAGGACCAATTTCCAATGATATCAGTTCTCTGGACAGAGAGAAATGCAGCAGCATAGAATTTGCTCCTTTACTTCCACAATCTTTAGGCGAAGATACTCCATTTAAACTTTGTTCTCACAGGGGCGCCTGGGTGGCCCAGTGGGTTAAGCCTCTACCTTCGGCTCAGGTCATGATCCCAGATTCCTGGGATCAAGCCCCGCATAGGGCTCTCAGCTCAGCAGGGAGCCCGCTTCCTCCTCTCTCTCTCTGCCTGCCTCTCTGTCAAATAAATAAAATCCTAAAAAAAAAAAAAATTCCCAAATTGAACTAGTAGTAACTAGCTACCAGTTGCTTCTTTTTTTATTTTTTGCTTGTTTTTAAAAATATTTTTAAAAGACTCATTTACTAGAGAGAGAGAGAATATGAGTGGGAAGGAGGAGCAAAGAGAGAAGGAAAGAATCCTCAAGCAGACTCCCCACTGAGCACAGAGCCCAAGCGGGGTCTCGGTTTAGGACCTCCACCAGGTCCGCTGTGAGCCACACAGACGCCAGGGTTGCTTTATTTAAAACTTAAATGGATAGGGAGATACATTGGTACCTTTTTCTTTTAAAAAGGCTCTGTATAGCATAAATTGGAATTTGTATTTAAACGCATTTCAAAATTCGTGTAGGTGCATAATTAAATAAGAACCATAGCTGCAACTTAACATTACCCAACATTTGTCGGAGGCTTGTTTTAACCAACGTTTTATTCCGCACAACACAATTTGGGCTCTAGGTTTAGGGGTGACCCTCATGTGATTAAACTCTCACTCCATTCCAGTTTGCATACTGTTGCCGCGAACACAAAAGTCAAAATTAGTCCATATAGATGAGGCGTATTCTTTTTAAGTCGAAGACTATTAATGTCACTGTTCAGGCTCTTGAACCTTTATATAAGATACATGTAAGCTCTAGTGAAGACCTCGTCTCCCTGCTAGTGATAACGCCTCAAGGAAGGAGATGGTTGGTATGAAGTAGTAGTTTTGCTACTTATAATGCGAGATAAAAACTGACACTCGGTTTGCAGTTGGGTTTGAAAATGTTAACTGAACAGATGAACCAGTTAAATATACCACAAACTGAACTATGACCAGTGCATAAAGAATGCGCATTAAAACTCAGGTCCGCCAGAAGCGCATGCCTCTCTCCAACCTGCAGTTCCGCGACGTGCTGACTCTGGCAGTATGATCCACCTCGTCTCTCGCAGAAGCAATGAGGGTGCACATAAAGAGGTGGTGGGGCGACCGTCTAGGTCACGAAAACCACCTACCAAATTTAATCCACTACAAAGCAAACGACTAGTTTTAAGTGAAAAGGAATGCAAACGCACCAGCTGAAGGCCGATTTAAGAGGCAAGGGCTTCTAGCGACCGCCCAGTCGGGCCCGAGGCAGCAAGCCCCGCCCCTAGCTCTGCAACGCTGGTCCGGCCTCGGAGGAGCTCCGAGCCTCCAGCGGGAAAGTTTTGTGTCTGCACAGTAAGGCCCGCCCAGTGCCGCGTGGAAAAGGCGGGACCTGCCCGCCATTGCGTCATCTCGAGGGCGACGCAAGACGTCACTGCCTTGACCAGGAAGGTCAATCGTGCCTGAGGCAGGGCGCGCACCCATTTTTCGCCCGGTGTTACTGGCGCGTGCGCGTGGCTTCCCAGGCGGCCCGGACTCCGACGCTAGTCGCGGAGGCCGGTGTTTTGGCTCAGCCCGGGCGCAGTCATGCTGTTCCGGCTGGGCGGTAGGTGGCTGCGGCCGCTGTCCGTCCTGCAGCTGGGGACCCGGGACCCGCCGCTGGTGCCGGCCTCAGCGGGCGGCATTAAACACTCTGCTCCGCCGGTGTGGGCGGTGGCGTCCGTCTCTGCAGTTGACTCTGGCGGCCCTGGCAGCTGGTACGAGGCCCTAGCCACGTCGGCGCCGGTGCAGGGCACGGAGGAGGTGCTGCTCGGCATGCACTCCGCCACAGGTCTGCCCTGGTGGGCCTGCATCGGTCTCACCACGGTGGCCCTCCGTGGCGCTGTCACGCTACCCCTGGCCGCCTACCAACACTACATCCTGGCCAAGGTGAGGGGCACCTGCACCCTGCGCATCCGCTTGGGCGGTGAGGGGTGCTCTGTGTCTGCCGGGGGCTTAGAATCCCCGGGTGCTTCTGGAGTTGCTTAGTGTAAATGATCGCGACCACTTTTTTGGCTAAGACATTTCACTAGCATTGGGTATGTGAGTTAAGAGATGTTTGCTGACACATGTACCTGTCATTTCGTTTACCCTACTGGGTCCGTGCTCAAAGCCCTAGTGGTTACTAAGCTTGCTGTTGGAGAATGAGACGAATAAAGGAAGCGGTAGCAGAATTGTATGGAGAAACCTGTAAAATTCCCGTCTTAAAGATCGTAACAGCCTGTGTGTCTGCAGCATCGTTTGTCCCCGAGGATTCCGATTCATCTTTCTTATTAAAAAAACTGCTAAGCCAGCCATTTGCAAACTTGATATCCTTATTCGGGCTGTACCACCTGCGACTCGGGTTAGTCGCAGCCACTTGGGCTTCAGGGCTTCTCTCTCTCCTGTGGAATCGGGATAGTAATAGCTTCGTGGTCTACTTCACCATGTTATGAAATCAAGTCAGATAATGTGGCTTAAAGTGCTCTGAAAGCAAAGTATTATTCAAATGTAAGACTTCAAGAATAATGGTTTTCATGTTTTCAAATTATTATTGGGGATGGGGGTGGAACCCATAAGCAAAGGGAATCATCAGCACCATTAAGGCAGTGAGGTACTTTACAGAAAGAATAAACACAGAGCAGAAATTAATGCAAACTTTTTGTGACTGTGGCTGTCACAGAGCATATTAAAGACTTAATTGACGACTTTTTTTTTTTTCAGTATCATTACTCAGAAGTCCAGGGGTGAAACATTAAAGTATAGGGTTCAGTTCTTATCTAATCCTTATAATAACTCTGAGGTAGGTGCTGTTAAACATTTTATATATGAGGAAACAGTTTTAGAGCTTAAGCAACTTGCCCAGGATCACATAGCTAAGAGTATAAGCTGGAATTTGAATTGGTTGTAACTGAGGATATCTTAAACAAATTTGACACCTTATCCTTAGACTTAAATTTTCTTGAGATAATCAGTAAACCACATTTTTCAGGGAGAAGAATAGAGAGTAAAATTCTGAGTAGTTATGAATAAAGATCCTTTATGTGCTCATAACAAATTCTATTTTTCCTTTAGCTAGGTGGAAAATTTACAGCCAGAAATAAAAAGCATTGCAAGGCATCTTAACCAAGAAGTTGCGGTTCGTGCAAATCAGTTGAGGTGGTCCAAAAGAGTTGCCAGGTAAGCTAATTCTATGAATTTAGACCATATGTGTGTGTGTGTGTGTGTATACGTGTATATATATACACGCTGAGTAAGTGATTATATTAATTCTAGGTTTGGGTGTTCTGTAGCTTTAGCAGCAAAGTAGTCCTTTCACTCCTTAATATTTTAAGAAGTTTGTGTGGTATGAGTTTTGTATAGTGAAAGCAAGAAATGGAGAAACAGAGCAAGATCCTTCATGAGGAACTCCAGTCTCCTGAGGAAGACCTGTAATCAAATAATGATTAAATTAAGTGCTATAAAAAGGGTTATGAACAAGGAGTTCAGTCATAGTGGAAAGTCAGGGAAGGCTTCATGGATGGAGATACTGTGCTAGTCTGTTGGGATTTCAGTCGGCAAATGATACAGATAGATTATTTACACACTTGACCATTTTGGAAAGAATGATCTAGCAGCCCACAAAAAGGGGGAGGTAGAAAGTGTGAATGCTCTGGTAGAAGAAGTTAGATAGCCAAGGTGCTGTCTATCTGCTGTGGTTACCCTGTGTAGTTGTCTGCCTGGGCTCTTAGAAAGCCCTTAGAAGGTGCTTGACCGTGCTGCAATCCTGTGCCTGTCGTCATCCACTGGGGACTTGTAAATCCTGCTTTCGTCAGCCCAAGTTAGTATTTAGTCAAATTATAATCCTTACTAGGCTGTGACCAAGTGTTCACCAGTTCACAGCAATGAGAAAAATAAGGGCTTTACATTATATATATATATGTAAGGTATATATGGTTATCTGTATATTTTTACCTATACGTGTATAAATTTGCCAGCTCTCTTCAGTGTGAAATTGCTCCTCTAGTTAGTGTTAGAAAGATCTGATATTTAAAAAATCCATTATGGTAGTTTAATACCTTTATTTGATAAAATAGAAAGTTGACAAACTTAACAGTTTTGAAGTTTTACTGACCAGAGAAATCTAAGAGTGATAACTCCAGGCCAGAAGACCAGATTAGCAAGCTGCTCATCTGAATTATAAATGCAGCCTAGGAAGACTGGTACCTTGTTTATGTAGCATTGGCAGGATGATTGTCCAGACAATTCTTTGCACAGATAGATGACTGTCTAGGAAGACACATCCGAGAGTTTCTTGCATTTTCAATGGAACTGAGTCTGAAGGCTAAAACAGAGTTTGTCAGGTGGACAGCCAGGTGGACTGTCCACACAGATGACTTAATGACTTCCAAAACATGCTGATGTAGAAGTTTGATTTATTGGATAGCCTATGCATGTAGGCACCAGAATATGCAGGTGTCTGTAGAAGAGTAGCAAGAGATAAAGTTGGACGAGTAGGCAGAGTCTAGATTATAAAGCCTGGAATGTCCGTGTACTGTCTTAGTGCAGTAATACACTATAATTCTAGTGTATTGGCTTCAGGCCCCTTGGATGTCTGCATTGTATAAAACATGCTACAGGAGATTGAGAGATGAAGACCCAACACTTGATCTTTGAGGAGAAAGTGGGATTTAAAAACAGGAATAACGAATAAGGTTAACAGAGAAACAGATTTTAAAAATCTTCATAAAAGAGTTGGTTGAAGAATGGAAACCATTTTGATAGGTCAAGAGCATATATATTACAAAATCACATTGCTACAAAAGGTATATTCAGGGATCAAGTAATTGAGCTTGGCTGGAATGGAGGGATTTGAGTTAAATGTGCTTTCACCTTTAGAATTTGTGATACAGACTGGTCATTCCATGCCAGTAGTAACATTTCACTTGTTAAAACCTAATTGGCCAAAGACCACCAGAGCCAAAGCTTGTAATTTGATGATGTCAAATTTATCAAAGTGTTATGTAATATGTGTACATTGCTAGAGAATTTTCATTAAAAGGCTTTTTTGCCTCTTGTTAGGCAATCCCTTAGTATAGTGTATGACCACTAAAAATCCCACACAAATTTTAGCTATTAACTATGACATGGGTGTGTTTGTGTTGTGGGTATGAATGATATTTTCTCCTTTCCCTTTTCCCCTCTTCTCTCAAACCAGGCTCACTTACCTAAAGAATATGCGAAGGCTTGTTTCCGAGCTGTATGTTCGGGATAACTGCCACCCGTTCAAAGCCACTGTATTGGTCTGGATTCAGTTTCCAATGTGGATCTTCATGTCTGTTGCTCTCCGGAATTTTAGCACAGGGGCCACACATTCAGAAGGTAGTTATTATAGCAGTCTGTTTCCCCCAAATACATGCTCTCACATTGTCTTTGTACTCTCAAGGGGAAAAAAAGGGAAAAAAAAAATCCCTGTGCTTTTCATAATTAGAATATTTTTACCATCTTTCTTATAAGGGTGTAGATTTTAAAATATTAACTTTAAGCAAACTAGCCATGTTGAGAAAACGTGAATCTAGGAAGGACAACAGTAATATAGTTGACCCTTGAACAACACAGGTTTGAATCGGGCAGGTCCACTTATAGATATATTTTTTACAGTCCTGCACTGTAAATATATTTTCTTTTCATCATGAATTTTTTTTTTAATTAGAGAATAGGGAATGGGGGCAAAGGGAGAGGGAGAGAGAATCTTAAGCAGACTCCCCGCTGAGCACAGAGCCCCACACAGGGCCGGATCTCACAACCCTGAGATCATGACCTGAGCTGAAATCGAGAGTCGAATACTTAACCGACTGAGCCTCTCAGGTGCTTCTCATTATGATTTTCTTAATAACATTTTCTTTTCTTTAGTTTTATTGTAAGAATACAGTATATGATATTTAAAGCATATAAATGCTATTGGTAAGGCTTCCAGACAACAGTAGGCTTTCTGTAGTTCTTGGAGAGTCAAAAGTTATACACAGAGGTTTTTTGGTTTTTTTTTTACAATTTTATTTTTAAGTAATCTTGCACCCAGTGTGGGGCTCAGACTTACAATCCTGAGATCGAGAGTCACCTGCTCTGCCACTGAGCCAGCCATGTGCCCCATACAGAGAGTTCCAGCTGCTCGGAGGGCCGGCACCAGGGTTGGCACCCTTAAGCCCTGAATTGTTTAATGGTCAACTATAGTTCTTCATGGAAGTCCTAATAAAATTAGTGTTACAATTCCATGATTCAGTTTCCTGGCCAAGAATTTTTTCCATTTATAAAATTAAGGGACCAGAAAAGCATTAACAGTTATAAATGTAAACACTTATTAAGAAACTATAAACTGGGGGCACCTGGGTGGCTCAGTCGTTAAGTATCTGCCTTCGGCTCAGGTCATGATTCCCAGGGTCCTGGATCGAGCCCCACATAGGGCTCCCTGCTCGGCGGGAAGCCTGCTTCTCCCTCTCCCACTCTCCCTGCTTGTGTTCCTTCTCTCACTGTCTCTCTCTCCGTCAAATAAATAAATAAAATCTTTAAAAAAAAAAAAAAAAGAAAGAAAGAAAGAAACTATAAATTAAAGCATTGCTTAAAGGCATTTCTAACCAGAAAATACCTGAACAGACTTGAAAGAAAGTAGCCTGTGGACAACTATATAAATATAAGTTAGAAAAGAGTACTGCTATGTATCTTTGTGCTCCTACAGCTGTATGCTACAGAGAGCTGCTGCTTTCTCAGTGCAGGAAGGACTAATTTATGTTGTGGAATAAAAGTGAATGAAACCAATGCAAGTCTTTAGTGTGAAGGATATCTTATTTGAGTTAGAGAACTTATGTGTTGTATATTTCCTTCTGCTATGTTTTATTTATAAAACTGTCTTAGCAGGTTTTTCCGTTCAGGAACAGTTAGCTACGGATGGAATCCTGTGGTTTCCTGATCTCACTGCACTGGATTCTACTTGGATTCTGCCTATTTCCGTTGGTATCATCAATTTATTAATAGTGGAGGTCAGTGGTTTTAAGTGAGATTTGTGTGCCATTTAAATTATGGGGATTTTTGTTGCTGTCCCAAGATCAAATATAAATGTTTGAGTTGGTAGTGATATTCTGGCTCTGAGCTAGAATTGAGAGGCCTTGGTTTCTGGTCATATATCAGCCATTGGCAAGTCTTAGGCCAGTTCCTTAACCTCTCTGGGGGCAGAATGCTCATAATTGAAATGGAAGAGCTGAGTTAGAAACTTCTAAAGTCTCTTTACAATTATATGAATCTAATACACACAATTTTTTGATTTGTTTTTGGTAAAGACAGTAATTAAAATGGTTAATCAGTATGGTTTTATTCTCACAGTAGATTGGTATTTTGTATATATGTTTAAAATGTAAATTTGCAAGTAGGAAACATAGTGTCTGATTGTCTTTTTTTTTTTTTTAGCTGTATGACCCTAGAGAAGTCAATACTTCTTTAACTGATGGGATGGAAAAACACATATATATAAAATACGATCTGTCAACTATGTCTTACCATTATCCCGTGCTGTGTTACTCAGCAGTTTAGTGGAAGCAAGCCTTTAATTGTATAAGGACCTGTTCTTAATGGAGTAGAACATAGACTCTTTGAACTGGAAGAAACCTTAGAAATGATCCCTAGAACTTCGTCTCAAGGATCCATCACTGGTCTCTGTTTGGGAAATCGAATACACGCTTATTTATTTATTTATTTATTTAATTAGAGAGAGAGCACCAGCAGGGGGAGTGGCAGCGGGAGAAGGAGAAGCAGACTCCCCACTGAGCAGGGAGCCGGATATGGGGCTCAGTCCCAGAACCATGAGACCATGATCTGAGCCGAAGACAGACTCTAACTGAGACATCTAGGTGCCCCAAACCTCTTATTTTTTTTTCAAATGAGAAGAATGAAGATGAAGATGATACTGTTTTGGGCTAGGATTTCTTGAGGAAAGACTCCATGTGTAGTCCCAGTATGTTTCCCTAGGGTCACCTAGCACAATTGAATGTGGTTGGTACTTAGTGAAATATTTATTAGAATGAAGAAAATGATAAACACAAGGTCACAGTGAATTAATGTCAGTCCTCAAGTCTTTCCTTTGACCAGCTAACAACCCAGTGTAAAAAAGTTTAAAAAAACTTATTCTTGGGACTCCTGAGTGGCTTGGTTGGTTAAGCATCTGCCTTTGCTGGGAAGGGGTGGGGGGAAAAAAGAAAGCATCTGCCTTTGGCTCAGGTCATGATCCTGGGGTCCTGGGATCCAGTCCCACACCAGGCTCCTTGCTTGTCGCGTAGTCTGCTTCTCCCTCTGCCTGCCACTCCCCTACTTATGTGAGTGCTCACTCTCTGTCTTTGATAAACAAGTAAATAAAATCTTAAAAAAAAAACAAACAACTTATTCTTACATAATATACATCATGTGCCAGGCACTATTGTAAGCAGTTTACGTGAATTAACTCATTTAATTAGAATAATTCCGTGATACAGGTACTAATATTATCCCCATTTTAAGGTGGAGAAAGTGAGGCACAGAAGGCTTAAGTAACTTCCACAAAGTCACGTAACCGTTAAATGTGGGGCTGCCATGCAAATCTAGGACGTTTGGATCTGGAGTCTGTGCTCATAATCATTTCATTGTTCTGTCTCTTAAATAAGTTATTTATGAGTCATAACTGCTTTTCCTAGCCTGGTTCTAACTTTTATTCCGTACAGCCAGATCACAAACCTTTGAGATACCTATTGTGATCCTTCTTTATGCCAGGCACCGTGTTTAAATACTAAAACAAGGGTAGCGGTTCATACGTAGCACCTATCTTGAAAGGACCTTCAGTCTTACAATTTTTCATAAACATTGTTTTGTAAAAATTGTGCTATGATACTGTTTAATATAGCTGAATCTTTGTATTGTTACTGATTAAAGCTCCCTTTAATCTGCCTAATTATTAAGTTTTCCAGAAACAGACGGTCAGCTGTATACATTTATCAGTGTTTTAGTTTTTTTTGCTTCTATTAAGATAGACGTGGAGGCCAGCAAAAATCTAATTGTGTTTTAAAGCTTGTCTAATTTAATATGCTTAACAATCATTGTGTGTATTTATTATTCTACCCTCTCAGATTTTTGCTCTGCAAAAAATAGGAACGTCTCGTTTTCAGACATACGTCATGTACTTCGTTCGTGCGGTATCGTTGTTGATGATTCCAGTCGCCGCGACGGTGCCTTCGGTGAGTAAGCAGCCACACTGTGTGTAGCACATGCTCAGTCTGCTCTATGCTTAACGTAGACTGGCTAGGACTCCGTGTCTTCTGTTGTGCTGCCTTTGACTGCTAAATCCCTTCCTGGTTTCCGAGTTTCTGTAGTAATTACTATTACCAAGTGGCACTTGGTATTTCTTGGGATTAGATAATCTTCCTTTGTGTGAGTGTGAGTTAACTCTCATCTCCTTTTTCTTTCTTCCTTTCTTTTTTTCATCTTGCACAGCACTGTAAACATAGTATTTGTTCTGTTTGGTTAGTTGAAATATTGAATTCCTTCTGTCTGCATAGACTGGGCCAAGGAATTTAGCTCTTAAAAAAGAAACAAAACTTTGTGCCAAGTCCATACGGGTTCGTATGTAATCTTGTTTAACCTCATAACAATGCAGTGAGGTAGGTACACCTGCCCCCATTTGTATGTCATTACACTTTGATAGAATTAGAAAAAAAAATGCTGAGGTTTGCAGTTATTTCATATTTTTAGCCTTTTGCTTATTTCCCAGTGATACTTAGTGCAAAGAGGGCAAAAGCTGTCTTAGATATTATATCTGTCTTTTCTCAGGGCCAGCACATAGACCATGAAGTAGAATTCATTCGTCGGGGATAGTTAGTGTTCTGTCAGCATGTAACAAAGTACTTCATTGTCTTGGGAATCTGAAACAGTGCATTTTCAGCATCAAAAATATATTTTTAAAGCTGTCCCTTGAACATAATACTGCCACTAATCCTGTGTAAAATAAGTAAGTTTCCACATTTCTGAAATAGACCTCATAATGTCTGTGAAAACTAATAAAATAGCATCAAGTGCTTATTATGGTACTTTCCATGTAACAGTAATATTGCTGTAAAATACCCTGTGAATAAAGAACAGTACAGGTTCCCTGCATTTCTGGGGAGAAATCATACCAGTGGTAACTGAGGAAACTGCCTGAGCAAATAAAATAGGAGCAGTGAATTTTCAGTGAGGGATTGGGTTTAAAGTGAGTAACAGAGATCTCAAAAGCAATGTCTGAAATACCTCAAAGTTTATTCTCCCAAATATAGGAAATCCAGAGTTTGGCAGTTTAGCGTAGAACTGATGTAGCAGCAGCATGAAGACACGTGAGGAACCGGACTGGCTCTTTCATTCTGCTCCACCATCCACAGCCGGTCATTCCTGTCCTTAAGGCCACAGCATGTCATGATGGCTGCTTTAGCTCATCTTGCAGGAAGGGTGAAAGGGTGCTTCAAGTGCCTTTAGCCCCTTTAAGGAGCCTTGCCAGATGGCACACCAAACACTCGTGCTCACATCCTAGTTATTTGGGCCACACCCGGTTGCAGAAGATACTGGGAATTAGTCTTTTTTTTTTTTCTTGATGGCAGTATACCCAGCTTAAAATGAGAATTTTATTACTAAGGAAGAAGAAGGATTCTTAGTAGGCAGTTTGTAGTTTACCATAGTTGGCTTCAGAGTACTTTTTGCGTACGGGATAAGTCAGGTGATGATGATGATGATGGCTAATACTCACTCGATATTGACTTTGCGTCAGGCACTATTTTAAAAGGTTTACATGTGATAGCTCATTTAATTCATCCAGTGGGCACTGAAGTAGGTGCTATTACAATCTCCACTTTAGTGTTGAGGAAACTGAGACACAAAGAGGGTAAGAAGCTCATTCAAGGTCAACTCATCCGTTACATGATGCTTAATATCACGCAGGTATCTCAGGCACATCCAGGGGGTTTGGCTCCTGCCTGTAACTGATATGCTCATTGGCTTTGAGGCTGTGGTACCTTCTGCCCTGAAAAATTTGCTTTGGAACAAATGCAAGTGTTTAATACGGGCCACCTTCTGTTCTGACCTGTCTGTGTGAGTTACCTCCCTTTTTCCTCACAGCAGCCTTCTGAGGCGTGGATAGTTCAGTCCCCATTTTATAGATGAGGAGACTGAAGCAGAAGGAAAATAACTTCCCTCCAGTCAAATAAATGGAATTCCCATTCAGGCAGTTCAGCTCCAGGACCTGGACTCAACCATCACAGGCTCCTGCCTCTGGGGCCTGATCACATTCTGATGCCAGAGAAAAGTTGGCAACAGATGTAGGTATGGGAGGGTCTTGAGAGGCTCCAGAATGTAGTCAATAACCTAATAATCACTCTGAATGGAAGTACAAAAGAAGTTGAAGATAATGTTGAGACTGTTTGTCTCTGAAAAAGGCAAAGGTAATGCCTTCCCGACTAAGAAACCAATTACTGGGAAATTCTGGGGTGATAAATCACTGTGTGGAGAAAAATGGGGTCTAGGGAGCCTAAATGGCTGTGCCCCCGGTGGCCTACCTCCAGTATAGCAGCTTGTCAGGACTCTTGGTGTGGGAAAAGGGTGCTTTCTTGCCAAAGAGGAGAGGGGAGATCTCTCTCTCGAGCCTCTGCCCAAGCGCTGCTGTCTGTCATCCACTTTCCTATTGTGAAGAGCTCTCCTGTTGCTTTCTTTCCACTTTTCGCCCTTTCAGCCTTCTTTCTTACCTATCAGAATCATCACAGGTATCAGGTAGCTGCCACAGGTCTCGTGCCGTCCTGGCCCACTGCTGCTTCCCCACATTGTCATTTTCTCCTGTACTGCTTGCCAGTGTCTGGACGTCGGTACCCGTGGAGAGTGGAGAGGTACTGACATTCACCCGCTTTCTTTTTCTAGTCAATCGTGCTCTACTGGCTCTGCTCCAGCCTCATGGGCCTCTCACAGAATTTGTTGCTGCGCTCTCCCAGGTTTCGTCGCCTTTGCCGGATACCACTGACCAAGTCGGATTCAGACAGCCCTTATAAGGACCTCTTTGCTGCCTTTTACGCCAAGTTCATTTCAAGAAAATGACGTGCTTTCCATTAATTTTGAAACAATTGCAAGTGTCACTATCACAATATATTTACGTTTACAAATTCAGATGTGATTTAAAAAAAAAATTTTTAATTTGTCTTTATTTAAAACCGTGAATTGTGTGAAGTACTGTGGGTTAAGATATAATCCAAATATATTTGACAATACCGAAAATCCTTTAAATGCTAGAAATGTATGTTTGGTTGTATCCTAAAAATATAAAAGTAAAATCAAAGTACCTTATAAAATTATAACTTGCTAGAGGGGCCAAAACTTTGGAAGACCGGATTAGATACTGAATGATGTCCGATTACACTAACTAATCTCATACATTAAAGCTTTTATAATGAAAATACAGTGAGGTGATTCTTAAAATTTTGGAGGTGTGGAGGATCACAGACCCATTTGCTCATCTGCTAAGGCTATGGTTTTCTTTACAGAAAAATCCTGGGACTCAGCACACGAGGCCTTCATTGATGAGCCTCTCTTCCCCCGCCCTGAGGCTTTCTGGTAATTCCTGGTTGAGAAATCTTACTTTTACTCTAATGGAACACACAATGATGAAGAGTTAATGTGTGACTTCTAAAAAAAATAGACTTGAGATTCATGCAATAGAGTAGTCCTTATAAGAAAGTACCTAATATGGTAGGTAATGTTGCCTTTCAACCCTGCTCTGAAAGAATGTAAGAAGGGTACATTCCTTTTTCTATATCTAAGAAGAGTGTACTAGAGTATAGCACTAAGTACTGCCAGAGCCCAAAGTAGAAAATCTTAAATGTTAAGTTTGTTTAGTCAAAGGAAGAAAACCTGAAGTTCAGCCATCTGTCATGGAGGTGATTTTATAAACTTTATTTGGAGGGTTTGAGAATTCTAATGGGCTTAGACTATGGTAGATGGAAAAATTAATAGGTAATATAAATTGTGGATCCAGTTTTTTGCTTGTTTGATCTGAAAGGATGGTAAAACTAACTGTGGTTGGGATATTTATGAATAAATTTAACAGGCATCTGAAAAGATTATAAATTACAAGTTGTCATTGAGTTGGAATATGAACCTCATTTTGAGAGGCCCTGTATCCCATCTCATGTTTAACAATAAAACAAAAACTAAAGCGGAATTAATCATTTTTAATGTCTTTTAGTGTTTTAAAGTCATTTAATAATGTCTGTTAAATCTTAGCTGTTTTGGTTGTCACCTCACCGAAAATTTAGAGGTAGCACTTGGGACCTGGTTCTCGTTTCCTGACTTCCCAGTCCTAGTCGTGACTGCCCTATTGAGGTAACTGTCTTTCTAATCACAGTGCAGGCATTGAAACCTGCGCACTGTCAATCCTCATGATTTGCAGACTTTGTATTTGCCGGTTTGCCTGCACACTAAAATTTATGCGTACGCCCCAAATCAATATAGTGCTTTTGATGTTATTCTTGGACAAACATAGAGCGGCAAAAAACTTGAGTCATTCAAAGTACATGTTCCCAGATAGGTCAACCAGGGCAACACTGTGTCTTCTTGTTTCAGCTCTCAGACTGTATAATAACCAAGTGTCCTTTTCATGGTCTAGTGCCATGTTTTTTCTCATTCTTTTGCTTTTTGTTGGTGATTTCACTATTTAAAATGGCCTCCAACCGTTGTCATCTGAAGTGCTGTCTAGTTTTCCTAGGCACAGGAATCCTGTGATGTTCCTTAAGGAGAAAGTAATACCTACATTAAATAAACTTCATTCAGGCACGAATTATGATGCTGTTGGCCATGAGTTTACCATTAATGAATCAACAATATTTTATATTGTTGGGTTGTTGAAGATTTGACAAGAGGCTCATAGGAATGTAACCCTGTAAATTCTCTGGGAGCAGTGGTTTAGTGTTGATGAATTCAGTGTTTGTGGTAATTTTATAGAATATAACTACCTCAGATAACAAGAATTGACCTTTTGGAACATGTACAATCAAGGAAGCAGAGGCAGAAATATCTGTGCTCATTGTATTATAGCAAAAAGAGAAAAGATAATTTGAGAAAAATTTTGGCTATCTCTGGAACAAGTTGAGTCTCGCCATGTGTATCATCGGGTACTGATTCATATTTTTCTCTCATAGTGAGATGGAGGAAATCAGCTCTCTTCCCCCATCTTACTCAGACTTTCTGAAAATAAGTTTGTCGCTTTCTGAAAGTAAGAAATAAAGGACTGCTGTGACTGCCTTTTCCAGTACATCTCCTTTCTTGAGTGTGCTTTTACCTTGTTTACTTGGATTCCCCTCGATTTCTGAATGTACTTTTAACATCTTTTTTCAAGGGATGATTTACTTTGTTTCCTATTGCTCTCCTGTTTTCAGGCATTTTGAATTGCTTTGAAAATATACGCAAATTTATTTGAAAATACAAGATCCTTCCTCCCAGATCTCAAAATAATTTCTGGTGGGGTTGAAGGTGGCTGGAATCTTTGAAAATACTCATGAATAAAGAGAACTGATACATTATGAACTGAGGTGAATCAGTCACCTGACTTCAAGCTGGTAAATAACTCCTCTCACTTCTTTCTCCAGGCAGATTTTTTAGTAAATAGCAAGTCAAGTTCCTGAAAACTCCCAGGTCCGTGGTCTCTGACCTTACTTCCCCAGCAGTTTGTCATAGGAGCACTTCCAGAGCCTAAGATCCGGGGAGGTGGTATTGGATGGGACCAAGAAGACACACACACTGTAAAGATCCCTTGGATGTGTCTCTCCTCGGCTGTTGAGGGACTGGCAGAGCTCAGTCCTGGACCCTGCAGAGTTCAGGAAGTCTTTTTTTTTATTTCAAATGGAGACCATAGTCTATTTGTCTGTCTTCCTCCTCTCTGAAAGGGAGTCTTTTTTATTTTATTTATTTATTTTTTTTAACTCCATGTGGGCCTTATTTTTGTCTCTAGGCCAGATTCACTTTTTTATAGGTGTGTCTCAGCCCAAGAGTTAGGAAAAGGGACTCATTCCTGGATCAATTTATACTCTATAATGATACTAGAGCTCAAATGTATGTTTGGAGATGGAACTGGCATAGCCAAACAACCCAAGTTTTCCCTAGAACCCTTGTGAGAGAAAACCTGAGCAGCCCTATCTGGGCCAGATGTCATAGGTGGGAAGATGAAGCTTACTTAAAAGCAAAATCCTTGATTTGCCACTTTCACAGATAACCCCGGAGAGGTTTCCAAAACCTCTCAGAGAAGAGAGCAAGCCTTTCTAAGATACCTTCAGAAGCACTCAGGAGCAAAAAAAACCAAACCCTCACATCTCAGAAGAGATACAGCCAGTTCTAGACCATAGTGGGGAAATTGTTTCTGGGGAAAGGTGGAAAAAAATGAGGGCCCAAATAAACCTCAGTAATTTCTCAGTTTTGTACCTATGCTTAATTTATCCACGTGTCTTCATAGGTTCCTCCTCTGAGGATTCCAGGAATCAATCAATCTATCTATCTATCTTTTTGTGAGAATCACCTTTTAAATTGCTTTAATACCAGATTAAGCCCCCAAAGCAGTAGTAACTCAGATCCTAAACACAAAGAATGTCCATTGTTTTTTCCCTGGATGATAAATGAAGTTACCACAGAACGCAAAATTTAAGATTTCAGGTATGACCTATGAGTCCATGCAAGAATTTAGGTTTCTGTGTTAAAGCTAAATGTGCCAACATGACATAAAACACGACACTAGTTACAATAGGCCATCATTGATTCTCGCCTCTTCTGTGAGCGGATTCTACCAGGACACGAATTATCTGGAAATAATAGGAATCCACAGAAAATTTTCTATTTGAACCTTACGAATATATTTTAAAGTTGTAATAATTGGTATTTTCTAATTATTGTTTTTAAATACTGAATTTTGTGAAATCAAGATTTAGCTTTGGGACATTTGAATTTGTGCAGTAATAAAACCTAGATACTTCTGAAATTTTGGACTTCTGTGTTTCAACAAGTAAAATAAGAATTTATGCATTCGTATATATTTTTGATGTATTCATATATATGAATTTTCATCCATGAACATTCCAAGCAAACCTTAAAGACAATTTGCACATATTCTTTGCTAATTGTATGAAATACAGAGATACCATGTATCTCTCATAATCTTTTAAGAACGTGAAGAACTAGTACTGGGATCAAGCTAATGCTAGTTGGGGGAATCCTTTATTTTATTTTATTGTCATGTTTTATATTTTCATGATGGTAAAATTATGTTTGTATAATTCTTTTATTGTTTAAGATGTTTGTGTATCCACATATTTTTTAAAATTTTAATTCCAGTATAATTAACGTACAGTATTTTCTTTGTTTCAGGCATACAATATAGTAATTCAACAATTCTGTTCGTTTCTCAGCTCTCATCACAAGTGTACTCTTTTTTTTTTTTAAAGATTTTTTTTTTTTTTTTATTTGACGGAGAAAGAGATCACAAGTAGGCAGAGAGGCAGGCAGAGAGAGAGGAAGGGAAGCAGGCTCCCCGCTGAGCAGATAGCCCTATGTGGGGCTCGATCCCAGGACTCCGGGATCATGACCTGAGCTGAAGGCAGAGGCTTTAACCCACTGAGCCACCCAGGCGCCCCACAACAAGTGTACTCTTAATCTAATTGGGGGAATTCTTTAGACCTGTAAGCCATGGTATGATAATATGTAACATTAAGTTAGTGTAGGGATCTTAATATTATAAGATTTATAATGTCGTGTCTAGGAAAAAGCAAATTAAATTTAAAAAGCTTGAAAGATCAGGATAATACTTAGCAAATTTTTAAAAATAATGACTGAATATATAGAAGTACATTGATTTTACTACTACTAGAAATTAAATAATAGGTGAAGAATTAGCTTATTCAGCCAGAAAGTATGCATGTGAATTATGTATTTATAATTACATAGTCATTAAAAAATGTAGGCAGATCACGTAACTGTGAAATAAGATTGTTTTGCAGATTCCAGAGATAGAGCTGTCCTGAGCATTATTTTACATCATCTCAAAGTACAGGAGACTCTTCCCTTTCCCAGCCGGCAGCAGACAGCCGCAAAAGAAAGCCGCCTGGTTAGAGCCTTGAGCTTTCACACCGCCGGAACGCCAACAAACAAAGCAAACTGAAACCTCATCAGATGAGGACGACGCTGCCACAGAGAGGGAGCGATTTTGTGAACAAATTTACTAGAGGATCATTGGTGGAATATAGTCTAAAAGCCAAAGGAATTAGAAAATTTACTGAACTTTATTCAGTAATTGTGTTGCTCTTATTAATACTGCAGTGTTATTTTAGAATTTATGGTTAGGTAACATATGTGCTGTCTGTGAGGTCTCTTAGTTTTCTTTGAATGCTGTAACAGCATCCTTCGTGCTGCTTGTGCTACCGAGGGGTGGGTATTGTTGCTTGTATTTGTTGGAGTTTGTTTTTAAGTGAAGCATCGTTTCATGATATTGCCACATAGTGGAGATACAGAAGATACATTTTCTTTCAAGTTTTTCTTCTAAGATGGCTTCAGGGATTGTCCCTGAGAAGGAAATGGGCCCCACAGAGGGTCCTCTTTCCCCACAGGTCTCCACCCCCACACTCAGAAAGCCGAGCCTTCATATCTGTTTCACCGAAGGCCTTCCACAGTCTCAGGAGCAATGCGTAAGAGCATTTTGATCCTGGTTGATTCCCAAACGCAGGAACCACAAGGCTTGGCCTCAAGAGAAAGAAAGAGAAAGAAAAAGTTACCAGCTGAGGAATGGCAGCAAAATCCCCAAGAATCAGCTGAATCAAGAAAGTGCGTTCATACAGAGGCCTTGCCTAGCTTTTAGAAGAGTAACTTTTGGGGGATGCCTGGGTGGCTCAGAGGGTTGAAGCCTCTGCCTTCAGCTCAGGTCATTATCCCGGGGCCATGGGGGCCCTGGGAGCCATGGGGGTCCTGGGATCAAGCCCCGCATTGTGCTCTCTGCTCAGCAGGGAACCTGCTTCCCTTCCTCCCTCTGGGCCTGATTGTGATCTTTGTCAAATAAATAAAATCTTAAAAAAAAAAAAACAAAAAAAAACAGTAACTTTTTGCTTTGCTCCTTTTAACTTGAACATGAGGGCGATATTGACACAACTATCCCAAAGGAATAGGTGCAGAGAGAACCCTGGCCCCTTGTGTTCTACCACTGACTGCCTTCTTGACTGCCCTGTACTCTGGTAAGTTTTACAAAGTAGCCTTACCTTTAATTGCTTAGTCCTGTACTGCTGGTTTCATTTAATAAAATGAGTTCTGGGTGTTTGGGAACAAAAGCGTTAATGGAAACACCTGAAATAAAACTAAAAGTGCTCCAAGAAAGCTACTGAGTTATTCTATCTAAGGCAACAAAAAGAAATTTCTATCTTGGAGAGTCTCTGCTAATTCCAGAGGGCCAAGATTTTCATGATAAAGAAGACTCTTGGAAAGCGCCCCATTTCTATCTTTTCCATTTTGAGAAAATAGCACAGGTGTGCTTCCTTCTCTTTGTGTCCCTGATAAGGCAATTTACATTTGTTTTGCCTTGGTTGGGAAGGCAGCACTGTATTTAATTTAGGTCTGGTTTTTGTCTTCTGGCTAAATTGTAGCTTTCCAAGGAAACTTAAAACTATGAATTATGAAATATACCTAACCATAGTCTTCTCATTGCAGCTGCATTTCTGCCGTGTCCCAATCATAGCACAAATCGTTTGAGGAATTTCTTCTAGTTATAACCTCAGGCTTCCTGGCTCTTCTTTGAGTGAAGGTTGCTGCTGAGGGTAAGGAATATTAAAAATATAAATCCTGTATCTATGAAAGAATTAACAGCTTCATATTCCATGCTGTTTAAAATTTATTATACGTGTTGCTACAGGTAAGAAATTCCCATAAAGTTTTATTATAAAAGCTTCAGTTGTGCTTGAGTTTTCAAATGTAAATGGGCTATTTGGGGTCCAAATAAAAACCACGGTTCCCATTGTAAATTACAGTTGCAACCAAGTATATATTTTGAAATGAATTATCTTGTTCCTCACCCTTAACTCTCACCTACCTGATAATGTGTTATTTTACTTTAAAATACAGTTGGTCTACGTTATTCACAGATTCATATTTGTGAGTTTATCTGCTCACTAAAATATATTTGTGATATCCTCATGATGATTTTTCTGGTATTAGCAGACATACATGCTCAGAGCAGCAAAAATCCAAAGGGTGGGGTACCTGGCTGGCATGTGACTCTCGATCTCGGGGTGCTGAGTTCAAGCCCCAAATTGGGCATGAAGTCTATTTGAAAAAACAACCAAAAACCCCCACACTGTCCGATGCTCACGCTCCGCTGAGCTCAAACAAGGTCACAGTCTGCCTTTTTGTTTCAGTTCTCGTACTGTAAATAAGTGTCTTTTCTAATTTTTATACTTTTTATTGATGATTTCTCTGTTTAAAATGGCCCCCAAACACAAGTTTGGGCAGAGAATATGTATGTTAAATAAGCTTTGTTCAAGCATGAGTCACAGGGCTGTTGGCCAGGAGTTCAGTATTAAATAAACAGCAAAATATATTAAATAAGATGTCTTTAAGCAGAAGCACACACATAGGAGAAAATTTGTCTTGTTTGGTTGATGAAAATGTTACGGACACAGGCTTGCAGGAACCTAACCCTGTGTTTCCCCTGGGAACAATAGTATCCATGCCAGATGGGCAGGACCCCGAGAGGGCCTCAGGAGCCTCTCCAAGAGGGTTCTTGGCTTTGCACAAAATAGAATTCAAGAGCAAGCCACTTGGAGAAAGGGACAAGGATTTATTAAGTATAGAAGTAAGAAAGGAGCTGCTTCACAAAGTAGTGGTCTGTCCCCCAAGGCAAGGAAGAGGAATCCCCCCACCTTTGCCTCTAATGAAGGGTTTTATAAATTGGTTTTTGTTTTTGTTTTTGTTTTTTAATTAGCTAACTGGATAGGGAGGGGCTTACTCTTTAACTTTGGGTTTATCACTTACATTGGGTAGTCAGTTTTTCCATTGTCTTCAGGTCGTGGAATCACCCTTGGGGAGCAATTTTAAGAATGTCCAGCTTTTATTGCTTTCGCTGTCAGAGGGAGTGGGGTCTTGCGATCTTTCACGAGTTGAATCTCATGACTCTTTTTATGACCTGCTGACTTTTAGGTTAAAGGTCAGCCTAAAAACCAAAATGGCATTACTTTGGTCAACTTGTCCAAGCCTCCTTTGCCTCCTGCTTTAGTACGGTAGTAACGAATTTGGTGTTCCCAGTGGCTTTACAGAACAAAACTATCATGAGGAATGAAAATTTACTGCTCTTCAACCTGTGTCTGGGGTATGATATCCATATGATAGTCTAAATGGGGGTCCTCAAATTACGACACTGAGGCTAAATCCACCTCACCCCTGTTTCTCGTATAGCTTGAAAACTATAGTTTTTACGTTACTTGAAAAAAATCAAAAGAATAATATTTTGTGATATAAAAAATTACATAAAATTTGTATTTCAGTGTCTATAATAGAGTTTTATTGGAACACAGCTGTGCTTATTCGTTAACCTATTTCTGTGGCTTTCACCCTTTCGCCGCAGAGCTGACTGGTTTTTACTCTGCTCAGCGCACTCTGATTTCAGTGACGCAGCTTTTACTCCACATTTGGAGTGCTCTGCCTACCGCCCTATTGTGACTTTTTGTTTTTTTTTTTTTTACCAGTTTTCATATTCAGTCAGAATAAGAAAAGTGGACTTCAGATGTCCTGCATTTAAGGCACAGTACAATGTGAATTATGTTATTGAATTAGGTGGCAAACATTGTGTTTATTATGCAGTGACACCGTCACTGTGCTGAAAGTGTACAATATATGTTGACATTACCGGGTATCACGGTATTCCCAACTTACAGAAAGTAATGGTCAGAAATATAGAAAGTTTAAAATGGGACAGTTCATCATAGCAGAATGGGTTTAAAAGAAAAACTCCAGCTAATGGAAAATTCTTCTTCTATATACTACCCTCAGAATACTTCTAGCCACCAAATATGTGTATTTTTTTCCCCACAACAAGCAATTCTCCAGTTCTCTGTGGACATCAGTTGGGGCTCCTACAGTTCAATTCAGTTCTGTCACTACCTGGAGTTAGCGTCAGATCCCACAGGTTAAGGGGTCAGTCCCACAGACTACTGCCCCTCCTCAGACACCAGTCTCAGGTAGTGGATCTTCAGGTTACCCACAACTTCTGTCTGACTCGGTTGCAAATTGAGGGTTCCCACAACCCCTGCTTTGGCTTTGATAATATGCTAAGTAAAATGGCTCACAAAACTAAGAAATGCCCTTATTATTATCCATTTATAATAAAGGATAAAACTCAGGAAAAGATGGATATGGCAGTGTATCAGGCAAGGTGCTCAGAGCTCCCATTCTCAGTATGGAGGCATCATTATGTAGGCACCATTGATTAAATCATTGGCTATTCATTGGTGATTGAATCTACACCCCTGCCCTCCTGAGAGGTCAAGGGGTTGGGCTGAAAGTTCTGAGTCACTGCCCACCCAGTTGGTTCCCATGGCAACCAGCCCCCATTCTGTGATTATCAAGGAGATGCTTTTTTTTTTTTAAGATTTTATTTATTTGGCAGAGAGTACAAGTAGGCAGGGCAACAGGCAGAGGAAGAAACAGGCTCCCTGATGAAGAGAGAACCCAGTGGAGGGGAAGAGGGGCTCAATTCCAGAACCCTGGGATCATGCCCTAAGCCTAAGGCAGAGGCTTAACCCACTGAGCTCCCCAGGTGCCACAAGAAGGGGGCAAAACTTGCCTCATTAGTATACATTTAGGTGTGGTCAAAGGGCCTTTTTATTATGAATGACAGAACTCAGCTCCTTTAAGAGCTGTTTCAGGAGCATAGAAGGCTAAGTATAACAAAAGATGCTTCTGTCACTTTTCACTTAAGAAGTTACAACGATTTTAGAAGCTGTGTGCCAGGAACCATGAATGGAGACCAAATATGTATTTCTTATTTCATCACAATGTCACAGGGTTTTAATTGATGAAATTGGCATTTTGCTCAGACAATAGATTATTTAAAATGGATTCTCATTGGTCGGATTAGTTGTATGAATTGGTTGAGATGTGTTTAGGATTGAAGGCATTTGGATTGGTTGAGATGTGTTTAGGAGACATGCCAACATTTAAATGAATAGGGGATAAGAATCTGGTAAATCCTCAGGGATGGACCTGAGACTTAATCTGCATAAGTATTTCTGTTCCTTCCAAGGATAACAGAATCCTGCCTGTAGTTAGTCTTCATACAAGATGGGATGAAATCCCCTCAAGGGGAGGGATTTCTTTGAGCTCAGAGCACAGAGAAATATGAGCTGTTTGTGTCCACATACCTGCCTAAGGCACGGACGTTAACATCAACACAAAAATTGAGGGGATTATTCTAAATAAAAAAGCTTCCCTGCTCTCCCTACCACCAGCATGATAAACAAATAGGAGGCTACTGTTAGGAGAGGAGCAGATAGAAACGGAGTGACCGCTTGCATCTAGAGAGTGCAGGATTATCTACCACTGTGACATTTCACATGACCTTTCACCAGGTGATGACAACGTGTACTTGGCAAGCCATAGACAACTGGATCTGGGTTGTTCAGGTAACCCAAGTAGGACCATCAAATCTCTTCTTAAAATATGACCTGAGAGATATGAAGAGACCAAGTCAGTTGGGTAAGTGGTTCATGCTGGACCAGCCATCACAGCAGCCCAAACCCACAGGCATTATACAGCTAGGATGTTGCACAGAAGACAAGGGTAGCAGAGAACGCTTCCGTAAGAAGAGAAAAGACAAAAATAACACCATCTTGCAAAAGAAGCTGAGACTGAGATCCCACGGTCTCTACCCCCGTAGCGTGCCCCAAATTCCAAAATTTGAAATTGCAACCACTCATTACTTTCTTATTGGTGCTGCAGCACATTACCATAAACTTAGTGACTTAAAACCACACAAATTTATTATCTGACAAATTCTTGAGGGTAGAGATCTGAAATGGGTTCCAGAGGGCTGTGTTCCTTCTGGAGACGGTAGTCAAGAATCTGGTTTCTGAGGTTTTCCAGCTTCTGAAGTTTCCTTGGCTCCTGACCTGCCTCACTGTGTCCACTCTATTGTTGCATCTGCTTTCCCGCTCCCCTTCCTGCCTCCCTCTTAGGGGGACTCTTGTGATTGTATTCAGCCACCCTAATAGCCCAGGATGACCCTCCCATCTCAAAATGCTTAATCACAATTATTGATCATGTTTCTCAGGCCCGAGAACTTCTTGATTCAGATCTGCGGACACGAACATGCTTCTCTAGCTTCCACACCACAGTGGTGGATAATCCCTTACTCTCTAGATGCAAGGAGTCATTCCATCTCTGTCTCTTCCCTTTTTCTGTCGTTAGCCCCCTGTTTTGCTTACAGTGATGGTGGTAGGGAGAGCAGGGCAGGTTTTTATTTAAAGTAATCCCTCCAGTTTTTGTGTTGGATGTTAATGTCAGTGCCTTAGGCAAGGTTTGTTCTCTTCTTTGGGCAGGAGGTTATTAAAATGCCTTATCAAGATAATCCTGACCTTGATCTCTGATGCCATCCATCTCAAGGAGATTGCTTCATTCTACCACACATATAATGAGTTTCCAGTGGTCAGTTGTTTTTTATGTCTGGAATGTACAAATGCCGTAATCTGTCTTGCCATACCTGGTGCTACACCTGATTGGCAGATGTCATCTGTATTTCAGTGATGTGCTCAACAACCCAGTGCCCAAGGGATAAGATGTTCATTTCTCCTGCCCCACCCCTGGCTTAATATCTCTGATACCTTGTCACTTACCCTAACGTTGTTTAATGGAAGGAGGACACACACTCAAAGATCAAAACGGTGAGGCAGCCATGCAGCTGGTAATTCCCAGTGGCCTCATAGGCATGGCAACCCACACATGGACTCCATTTTCATTTTTGCTCTATATGCAGAGTTGCTGACATTGTTGATGAAGTTTTATTAAAATTCTTAGAATTTAGGTTCCCCTGAGGATTAAAGGGAATAGACCCCCCTCCCCCGAAAAAAAGCCCTACCAAGTAGGACATTTCTTATAACCACCTCTCAAGTTTTCCTTTAATCACATAGAATAAAGCAAAGGTATTTTCCCCTGTAAGACTTTGTTAGAAGTTTGGCTTCCTTGCATGTAGGGACTGAAGTGATCCATCAACAAAAGTATGTATGCAGATTTTACTCTCGATTTTATGAAAAAGGTCCATGGATACAAATTCTATGGGTTTGGTATCTAAAATCAGCTCAGAATGCCACTGTGGTGGGTAACATGTTCAAATGAATGTATTAGCTGCAGGAGTCACATTGTAGGCAAAATGGTCACTTCTCTTTGGCCTGAGAAGGCTTTCCTGCGTGAGCTCAGTGTTCATTTGCTCCCCCACTTATGCACAGAATGCTTGCCTTCAGGCTTCCTCCCCCAGAAGGACCAGGGTAGAGTGACTCCACTCTTCCTCCATTGCCCATGGCCACCAGGGACCATCAGGAGAGAGAAGACAAGACGGTTACCCCGTGAAAGGGTAACCTCAGGTCAAAATAGAGAAATTAGAAATCCAAATTCTTGAAGAAGAAAAAAAAAAAAAAACCCACCTGTAACTCCCAAATATATTATCGCTAGCTCTCTAAAGTGAATGGGACAGGGCCAGTGTTTGAACAGAGGTCTTAAAAGGGACTGTGTTTGTCTTTGGCTGAGGTCACACTGTCCCACATACTTCACAGGGAAATAGCATAATTGACAATTGGGAAAGTTTCAAATTTGCCTCTTGGAGGTGGTCTGCTGCTTAAAGTCTCCTCTTCTTCTTCCAAAGACTTACCAAATAGAATGAAATTGTTTAGCTATACCATTATGTCCATGGAATTTATGTTCCCAAGCACTCTCTCTAGCTCAGCTGCAAAAAGAGATACAACTTCAAGATTTGGTGTTTTTCTTCCACCTAAAGTAGGGTTAACACTTTTTTTCTGAGCTAGACCTTTATTTTATTTTAATTTTATTTTCTTTCCATAAGACTTATATTGATTGGTCTTTAGAGTCATTCTTTTATTTGCAGGTGTGTTCAGATGTTAAATGCATACTGTCCTCTGCCCAAGACAGGTATCTTCAAACAGGTCTAAAATGGTGTCTGTTCAGTTGGTCAGAAGGGTCAGATGTCAGACCTGCCACCATCAGTCAGTCCTTTGTGTGCTGCTGGAAGAAGGTATTCAGAATTTCTCGCTTTCTTTTGGAAAGAAATAATAGACCTGGGGAGATATTAAATCAAAACATTCTTATCTTACTCTGTATACTGAAGAGAAAAGGTTTTCCCCTTCTCCATCTCTTGTAGACAGAAACTACCCAGAGCACAATTAGAATAAATCTGGACTCAAAAACGCTGGGCCTAAGAAGAACATTGTAACTTGTGGGGAGGAGACAGGGCACAAACTTTTACTGAGGTCTACAGGAAGGGGCACTTGACAATTCGGTAGTTCCAAGAACTAGGCAAAGATGTTCTCCTAATAGTAGTAGCCATGGTTTGGGAAATTTGGATTTTTTTTTTTTTTAAAGATTTTATTTATTTATTTGACAGACAGAGATCACAAGCAGGCAGAGAGGCAGGCAGAGAGAGAGAGAGAAGCAGGCTCCCCGCTGAGCAGAGAGCCCGATGTGGGGCTCAAGCCCTGGACCCTGGAATCGGGACCGAGCCGAAGGCAGAGGTCCCAACCCACTGAGCCAGCCAGGCGCCCCAGGGCAATTTGGATTTTATCAAGAGAGAGTGGAGAACAGTGAGGGGCCAAGACATTGTATAGGAGGGAGTAGAGAAGAGTAGTTACAGGGACTCAGTAGAAACTTCTGAGTTCTTCAGGGTCTCTTACACTATTTTTAACATAAAAGAAAGCAAGAATGTTTTGCAGATGAAAAGAAGGCTATTTCATAATATTTTTACAAACATTATATATTCACTTTCTTCATAGCATGTGTATCTCTGGCAGGGACATACACATCCTTGCAGTATATCATTGAAGAACAAGAAATAGTATTCATAATCTACCAATTCATTTAATTTCTGTGGGAAGAAAGAATTATTATGTGGTAATGGTTGAGGGTCCCAGTGTCTCCCATAACAATAGGATGAGCCCTCTGGGAAAAGACCCATTTCTTAAATTTAGAAATGCCGCTACCACCAGTCACCACAAATACCACCACTAACATCCCCACCACTACCACTGAGCACTTGGCTCAGCAATTAGAGCATTTTGAATTCCCAACATGAAATACTAATCTCATTTATCTTAGCCAATTTGTCCCATGCCATATTTCTACATATATCTTAATTTTGTAAGATCCCAAAATCCAGATACGCTGACATTAATACATCATAAATATGTTTTTTTAAGTCAGTAATTTTCTCTAATGAAGCAATTTTTTCTAGGATACTCCTTAAAAAGTGGAGGGGCTTCATATTGCTAATGTTATTTCTCTTTTACACATTTTATATCCGATTCAGTGGTTGATAAATGATGATGGATAAATTCTAATTGATCATTTGCTTCTCCATTACTTAGTTTGATCACAAGGCCTCTTTATAGTATAATGGATAGCAGCCTAATTCAATCTAACTTCCACAAAAAGGGAATATTCACGTAGCTATAGTCTATAGGTAATGTTGGTTTCAGGCATGGGTGGTCCCAGGAGGTTAAACAATATCCTCAGGACCATTTTCCTTTTTTTCCAACTTTGCTTTCCCTTGGGTTGGCCTGATTCTTGAGTCTCAAGTGGAAAATATGGCCACTAGTAGCTCTATGCTCATGGTATCTCTTCAGTTAGTGCTTTTTGTACTTCAAGAAAATGTGCCAGGGAAGACTTTAATAGGCTTGCATAGTAGGTGGAATAATGGCTTCCCAAAGATGTTCATGTCCCAATTTCTAGAACCTGTGAATATGCTACCTTATATGGCAAAGGGAACTTTGAAGGTGCGATTAAGTTATGGCTCATAAGATGGGTGAACATCCTGGAGCATCCAGATGGGCCTGACCTAGTCACAGGAGGGAGGCAGGAGGTCTGCTACTAGCTCTAAAGATGGAGGAAGGGGGCCATGAATCAAGGAATGCAGGGAAAGGCAAGAAAACACACTGCCTCCTAGAAACTCCAGAAGAACACAGACCTGAGGACCTGTTATAGATAATGATCTTCAGAACTATAAAATAGTAACTCTTTTTCTAAGTCACTAAGTTTGTGGTAATTTCTTATAACAGTGATAGGAAACAAATACAGCTTTTGATGATTGACCATCCCTGAACCAACTGGTCAAACTTTGGTGTAGGACTGTAAGGATAGTACACTGCTCAGATATGGGCTATGTGCACTCCCAGAGCCAGGGTTGGAGTAAGTCCAACCCAAACCACATGCATGGAGTTTGAGGAAGGAATGAATCCATCATGCTTCTTAGCTGCTCTGTGGGATTCATGTGTACATACATGTGTGTGTTTGTGTGTGTGTGTGTTTATATCTATTTATAGTCTCATGATCTAATTAGCACTCTCTTTGGCCTCTCCTGCTAGTGATCAGTTGGAATGAAGTTTCTCAATATTCTTTAGTCTTGGATGAAGGCCACCAGTCTATCGTGCATCAAGGCCAATACATTTGTGGCGTTTGACCTACATATGACTTTGAAGGCAGAAGCTGCCCATGTTTCAGAGTCTTTCTTCTTCTGTTTATAGTTCTGATACATTTTATTCTTACTCCTTATTCTTACCACAGCCCATAAGTCAGATTTAGGCCATCTGAGAAACATTTTGTGCTCCTGACAAATACCGTTAGCTTTCTTTATGTAATAGCATACAACATAAGCAACCTTATCTCTCCCCTGACCATCACAGCTCATCCCACTGATTCTGATGTAATCTCTGCATTTCTATCCCCTGGTCAAGTTCTGTGGATGGATCTTCTATTTCCAGAAGTGATCCAGATTTCAAAAACAAGTTATTAGTCTGAAAATGAGGACCTATATACCACTTTCCATATATAGCAAGAAAGCTCAATATTGGTTTTGCAGAAGGCATGGTTCAGTCATCTCAATTTATATACTCACTCATTGGTTCCAGTCACCAGATCACAAAATGGTATACTATTTCTCTCTCCCTCTGTCTGAGGATTCTAAACCCCAAAACCACATTATTCTGGAGCCACTTCTCTTTGTACTATTTTGCTAATATTTTGGCTGCCATGGTGGATTGTCTCTTAGCTCAGTTCTCTTTTGATTTGATTCAGGTACAACTGGACACTCAAATGCCCCTGGAGATACCCCTGTGGGAAGCTGTGAACTATAACTGGGTTTCTCTGCCTATTATCTTGGAGTTGGAAGACTGTGATGGTAAGGTGAAATCTTTAAAAGAAAGTCATTTGTTCCAACACACAGTTTTTTCCCACTGGAGAAATGCAGGTAGCTGCTGTTAATTGATGAGAGAAAGCATGCCCTACCTCTTTCTCAGCTGGAAAAACACACAACAGAGTTGCAAAGGAAGACCATTTTGTTCTTAATTTAGGTTTGCACTACATTGTAACCCATATAATATCCATAGGAGGTAAGAATTTAGGAATGGTTTTCTTTATTTTACTCATTTCATTCTCTGCTCATGTAAGTGAGCTTTCACTTATAAACTCTAGGGGGTGCCCATAGGGTCTCTCTTCAAGTCTTTGATCCTCATTAACTACTTCTCTTTCTTCCCAATCCCAGCCTACTCTGCTGTTGGTGCCCCTGAAATAGGTGTCCTTTCCTGTTCCACAAGATTTCTGTGCTGGGCAGAAGATAGGAGAGGTAGGTAAAAGTGCTAGTCTGGCCTGAAAGTAGGATACAAATTTTAAAAACATCTGACACTTTATATTACAGATGTTTGTTTCCCACTTTATATTATAGATGTTTATTTCCTGTCAACACATCCCTTTCCTCTTATATCTTATGTTAAGAGACTGTCTCCAACCCACTGGACAGCCGCCATTCTATCACCTACATATAGAAGCTTTTGGCTTCCAGGAAGTAGGGGTGCGGTGGGAGAAAACTCATCTCACTATGGATTTTTTTTGGTCTTTTTTTTTTTAATTTCATTTATTCATTTGAGAGAGAGAGCTCGAATGAGCATGAGCCGGGAGGGGCAGAGGTGGAAGGGGGAAGGGAGAAAGAACACGAAGCAGACTCCGCACTGGGCCCAGAGTCCATGCGGGGCTTGATCATGACCTGACCCGAAACCAACAGTTGGACGCTCAACCAGCTGTGCTACCAGGACGCCCCAAAAACTCATCTCACTATATTAAAACAAACAAACAAACCAACAAACCAGGGTGGCATATATTAGTTTCTACAACTTCCTGATGCCAATTTACAAACTTCATATCCATTATATTTCCCCCTCTTCCTCTCCTGGTACTATAAAATGTGAACGTCTTTTTTGCTCCACATTATAATTTATCATTAGTTATTCCTGCAGCAGGGACCTGAGTCCTTTGCTTAGCTTTATGGTGCTCCTCATCATCCAACACCCCTTAATTCTGCACCTCTCAGTATTCCCTGTCATCCTTCCATCTGTCTTCTCCCACTCGTGGTCCTTTTATTTATGTCACTCACACCAGCTGCCCCCATTCTCTCATTCTTCACGCTCTCCCACTTTTCATCACTCTGACCTCTGCATATGTGCTCCGGTTCACTAATGTGATCTTCAGCTGTGTCTGTTCTTCAGGCGCATCTACTCAGTTCATCTACTGTGTTTTATTTCAGTTACAGTAGTTTAAATTTTAATGATTCTGATCAATTTTTATAGCAGCCTATTTTGCTACATGGATGTGATACCTTTTTTATTAATGCTTCTGAAGACATTAATTATACTTTTAAAAAATCTCTCTTGGGGCACCTGTGTGGCTCAGTGGGTTAAAGCCTCTGCCTTCGACTCAGGTCATGATCCCAGGGTCCTGGGATCGAGCCCCACATCAGGCTCTCTGCTCAGCGGGGAGCCTGCTTCCTCCTCTCTCTCTGCCTGCCTCTCTGCCTGCTTGTGATCTCTGTCAAATAAATAAATAATCTTTTAAAAAATTTTTTAAAAAGTAAGAAATCTCTCTCCGTTTGGTGTATTTTTCCCCCCTCAGGAGTTCAGCATATTTAGGTTGATGCTTTTATTTCAGGGTGTGATTTTCTTTAACTATTTGGTGACTCTTTGTTGTGTTCTTGTCTCTGACTTAACTTTCTCTGCTAGCTTCTGTTTCGTAGAACCTTCCAGTAATTGTGAGGAAAAGATAAGCTCTGAGGTAGAGGATGTCAATAAGAAGTCTTACATGGGGAGTGTTCCTTGTGCCTCTTGGGTATAGCTGGCCACTCAAGACCCAGCTTTGGTTTGTGTGTGGACACGGCAAGACAGCTGTCTGGGAACCAGGAAGTAGGCTCTCAGCAGACCGGGAATCTCCTGGCGCCTCATCTAATCTTGGATTTCCCAGCCTGCAGAACTGTGAGAAATATATTTCTGTTGTTTATAAGCTACCCAGTCCATGTATTCTGTTGCAGCAGCGGAATGGACTAAGACAGCATCTGAGTTGGTTTAAGTCAAAATTAGAAAACTGTCACCACCAGGCTCCTTCAGATATTCGGCAATTGACTTAAGACAGTCTGTTTGAGACAAAGACATCTGAATTTTGAAAAGGCTGAAATTGTTGCCTAGTTTTTAAACCTTGAGTTATGCTCAGATATCAGAGATGTATCAGAGGCTTACCAGTAAGAGTATTCGTTTCTGTGTTGTGAAATTAGAAATAATCTTAAGTTTACAAAAAGGAAGTTGACTCAGTTTTTTTTCTATCTCCCTAATGTAATACTACTGTGCAGACACTAACAAGGCTGATGGAGAAGATAAAGTCATGGAAATATTCATGACATAATTAATGGGGGGGAAAGCACGTTATAGAGCAATACGTGCGGAGATTCTTTAAAGGCAAATTCTTTGCCTGTGGAAAGGTAAAAGCATGAATCATAAAGTGATATTTTCAAAATGTTAAGATTTGGTTGGATTTATATAGGCTATTCCATGAAGTTAAAATTTATTAGGTGAAATGTGTTACTTTTGTCATCATGAAAAGTGTTGCTATACTCATCTTTTAAGAAACGCATCTATTTGGGTAAAGCAGGAACCTAAATAATTGTTCTGGATCATTAAATAAGATCCTAATTCTTTCTTAAACAGTTGTAGTTTTAGTGACTTAATACAATAATTAAAGTGATTAATTAAAGATTGAACGAAAAATGATACCACTTAGAGACTAATGATAAACTTACTGTGATAACAAAAAAAATGTCTAGTGTTGAGACTTTTATTCTTTAAATTTTGGTTGGTATATATATATGTATGTATATATATAGCAAACACAAGATATCGACTGCAGTAGTGGTAGGTGGGCTGCAGACAATTCCTGGAAAAATACTGCAGAAGTTTTTCTTCATTGCCAGAGGAATCTCATTTCTCATCCTGTGGGTATCCTAGGCAGGTAGCCCAATACTACCCACTAGCAGTTTGTAGGAACAAAGCAACAATGCCAACTAAGGGTAGGTATTTTGTATAAGCTTTTTTATCCCTAGGACTTTTAAATTATAATGAACAATTTTTTATGCTTATGGAGCTTTATAATTCATAATAAACATCCTTTTTATTTTATATCTCAGAAAAACAAGGTAAATGAATAGGCTTAGATCCAACAGCTACATTGTCATAAAGATGGGCAGACCCTGGGACTCCACTGTCCCTTGCCAACATAATTTTTGCCCATCTGAGCTGACAGCTTTTATTTGCTAGTATCCTAGAATTCTGAGGTGTTTGTCAAACATATTTCTGAGCTGCAAACTCGATTGTGTGTAGGAAGCTCAGAGCTCTGCATTACTTTCAGCTCCCCCTGAACTTGTAATACTTTGGTTAGAGATGGGCCTTTGAGTTTGGGACACCTATTGATCTACTCCAGTTCATGCTACATAGATATGATATGCAGGTGGTTAAGTTAAAACATCACCCAGATATGTGGTTATTGTTGACAAGATAAAGCCAACACATGAAGGCTGAGTGTTCTGGAAATGCCCTCCTTGTTCCTGCTCACAATGGTAATCGGCAGGATCTAGTGTCATTTATTGCAGACGTATTTTTACTATTAAAAGGGCATGTTGTTTGTTAAGGCTTGTGGCTTCAGTTTCTCGATCTCCTTGACACCCAAAGGTAGAATTGTGGCCTTTATGTCATGCATTTTCTTTTGGAATAGGCAGCAAGTGAAACCGCAGGGATGTTAATAAATGAGATGGTGATACAGTAATTCTAATGATTTGGCAGGATGTGCAGGATGTGTGTATCTGCACATCTCCTCTTCATTTGGTCCTACTCCCTTCCCCTGACTGCAGTTAGATAGGAGAGCACTTTATTGTTTTTCAAGTCTATGACTAGGAGGAAACTCACCTGCATTTTTTTGAACTGATTTGTATCAGAGTTCACCGGAATGAGAGACTTTTGATTAATGCCTCTAGGTGGTGCCTGTGACCTGTATTTGGAGTCAGTAGCTTTGTGTGTCAAGCAGAGGAAGAACAGTTTAGAGGAGAAAGAGAGAGAGAGAGAGAGAGATGGAGTGTGTGTGTGTGTGTGTGTGTGTGTGTGTGTGTGTTCCAATTTCCAAGCTCTGTAGAGAGGCAGTATTAGAGACCAACGAGTGAGCTCGGGAACCCTATGTGGTTATTTAGTCCTCATTTTTCCAATATCCTTTGTCTTTTCCCTTCTTAGAAAGAGAGTTCACAAGGTTGACATAAAAAAGGGATGAAACCCAGAAAGGAATTGGAATTTTTAAAATTTATCACTAGCCATTTATGTTTTTAGGGGTGATAAAATGACACTTGCATGTAAATATTGCACATAAAATATATTTAATGAGTACACACACATAGCATTTTACTATCTTTCTTTGTAATGACTATGCATAGCAAGTCTTTTCCTCTCCCTTTGTGTTGTAGCCATCTTCACTGCCGCTTGGGGAGGTGGATTTGCTCTCAGGTGTTGACATCATGTGTGATTGGAGTTTCTATCAGTGTTACAGTGGAACTAAGGTGAATGTCCGTGTGTCACTCTAGAAAACAGAGCTGGAAGGACCTTTAGAGATCAGCAAGGAAAAGAGTTTTCAAACCTTTGGTTTTGTGATCAATAACCTTTTAAGCACAGATTGCCTAATCACATTTTGGGTTTAGAATAATGAAATAAAACAAACAAGGTCAGGAAAGTCTGTAATTAACAGAGCCTGGATTGAATCAACGCAGCCTCATCAACTGTCTCCAGCTTTCACTTTCTACCATATCATTTCTTTCATTGGATTTTCATGGACCTCATAGACCAAAAATTTGGGGTGTCAGTTTAGGATTGGCAATGTTTTACTTAGTAAGGATGTGAAAGTCACCCCTAATAGCATCTCACCACTGCTTCATAAAAGAAAGGATTAAAAAAAAAGACATTTATTTATTTGAGGGAACAAGAGAGTGAGAGAGACCATGAGCTCGCTGGAGGAGAAGAGGGAGAGAGAGAGAATCCCAAGTAGACTCTGGGCTGGTTGTGGAGCCCAGTGTAGGCTGAAATGGGGCTTGACTTGGAGCTTAGTCTCTGGACCCTGAGATCATGACCTGAGCCAAAATTAAGAGTCAGGGGCACCTGGGTGGCTCAGTGGGTTAAGCCTCTGCCTTTGGCTCAGGTCATGATCTCAAGGTCCTGGGATCAAGCCCTGCATCGGGCTCTCTGCTCCGTGGGGAGCCTGCTTCCCCCTTCTCTCTCTGCCTGCCTCTCTGCCTACTTGTGATCTCTGTCATCAAATAAATAAATAAAATCTTAAAAAAAAAAATCAAGAGTCAGACACTTAACTTGCTGAGCCACCCAGGTATCCTAAAAGAAGAGATATTTTAAGACCATATGGATTTAATCCCAGAATCAATCTTTTAATTTAATAATTTATCTTTATGTAAAACTCTACACTGTTCATTTCACCAAGGATAAATGAGCTCCTCTTAGTTTGTTGGTAATCCATGAGCAGCAGCGGGGAACTACTGATCTAAGACAATATCTTCATTTTTTGGATGGTCCAAATAAGTTAAGTGATTTGTTTAAGGTCATATGTCTTGCATGTAGCAGAGAACTGAGTTTTTCTTATTAATTCAATTTCTTATTAATTCAATAGGTAGAAGCTCGGATGGCTTGTTCCCATTTTTCTCTTTTTTCATCTGTTGCTGAGTGAAGGACATATACAAAAGCTAAGAAGAGGTTGTATTTGTCAGGCAGAAAATAGATCCCATAACAAAATTTTCAATTCTGTGACACAATGGCATTTTTATTTCCTGTGAAACCTAACTTGTTTCCTTTTTTCCCCTTGTCCTGTTTCCTTCTTTTCCTTTTTTTCCTTTCCCAGCTTTATAGAGGTATAATTGAAAAATAAAACTATGTATATTTAAAATGGACAACATGGTGATTTGATATGAGTACACAATCTGAAACGATTATCACAAGATAATGAACGTATCTATCACCTCACATAGATACCATTTGTGTGTGTGTGTGTGTGTGTGTGTGTGGTCCATTTTGTTTCTGAGTCCTGTTTAGAAATACATCAGTGTGGGATGCCTGGGTGGCTCAGTCATTAAGCTTCTGCCTTTGGCTCAGGTCATGATCCCAGGGTCCTGGGATCGAGTCCCACATCAGGCTCCTTGCTCCACAGGGAGCCTGCTTCTCCCTCTACCTACTGTTCTCCTTGCTTGTGCTTGCTCTCTTGTTCTCTCTCTCTGACAAATAAATAAATAAAATCTTTAAAAAAATACATCAATGTGAATTCAAGGGAAAGGAATAATGTTTACTGAGTACTTGCTCTGTGACAGGGATTTTGCTAGGTGTTTTGCATAGTTATTTAACCTTTGCCTGTCTCACAGCAACAACTGAGATCCGGGTGCATAGCATTAAATGCCAAAATTTTCCACACCATTGAGTTTCCTTATGTTTGGTATTTTCTTTAGAAACACAGAACATACAGAACAGTATCTTCTTACCATCTGGAATTAATGATATTATTGTTTATGTATCTATAAATTCTCCCTCGTTCTTCATTTTACTATAGCTCTGGTCAAAAGGGGGGCTTTTTAGAATTACCCAACGGTGCTGGTGGGGGGAACTAAATTGAGATGAACTACATTTGTATGCAAATTAATGAAGGGGAAAGAGAATCAAGTCAATGAATGCCATCTCATCTTTTGAAATCCTTTCCCATATAGAAAAATGGGTGAACATTCTGAAGTAACCAGTCTTCACTAATATGACCACCAGGGGGTGTTCAATACTGTCAGATTTTGGTGGTTCTGTCTCCAGTAAAATCGCAGCACCACAGGTTTTCTGTAATTACATCTTTTCTCTCTGTCCCTCCTTTCTTCTTCAGAATGTCCATCCTTTCGGGACAGATAATTTACCTTTAATATATTGACTTTTGGAGCTTCAATAATATTCCATGAAAAATAAATAGTCTTTTTATGAGATTAGACCATATTTATATATGAAGTATTAGTTACCTTGACCATTGCTTCTTGAGATAACCTTTCTAGAGCATTCCGTGAAATGATATAGGATAAACTTGCCACAGGAATGCTCTCTGCCTCTCACCTCTAATTTTCTCATTTTCTTTTGTTCCAGCCCATCATTTACAACCAAATTCCCTTTTCCTTAATAAAATATTTTCTGGCTATTTGATTCTAGAGAACTTCTCCTAACCTTTTACAGCATTTAGGGATCAGTTCCTAATTCCCTGCGTAGTCCTATATTGTCTAACACCATTAGCGTCTCCATTGCGTTCCTTCCTCTGTAGGGTTAAGAACTCCTAAAGGAGAAACAATTGAAAATTCTCCCCAGGCCACCATGGTATAGGACTGAAACTAGGGTCTCAATGATAAGGGTAAAACATACATCAGGCTCCATCCTTACCCACTGTGTGAGAACTCTAGCTCCCCTAGATTCTTCCAAACCAGTTCTGAGTCGGCCTGGGTTTCCCTCTGTGGGTGCATCTGTCAGTCACTTGCTCCCAGGAGGAGTTGGTGCCCACAGTCCGCCATTCCCCCCCACCCCCCAGTGATGCCATTGCTGCTGCCACTGAAAGCATCTGGAGTCTCTGCAGTGCAGTCACAGTCCTGCCCATCAAACTGGCCTCCTCCCCGGCTCCTTGTGCAGGAAAATATCTTAGTGTTTGTTGCCCTTTGTTCAGCTTTTCTAAAATGAAAAACCATTTTTTTCCCAATTTACACAATCCAAGACCTTGAAAAGTTTTAAATACAGAAATGTTTTTCTCTATGTTGAGGTATAAGTGTACGTGTATGTGTATATACTTCTCTTTTTTTACATTAGATTTTTTTTTTTACAAAATGGATATATTACTGTATAATTTAAAGAATTTATTTCACAAAAGTCTTTGTCCACAAAATAAAACAAGCTTTCTATGAAACATCCAAATAACATGGCTTGGGCACCAACTAGGCAGAGGAGTGCAAAGTTCACACTTTTCACTGTGTGTTTTTTTCCCAAGTGTCCTGAAATCCACCCAGCTCACTTACACCCTTACCTCCATTCTGTCTACCCGTTCATCACCTGCCGCTGTCATCTGAGAATGAATACAGCCCTGAGGGCCATAGGCTGCATCCCCCTAAACCCAGGAGAATTCTGCCAGGAACTCAACTGCCCCCAGACATTTCCTCACTGTCGTGGTGTTCCTCACGGCATACTTGCTCCTGGTGGAAATATCTATGGATCCACACTTTGAGGTGTGAAAGAGGATACTTCTCAGCATCATACTTCATTGAGGTGCCCACAACAACAATGCCTGCTTTAAGGTAGACAACTTCAATTCACTTATTGATTCATTGACTCATTTTTTTTCTTTCATTCAAGAAAAATGTTTGTTGAATACTAACTCCATGTCAGGGACAATACTAAGGGCTGGATAATTTCCCACCTGGTGTCCTCAAAGGGCCTGAGAGGGGTGGGGAGTCATGGTGACAGTCTGTGTTGGAACAGGTTCCAACATTAGGAACACACTGGTCCTGAAACCCACATTCCCTTCAATGACTTTGGCCCTAGGTCTCAGTTCTGATAATCTGTGGCCTAACCTTTCTTATGTGGGTTTCCTTGTGGGCAGCAGCTTATCTCGTTGACATCTGGCTTGAATATAACCATCCTCTCCCATCCTAGTTCTTCAGACATGTTTTTATATCTTTGACTCTCAAGAGTGTGGCTTTGGGATTCATTTCATTCTTTACCAGGAGGCACTTTTTACTTCATACACATTTATAAAAGCAGATCATTCTACTCAACTCCACCAAACAGACCAGACCTCTAAATTCAATTGCTGTGTTGAGAGAGAAACATAATTCCTTTATCTACAAATCTGAGCCCTGATTCAGCTATAATATCCTGTAATAACTATATATATATATATATATATATATATAATTTTGAATTATTTTCTCCTCCTCCTCTTCCTAACTTAACTTTATATATAATAAATGCTAAGAGATATTATTAAATATTCCTTGAAAACAATTTCAAAACCTATATAATCACCCATTGTGTGAATGTCCCATAAATGATTTCACCATATTATTGGGGTGCTTGTGTTTTGTTTGTAAATTTTTGCTGTTATATAAAATCTCGTGATGAGAAACTTCAGATATAAATCTCAGCCCATACTTATTTCTTTAGGAATGGCTTCTATTAGTAGAATTGCTGGCTTTTATTAAACAGGAAATTTTTTTTTCCATTAGTTTTCACCAATTTTCCTTTCTCAGCAATGTATGAGAGCTATCCCACTGTATCTTTATTAACAATGAGGTTTAGCATTTATTATTTTGGCATTTTGAAAGAATTGTTTTAATTTACATTTTTTGGTTACCACCAAGAATGTACATTTTAATATGCATTGTTGGCTTTTATATTTCTATTAGCTTTAATGCTTTTCGTAATAATTTATGAACTTGCTTTATATGGTGAGCATAATGGCCCTTTGTCATAATTGTGCCAAGAGTTCTTTCAACATTGGGTTGTCTTTTCATATTGGCTATAGCATTTTGATAGATGTAAACTTAAAATTTTTATATGTCCATTTTTTGTCATATTTTTGGTGATATCCTAGCAAGTATCATTCACAACCAAATATCAGCAAAACATTCACATGTATTTTTCCATTTAATTGTTTTATTTTAAAGCCATGTTAAAAACATGAAGTTTTATAGATTTTACAGAATAGCCTCTTTTTTTTTCCCTCAAAGGTTGACCTAATATGCCTCACATTCTTTGTTGAATAATTAATTTTTTCTCTTGTTTATGATGTTACCTTTGTGACATATTACATTCTTTTATGAACGGTTATTTGGGGTTTGTCAATCTTGTTTGATTGTTGGTTTGTCTCTTTCCCAGTACCAACATTGACTTAATTACTGTGATTTAAAAAAAAAAATTAAAGAATTTATTTCACAAATAAATGTTAACATTTGGTAAATCAAGACTCCTTTATTACTGCATTAAAAATGATTCTGAATCTTGTCTATTTATAGTTCTAGGCTAAACTTAGAATAATTTTGTAATGTTATCCAGTTAGGGTTTTTCCTACTCCATTTGATAACTTTTTACGGAGTCCTTCACTGGGCTAGGCACTCCTTATTCTAGGTGCTGGGGCTGGAATGCAATTGTGTACAAGACAGGCAGTCGCTGCTGTCATGGGGTTCCCAACCTCATAGAGGAGACCGATGAGAGACTAAAACAGGAGTGGCTATATAGTGCAATGTCAGGTGGTGATAAGTGTGACAAACAAAAGAAGCAAGGCAAAGCCGAGAATGATGGAGATGGTATTGGGTAACATGTTCCTCTCTAAGGAGATGGTATTTGCATAGCTCTACTAGATCAAGGGTGATACTGGATCGATATCTTTGCTTATTTGTTATTTATAGAAATGATTCAGATATATGTTTAATATAAGGTTATTGTTTAACAATATTTATTTGTACATTTAAATAATTTCCTTCTGGTTCTAGGGCTTTTTAAAAGATTTTTAATTTATTTTTGCAAGAGTAAGAGAAAGAGAGAGTAAACATGAGTTGGGGTGGTGGGGTAGGGGCATAGGGAGAGGGAGAAGCAGATTCCTGGCTGAGCAGGGAGCCTGATGCGGGACTCAATCCCAGAACCTAGGATCATGACCTAAGCTGAAGACAGATGCTTAGCCAACTGAGCCACCTAGAAGCCCTAGTTCTAGTTTTTAAGTTAATTTTTTTTCCCCTTAAGAAAGGGTTACGGATATTCAGATTCCTTGTTAGTATCTTTTGATGATTGTATGGTTTTTGTTCTTTGACTTGTAGGTTTAAGGAAAGATTTATAGATTTTCTAATATTAAGCAATTATCGGACTCTTTAAATCAATCTTATTCTATTATGTTAGATGTTTGCTTCAGTCTACTGATCAATTAATTTACTTTGTTCTTATTTTGCCCTTTTCTAATCCATGTAAGCAAGGTTGATTTATAACTTGTATTTTGGACTCTCTTTGGTCACCTTTGCTATTTTGGTCATACTAGCTTAATAAAATAAACTGGATAACTTAGCAGTAAAAAGTATCTGGGCCTGGGGTGCCTGGGTGGCTCAGTGGGTTAAGCCTCTGCCTTTGGCTCAAGTCATGATCTCGGGGTCCTGGGATCAAGCCCCGCCTTGGGCTCTCTGCTCAGCAAGGAGCCTGCTTCCCCTCTCTCTGCCTAGCTCTCTGCCTACTTGTGATCTCTCTCTCTGTCAAATAAATAAATAAAATCTTTAAAAAAATGTATCTGGTCCTAAAATCTTTTACTGGAAATAATTAGGTGATAGCTTTCAATTTCTTCAAAGCTTATTGATCTTTTCTTTTTTGATATTTGATTATGTATATTTTCCCTCTCAACCTTTTATTTCATTGAGATTTTGAGATTTATCAGCACAGACTAATACACAGTAATTATCTAATTTCAGGAAAATTCCTGTTCGTTGTGAAGCCCATCCTCTTCCTATGATTTAGGCATGAGACAACAGAGGCAGGATTGGGGCAATCTGAGACTGACAATGGGCTCTACTCATTTGTCCTTATTTCATTATCTGTGAACAAATATATTCAGGTGGAAGCAAAGGGAGGCAAAAGAAGATGTTTAATTATTCAACATGGATTTCAAAAAGATGCATATTCTGGATATTTCAATACCACGAGGGCTGGTACATGATGTAGACTAGCATGAGATTAAGATTGAGGGTTTTGTTGGCAGACCGCCTGGGATGAAAACCAGACTTCATTGCTGACTAGCTGACTTTGGGAAAATTACTGTGCTCCTCTGGACTTCAGGTTTTTCATTTTTTTAAAGATTTTTATTTATTTATTTGAAAGAGAGAATGAGATAGCAAGAGAGAGCACACGAGTTGGGAGGAGAGAGAGGAGCAGGCTCCTCAGTGAGCAGGGGGCCTGACGTGGGCTTGATCCCAGGATGCTGGGATCTTGACCTGAGCCAAAGCCAGACGCTTAACCAACTGAGCCACCCAGGTGCCCCTGGGTTTTTCATTTGTGAAATGGAAATTAATTCATTTACTGATTCAACAAGTATTTGTTTTATTTATTGAGAGCCTCCTATGTGTTAGGCACTGTTTTAAGCTCTGCAAATTCAGCAGTAAAAAAAAAAAAAAAAATGCTTGATCTTTGAGTGTATCCTGCTTGGAGTTCTTGAATATGTAGATTAATTTTCCCCAACTTTATTGAGCTGTAATTGACATATAACATTGTGTAACTTTAAGGTGTAAAATGTGTTGATTTGATGTATTTATATATTGCAATATGATTACCATCATAGTGTTAGCTAACACCTCCATCATATCACATAATTACCATTTCTTTTTTGGGGTGAGAATATTTAAGATGTACTGTTTCAGTAGCTTTCAAGTGTACATCATAGAATTTTTAGCAATCACAATGCTGTGCATTAGATCCCCAGAACTTATTCATGTTCTAACTAGAAGTTTGTACCCGTTGACCAGCACCTCCCTACTTCCCCTACCTCCTAGCCTCTGTTAACTGCCTTTCTACTGTCTGTTTCTATAAGCTCAGCTTTTTTAGATTCTGTGTACATCATACAGTATTTTTCTTTCCGTGACTAACTTATTTCACTTAGCGGATGTCCTGATGGAACATCCACATTGTTGAAAATTAAAGGATTTCCTTCTTTTTCATGGCTGAATAATATTTTTTATGTATAAATATAATATTCATATATCATTAAATATATTTCTTATATTTAATAAATAATATTAATATCTTATAGAAATATACTAAATATATTTAACATATTAATACACATACAAATATGGTGACTGGGTGGCTCAGTGGGTTAAGTCTCTGCCTTTGGCTCAGGTCATGATCCCAGGGTCCTGGGATCGAGCCCCACATCAGGCTCTCTGCTCAGCAGGGAGCCTGCTTCCCCTCTCTCTCTGCCTGCTGCCCTGCCTACTTGTGATCTCTCTCTCTCTGTCAAATAAATAAATAAAATCTTAAAAAAATACACATACAAATATATTTAATTATATATTTAATACATCTTTTTTATCCATTCATATATCAGCATTCACTTAGGTGGTCTCCAAATCCTGGCTATTGTAAATAATGCTGCAGTAAACATGGAAATGCAGATATCTCTTCAAGATCCTGTTTCCATTTCCTTTGGACATATACCCAGAGTTGGGATTGCTGGATCATATGATAGTTCTATTTTTAATTTTTAATTTTAATTTTGAGGGACCTCTACACTGTTTTCCATAGTGGTGGTACCAGTTTGCATTTCCATCAGCAGTACACAAGGGTTCTCTTTTCTTCACATCCTCACCAATACCTGTTCCTTTTATTTTCTGAAGGATGGCCATTCTAACACCTCATTCGGTGATATCTCAGCATAGTTGTGATTTGCATTTCCCTGATGATCATTTTTTCATACTTGTTGGCCATTTGTGTGTTTTCATTGGGATAAATGTCTTTTTAGTTCCTCTGTCCATTTTCTAATCAGATTGTCTTTTTGCTATTGATTTGTATGATTTATTTGTGTATTTTGGATATTAGCCTCTTAGCTGTTATGTGGTTTGCAAAGTCTTTCCCATTCCTTAGGCTGCCCTTTCACTTTGTTGATGGTCTCTTTGTAGAAGCTTTTTAGTTTGATGTGGTCCCACGTGTTTGTTTTTGCCTTTGTTGCTTGTGCTTTTGGTGTCATAGCCAAGAAGTCATTGTCATATCCAAGACTTATGTCAAGGAGATTTTCCCTTTTTTTTTTTTTTTTCCTAAGAGTTTTAGTTTCAGGTCTTACATTTATGTCTTTAATTCATTTCAGGTTAGTTTTTTGCATGCTGTAAGACCGGAGTCCAATTTCATTTTTCTGCTTGTCATTGTTCAGTTTTCCCAAAACCATTTATGGAAGAGTCTATCCTTTCCTCATTGATTATTCTTGGCTCCCTTGTCAAATAGTAGTTGAATATTAGGTCAACTTTTTTTAAAAATCAAATTTGAGAAATTATTAGCCACTATTTCTTCACATTTTTTTCTGCCCCTTCTGCTCTATTCTTTTCTCTTTGATTCCTATTTTACATATGTAGGTAGCTTGACAGTTTCCCACAGTTGTCAGAGGCTCTGTTCATTTTCTTCATTCATCTTCCTTTCTGTATAATCTTAATAGACCTACTTTCAAGTTTTCTGATTCTTTCTTCTACCAGTTCTGCTATGAGAAAGCAGAGCCACTTTGCTGTGAACACTACTTTACCTATAATGCAGAGGAAGACCTCTGAGGAGACAACACTTGAGTTAAGACTTGGTCATAGTAAAATCTGTTCCCTAAAAATAGTTGGCTATTCTCCAACTGAATTATAAACTCTGAATGGGTTGGATGATCCTTCCCTGGGCATCTCCATGAACCCGTGAACTTGATGGGAATTTCTGTGTTCCTACTTTAGCTCTCCAGATGTGCAATACAGATAAATGCTCTAGTTCTGAGAACTTTATTTTTAGAATAACTCATTGCCATTTGTTCTAAAACCCCTTCCATTTGCAAAGGAACCTTTATCATTTAGGCAGACTTGAATTTTTTACAGAGAAGTGGGAGGACTTAATTATAGTTTCAACACAAGTTGGCATGCTTGGAACTATTCAAAAGGAAGTCAAAAAATTTTGAGAATTTAAGCCAAGATACTTATTTCATCTTAATGATATTGTGACTTGATGTTTATTTTACCAGTAAATATTCCCATAAGTATCAGGTAATTGGGCTTTATTCTATGGCCTGAAGGCCAGTATTCCTGAACTTGGTGAAACCAACTGAAAAAATGAATTCCAAAGATGGAATTTCTCCATGGAAAATACGTTGCTTCCAGCCCTTGGTACTCACACCTAAGGCCTGTTGGCAGCTGTTCTTTGGCCTGCTGAAATAGGCTTGGTGGTACATAAAGGCAGTTTCTATGGAAACCTGAACCCTAATGACATTGGGGCTTTGAAGATCAAAGGCAACTCTCTGAATTGTTTGGAGAGCCCAGTGAAGGTTTAAGAACTTTATTGTTCTCCACAGAAAACACTACAGCCAAGACTTTGAAATGTTTTCTTCTCCAGGTGCATTAGAACTATGCACAGAATAGAAATTTCTAGTTTGCTCATGAATTTATCTGTTCTATTTTACCAGGTATTTTACAACATCTGTCTCTACCGTAAAGAAAATTTCATCTTCCATTTTTACTTTTCTCATCTTTATTTTAATAAACAGGTGAAGCAATAAGACACACAGAATATGCTGACCCTATACATTTGGTAGCAGATACTGATTTCTTTTCATAAATCATGGATAATCTATTCAGTGTATTATTATCACCACACACTCTTCTTAATATATACAAATGACCATGTTGCCAGATGCACATACAGCTAAATTGTAGTTCTACCTGTAAAGATTCCTTATTTCGTTGTTAGTATTTTGGTACAAACCCCATTATTACAACCTTAGCAGAAACTGAAGTGACAGAAAATATTTTCCTATGAATGTGTCTTCCCAAGAGTGCATTTTATTTTTCGTTTTGTTGAACTTGATTTAGACTGTTTCTTCTGATAAGCTCCCATTTTGTAGAAGTCCTAAAGAATGACAATGGGGACATTTTCTTCTTGGCTGATAGAGATTGTCAAGATAAAATATCTGAACATAATATAGATATGCATCCTTGGTTTCAAGGGCCATTTTAGAGTCAACTGAATATATTATGGTTAGTAGCAGTAGTCAAAAGTATCATATTCACCATGAAGACTGGATATATTATACCAAGATTTATGATTATATTAATCTGTGCACATAAAATATGGAGACAGGGGATGGTATAATTTGAAGAAGCTCTCGAAGTATTTATTAAAACTTTCAAGGCCTTTCCTTCCCATAGACATCCAGAACCAAAGTAATCAAGCTGCCTAGATCGTATTTACTAAAGTCTAATTTTCTTACCATTCCCGAAGGGAGCATGCCATCTCTGCCCCTTCTTTCTGAGACAGATCCATTTACCACCAGCCACATTTCCAGGCTAGTTCTACATATTTTCTTTACTTTTCATGCCTGCTTTCTTTCCTCACCTGTGGCTGTGCACAATTGCCAGAATCTCCTCTCATTGTACCTCTGTTTTCTCCTCTCCCCACCACAAAGAAAGGACTTTTGACTTAGGATTGTGATATACCTCAATCAGGGATTTTTTTTTTTTTTTTTTTTGACAGAGAGAGAGAGAGAGATCACAAGTAGGCAGAGAGGCAGGCAGAGAGAGAGGGGGAAGCAAGCTCCCTGCTGAGCAGAGAGCCCGATGTGGGGCTCGATCCCAGGACTTCAACCCGAGTTGAAGGCAGAGGCTTTAACCCACTGAGCCACCCAGGCGCCCCTCAATCAGGGATTTTAACTTCCCTCCATGCAAATAATTATGTTTTAATAGTGAGCTATAACTAGGGTTTAAACCAAACTGGAAAATTGGCTGTTTGCCATTTAATACAGAAGAATCATAGGATGAAAAGATATAGGAAGGATTTTGGAGAGTATCAGTATTTTGCCATCATTTTTCACTAGAGGACTTCTATTGCAGCAGAAAAAGAGCCAATTCAGCAGATGTCTGGAGGCACAGAGAAAGTTCCACTCAGAAAGAACATAATATATAATGTCTTTGAAGTTCACTATTTTATCTTTAAATATTTCTGCAACTTTAGGTTGATATCAAATTATATTTTTATTTGTTCTCTAATAAAGATAGTTTTAAAATTACTTACCATTAAGTATAACGATCCCTAAATGTCCTTCACCTTTGTGTAGTATCTAGCACATATCCATATACCTTGAGGAGTTAGTAAACCCCAAAACAAAAAATACAGACTGGATAATTATGTCCTATGGTAGGTGAGAGAACTAAGATTTAGAAATGTAGAAATTTGCTCTAAGATCACCATGGTAGAATCAACATGAGAATTCAAGTCCAATGACTTCCAGCCCAGTGAATTTCTCATCAAACTCAGACATATGTTTCAACACAATAACTTTTCCATCTGGGTGCCTAAGAAACTAAGGTTTCTATAAGTCAGGAAAATCTTTGGAACCTGACTGACTTCATTTAACCTGGGTTCCATGTTATATAAGTATACCTGAAAAACTACTGTAAGAGTAATTGTGCCTCTGTCAGCGGTCTTGCTCAAAAGGGGAGATGTGAAGATGTGTGTGTGTGTGTGTGTGTGTGTGTGTGTGTGTGTGTGTGTGACTGTAGATGAGAGGGGAAGTAGTGAGTGGTGGTGGCAGCAGCAGAGATGGGTAGCATTCAACACTAGATCATCATATTTTCTCATTTTCTGAAACCACTACTCTTTCCTGAAACCCATTAGACTGCTTTTGACTTTAGGCTGCTGAAGGAAAGCATTATTTAGTGAGTACTGCAGGGCCAGATTCTTGTGGAACTCATGAGAGTTAGATTTGGTTGATGTCAAGATTTTCATGAGATTTTGAATTTTCAGAGACATTTTGTACTTTAAGATGGATATTAATAGTCTTGTTCTCTGTCTCCCAGATAAAACTTATGGATAAAAAGAGGAATTTCATTTGTTCCTCATGGAAGATACAAAATATATTTGAGTGACTGAATAGATGGTTGAATCTTTGTGGATAATCATCAATCAAATTTATGTAGCCATTTTCATGAGTAAGGGGAAAATTGCTCTTCTAAACTAAATTGATTAGAAGAGGTTAAATTATATCCCTTGAAAAATTATAATACAAGTAAAATGTACACACTCTAACCAACCAAACATAAATAAGGAAAAACCCTTATTGCTTCCTTTCATAGGTGAAATTAGAGAACTCTGGCTCCTCTCTTTGGTCACGTGAACTACTCATAGGTATTGATTATATGAGTGCATTTATCAAAAAATTCTTGACTTCTTAGGATACCTATTTCAGTGCCAGCCACTCAAGTAGAAGTTGGGAATATAAAAATAACGGAAGATGTGGTCCATACACACTATGGAGAATGATGCCTCCATCAGAAAGGATGAATACCCAACTTTTGTAGCAACACGGACAGGACTGGAAGAGATTATGCTGAGTGAAATAAGTCAAGCAGAGAGAGTCAATTATCATATGGTTTCACTGATTTGTGGAGCATAACAAATAGCATGGAGGACAAGGGGAGTTAGAGAGGAGAAGGGAGTTGAGGGAAATTGGAAGGGGAGGGGAACCATGAGAGACTATGGACTCTGAAAAACAATCTGAGAGTTTTGAAGGGGCAGGGGGTGGGAGGTTGGGGGAACCAGGTGGTGGGTATTGGAGAGGGCACGGATTGCATGGAGCACTGGGTGTGGTACAAAAACAATGAATACTATTATACTGAAAATAAATTTAAAAAATTAAAAAAAATAAAAATAAAAATGAAGATCAGTTGGCCCCAAGCTTCTTACAGTCCAGTTGCAAGACAGCTACATGAATAATAACACAACAAGGTTTCATGCTGGTGATAAAACCAGAAGAGGGGATTGTATTAGTTGCTGTTACCTCAGGGAGTGGGGGCTAAAGAGTGTTTCATCACTGAGAAGAAAAGATGAAATGCAGGGGTGTATAAACACTTTTCTTTCAGGCAGAAGAGAGGAAAGTGGAAGGAGGGAAGCAATAACAAGGCGATCTTGGGAAGTGGGAGAGTGCTGTGATCAGTTGGGGAAAGGACAAAGAGAAAAGGTAAGTGCAGGTCAGATTGAGAAGGGTGCTTATGGCATGCCAGCTTAAACCTGGGAGACAGCCAAGGTTTATAGCCAAAAAAAAAAAAAATCATTGAATGGGTTTGGGCTCTTTAAAAAGATATCTCTGACAGGAGCTTGTGGAATTGATTGGGTAGTGGGTGGTGTGAGAAGTCTGGAGAGAAGCGGCCCGGTAATACCTAATTCTGCAACTCTTTCTTTTATACAGACTCAAAAAAAAATTTGCTAAAAATAAAGGCAGGTTTTAGAAAAGCTGATTTCATCTCTGTTAGGCAATGTGGCAGTAAATGGAGACAAGTTGCATGCAATGAGAAGGAGAAGTGTAGGTGTAGGAAATGTGTGAGAAAAGACTACAAATCTCCTTAAAACAAGACCTTCAGAAGCAGTGATTTGTCCAAAGTTGTAGGAATGTTGGAAGCCACCATAATGCGATCCTTTACCCACCTAGAGAAGAATTTGAGCAGCGAGAAGACATATCCATATTATGTAGTTATTCCATTTGATGTAATGTTAAGTAAAAAAAAAAAAAAAATCCAGATGGAAAGCTTTTTTCTTCTTTTTTTAAGTGTACTCCCTTCTCTCACATATGCATAGCCTCCCTCAGTCTGAGTATCCCACGTTAGAGTGGTACGTTTCTCACAGTTGACGAACCTGCACCGGCACGTCATTGTCACCCAAAGTTTTAGAGTCTGCATTAGGGCCCCTCTTGGTGCTGTACATTCTGTGGGATTTGATAAACGTACAATGACATGTATCTACGATTACAGTTTCTTACAGAATAGTTTCACTGCCCTAAAGAATCCGTGCTTTGTAAAACTTTTAAATAATAATCATGTTTTAAAGACATATGTATGGCAGATGGGAATTAAATTCAGCAGCATGTTTTGAGAGTGCTGACTCAGATTTCCAGCTTGCTTATAGATTCATATATCTTGCTTGCCCACAGGGCATACTACTGTCTTTTCCTGTGATCCGGCCCTTTACTAAATCAGTCTAGACCCATTGGGTATGTTTTATCGTTTGACTTAAATAACAGTGAAATAGGATTACTTGTGTCAGAAGATAGTTCTGTTTTTTCATGAAAAGTTGCAATTCATTAAAACATCCTATATGCTGGCTAACTGAACATAATAAAGAAAAAAAAGTGGGGGATGAGGCTTCACTTAACTTGATTCAAGCAATGAAGTAAACATATTACTGGGGGCACCTGGGTGGCTCAGTCATTAAGTGTCTGGCTTCAGCTCAGGTCATGATCTCGGGGTCCTGGGATAGAACCCCACATCAGGCTCCCTCCTCAGCAGGAAGCCTGCTTCTCCCTCTCCCTCTCCCCCACTTGCGTCTTTCTCTTGCTCTGTCTCTGTCAAATAAAAAAAAAAAAAATCTTTTTTCTTAAAAAATAAAACAAACCATGTTAATGATGTCTAAATAATTTCAACATATTCCTGTTTGTGTTGGGGGAGGGCCATCATTTAGAGTCCCAGACTCTTACATCTCCCATACTCTCAGGCCTTACAGCAGCAGTGTGAATGTGTTAAGAAATCCCAGCACCCCTGTTCTTCACCAAGCAACTATGGTAATGGTGTGCTGGGATGGAGGGAGTTGTATATGTGAAAAATCCGATTCTATGATTAAAAAAAAAAAAAAGTATAGTTATCTAAATGGGAGCAAAAAATCCCCAATGAAACATTTTTTAAATTTTTAAAAAATATTTTATTTATTTACCAGAGAGAGAAAAAACAAGTGCATGAGTAGGGGGAGAAGCAGAGGGAGAGGTAAAGTAGAGGGCTGGATCCCACAATCCCAAGATCATGACCCAAACCCAAATCAAGAGTCAGACACTCAACCAACTGAGCCACCCAGATGTCCCTTAATTTTTTAAATTTAAATTCAATTTAGTTAGCATATAGGGTATTACTAGTTTTAGGGATAGAATTTAGTGATTCGTCAATAGTATATTAACACCCACTGCTCATTATATCAGTTGCCCTCCTTAATGCCCATCACCCATTTATCCCATCCCCTATCCACGTCCCCTCCAAGACCCTCAGTTTCTTCCCTACAGGTTAGAGTCTCTTATGGTTTGCCTTCCTTTCTGTTTTTATCTTATTTTATTTTTCCTTCCCATCCCCTATGTTAATCTGTTTTGTTCTTAAATTCCATGTATGATTGAAATCATATGGCATTTGTCTTTGTCTGACCTATTTCTCTCAGCATAATACCCTCTAGTTCTATCCATGTCATTGCAAATGGCAAGATTTCATTCCTTTTGATGGCTGAGTAATAGTCCATCATGTATATATACTGCATCTTTTTTATCTATTCATCTGTCGATAGATGTCTGAGCTCTTTCCGTAGTTTGGTTATTGTGGACATTGCTGCTGTAAACACTGGGATGCATATGCCCCTTCAAATCATTATTTTTGTATCCTTTGGATAAATACCTAGTAGTGCAATTGCTGGGTTATAGGATACTAATATTTTTAACTTTTTGAGAAAACTCCATACTGTTTTCCAGAGTGACTGCACCAGCCTGCATTCCCACCAACAGTGTAAGAGGGTTCCCCTTTCTCTGCATCTTTGCCAACATGTGTTTCCTGGGTTGTTAATTTTAGCCATTATGACTGGTGTGAGGTGGTATCTCATTGTGGTTTTGATTTGTATTTCCCTGATGCTGAGTGATGTTGAGCATTTTTTTTATGTATCTGTTGGCCATTTGTATGTCTTCTTTGGAGAAATGTCTGTTAATGTAGCATTTAAAGGGGAAAAAATGGTGCAGGGTAGAAAATATTCTAGGAAAAAAAGACCTAATGATCTAAATAAAGCCTATCTCAGACTCATCACCTTTTGTTCTTTTTAGTTTTGGGGTATCCTCACTGGAGCAAGAGAGTAAAAATGAAGAATAAACTATTGTTCAGTAATGAAATGGGGCAAGAAAGGATTTCCAAAGCATTCTTTAAATAAAATGAAAGTTTTATCTGAAGATAGATGGACAGTTGTAGGGTTGCAGCTGGAATAGACCATGTTCAAGAATAGTTTTGGAAAATAAAAGGCTGATATTTTAATTAAATGCAAAATGGGAAGGTTAAAAAAGAAATGATTGGTTATGTTTTGCAGCCAGAAAGAATAATTCTTTTTTTTTTTTAAGATTTTATTTATCTATTTGACAGACAGAGATCACAAGTAGGCAGAGAGGCAGGCAGAGAGAGAGAAAGGAGGAAGCAGGCTCCCTGCAGAGCAGAGAGCCCGATGTGGGGCTCGATCCCAGGACCCTGGGATCATGACCTGAGCTGAAGGCAGAGGCTTTAACCCACTGAGCCACCCAGGTGCCCCAAGAAAGAATAATTCTAAGAATACTTTTTCTTTTGTCTATTTGCCATCCACTTTCCTATGAATTAAATATGGGTACAGTTGTCCTCCTCAGGGACATTGGACAGAGACAGACATTGGAATGACACCTTTTGGAATAATTTACATTTTTTGGTATTGAGAAAGCAGGAAAGATTTGGCTTCATAGAAATTTATATTCAGCTATAAATCTAGTATTTTTATCTCTTAATTTCTAAGGGCGGTAGTGAAAGGGGTCACAGCATGTGGTGAATTATGAATGAGGACATGAAAGGATTTCTTGGTCTGATGTGAAACCAGTTCCTCCCCCATCCCACCCCATTTCTGGAGTTGTCTTGAGTCCATTATAAACATGGCTAGTGAACCATACAAATATCTCCTTTGGAGTGTGGTGCATGGGCTTACTATTATTCTATCCCTGAGATGCTTTCATGCAAATAAGAAGTGCTACTTGATAAAAATCAGTGTGTACAAGGGTATAAACTAAATATCAAGTCTTCAAACTTCCTTCATGACTTAGATTACCAATGCTGACTCTAATTCATTATTTACCTAGCAAAAGCATGAGGATATGGGTATATGTGAGCAGCAGTAGAGGAGTGGGGAGAATCTTCATGTTCACATCAAAGATGTTAGGACATCAGGGACTGTTAATCAGGACTCCTTCTCCAAGACTTTTGGAGAAAGCTAACTAACAAACTAGCCAACTAACTAACAATAGTGAATCGATTCACTGGACTGGACACTTTGCTGTGAGTACTTTTCTGAATATACATTATACCTACCAAAGTTTACAATAAAAAATAGTGGAGAATAATTTGGGATTAACAGGCACACAGGCCACTGGGATTAATACACATGAAGGGGCGAGGGGTGGGAGGTTGGGGGAAACAGGTGGTGGGTATTGGAGAGGGCACAGATTGCATGGAGCACTGGGTGTGGTGCAAAAACAAGGAATACTGTTATGCTGAAAAAAAATAAAATTATAAAAAAAAAAAGAATGACAATTACTAATTGTTGGTTTCTGGTGAAAATAGGTAGGCAACTTAGCTGGAGATAGCTAACAATTGGTCCTAAAGCTTAGGCTCTAGTTTGTTATGGGGGAGAAATATTTTTGAGAATATCACTTATAAATATTCTCCAACAGAGCTCTGGGTGAATGTGTCCCACATTCCACCAGGAAGGGGACTGTAAAAATTGAAATAGCAATTTTGCTTTTTAGTTTCCAAACAAATACTTTTACATTTGGGGATGGGTGCTTGTGTGCTGGAAAGAGAAATTTATCAAAGGTGAGATATGAGAATTAGTTTAAAAAGTGAGCCAACAATGGTAGAAGCATGGCTGCCAGGAGAAAAGAATGCAAGTGACAGTAGCAAAAACAGAAGTGGTTGGAGGCTATAATCCAAGGAGAAAATGATCCCTGCAAGACTCAGTGAGACTGAGAAGCATTAATGATTTGAAAGAATAATCCAGAGCTCAATACTCAAACACCACTAGAATTCTTTTTTTTAAAATTTAATTTAATTTTATTTTTTATAAACATATAATATATTTTTATCCCCAGGGGTACAGGTCTGTGAATCGCCAGGTTTACACACTTCACAGCACTCACCATAGCACATACCCTCCCCAATGTCCATAATCCCCCCCACCCCCCTCCCCCCATTAACCCTCAGTTGGTTTTGTGAGATTAAGAGTCACTTATGGTTTGTCTCCCTCCCAATCCCATCTTGTTTCATTTACTCTTCTCCTACCCCCTTAACCCACCATGTTGCATCTCCTCTCCCTCATATCAGGGAGATCATATGATAGTTGTCTTTCTCCGATTGACTTATTTCGCTAAGCATGATACCCTCTAGTTCCATCCACGTCGTCGCAAATGGCAAGATTTCATTTCTTTTGATGGCTGCATAGTATTCCATTGTGTATATATACCACATCTTCTTTATCCATTCGTCTGTTGATGGACATCTAGGTTCTTTCCATAGTTTGGCTATTGTAGACATTGCTGCTATAAACATTCGGGTGCACGTGCCCCTTCGGATCACTACGTTTGTATCTTTAGGGTAAATACCCAGCAGTGCAATTGCTGGGTCATAAGGTAGTTCTATTTTCAACATTTTGAGGAACCTCCATGTTGTTTTCCAGAGTGGCTGCACCAGCTTGCATTCCCACCAACAGTGTAGGAGGGTTCCCCTTTCTCCGCATCCTCGCCAGCATCTGTCATTTCCTGACTTGTTAATTTTAGCCATTCTGACTGGTGTGAGGTGGTATCTCATTGTGGTTTTGATTTGTATTTCCCTGATGCCGAGTGATGTGGAGCACTTTTTCATGTGTCTGTTGGCCATCTGGATGTCTTCTTTGCAGAAATGTCTGTTCATGTCCTCTGCCCATTTCTTGATTGGATTATTTGTTCTTTGGGTGTTGAGTTTGCTAAGTTCTTTATAGATTTTGGACACTAGCCCTTTATCCGATATGTCATTTGCAAATATCTTCTCCCATTCTGTCAGTTGTCTTTTGGTTTTGTTAACTGTTTCCTTTGCTGTGCAAAAGCTTTTGATCTTGATGAAATCCCAATAGTTCATTTTTGCCCTTGCTTCCCTTGCCTTTGGCGATGTTCCTAGGAAGATGTTGCTGCGGCTGAGGTCGAAGAGGTTGCTGCCTGTGTTCTCCTCAAGGATTTGGATGGATTCCTTTCTCACATTGAGATCCTTCATCCATTTTGAGTCTATTTTCGTGTGTGGTGTAAGGAAATGATCCAATTTCATTTTTCTGCATGTGGCTGTCCAATTTTCCCAACACCATTTGTTGAAGAGGCTGTCTTTTTTCCATTGGATATTCTTTCCTGCTTTGTCGAAGATTAGTTGACCATTGAGTTGAGGGTCTATTTCTGGGCTCTCTATTCTGTTCCATTGGTCTATGTGTCTGTTTTTGTGCCAGTACCATGCTGTCTTGATGATGACAGCTTTGTAATAGAGCTTGAAGTCCGGAATTGTGATGCCACCAACTTTGGCTTTCTTTTTCAATATTCCTTTGGCTATTCGAGGTCTTTTCTGGTTCCATATAAATTTTAGGATTATTTGTTCCATTTCTTTGAAAAAAATGGATGGTACTTTGATAGGAATTGCATTAAATGTGTAGATTGCTTTAGGTAGTATAGACATTTTCACAATATTTATTCTTCCAATCCAGGAGCATGGAACATTTTTCCATTTCTTTGTGTCTTCCTCAATTTCTTTCATGAGTACTTTATAGTTTTCTGTGTATAGATTCTTAGTCTCTTTGGTTAGATTTATTCCTAGGTATCTTATAGTTTTGGGTGCAATTGTAAATGGGATGGACTCCTTAATGTCTCTGTCTTGTTGTTAGTGTAGAGAAATGCAACTGATTTCTGTGCATTGATTTTATATCCTGACACTTTACTGAATTCCTGTACAAGTTCTAGCAGTTTTGGAGTGGAGTCTTTTGGGTTTTCCACATATAGTATCATATCATCTGTGAAGAGTGATAGTTTGACTTCTTCTTTGGTGATTTGGATGCCTTTAATTTCCTTTTGTTGTCTGATTGCTGAGGCTAGGACTTCTAGTACTATGTTGAATAGCAGTGGTGATAACGGACATCCCTGCCGTGTTCCTGACCTTAGCGGAAAAGCTTTCAGTTTTTCTCCATTGAGAATGATATTTGTGGTGGGTTTTTCATAGATGGCTTTGATAATATTGAGGTATGTGCCCTCTATCCCTACACTTTGAAGAGTTTTGATCAGGAAGGGATGCTGTACTTTGTCAAATGCTTTTTCAGCATCTATGGAGAGTATCATATGGTTCTTGTTCTTTCTTTTATTAATGTGTTGTATCACATTGATTGATTTGCAGATGTTGAACCAACCTTGCAGCCCTGGAATAAATCCCACTTGGTCGTGGTGAATAATCCTTTTAATGTACTGTTGAATCCTATTGGCTAGTATTTTGGCGAGAATTTTTGCATCTGTGTTCATCAAGGATATTGGTCTGTAGTTCTCTTTTTTGATGGGATCCTTGTCTGGTTTTGGGATCAAGGTGATGCTGGCCTCATAAAATGAGTTTGGAAGTTTTCCTTCCATTTCTATTTTTTGGAACAGTTTCAGGAGAATAGGAATTAGTTCTTCTTTAAATGTTTGGTAGAATTCCCCCGGGAAGCCATCTGGCCCTGGGCTTTTGTTTGTTTGGAGATTTTTGATGACTGTTTCAATCTCCTTACTGGTTATGGGGCTGTTCAGGCTTTCTATTTCTTCCTGGTTCAGTTGGGGTAGTTTATATGTCTCTAGGAATGCATCCATTTCTTCCAGATTGTCAAATTTGTTGGCATAGAGTTGTTCATAGTATGTTCTTATAATTGTCTGTATTTCTTTGGTGTTCGTTGTGATCTCTCCTCTTTCATTCATGATTTTATTTATTTGGGTCCTTTCTCTTTTCTTTTTGATAAGTCTGGCCAGGGGTTTATCGATCTTATTAATTCTTTCAAAGAACCAGCTCCTAGTTTGGTTGATTTGTTCTATTGTTTTTTTGGTTTCTATTTCATTGATTTCTGCTCTGATCTTTATGATTTCTCTTCTCCTGCTGGGTTTAGGGTTTCTTTCTTGTTCTTTCTCTAGCTCTTTTAGGTGTAGGGTTATGTTGTGTACCTGAGACCTTTCTTGTTTCTTTTTTTTTTTTTTTAAAGATTTTATTTATTTATTTGACAGAGAGAGATCACAAGTAGAGAGGCAGGCAGAGAGAGAGAGAGAGAGAGAGAGAGAGGGAAGCAGGCTCCCTGCTGAGCAGAGAGCCCGATGCGGGACTCGATCCCAGGACCCTGAGATCATGACCTGAGCTGAAGGCAGCGGCTTAACCCACTGAGCCACCCAGGCGCCCACCTTTCTTGTTTCTTGAGAAAGGCTTGTACCGCTATATATTTTCCTCTCAGGACTGCCTTTGTTGTGTCCCACAGATTTTGAACCGTTGTGTTTTCATTATCATTTGTTTCCATGAATTTTTTCAACTCTTCTTTAATTTCCTGGTTGACCCATTCATTCTTTAGAAGGATGCTGTTTAGTCTCCATGTATTTGGGTTCTTTCCAAATTTCCTCTTGTGATTGAGTTCTAGCTTCAGAGCATTGTGGTCTGAAAATATGCAGGGAATGATTCCAATCTTTTGATAACGGTTGAGACCTGATTTAGGACCGAGAATATGATCTATTCTGGAGAATGTTCCATGTGCACTAGAGAAGAATGTGTATTCTGTTGCTTTGGGATGAAATGTTCTGAATATATCTGTGATGTCCATCTGGTCCAGTGTGTCATTTAAGGCCTTGATTTCCTTGTTGATCTTTTGCTTGGATGATCTGTCCATTTCAGTGAGGGGAGTGTTAAAGTCCCCTACGATTATTGTATTATTGTCGATGTGTTTCTTTGATTTTGTTATTAATTGGTTTATATAGTTGGCTGCTCCCACGTTAGGGGCATAGATATTTAAAATTGTTAGATCTTCTTGTTGGACAGATCCTTTGAGTATGATATAGTGTCCTTCCTCATCTCTTATTATAGTCTTTGGCTTAAAATCTAATTGATCTGATATAAGGATTGCCACTCCTGCTTTCTTCTGATGTCCATTAGCATGGTAAATTCTTTCCCACCCCCTCACTTTAAATCTGGAGGTGTCTTCAGGTTTAAGATGAGTTTCTTGTAGGCAACATATAGATGGGTTTTGTTTTTTTATCCATTCTGATACCCTGTGTCTTTTGATTGGGGCATTTAGCCCATTAACATTCAGGGTAAGTATTGAGAGATATGAATTTAGTGCCATTGTATTGCCTGTAAGGTGACTGTTATTGTATATTATCTCTGTTTCTTTCTGATCTACTACTTTTAGGGTCTCTCTTTGCTTAGAGGACCCCTTTCAATATTTCCTGTAGAGCTGGTTTGGTATTTGCAAATTCTTTCAGTTTTTGTTTGTCCTGGAAGCTTTTAATCTCTCCTTCTATTTTCAATGATAGCCTAGCTGGATATAGTATTCTTGGCTGCATGTTTTTCTCGTTTAGTACTCTGAATATATCACGCCAGCTCTTTCTGGCCTGCCAGGTCTCTGTGGATAAGTCTGCTGCCAATCTAATATTTTTACCATTGTATGTTACAGACTTCTTTTCCCGGGCTGCTTTCAGGATCTTCTCTTTGTCACTAAGACTTGTAAATTTTACTATTAGGTGACGGGGTGTGGACCTATTCTTATTGATTTTGAGGGGGGTTCTCTGAACCTCCTGGATTTTGATGCTTGTTCCCTTTGCCATATTGGGGAAATTCTCTCCAATAATTCTCTCCAATATACCTTCTGCTCCCCTCTTTCTTCTTCTTGTGGAATCCCAATTATTCTAATGTTGTTTCGTCTTATGGTGTCATTTATCTCTCGAATTCTCCCCTCGTGGTCCAGTAGCTGTTTGTCCCTCTTTTGCTCAGCTTCTTTATTCTCTGTCATTTGGTCTTTGATATCACTAATTCTTTCTTCTGCCTCATTTATCCTAGCAGTCAGAGCCTCCATTTTTGATTGCACCTCATTAATAGCTTTTTTGATTTCAACTTGGTTAGATTTTAGTTCTTTTATTTCTCCAGAAAGGGCTTTTATATCTCCCGAGAGGGTTTCTCTAATATCTTCCATGCCTTTTTCGAGCCCGGCTAGAACCTTGAGAATCGTCATTCTGAACTCTAGATCTGACATATTACCAATGTCTGTATTGATTAGGTCCCTAGGCTTTGGTACTGCCTCTTGTTCTTTTTTTTGTGGTGAATTTTTCCGCCTTGTCATTTTGTCCAGATAAGAGTAGATGAAGGAGCAAGTAAAATACTAAAAGGGTGGCAACAACCCCAGGAAAATATGCTTTAGCCAAATCAGAAGAGATCCCAAATCACGAGGGGGGAGAAAGGGGATAAAAAGAGGTTCAGAAAGAAGAAAAAAAAATAAAGAAACAATTAAAAAAAGAAAACGAATAAAGAAAAAATATAAAAAGGAAAAAAATATATATATATTAGATAAACTAGTTAAAAAACGTTAAAAAAGAAAAGGATAAAAGTTAAAAAAAATTTAGCAGAAGAAGAAAAATAAATTGAAAAAGAAAAAAAAATTAACTGCAAGGCTAAAGAATCATGGGGAGAAAGCCGAGTTCCGTGCTTTGCTTTCTCCTCCTCTGGAATTCCGCTGCTCTCCTTGGTATTGAAACTGCAGTCCTTGGTAGGTGAACTTGGTCCTGGCTGGGCTTCTTGTTGATCTTCTGGGGGAGGGGCCTGTTGTAGTGATTCTCAAGTGTCTTTGCCCCGGGCGGAGTTGCACCGCCCTTACCCGGGCCGGTCTGAGTAATCCGCTCGGGTTCGCTTTCGGGAGCTTTTGTTCCCTGAGCGCTTTCCGTAGAGTCCGGAGGGCGGGAATGAAGATGGCGGCCTCCCGGTCTCCGGCCTGGAGGAGCCGAGAGCCCGGGGCCCCACTCCTCAGTGCACCCTCAGAGAACAGCGCCGATTTACTCCCGTCACCCTGCCTCCGGCCACGCTCTGAGCTGACCGAGCCTGCGACCGGTTCAAGGTAACCCCGAGCTGAGAGTCACTCCTCGGCTCTGTCTCTGTAGCCGGCTTCCCCGTTCTAATACCTGTAAGCTCTGCGACACTCAGACGCCCCCGATCCTTCTGTGACCCTGCGGGACCTGAGGCCACGCTGACCCTGCGTGGGCTTCACCCCGGTTAAGCCTCTGGAGCGATGTCCCTCAGCGGAACAGACTTTTAAAAGTCCCGATTTTGTGCTCCGCTGCTCCGCCGCTTGCCGGGAGCCGGCCCCTCCCCCCGCGGTCTATCTTCCCGTCGCTTTGGATTCACTTCTCCGCCAGTCCTACCTTTCAGAAAGTGGTTGATTTTCTGTTTCTAGAGTTGCTGTTCTTCTTCTCTTCGATCTCCCGTTGGATTTGTAGGTGTTTGCAATCTTTAGATAAGCTATCTAGCTGATCTCCCGCTACCTGAAGTAGTCTCAGCCTGCTACTTCTCTGCCATCTTGACTCCTCCCCCCTAGAATTCTTTTTTTTTTTAATTTAAATTCAATTAGCCAACACATAGTACATCATTAGTTTCAGATGTAGTGTTCAGTGATTCATCAGTTGTGTATAACACCCAGTGCTCATCACATCACATGCCCTCCTTAATATCCATCACCCAGTTACCCTATGCCCCCACCCCCCTCCCTTCCGCAGCCTTCAGTTTGTTTCCCAGAGTCAAGAGTCTCTCATTGTTTGTCTCTTCTCTGATTTCTTCCCATTCTTTTTTTCCCTCCTTTCCCTAGGATCCTCTATGCTCTTTCTTATATCTCACATATGAGTGACACCATGTAATTGTCTTTCTCTGATTGACTTATTTTACTTAGCATAATACCCTCTAGTTCCATCCATGTCGATGTAAATGGTAGGTATTCATCCTTTCTGATGGTTGAGTAATATTTCACTGTGTCTGTGAACCACATCTTCTTAATCCATTCATCTGTTGAAGGACATCTCAGGTCTTTCCATAGTTTGGCTATGGTGGACATTGCTGCTATGAACATTGGGGTGCATATGCCCCTTCCTTTCACTACATCTGTGTCTTTGGGGTAAATACCCAGTAGTGCAATTGCTGGATCATAGTTTAGCTCTATTAACTTCTTGAGGAACCTCCATACTGTTTTCCACAGTGGCTACACCAGCTTGCATTCCCACCAACAGTATAAGAGGGTTCTCCTTTCTACACATCCTCACCAACACTTCTTATTTCCTGTCTCATTAATTTTAGCTATTTTAACTGGTATAAAGTAGTATCTCATTGTGGTTTTGATTTGTATTTCCCCGATGACAAGTGATACGGAGCATTTTTCCATGTGTATGTTAGCCATTTGTATGTCTTTTTTGGAGAAATGTCTGTTCATGTCTTCGGCCCATTTCTCGACCAGATTATTTGTGTTTTGGGTGTTCAGTTTGATAAATTTTTCTAGATTTTGGATACCAGCCCTTGATCTGATATGCGATTTGTAAATATCTTCTCCCATTCCATAGGCTGCCTTTTAGTTTTGTCAACTGTTTCCTTTGCTATGCAGCAGCTTTTTATCTTGACGAAGTCCCAATAGTTCATTTTTGCTTTTGTTTTCCTTTCCATAGAGACGTGTCTTGCAAGAAGTTTCTGTGACTGAGGCTGAAGAGGTTGTTGCCTGTGTTTTCCTCTAGGAGTTTGATGGATTGCCATCTCACATTTAGGTCTTTCATCCATTTGAGTCTATTTTTGTTTATGGTGTAAGAGAATGGTCCAGTTTCATTCTTCTGCATGTCGCTGTCCAATTTTCCCAGCACCATTTATTGAAGACCATTTACTGTCTTTTTTCCGTTGGAAAACTTCCTGTTTTGTTAAAGATAGTTGACCGTAGAGTAGAGGGTCCATTTCTGGGCTCTCTATTCTGTTCCATTGATCTATGTGTCTGTTTTTGTGCCACTACCATGCTGTCTTGATGATCACAGCTTTGTAATGTAGCTTGAAGTCAGGCATCGTGATGCCCCTAGCTTTGATTTTCTTTTTCAACATTCCTTGGCTATTCGGGGGCTTTCCTGGTTCCACACAAATTTTTGGCTTGTTTGTTCTGGCTGTGTGAAAAATGTCAATGGTATTTTGTTGGGGATTTCATTGAATGCACAACTAGGATTCTTTTTTTTTTTTTTTTTTAAAGATTTTATTTATTTATTTGACAGACAGAGATCACAAGTAGGCAGAGAGGCAGGCAGAGAGAGAGAGAGAGAGGGTGGGGGAAGCAGGCTCCCTGCCGAGCAGAGAGCCCGACGCGGAGCTCGATCCCAGAACCCTGGGATCATGACCTGAGCTGAGGGCAGAGGCTTCAACCCACTGAGCCACCCAGGCGCCCCACAACTAGGATTCTTATCTACACACTTGATTGTCTCTATAACTTCCTCCTCCCCATGATAGCCCTTCTTCTACGAGTGACTTGGGAAAACGGATCACATTCTGATTGCCATTTGAATTGTCATCAAATCTTGGTTGTGTCCTGAAGGGGAATAATTTCAGAAAATAAGGTTTATATTTTAAATTAAAATAGGGTATGGAGGATGGACTTCATTTAAAATATGTGTTTCATAAATATAAATGTATTTTATATATTTATAAATAAAATAAAATTTATATTATAAATATATTTACTTAGGGCATTGTGTTAAGTGCTGAGTGGAATACCAGGAAGTTAGGACCTAGTTTATCTCTCAAGAAATCTAGTGAAAGAACTAATAACTAGTAATCTGTTTCCAGATTTTCAGTTCTAGGATTGAGTGGTAATTTGTGTGGTGAATTATTCAAGATAGGTTAACTGCTGTAAAATCAAAACAGAACAACTCCCAAACTGAACTGTTTATATATCATACTTCACTACAGATCAGTGAGGGTGGAAGGATAATCTAGGACCCTATACCTCTGTCCCATACCTCTAACATCACATAGGGCCTTGGAGTCTTCTGTTGGATCTTCTGCATGCAGATAGGGGCCAGGACTGGAAGATTTTTATAGAGGCTAAGGCTGAATGTCACTTCTACAATATTCTAATGGCCACACAACCCACCGACTATAAGGAAGTCTGAGAAGTGCAGTCTTTCTGCATTCTCAGAGGAAAACAAAGTGAGATCTAGATGACACACAGCATAGTCTGTGCCATCAGAAGAGATCTCTCAGGCTGACCTTTTCTAATTTCTGAGAGGTTGAATTGGTCATCAGCCATTAAATTTCCCACCTTTTAGAGAAAATGGAAGCAGGGAAGACAACAGCACTTATCAGATAAGTCAGTTAGCCCTTAAAGAATCTACTGAAATGGGTATGGTTCTGGATTACATACATAGTTGCTGAGGCTGGGAGAGGTAGGCAGCTTGTTCAAGGACACCTAGCTAGAGATCGGTGGAATAAGTATTTAGATCCACATGTCTGTTTCTAAGGCATTTATTCTCTCATTTTCTCTGAAGTAGAAGTTTGGCTAAGGATTTGTTGAATTAATTAAAAAGTTAAATGAAGTTTTGCAGAAATGCAAAAGTAAGCAATAAAAAATGTAACATTTATGGGGTTTAATAATTTTTTGAGAAAGTAAATGTTATGTGCTTAGAATGATAAGAAAAGTTACTCAGCACTTAGCTATTGTCCCACACTAAATTAAACCTAGAAAGCAGTGATTGGTTCTTTTTTTTTTTTTTTTAAGATTTTATTTATTTATTTGAAAGAGAGAAAG